>NC_065548.1:9792555-11008270 GCF_022605725.1 Anthonomus grandis grandis | reverse complement strand
TCAAATTTTGTCAAATTATGCAAAAAATATAATTTAATTCATCCTAATATAAAATTCACTCTCGAAATTGAAGACAACAAAGCTTTAACCTTTTTATACCCCACCATTCAAAAGAGAGTTAATCATGTAGGTTTTTTTTTATGGTAAATACAAGCACAAGAGGAAAGTCCTATGTCACTCTTGGAGTGGTGCTTGCGCGAAGATATTTGTGGGCGTTTATCTTGAATCGCTGTAGGTTGTATGCGTCGGGAAATATGTGAGGTGGAAGCCCGTTCCACAAAGAAGATGTTCTCCAGATGAATGAGTCCCGATACAGTGACGTCCTTGGGGTAGGCAGGTGGACTCGATGTTGATGAGCCGCAACTGCTAGACGCGTCCTTCTTGCCGGAACAGCCCTGGGTGGAATCAGGCCTGCCAGCTCAGAGGAGCACTTACCGTGATAATAACGGTAGAATAAACAGAGATCAGCCACCTTTATCCTGTGCTCCAGACTATCCAGACTCTTTGTCAGTTCTGGTTTGTCGATAAGACGAATAGCTCTCTTCTGTATAGAATCCAGCAGGTTTAAACTATGCTTGGGTGCAGAGCTCTAGACATGCGAGCTTATTTGAGCTTTATAAAGAGTCAGCAGCTGTTCTGGTGTATACAGTTTTTTAATTTTGAAAAGCACTCCGAGTTTTTTAGAAGCCGCCCTGGCTACCTCGGCAACGTGGTCATACCAGGACACACTGTTGGTGGCCTCGACTCCTAGAAGACGTAAAGATGATTTCGTTCGTAATATTTTCCCTGCCATAACCAGCTCCGGGCCACCAAGGTTAGTCTTCATTGTAAATACTGCAGCCTGCGTTTTTTTTAGCGTTAAAATTGACCAGATTGTTACCGCCCCACTCCAAGATTGCTCTAATATCGTTGTTGATTGAAGCTACTTGTTGCTGCCTAAGATTCTGAGAACTTGCGGCTGTCGTTGATTTGGCGGACTTAAATGTGGAAATGGTAGGTTGTAGTATTTATAAAAATCTAACCCAGAGAGATCACGCAATTCATTGTTACTTCAACCAAATTTTTTAACACAAAATGGCATTTTTTAACTGGTATATCCATACTATCCGACTAAAGTAAGTGTGTATCCAGCACCAGAAACAGTTACAAAATATATTTTTATCTCGTTTTTCCCTAATATAAATTTCGCTCCCAAGATAAATAATCAATTAAACAACATTTTAATAAATTCTAAGGACAAAGTTAATAAATTAGATAAAAGTGATATATACAAGTTGAACTGTGGTGAATACAAAATTTCATATATTGAGAAAACTTGTAGATCATTAAACACCTGAAAAAGCCTTATAGGTCCGCATTTGGACATCATATAAATAAATTCTCTAAACACACATTTGATCCTGACAAAGATTTAAAAATTTTAGTCAATAATGACAGACACACACAGAGACACTGATAGAGATGTCTTCTAATAATAAATGCTTAAATACACAAGCTGAATTGAGAAGAAATTGTGTTCCTCTGCACAGGATACATAAGATGATAATGGAAGTAGTAATTATTGTCATTTAATCAATGTCTTTATAACGCTAACGGCTAATTTAATTTTTAATATTTGATATGAGGTGCAGAGAATCAAGGTCACCATCAGTGTTTGGTCTCAATAGACAACAAGTGCTCCATTGCTACTCTTACCACAAAACGATTTTTGATCGATATTATTGATTTATTTTGGTCTGCACGATACTAAGACTAACATGACTTACATTATCAGTGAGTGAAATGTGTTGTATGAAGAGGCACGTTTGAAGGCCTTTTGAAAGTAATTTTCTGATGAAAAAGTGGATATCACTGGATGAAAAAGACTTTCCTTCAGTTTCTACAGGAACATTTAAAGAATAACAAATCCGTTACGATCTAAAAGATAAGAGAGAGCAGAGTAGTAAATTGACTCACAACAATTTGCCAAAGTAGAGAAGATTTTTAGGCCAAAATTTCCAATGTTTCCTCTTCAGTTCGAAGGTGTCTCATTGAAGTTTTTGATTTGCAAATCATCTTAATTATGACTTTATAGAGCTTTCGTCATAATTTAATTTCGGCATTGGCCGTGGCTTTTAAGCGAAACTATATTTCTGTCCTATTGAAGGTTATCAAGATCATTTCATCATCAAGGGATTAGATGGACAATCAGAACGAAAGCTTTCACTTGTCACAATTAGTAGACAATGGAACAATCTGTAAATAGATTTCTCTTGTCTCCCTATGCCACATCTAGTAGATAGTGATGGACATTGTATGGAAAGTGATGGAAGTTACCATAACATTTAAGTAAATTCTTCGGAATGTTTTGAAATTAATTTAATCTATAGAGTTCATTCTGTTTGATTATGAAATTTGCATATCCACGTTGGCTTATCCAATAAAATGCTTTGTTTATTTACGAACCATTTCTGAAGATTAATAGGAACAACAATTCCAAAAAAAATTAACACGATTTATAATTAACGATGAAGATACATAGACGACTCACTTTTATTACATTTTTAAACACCTACAAAAATAACTTAGTATTGATACTGACAGTATTGATAAATTTTGTGTGTTGTTTTAGGACCCAGTCCAATTTTTTAAAATTTTTAAGTGTGTGTCACATTATATTTATGCCCATAACTAAAATATTGTTCATTATTGTTAAGTACATTGTTACTTACGCACCAACAGGTACATATTCCTTAACAACAAATAAACAAAATACAATCATATGAAACCACTATGTTCTATTTATCACAATTAAACGAAGAGCTTTGATGTTTCTGTTTGCCCTGAAGAAGGCTTAATGTAGGCCGAAACGTTGGCAATTTAAGAAAACATTTGAAAAGTTTGGATTTTTTTTTGACCATTTATCCAACTAAACACTTAAAAATTAAAAAAAGTTATGATAAATGTATAGAGTGTCTTAAAAACAAAATTTTCATTGTCAAGTAAATTTTCTTAAACGGAACGCTCTGTATATTTTACCTTATTTTGACTCTTTATTTAGTTTTACATCAAAAGTATATAATACAAAAATATATACGTTAAATATTGATTATATTATTAAATTATTGATTAAATTGCAATGCTGCTGGAAGATGTTCCTCTAGCAGAACGAAATATTACGTGGCTTCAGCAGCAACTCGCAGATTCTATCAAATTTCCTTGACGATAGATTTGGATTACTGGATCGAAAATAGAGGTTGTGTCAGATGGCCAGCCCGGTCACCTGATTTAATACCGCTAGATTTTTTCCTGTATTTAAATGGACAAGTTTACACTGAAGAGCTATGAAATTTGGAGGATTTAAAAAACAAAATTATACATGCTTGTAGAGCAATTCCGGAAAAAAATATTAAGAAGTGTCTGAACTCTGTCAAACCGAATACTGTCAGCAATTTAAACAGTTACATACTTATATATAAGCTTTTTTAAATTATTCTAGTTCTATAATAAAATGATGATATTATTTAAATAATTAAATTTAAATAATTAAATAATATCATCATAATAAGCGATTATCTCAAAAATCATCAACATTTGACGTCTAGTGTATAAAACACTTTTGATTTAGAATTAAATGATTTAAATGAACTCCGTTTTTGAGACACTCTGTACATTTACTTGTCAACAAATTTAGTATTTCCAAACTAACACTTATCTTAATTTTTTTAAATTTAACTAACTTAACAGGGACGAAAAAAAGTCGTATCTTGTATATAGTGTTGCCACACCTTGTATACTCTTTTAATTAATTGTTATTAAATTATAAACGTTTTAGTAATTTTAAATTGTGAACTACGTTTGTTTAAATAATGTAAGTTGTCCTAATGTTTTACGTTTTAACCTCTTTAGGAAAAGCGTTTTTTTTTTTAATTTTTACCCGTAAGTTTGATAATTTTAGTGAATTTCTAAAATTATACGCTTTACAACTTTAAGGTAGCTAAAAAGTGATGATGGCTATTTATTAACCGAAAGCGCTTGCTATTATTAGTTTATGAAAAATATATACACGATATATTTTCTTGGATCTATGTACGTGTACACAGGCACTCTTCCAGCCGTCCCTTCGCAATTGTATAGAGTATCTTGTTTATTTCCATTTTCTTGGTTTTGGCATATAAATTTTTTTAACAACAGAAATTCATCAAATATATTTTTTTTGTAATTGCTTAACAGGATGGTCGCGCAACGGAAGGTGATAACGTTACGCCACCCCGTATACTCACGGTTGGTTGCCCCCGTATGGTAATACCCTGTAAATTAAAACTTCTTCGTTTTGTTTTGAAGCAGTCAATCAAGACAACAGGCGTTATGGTCTGAGATTTACCAGGGAAATTGATGACCTTTTAAGAAAAATAAGAAACATTTATTTTTAGATTTAGGTATCTCTAGTTTTATGTGGAAAAAGCTCTGTAATAACTTAACTTTGACCAAAATACAGTCATTAATAGGCTATATATTAACTATTGTACTTAATAGGGAGTAATTATACAGTGACCGCCTAAAGTTCCGCATAAATTCGATAAAAATTAGAGACATGATTTTTTGAGAAAACGCTCGGACCCGTCGATTTTTATTTTAAGTTGCGCATTATTTCACATCAATTTTTGTATACAGGGTGGAACATAAAAATAAATATGTCATCGGTTATTTTTTTAAATGAAATGCTATATTTTTTATTGCATTTATGAAATATAAGCAAAATTCCAAGCAAGTTTCATATAACACACCTTATCTCAAAACTCTTAAAATATTTACATTTTACCAACAAGAAAGCAAGTAAGTACGTCTATTCACAAATTAAGGTAAAATCAAGGATAAAAATAATATTATAAACACTGCCAATTGTTTCTATTTCCATGGTTGCACTTGTAAAGAATTTCCATTTTCGAATGTCACTGTCAGTTCAAAAATTAATAGTGTTTATCAGAATAATTATGGCTAATTTAACGGAAACCCAACGAATTGAAATTTTGATGATGCTAGGGTACGGGGATCGAGTGCGCATGCAAAAAGAAGTAAGTGAACTATTTAATGCCAAATACCCAAACCATCCTATTTCTCAGTCAACAGTTAGTAGAATAGAGCACAAATTCGTAACTTCAGGTCATGTTAGGGATTTGCCAAGATTCAAGTCGTCCAAAAATTTCTGAAGAAACAAAATTAAACGTTCTGCTCTCCGTCGAAGAAAATCCAAACAATGCAACTTCACAAATTTCAGTTGATAATAATATAGCTGGAACATCAGTAAGACGCATCTACCCACACCATCCTTATAAAATTAGACTAATACATGAATTAAATGAGGACGATCCTGACCGAAGAAACCAATTTTGCGACCAAATGAACATTTGCAATAATAACCGTCAGTTTATGTTTCGAGTTTTGTTTTCGGATGAAGCAACTTTTTGTTTAAACGGTGTCGTAAATCGGCAAAATTGTCGGTACTGGTCAGTGTCAAATCCACACTGGGCATCTGAGGCTCATACACAGTACCGTAAATCTATTAATTTTTGGGCTGCTATGAAAGCTGGAAAATAAAGTAATAGGGCCATACTTTTTTGAAGAAAACTTAACAGGACAAAGCTATTAGAATTTTCTTCAAGAAGATCTTATGCCTGCTTTGGCTGCCCTATACCCAGAAGAACAAGACCCTGCTGTCCCGACAGATAATTTGTGGTTTAAGCAAGACGGCGCACCGCCACATTTCTTTCGAGATGTCCGTAATTACTTGGATACAGTGTTCCCAGGAAGATGGATAGGACGTAGAGGGCCAATAGAGTGGCCGGCCAGGTCACCAGACCTAAATCCCTGCGACTATTTTCTATGGGGGTACCTGAAAAGTAAAGTTTATATTGAGAAGCCAAACAAGATTTGAAAAATAGAATTAGATATGAAATTAGACGTATATCACCCGAAATAATTGATAGTGTTTTACATGAGTTTGTAAACCGTCTTGCTTTCTGCCAAAAAGTAAATGGAGATAAGTTTGAAACAGTTGAGTTTTGAGATAAAGTGTGTTATACGAAACTTGCTTGAAATTTTGCCCATATTTCATAAATGCAATAAAAAATATAGCATTCCGTTTAAAAAAATGACCGATGACGTCATATCTTTTTTTTTGTTTCACCCTGTATACAAAAATGTATGTGAAATAATGCGCAACTTAAAATAAAAATCGACGTGTCCGAGCGTTTTCTCAAAATAACTTGTCTCTAATTTTTATCAAATTTATGCGGAACTTTAGGCGGTCACTGTATACTTTCATCATTATCTTTGCTCAAATTTGACTTTATTACCGAGAAGCACTTAACTTCAATCATTTTTCCTTTATGCTGCTGTATACCTTAATAAAACTCTAGAAAAGCATAAAGACTAAAAAACTCGCCATACAATTTAACAACTTTTACGATTTTTTTTATTATAAATTGACCTTGATACGTCACCATATGTCGAAGGGTCACACCGACAACGAAAGGCATTTAACACAAAAAAAAGTTCAAATGCCCGTCTGTTAAACACCCCCTAAATAGTAACAAGTTATTCCCACGGATTTTTGAATGAATGAAGGTTCTCACGAGCCAGGATGCAGGCAGTGAAGAGCTTGAGAATGCCGGGTTGCCATCGTGCTTTGTGTGGGGCCTTCATCGATTAAAACCTATTAAACTATTGTTTTACGTAAAGATTTATTGATTTTGGGATATATTTTGATGTGAGTTATTAGCACAATTTGTTGAGTTTATTTGGAGTAGTACGCTTCTTCTGTTCAGCAGCTTGAATTTTAGTCTTCAAGTTTTTTTCATGAAGAAAATCTTCATTCCTAAATAAAAATGTATTGAGTTATTATTCTAATATCTGGTTTAAGTCCAGGATCCTAGGAAAGCAGTGGAAGCCCCTCGTTTAGACGTCCGAACTGAAAAACGATTTTTTTAATTCAAATAAACGATAAATCTAATATCTGAATAATTTTAATACTGAGCGGCAACGTCGTGCTCTTAAACTGGTTTTTGAAAAGGTTTAGGGCGACCGGAAGGAAGCGGAAGCCAGATCGTTGGGCCGGTGCATCATCATGGGGTGGTTGGTGTTAAGTAACAGCCCATTGTAGGTTTGTTTAACGCTTAACGATTTAACAGTGTGGTATGCGTATATCTTCCTACCTAATTTTCTGTTGTAGGCCTGTTTGGTCTCAAGGTGGTTTTTGTTCTGGCGGTTAATTAGGCCTATTTGAGCACTGTCGGTTGAAAGCCCGGTCACGGCTTATAAGTTTATAGAGGAACGGATATAAGAAAAAAGGGGGCAATTAAATGGTATTTTGTTAAATAGTGAATAAATGGAAATAGAAGTGGCAGAAACTTTTTAAATTGATTTTAAATTTTTTTTAAGTAGAAGTTTGTATTCAATAGACATTTAAACGTAATATAACTTGCCCAGTATGACTATTCCTTTATATTTCTATTTACTGATGAGAGAGATAACCTATTTATGTAATTTAATTTATTATATTTGATTTCCAGTCAAAAAATCTTAACTAATAGTATAAATAATAAAATTAATTTTTTTCCAAAGAAATATAATCTTAATGCTAATTTTTGCACTGACAATCATCCTTAATTTAATCTCAAAAAAAACTTTTAACGATCTAGAAAAAAACAGGCCATTTGAATGTGGGTTTGGCCCAAAAAATCTAGCACGTTTACCGTTTTTGTTATTTTTGACGTAAAATTGACCCTCCTCCTTCCTATAATTTTAGCAATAAGAATCTCTGAATAAGATTCTCTCTAACCCTAAACCTATTTATGATTATTCTGCTACTTGGATTATTCCATGAACAAAACCAAGGATTTCTAAATTGAGTAAAATAGGATAATAGTTAAATTTATAACGTTTAAGTTGCATTTAAAAATTATTGTATTTAATTTATCTTATACAAGAAGCAAAACTTGCATTTAGTTTCGACCTAAATTTTTGATTTTTATTAATCCTTCACATTTCTGTTCAATTAAAACTGCCTTTATAATTATTATAATTTTTATTAAAGCAAATTTCATAGGAGGCTTCAACTGATGGAATTGGATTTTTTTAAGGGTAAATTCATATTCAGTGAATATGAATAGAGGCTGGAGAGACCTTAAGTTTTCTTTATTAAGATTAAAAAAAAGATTTAAAAAGAAATGTAGAACAAAACTAGGCAAGAAATGCTTCGCAGTGTTTCTCGACTTATCAAAAGCTTTTGACATAGTTTGTCGTTGACACAGGTGGTTGAAATAGTTTTAAATTTATTCCAGGCAGTTGATGTCATTCTTTAAATTTCATATAAGCCATCAACTGCCTGGAATATTTTTTTTATTGAAATTTTGAAATTTATAAAAAAAAATTTGAACTTTTTATTTTTACGTATTACAGGTTAATCCAGGAATCCGAACATGGGTCATGGTAATGCTTATCGAGTTGAAGTTGATCTCGTATCAAACATTGGTGACCAATGTCAGACCAAATCGAGTCATCTTCATGTTCGTCGGATAAGCTAATGTTGAATTCCAATAATGTGACTTAACTAAAAAATCCATACTTCTCTTTGAAGTGACGTGGTATTCTAATGACCAGGGAGTCAACTTACGTTTATTATATAAATTATTATCAAACACAACGTTTACTTCCAATTACTGAAGTAAAATCCTTAAGGTTGCTTTACAATTACAAGTTAAAGATAATTTTGGCCGTGGTCATCAAAAAATCATTAGATGAATGTTATACAGGGTGTCCATTTATAAACTGACACATTTTAACTGCTTATAAGTCGAGAACAAAAAATGACAACAATGTGCGGATTTCACAGAACTTCATCAATATTTTTAAAGTTTTTTTTGACAGTGTTGCCAAGTTTCAAAATTCACCTGAAATAGAAGGAAAAAAATGGATGATTTTCAAAGGCCGATTTCTCAAAAATTTTAAATGTAACACCCGGTACTTTTTAATTTCACGTATAAGCCTGTAAAATCCCCTTTCCGAAAATGAATAAATTGTCTTAAATTCATTATTTTTTTTTACAGAGGCAATTTTAGTAAATGACACCTTTTTGAAAATTTTCCAGATATTTAGAATATATATTCGGTGATTGATGAACATTTTCTGGTAATTGCCTATGTATCGCTTTAGTATGATCATAATTAAATAGTTTGCGCTATTGCCATGTCTATAAAATTATTTATTCTATGTATTAAATTACAACTATATACAACAATTTTAACAACAAACAATTAAAGAAATTAATTTTAATTTATAACTAATAAATTAGCTGCTGAATATGACCCCCATTTTACTCGGTACACAAATGTAGACGAAAAAATAATTTGCCGAAGGCGTTTGCTACAAAACGCGGTGTAATTTGGTTTAAAACGTTTACTATGTTGTTGCGCAGTTCATCCAAATTTCTTGGGGTTAATTTGTAGCAACGGTCTTTTACATATACCCATATACAAAAATCTGGAATGGTTAGATCGGGAGAATAAGGTGCCCACTTCAAAAGGAAAATTTTCAAAAAAGTGTCATTTACTAAAATTGGCTCTGTAAAATAAAATATTGAATTTAAGAAAATTTATACATTTTCGGAAAGGGGATTTTACAGGTTTTCATGTGAAATTAAAAAGTACAGGGTGTTACATTTAAAATTTTTGAGAAATCGGCCTTTGAAAATCATCCATTTTTTTCCTCCTATTTCAGGTAAATTTTGAAACTTGGCAATACTGTCAAAAAAGCTTTAAAAATATTGATGAAGTTCTGTGAAAACCGTATATTGTTGTCATTTTTCGTTCTCGACTTATAAGCAGTTAAAATGTGCCAGTTTATAAATGGACACCCTGTATTACATCTTATGCTGCAGTATTAACAAGGATCTTCTATTACAACGTTGTTATTAGTGAATACACATGGTAGGAACTAGCTTATAATTTTAGTATAAATTAAGTTTAGCTGGTAAGTTTTTATAAAGCTTATTGTTTTTGTTTCTTTTTACAGTGGATCTGATGATGCCTAGTATGGGCGAAACACGTGTAATCCTCTGACTTTAATTTAATAAATTTGAGACCTGTGACTTGGAGTTTGTTTTCATTACTATTTATTACAACGTTGCAAGGACAGTGCCAAAAACTGTTTTAATAGAAACTGCCAGGATTTGCACCTAAGTTAGTTGAAATAAAATTGATTTAGAGCTTAATTTTGGTTGATGTAGGAATAACGTTGGATTTTTACACAATTCAATCAAGAAATGTGACTATAGGCGAACGACTATCGATCTTGGATTCCTATCGAGTTGAAGTTAAATCTACAATCAAACGTTGGTGACCGATGTCAGACCAAGTCGAGTCATTTTGAAGTCCGTTGGATTCCAATAAAATGTAATATCTTTAGCCAAGTTCTGGCTATATAAGATCTTTAGCCAAGTTCTGGTTACCTACATCTAGGCGATGTCCAACGACTAATTGAGAGTAGAGTAGATAGAGTTGCCTTAACGTTGACAGTCGATGGAATACAGCTTTAGTGCTAATGTTGGCTTTATGATTAAAAGTATTATTTGGTCAGGTTTTTGTTTATGATTTGCCTTCCACGTCATAACAAAAACGTCATAACCCTTGACAAGTTGACAATTGGAGTTCGCATAGAATTCGTACGAAAGTCAAACTCTTTAGCTTGCTTTACAATAATAGACTTAAGATCATTTTAGTCATAGTCAGTAAAAGGTCGTTGGATGAACCTTGTATTACGTCTTATGCTGCAATATTAACAAGGATCTTCTATTACAACCTTACAAGGACGTAATATGACGTTGCACAGGAGTTTGAACTTCTACTTTACCGAAACTACCAGAATTTGCATCTAAGTTAGTATAAATCAAATCGATTTAAAGCCTAATTCAAGTTTTTGGTACACGTAGGGCTAACATTGGATGTTTACAAAATCCAATCAAGAAATCTGTCTATGGGCCGACGATTAACAACCTTGAATTCCTATCCAGTTGAAGTTGATTAATCAAACATTAGTGGCTGACATCAGACCAAGTCAATTCATCTTGACGTCCATTGGACAAACTAACGTTGGATACCAATAACATGTTAATATAAGATCTTTAGCTAAGTTTTAGTTACATACATCTAGGCGATGTCCAATGACTAAAATTTCCACCTTGTGCAAGTGGGTCTAAATGAGGTTGCCTTAACGTTGACATCCGCTCAAATACAGCTTAAGTGCTGTAAAGACAACATGTTCTTTCAGGTTTTTGTCTGTGATTTGCTTACTTTAGATACTACCAGAATTTGCACCTAAGTTAGTTTAAATCAAATCGATTTAGAGCTTAATTTCAGTTTTTTTGGTAGATGTAGAGAAAATCCAAGAAAATCCAATCAAAGTATCTGTCTATGGGCCAACGATTGCCGACCTTTAATTTTTATCGAGTTGGTTTAGTTAAATCTCTAATCAAACATGGATGACCGATGTCAGATCAAGTCAGACCAAGTCTAGTCATCTCCATGTCCGTTGGACAAACTAACTGTGGAATCCAATATTATGTCAATATAAGATCTTTATAACTGAGTTTTGATGACCTACATCTACACTAGAATTTGCACTTAAGTGGGTCCAAATGGAGTTGCCATAACGTTGACAGCCGACCAAATACAGCTTAAGTGCTAATGTTGGCATTACGATTAAAAGTATATTTATTTAGATTTTTGTTAACGATTTGCTTACTTTAGCCCTTCCACATCATAACAAATATCACCATAACGCAATGACGAGTCAACGTTTGAAGTTCTAACTAAACGTTGCTGTCTGCAAACAACCAGTAATTAACTATAAATTGGGAAGTTGCCTTGACATGAGGACGTAACTAAAACGTCCATATTTACATTTGAAGTGACAATAAATTTACTTTGAAAACCTGATTATGTCACAACGATTATGCTGACATTGAAAACCAATAACCTGTTAATGTTAAACTTAACTACGTGGTCTTCTGACGATCGGGGAGTTAACTTACGTCTATTATACAAATTGTTTATATGTTATCAAAGCTTGATAATCAAACGCATGTATGGAAGTTAAACTCTTAAGGTTGCTTTACAACCACAAGTCCAAGGTCATTTTAGTCATAGTCATGAAAAGATCATTGGATTAACGTCGTATTGCGTCTTATGCCGCAATAGTACCGAGGATTTTGTATTACGATATTGAAAAAAATATAGATTTAAAGTTAAATAAAGGTAGCTGCCTAAGATATTTGCCAATTTGCAAAATAATATTTTAACATTTTGTCTAGGAAAAAGTCAATCATAAAAGTCAAATATAAAAACCAAATGAACACATAATCGAAAAAAAGGTGAATTAAGTAGACGTATTTTAATTAAAGCCACTTTGCAACCTAATGAAAACACATGCTCAAAATGATTACGTAACAATGAGTCATTCCCACTGTTCTTCCATCACTCATCAGTCACCATATACATAGTATCGTTTTTTTATTTTCTACCCCCACTTACCCTCCTATTAAATCGCTCACAGTCTAAACGAAGAAGCTGAGCAACTCGGGCGACAAACGGCCCTTAGAATCTGCACGAGGAAACAAGAAATAATCCACGTTGACGGGTGAATATCGACAATGGTCAATTATGTTTTATTCGCCCTCTCATATTGTTGCGTGGCAATTTTAAATCAAAACGGGGTGAGACACGCGTTTATCTGGATGGAGGGTGCAAAGGAAATAGTGGATTAGAGGGAGTTTCTGCAAAGTAACTGGAGAGATGCTTTGTTTGGATTATCATTTCATTAATTGAATTATTCTTATTTAACAAATAAAGTGCTTGCAAAGAAACTCAATTTGTAATCGATTCTTGGTTCTTGATCCGAAATTTAACTAAAAAAGATTGTCTCATCAACCAAGTTCTGGATATATTTTCAAGCAAATCTTAGAATATGATGCCCAAGCAGGATCCTCATTGACCTAAATCGAATTTGACCCTATATTTTCAAAATAACTTTTCCCCACAGCTAGGAGACTACATTAAAGTATGCATGGCAAAAGTTTTTAATAGCCCTGGGAAATGGCATATTTCGCAGAATAATAGAGTAACGACCGATGCAAAAATCCACATATGTAGGATGATATCTGGTGACAGGTACCACTTTAAGCAGCTCGCGTAATATAACGGGTGGGAAGATAAATACCGCATATCCCGCAAATAGTTAGTAACCACGATAATTTAAATGTTGAACTGTCAAACGGTGGCCGATCGGTAAATTATACGTCGCGCGACCACGCAAAAATAATTATTTATAGAAAAATGGGTTTAGTTAGCTGAAGTTGTGTACCTATTAATATAATAAGCAAAACCTACTTATGTCATTTCATATGATATTAATAATGATGGCTGTAAAAAGATACTTTTAAAATGGTTACTCTAGAATGAAGAGCGCAGTACTCTAATATTGATAAGTTTTTAAGGAAAATTAGGATGTTTGTAACAAAATATAAGGACCATCACCCTAGAAGTTTAATTGCTTTTACTATACCAGTCAAGAGACGCTTGCAGAGGACCTATAGATATTGATAAGCAATTACAACATCAAAGTCTAACGCCGAATTACCTGTGCCTGACACTAGATAAATGCTACTGGATTAATTTACCTCTCTTAGTCCTAAACATGAAGTAATTCAAACACATAATCAAAAAACAAGTGAAAAAATTCAAAGCTGAAATTAAAAGAAATATATTAGCAAATTTATAAAAAAATTTGTTGACAAAGCTGCATTAAACTGACTAAACATTGTGGGCCATAATTCGTGGTAATATCAGAGGCTTAATATTTGACTCTATACTCGAAATCGCCTTGATATTAAGAGCTAACTAAAACGCTAACTATAACATCCCTGTTTGACTTAATGACATTTGAAGCCATAGTAAGTCACAATAACTATGCCGACGTTGGAAACTATTAACCAGCCAACGTCGTATTCCAATGATGAAGGAATTTACTGTAGTTATTTAATGGATATCACATTGTCATCTAATTTTTATAAATTAAATTGATTTCAAACGTTCGAGAAATTTTAAGACTGGAAACAAAGACTCCTAAACGGGAGATCCATCAACAAAATTATGCAATAGTATAATGACAAGGATGCATTAAACTATTGGCTGGTCTTGAAATAGATATTTTTATTGGCTATACAATTATCTAAAATATAGCCAAGAATATGAACATTAAAGAGAACAGATATTGATATGGTTGCCATTCTTTTGAGACCACTCAGCTTATATTTGAAAAAAATACTGAAAAAAATATAATGATATGATTCCAAAGTTGTACATTAAAGTAAATATTATTTTCTTAAGGCAAAATTAAAATCCTGCAGTCTCCCTCCACTAATTTATTAAACATTTAGTTATTTAAAATTCCCTACATGTTTCGGACACAGTGGTGTCGATCATCAAGGGATAAAACGTTTAAAATTCGTATGAGATATTCGATCCAGGGTTTGATTGATTGACCATGTCAAAAAACCCTCTATTTATTACTATTGTTTTTTTTTTAATTTGATTATTTTTAATGTTATTATATACCTGCAAGTATAGACTATTTCTTCACTATTATTTTCTTGTTCATTTTTTAAAATATTGTATATGAGAGATTTGTTTCGGGTTAAAAAAAATATCGTTTACTTCATTCTTATTCATTTCTCAAAATATTCTATAAGACGTTTTATAATTTTGCACTTAAGATAGCATCAAAAATGTTGATTTAAGTAATTTTTTAAATTTCCAATCAATTTGGTCTATAAATAACAAAAATCTTCCTTCTTGTTAGTTTCTGGAAAAGAATATATAAGTGGAAAATATATATTTAATTACTTACACCTCTGTTTATAAAATATATTTGAGTGTAAGTTATTTAAGTTTTAATTACATTTTTAATTGAAAATATTAACAGTGCATTTGTTTAACTAATACTCAAATAATCGAAATCTTAATTATGATTGACTGTGGTGAGAAAAGTAGAAAATGCAACGAACTTTGAATAATCATCAACAAAAAATATTCACTCAGAGAACCTGTAAGTCAGTCTTTAATCAGTAGAATTGAGACTAAGGGGATAAAGACTGGAATTTTTAAGGATCTTGGCACACCAAGAAGAATTGGACAAAAAGCTAGATATCCTCATTTCATTACACGAAATTTCGAAGCTCTTAAGTACTTATCTCGCTTTTGAAAATACGCGTTATAGAGCAACTCTAACAATGTAATTAAAGAAGAAAAAGTCCACCCTTATAATATTCAATTAGAAGAAAAGAGCTTTTAGAACATGATCCAGATCACAGAATATAGTGTTGCCAGATCATAACTGAAAAAGCTAATAATAATCCCAATCTAGTAAAAAACAGATATGCTTTTTAGATGAGGCAACTTTTTCTTTAAATTGACAAGTAAATAGGCATAATTTCAGGGACTGAGCACCTGAAAACTTACACTGATTTTAATTATGAAAAGGTAAATATCTGAGCAGGGATTATTAATAAGAGAGTAATAGAACCATATGTACTTCTTTGAAGGAACTTTGGGAGCTTTCTTGTGACTTTTTAGTAGACGACTTGATTCTATCACTGGTGACATTGCATCCTAATGAAAATAACTCAGATCGGTCAAACCAAGCATTATGGTTTTAATAGGATGGGAGGCCTCCCCACTATGCTACGATTAATACAAGATTCCTACATAATGTTTTCACAAAGCGGTGTATAGGCAGACGTGGATCAATAGAGTCGCCACCTAGGTCACATGACCTTAATCCCTTGGACTACTTTTTTTGGGTTATAAAGTATGCAGAAAATATAAAAACACACGGTTGATACTTAAAAATGGTTTAAAACTGAAAGATCAGTTTTTAGTATACGTTAGTCTTAATCTTTTCCTGAAGATGTTAACATCGTTAGCGCAACACGTGTCGAGAATAAACCTAAGAGGTTTAAATAGTGGCAAAATTGTTTTGTAATTTGAGTATCATACCAAAGGTTTTAACTATAAGAACTATTAAATAATTTGTAAAAATTTCCAGCCATTTTATGTAATACTTCTTACATATTTTTTGCTCTTTTTTTGATTTATCATATAAGATTTAGCATTTTTAGTTAAAGTAGTAAATCAAAATAAAAAAAGGAAAAAAAAATATACCCATTTTAATAATTTATAAAAAAAAAATTCCTGGCAATTTTTTGTTTAATAAAACACAATTTCCTTCTTTTTTATTCGTTTAAAAAAAAGTTATATGCGTTTATTTTTTACTTTCGACAACAATAAACGCAAAAATTTGTAAAAACAATGATTTTAATATTTTTTTAATTTCCAGATATTTTCAAAATAAAATGTAATAATTAAATCAACAAACTTTACACAATTTTTTAATTTTTAACCAGTATTGGTGAAAATCTAAAAATCAAGTCAAATAACATCTGCGCTTTTACATTTTGGACTTGAAAAGCAGTGTGCAAAGATGGAAAAGAAAAATGCATTTCCTAATTTAAAAAAAAAATGCCAATTTTGGATTAGGGAGTTTTTATAACTTCCACACACTATAAGGAACATAATATAAGAACTGCTTTTCCCAAGAATATGAGCTAACCGTAGGAAATAAATTTATATCTCATCATCTTGTGATTTTTTAACCTGTTATTATTCCTGAAACTGTTGTTTTTTTACCTATTGCTTTTACGTCCATGTATACATGATCTCTGGACTCTCCTAAGCACATCCAAGAAATATGCTTGTAATATGTTCTAATGGATGTTTTTTCACAATAAAAATAATACCTTTACTGAGTCCTTTTGTCAGGAAAACAAATAAAAGCTTAAGAAAAGTCTCCCAATATGAAAAAAAGATGGTGAATTTCTCGGTCTATTTAATATAAACCTTTCCATTAGTTTGGGTCGCTTACCCTTTTTTTTCTCTGCTACGATATTTTGGCAAAGATGGCCGTCCCCGTCCGTTCGACAGCGTTTCGTGTCCCCGACCATTTCATCCAAAATGTATTAGACCGTATCCTGCACGAAGCTCACCATTTCCGGGATTTCCCTAAAGTGCGATCAATCGCAATATTGTGTGGCCTGAGTTTCGGCAATAACAATTTTTACGAATTTCGGGATAAAAAATCCCATAATTACTTATTTATTTGGTACTTTTAAGTAATGTATTGATCAAATAAATGTCTTTAAAATCTTTTTTCATCTTTTTTTTTTTAAATCTTTGATGATGATGAAAACGATTTGCTTTGTGCTTATCTCTTAACAATTGTCAAATATGTCCAGCAGAGAATTTATACTTCGCTTGTCCTGGATTTTTTCCTATTCCGACAATATGCCCTAGGTATTGTAGTTTTGATGGTTGTTATGATTTCCATGTTCTCGCTCATTCTATTCCTGACTGAAATATTTATTAATTTCTCTGTCCTTTATTTGCATCATCAAGAAAATATAACATCTTCCTTAAGTCCAATTTTAGTTATCTTAAACACATTACATTTATCATTTTGTTGAAGTTTGCCAATTAAGGAAATTATTTAAGCAACATTAATTGTACTCAGATGCGATGACAAACTCTTGCAATAAACAGAAGAAGACCTGGAGAATAATTGTCAATAAGAGTCGTTCTCAAAATCAATTTGCGGAAGCATTAACTAAATCAGAATGTACCGGGTGATTCATAAGGAATTGTCAATACTTACAGTGAAATACAGCGTGTAAAAATTGTATTTAAATTTTCATTTTTTTAAATAAAATTTATGATAATGTGGGGAGCTTTAGCATTACATAATTTTGAAATACGACGCATTTGATTTTTTAAAAATGTTTTTTTTTATCAAATATACATAAAAAGCACATGCACGTATTGTAAGAAGATAGAAGTGCGCCTTGTCTGCCAGAGCAACTGCTGGTTGGCGTTGTCATCTTTCGTCCTCTTACTTAGCAATAGCAACGTGAGTTATAATAAATAAGATCAAATTTTATTACTGTTAAATTCTGTTCATAACATTTATTATCTTGAATCTAGGATGTTTCCAAGTGTGAAACTTATATCAAACCTGATGTTGAATTAGAATGGGCTATGCTCAGTGCCGTCGAAAATGCTTCAAGTATAAGCATTAGATGGATTGAAAATACTTTTCAAGTTATGCAACCGTCTGTTTAGAGAAATCTTCACATCAATTGTGTATACCCTTTGTCTTTACAGTGGGTTCATTATTTGCAAGAGGGTGATTTTGAGTTAAAAATACAAGTAGATTAATGAAAATCGAAGTTTGTATAGGTATGTTTTGTTCACTTGAGATATCTATTAGAAAATATCCCCTTAATGTAAGACCAAACATTTATTTGCAATATGATCGAGCCTCTGCACACTACAGCGTAAACTATAAGAGTAGTTTTTAAAGCAAAACTTTCAAAACCGATGGATTGGTCAGGGTGGTTCGTATAATTGGCCACCTAGATCGCCAGACCTGAATCCTTTGGATTATTGTCTTTGAGAGTGGCTAAAATCAAGAGTATTTTCTTTAAATGCAAGAGAATTATTACTGGATCGGTTAAGAAATGCAGCACAAAGTCTATGAAGTTCGCCCAAATCTATCCACAAAACATACCGCAGAGCTTAGAAGTAAATGGTGGAATTTTTGAAAATTATAAAGCTTAAGTTTTGTTGCACATAATTTAGGAATAATAATTTTATTGAATATTAAAACATATATTGTTTAGTTATACAGTTTCTTTTTAATTTTGCCACAATAAAATTAGACAGGTAGTAATTTTTTTAAATCCAAATATGCGGTTGCTCATATCAACTTTTTACAGGTATACCTTTTTGAGGTAAAAATGACAAAATAATTATTAAATTTAATTAAAATGTCATACAGAGCTGTGCAAGTGGCGCCCCCCATAAGTGTATAAAATTGGTAAAAGTTATATCATTTTATAAGGATGGATGGCATCTAATTTTAAGTAAAACTCCCTTTCATCTATCTCATTCAAAACAATTGAAAGGCTATTAAAAGCAATATAGAAGGTTCGCATTCGTTCTTTTATAAAAGTAAATAAGCTAATATTTGCTAACAAAATTTGGCTTCCAACAGGGTACAAATGATCCTATGTACAACATTCTTGATACACCTTATTCTTAGATCAATAGGAATACGAGTTCCGCTACAGCTTTTTGTGACTTATTAACAGTATTTGATACGGTGAGCCATGAGATTTTGCCGGAATTGATACAGGTCTTTTAAATACACCCATCTGCGATGAAGATTATTTTCTAATATTTTAGGAACGTTGATAGGAAGTTGCTATGATTCAAGACTTCTTCCATTTTTTCCATCTGGTCTTTAAGTTATCGATTGCCTAATTTTCATTCTGTTGAAGCTTGCTCCAGCTTTCTCCAGTATTATCGGTATCATCGCCAATCAATAAAATTGTCTAAGTAATCCAGTTGTACTCACATCAGATCTAGTAATAAACAGAGCGGGAGCAGAAACATTGTCAATAAGATTCGTTCACAAAATCAATTGTGATACTCGCAATTGAATCATCTATATATAAGCTAAATTACTCATTAATTGATCTCTCTGGATGACTCAGCCAATAGCCAATACGATTGAAACTATTAATATTTTTTCGTAATAGATCCTCATTTTTATCTTGTTTTAAATTTGTTAAAGGTATACCACCTACTGTAAGCAAATCAGCCTTTGATCTACCTCATTCAAAAAAAGTTGTCGCGTTGTTTAATTTCTTTATTATAAGTCAATACTGTAAAATTTGTTTTTCAAGTTTTGGATTTCAACAAGATACAAATAATACCATGTACAATTTTCCTCACTCACGCATCAACGGGAGTGAGAGTTGTAGTTTTTTTGTGACATATGAAAAGCATTTAACTGTGTGAGTCATAAGATTCTGCTGCGAAGACACGTTTCCTACATCATTTTATCATTTTATCTTAAGAATATTGAAAGGGAGTTCCTATGGTCCAGGACTTTTTCCATTTTACCCATCTGGTCTTTAAGTCACCGTTCACCTAATTTTCATCCTGCTGAAGTTTGCACATGTTTTCTCCAGTATTATTGGTCTCTTCATCGCCATTTAATGACATTTTCTAAGCAATCGTAGTTGTACCCAGATCGGATAAGAAACTCAATAATCAGAAGGAGAGTAGGAACATAAATCAATAAGTTTTGTTCACAAAATCAATTGTGATTTTCGCACATTACCTAAATCAAATGTAATATACTCATCAATTAACTTCTTTAAATCCTGACACTTTTTCATCTTGTTTTAAATATATACAAGTTATACCAACTTACGAGGATGGCATCTAACTGTAACCATCTCCTTTACACCTATTCCATTAAAAAAAATTGTCAAGACAAATAATGCTTTGTACAACTTTCTTCATGCACCTCATTCTTAGATCAATAGGACAGCGACTTCCGCTGAAGTTTTTTGTAACTTATCAAAAGCATTTGACTGTGTAAGTCATGAGATTCTACCATGAAAGTTATATTGCTAAATTCATGCATATGCATTAAAAAATATGTTTTATAATTTTAAAAATGTTTAAAGGTGTTGTTTTGTTCCATTTATGTTTTAAGTTACTTCATTTTTAGCCATTAAACAGAAAATTGGGAATTTTTCTAATGTTTATGTTTCAAAAGCAAACAAGTTTATTTTTGCTAAAAATAAAGCTTCTGGTATAGAAGAATTTAACAAGAACAAAAGAAATGAAAACCAAGTTTTGGACATACATTGTTTTAAAAGTAAATTGAAGAATAAATGGTTCCATAATAAATTATTATAAAGTATCAATTCATTATACTTTTTTTATTAATTACTCTTCAAACTTCAGTTTCACTTAGAATTTTTCGATACATTCTACGTGTTTCCATTCTATTTTTTTACCTACTCAGTAATTTTTTTTAATGTGATTTGGCTTACAATTTTACTTGTTCATTGGGCCAGATTGATCTAATAAAGCCGATATCCTATGCTAATTAAATATTTTGTAAACGAGCAGTTAAAAATTCAAATATATACAGATGTCAATACTTTTACCAATATGCAGTCGTTTTAAAAGCGGCATGCATAAAATTAATCTACTCCCGTTGACAAACAATAAAAATGGTAAAAGTGATATAAATACAGTCCAAGAGCTTTGTAGCTACTAAAAAAATGGCTAATAGTGCCAAGCTTGGATCAGCCCAAAGTATTACATCAAGTCTTTATAAGTTTCTTTAAAAAAATATTAGCAACAGAATTCAACTTAGAATTCAAGACTAAATGTACGCAGTTTTTTTATTATTTCTTGTTAAGCTCCTGGACTATGTACGGCAGAAAAAAAACTATAGCAAGTGACTGCAAAATATGAACGAAATTGTTAATGGGAATTTATTAAAAATCAGGTGCAGCGGCTCTGATTGTGCACCGAAAACTGATGTAGCTGATAAAAATCACAATAACAGTCAGTCAAAACATTTTTTTTTTAATTGTCGGGAACGGTTTGGATCCAGTGATTTTAATTATGTTTTGGCTTTTTATTATAACTTGTTATAATGATTATTGTTCGGTATTTTTGTTAATAATAGTAAGTCCATTTAATTAGACTTATTAATTCAGTAGTATATATTTTTAGAATGAAAAAATATGAAGGGAATTATTTTATGTGCAAGTCAAGCATAGGTTATAAAAGTATAAAATGAAAGAAAAAAAAATAGAGAAGCTTATTAATTAAACTTTTTGGCTTGCTTATAATTGGTTTTTCTAGAGTCTGGAGCAAACACACTGACAAGTAATTACATCGACTTTCAGCTATTTTTCAACCTGAAAAAATGAAAAAATTGAGAGTTTTTTATGGAAAATCGATGGTAACTTGGATATCCTAAGTGCCTAAACAAAATAATTACTTAGGAGCCTTAAGTGCGTTTAATTTTTCCCAGGAAGTTACAGTAAAAAATTAGCAAAAATTATTTTTATATCTAAAAGTGTTGAAAAAATATTTCAAGGGCCTGGAAGTAATAAAAAATTAGCTCACCTATTTAGAAAAAAATATTAGCTAGAAGCTTAAGGTATTTTTTATTTTTTCCAAACTATTGAACCAAGTTTCTTATTACTTCCAGGCGCGTGAAATTGTTTTTCATCACCTTCAAGTGTAAAAATTATTTCATTGTAGTTCAACTGCTTGGACCAAATTTGATAAAATTCAAAAATTATAAAAATATATAAAGAGAAAAAATATAAAAAATAAAAAACTCTTTAAACAAGATCATTTTCTGATGTTTTGTCAAGAGTCCCTATTAAAAACCATCGAAAAAGAATGATATTTGTGAATTCAGAAAAGCCAGTTGGTGGAGAAAATGTAATAATATATAAAATCGATGTTAACGCATTATAACTTTTTTTCATAAATTATTTGTTTTTTTTTTATTCAATAATTAAATATAAGGAATTCAATCCATAAGAAAACAAATGATCCATAACGCCCATAAGATATGAGGATTATTATGAAATTATGGCCTTGTTTTGTTTCATAGTGTCTTTAACTTATTCTTTATAGTTTACTTAGGTTATAATATAAAAAGCATCATCTGTTATTTAAGTTTTCATAAGTTGGCAAGTTTTACGGTAAAATATTGAAATGATTAACGAGAAACTATTAAAATGGCTGTTCCCAACTAATTACTCGGGATTTGTCAGGAACATCTCGGCTCATTAACACATCGTCAGTGGTACATTTGTTTTTTGGTTTTTGGTTAAAACAGTTAAGGATATATGTTGAGTATTTTTTTCAGGAATTTAATAGAAACAAAAAACACAAATTATATCAGCTTTATACTTGACACTTTAAAGGATTGCAGGCTTAAAGCTCAATCGAAAAAGAGTGTTTTATTTATTTTTGTAAGAATTTAAAATACAATTATCATGTTTGTGGTGGAACTTAAAAAGCTTTAAGAAAGCTCAAAATGATCAATTTTATTTTAAGCATACAATTTTCAATATTTAACAAAAAACGTTTTATTTTTTTATAGTATTTACAATAAAGTAAGTTAGTCTTTATGTAAATGTGTTCAATGAAAAAGGCTCATTTAAAATTATTTAATTATAACCTAAAAATATTTAACGTTTATCATACTTTTGATAAGCTTAATATTGTTAAGATATTATACACACTTATCAGGTGTTTCCCCTTTCAACCTACAGGGTGTCCGCTTTCAACTAGTGAAAAATGCTACAGTATATACAAGAACCATAGAAAAGTAGTTTGAGATAGGATATCGATAAAAAATTTCAACACCCTGTATTTTGGAAACGGCGCTCTTCTGACCATCAGGGTCCTATCTCAAACTACTTTTTTATGGCTCCTGTATATGCTCTAGCATTTTTGACCATTTAAAAGGGGACTTACCTTAGGATTGACTTACTTTAGGACCATCAATTGTAATTTTTCCTACACACACGTTCACGCTAAACACAAAGACAAAACTACTATAAATACTATATTATTTATAATGTAAAATTTAAAATTTTAAAAGTCGTGCCAATATTCAGACTTAAACTGAACTACTAGCGGTGACGGCGCCTGATATATTAGGCAGTCCACTGTTCCGGGACATTCGATATCTTTTTACGTGTGTCACGAGATGTCGTGAGGTGTGCTCGTTGCTCATTCTATCCTTCTCGCACCTTCGGATCTAAGTGATGACGAATGAGATCGGATCGACCGGATCGATCGGATCGGAGAACAGCTGGTATATTTGCGGCTATTACAATCATTGCAATAGACTTAGAAAACATAATGTTTATAGAAAACATAATTGTTGTTAAATTTAAGAACAGGCTTAAAATAACTAATAATTTTTTTTTGATAATTCTCGTTTAAAAAATGATTTAAGTTTTGAATTTTTCTATACAGTATCCTCATCAAGTTGGTCTTTATGTAAGCCTGTGAGTTCAATCATAAAGAGCTTGTTTAACAGGGTTTTAATTTTAACTTGTTTAATATTTTACTCTCTTTTTAGAGGCTTTAAAATATACATTTTTTTTGGACACCATCACACTTTTTGGTTAATTTTTTTAAAATGTTTTAGATAAAGGACTAATACATGCTTATAACTACATAAAAAGTATCGTACATATCCAGAACATTTGAATTTTTCAATTAAATATTGGCATACTTCAAGGTAGTTTAAAAGAAAATAGTAAGCCCCAGATGTCCATAAGTTAGTAAAAAAAAATTAAAAATTACTACAATCTGAATTTCCATGCTCATGCAGTTTATGTAATGAGATGCAATTTATGTCAAAAAAAGTTGGATTTATCACAAGAATTGGAAAAAAATTGTCAATGTACATCAGATTAAAACTTTACAACGCCATTGCTCTTCCTCATTTACAGTTCTGTTCAACATTATTGTTTAACTTGCCACAGTATAGAATTGACCAACTGGAAAGAATTCAAAATAGGGCTAAGAGACTGATTCTAAATTGTAATCGTTACACGCCTGTTATCTCTATGTTGGGTGTCCTAGATATGTTGTCTGTACATCAAAGAATTTTGTATAATGTCTATTTGTATATTTTTTAATTAAAACATCAGATGCTCTCCGATTATATTTGTAATAAATTAAGAGTTTTTGGAGATATACATAACTATAATACGAGATATCGTATAGACTTCATATTGGTCGACAGATGTAACACAACCCAAATGCATAATTCAGTTCTATACAAAGGTTTACTTCTATTTAACAACTTGCCTGCTAATATGAAAAACTGTATTACTTTGAATCAATTCAGAGGGCTCTTGAGAGAATTTATCATGAATAAGTAAAATTGTGTTTGTTATTTTATTATGTTATTTTAATTATGTAGTTTATTAGGTTTTACTATAGTATGCATTGTTTCCGCTCCAATCATCATCTTGATTGTGGGTTTATCTGTTGACTGGGTATTTTTGGGCCAACCGGGATACTGGTTACAGCTTCTTGGAACTACCGAAGCATTTCTAAGTGTTACACGGGGGAACCAATGTGTCTGGTCAGCAAGGTCAACCAAGTTCCAAATGTGTGTCATCGGCTGCTTGCAACCGAACCGACTCGATCAACTTGAGTCGACATTATTTTTATTATTATAAGGCAAACAACAATTAAATGCGCTTTTAATAAGTGGGGCAAGAAAATAATGTTTAGGTTAAGTCTAGTTTTAATTTATGATCTACCTCTGGCAGGATATTTCTGGAACCGGGATGCTGTTTCTGGATTACCGAGACCCTCCATGGATAAACCGGAGTGTCCTGATACAGTTATGGCCAACTTATACTTTTACTTTATTTTTCATTTATGTTTTTATTTAATATAGCTTTTTCTCCTAAATAAAGATATTATTTATTTATTTATTTACATTGGAAAAAAAACTTGGATTTCTAACGAGCCTTTCGAGGCGACCTCTGTGGATTATTTAACTACTTTAATTAAATTATAATTTAAATTTATTTAGTTAACGCTTGAAAATTTCATCTAAGAAACTGTTAGAATTAGGCTAAAAGTATTTAATGAATAAATTTTCACACTCGATATACAAAAATAATGACTTAATAAAATAATAACATAACAATGACTTAAGACTACTAGAAACATTTATTTATACTATATTTATTTCCTACTATTTATTTAAACTTTTAATTTTTAAATTACGCACCAATATTCAGACCTGAACTGAACACCTTGGACTAAACGCTTATTAGGTAAACGACTATTCCGGAACATTTGTCAACTTTTCACATGTGTCGCGAGATGTCCTAGATGTGCTCGTTGCTCGCTCCATCCTTGTCGCACCTTCAGGTCTAGGCAATTTATAAGGTGGCTGAGAAGAGCGCAATATATGAATAATATATACAGGGTGTCCGAAAAAAGGAGGCCAATCCGCCGGCTACATATAGGGTGGACCAAAAGAATCCGAAAACTTTCGTTATGCCATTTTTTAATTGGGCGCTCGGTATTCAATATACAGATCGTCAAAATAAGAAATATAGAATCATTTTTTTTAAATAAGTCGAGTTTTTCATAAGATATTAAATTAAAATTTGGTATGAGGGGGTTTTTTGGAACGAGAAATTGAAATCCGTTCACGGATTAGCTATACCTTGCAGAGGGCGCCACCTGCGGTATATTGCATGTGTTAAAAGTACCAAAACTTTTTTGTTTCCCTGTATAATAAAGTTCTAGTAAAAAATTCTAATTATCCAATCTTTTCTTGTAAAAAAAAGTATTCTTTGTAAATGTCGGCCTAAGAGTCCGTTTATTAGATATCTTAATTTTAAAAACTAGATACATTTTAACAAGTTAACAAAATAAACGTAAATTATTTTTTCTAAATTAATGCTAAATTACTTATTATAATAAAAATCACAGAATAATCACCCTAAATTATTTGTCTACGTGACCTCCATTTGTTTGTATACACATAGAAGCCCCCTTTATAAATAAAAATCTAAGGCTTTGAAAAATATTTGGTTTCAACCTGAAATACTCTCCAGCTGCAATGATTCTTTTCCTTAAATTATCATGAAGTTTTTCATACATCCCCAGACTGAAAAATCCAAAGGTATAAGGTCGGGCGAACGGAGTGACCACGGAACAGGAGCATCTCGACCCCTACCAATCCAGCGATTAGAAAATACTTGATGTAAATAGTTCCTAACATTTATAGCAAATTAAGCCGGAGCACCATCGAGTTGAAACCAAAGATTTTGTCTTAAATTAAGAGGCAAATCATTAAGCAAATCGGGCAGTATTTCTTGTAGAAACAACAGAAATTAATCACCAGTCAAATTACTTGGTAAAATTACAGGTCCTAAAAGAAAGTTATTCAGAACACCTGCCCACTTGATGATGTGTCTCAACTATGCCCCTAAGATTCTCTTCAGCAAATATGTGTGCGTTATGGATATTTGTCATGCCGTTTCTCGTGAACGTGGCCTCGTCAGTAAACAAATTCGCCCTTATAAAATCCACATTTCTATTATTCATTTTACATAACCATGTACAAAAAGCAAGTCTTGCTTCGGGATCGTCGGGTATTCGGGTGAAGATGAAATGGGTGAAGTTGTTGAACTCCGTAAAATATCATGTGTCTCAGTTTTCTCAATTCTCACCCATTCAGCCAAACCCCTAGTACTATTTGTTTGGTGATTCTTCGACATTTCTTTGAATTTCTTCCTCTTATCCTAATTGCACCGCACGAGGTCCGCCGCAATTACCCTTCTGTCTTTCGATGAAACTTCCAGTCTCCCTTAGGCAGTTAATCAAATTTAAAAAATATTTTCTTTTGGGATGAAATCGATTTGGGAATGTTTGGGTATAGCGTCTAGCGGCTAAACTAGCATTGGAGTCACATTTTCCTAGTTAAGAATTGACAGGTATTTACCGTTTACAATAATATTTAAAACTTGCCAAACATCAAAAACATATTCGCAATTTCGGAAAAGGGTACATTTCTTGGTCTATGAGTCATTATGGTTTTATAAATTGTAAGAAAACACACCAAATACAAATAAGTAAATTAAGAAACGTAGATTTATTTTAGGAGTAATTGAGAAGCTTGTAAAGAGCGTCAGAAGCGTTTAAATTTGTTACTTTGACAGTACGTAAAAAGTTACTGAATCCCGAGGTCAGCCAATTTGTTTAGAAAGAAGTATCTAGATTTTAAAATTAAGATATCTAATAAACGGATTCTCAGGCAGGACATTTACTAAGAATACTTTTTTTACACGAAAAGATTGGATAATTAGAATTTTTTACTAGAACTTTATTATACAGGGAAACAAAAAAGTTTTGGTACTTTTAACACATGCAATATACCGCAGGTGGCGCCCTCTGCAAGGTATAGCTAATCCGTGAACGGATTTCAATTTCTCGTTCCAAAAAACCCCCTCATACCAAATTTTAATTTAATATCTTATGAAACACTCGACTTATTAAAAAAAAACGATTTTATATTTATCATTTTGACGCCCTGTATATTGAATACCAAGCGCCCAATTAAATACTGGCATAACGAAAGTCGCATTATTTTGGTCCGAGGTATATGTGGCCGGCGGATTGGCCTCTTTTTTCCGGACACCCTGTATATTTCCAGTACATCCTATTGAATTTGCTCTGCTGAGCAATATAAAATTAAATAAATAAAATATGATGATGTGATCTAAATGTTTTTAATTTTTAAGGTATCTTTATGGTCAACTTTTAGTTTTATGCAAGAGATCTACATATATCCCCTAGTGACCACTGCAAAAACTATTTTGTTATACAGTAATATATTCATTTAATTTTATTTCATTTACTACTTGACCAATTTACCCACAAAATACCACGTCCAATTTATAATTATCGATCACTAATTTAAAAGCAAATTTTTATTAATATTATTGGCATTATCAATTCCGTTGCATCTTTAAGGCATACGTACTTTATTATTATTTATAACTGATGTGTATAGCAATAAATTTTCCATTCTAAGCATTTCTCGAAATTAATAAACTTTCAATGTAACTACTAGGTCGATTACCACTCACAAAGGTAAACCCAGCCTTTTTCTTAATAAAGAAGGTTAACAAGCAAATAACAATATATTTAAACTAAGAAAAATGACGCAGGTTTCCGCTCTTCAGACTAGCAACAGAAAGTATGTACACGTGATTTTTTTTACAAAAGCAGCTAATAATTTAATTATTTATATGATTTTACGTATAGCAAAGAAAGTAACCGTTTTCCTAAATGAAATAAATTATATGTTTGGACATTACTTGGTATAGAGAAAGCGTTATATTATGGTTTATTCTTTTACCGTTCTCTTAAGAACTAAGATTTAAAAATAAAAAAGAGAAATAATCATTACGTGAATTATCTAATGACTAGGCCTAATTATTGGTAATTAGCTATATTAGGTAACTAAATATCTCCACGTTTAGGTTTTTTTACCTTATTTTTATTTATTATATTTAATTCAGAAAATATACCAACTGTAAATAAAGAATATAAAAATATTTTTTTATAATATTTTTTATTGTTAAATTAATAAATGAAATACAAATCAATGTAAAAACCTAATTTCTTTCACAGTTTTGGCTGATTATTTTTCAATATAGAAAAAGTGTAATTATTTATTACAATCAACGTTTCGGTTGTAATCATACTTAAATTAAAACATTAACTTAATTTGAAATACAAAAAATATTGATTTTTTTTTAAATTGAAGCACTGATTTGTCTGAGATAAAATAAAATTACGGTTCAACTACACAGAATTGATAATTTGGATGTACTGCCATTAGAAAAAGTTGGCTGTGAAAATCCGGGAAATTGTCTAAATTTTAGGAAAATCTATTCAACTGCATCATTTTTCGAAGTTCTTAATAACTTAAGGTAAAAGATTAGTTAATTAATTAAATAATAAAACATAAAAGTAGTTGAACTATTAATTGTCTTAATTGTATTTTACTTAGTTGAAATTTCAGGCAATTTTTTCCTGGATTTATCTTTTCGATCATTTCATCATTGAATGAATAATTTCAGGCTAATTTTATAATCTTTACTCAGTAAATGTATGGTAGGTACAGGTAGTTGAGTTGGACTCTGTTACACTCTAAGATGGTTAATTTTACTTAAGTGTCTGGAAGTAATTGAAATATTTTTCCAGGCAATTAAGTTGCAACCTGTTAATGTAATTTTTTTAGGGTTGCTACTTTTGCTTTTTTTGGCAATATTGATTAATTAAAAAAAAATTTAATTAATTAGAAACGAATTAAATATAAATAGGAATTTATAGGAAAGGTGAGCTCAGGGATATCTTTTTTAAATTCTACAATACTTATGCAATTATTTTGTTAGAACAAACTGTATTTTAATTTTTTTTTCTCTAACTTTATTGGTTCCAGTAATATGAGTTGAAAAATTTACTTGCCTCTAGATATTTTAATTTCTGTTTGTTTTATATTTTTAAATATCAACTTTGATATTGTTTCAATAGAAAGATATTTAAAAATAGATATTTTTAAACTTTCTTGGTTTGAAGGCATGAGCATTTTAAATTGCATACTCTTAAGATGTAATTCGTTTTACTTTAAAAGAACCTTGGAAATATAATTTTGCTAATACTACTGAGACTGTTCAATAAATTTATTTGAAAGAACTGTATTTTATTTATCATATCTTTGACATCCTTGATTCAAAAAATATCAACTTTTAATTAATCTTTAAAGAAACTTTTTTTAATTTGAAAGGGTTATTTCTTCACTTTTGAAAATTCTAAGAACCCTTAACCAGATTTTTAAGGATTTTATGATTCGTTTTTTTTGACTTTAGCAATATGGGCATTCCCATTTTTGCTTTTTGAATATTTTTTTAAAATTAAAGACCATATAATTCTTATTAGGTGTCAAGCCATTTATTTAACAACCTATGAAAGCAACGTTTTGACGCTTGGTTTGCATTATCATCAGGACATTAATAATTAAATTGATCAGAAAAATGTAAATAATGATAATTAATTGTGTATGTATATTAAACCCTGTAATTCTCTTGGTTTCAGCAATACATCAGTATTTTGTCTATAATATTTAACTTCTTTTACAGAATATTTTAGAATTCTAGTAAGTTGCCAAATGGCTACTAAACTTTAACACGTCTCCGTTCACTACTATGCTAATGATACCCAGATCTACATAACTTCTCGTCCAGATTTTGAAACCAGTAAGTATTTCCAAACTTTCAAGTAATCAATGTTAGCAATGTACTTAGAAACTTAACCCTAAAAAATGTCATGGCTTGTTTGACGTGTACAATGCAGGCATAGTAGTCCAAGAATTGATGCGTGTTAGTATTGGTAATGAAACAATTAAATGCTATAATTTGAGATTTTAAGATCATGTCAATCACTCTATTAAGAAAGCGTTTACCTATCTAAAATTAATTTTTAATCAAAGACAACTATTGAATACTCAATTGACGAAAACTTTTGACGTGATATTTTTATGGTTCGTGTTTATTGGTTTAGCCATCAGGGTATATTAGGTCTTAAACCCTTGTGTTTGGATGTTAAATCTAGGACATTCTTCAATGAAATAATTGGTAGTAAGAGTTACATTACATTGAATAAAAGTTGGAGCTATTTCACCCTTGAGAAGATGCTCATGTATAAGGTGATGCATGCCTCGTTCGGAGTCTAAAAGCTTTTATCACGAGAAGCCTAGTTAGTCCGATTGATTCATGTTTTTCTTTTCTTCTTTTGTCCTGTCCCATGTGTTTTGCCAATCTTCTATAACTTTTCTTTTTACTTTATTAATAAAGTCTAAATTGTCTTTAGGAAGAAGGTTTTCTAAGAGCGTTAAGTTAATGCGCTGCAAATATTCCATGTAACTCATTGCAACAACAACGAATTATGGTGCTTTTGTTTGAGTATCTATTTTTGCTTAGAAATAGGAATGCCTTGTTTGGATTTTCGATATTAGTTTTAACTTTCGCTAGGTTACATGGGATTAGTCTCTAGATCTTCTTTGTTTTAGAGGCATTATAGCTGATTTGCAGTAAATCCCTTGCTAACAAGGAAAAGCATTTAGATAATATCGTATTCCTAGGTTTTGAATTTTATCTAAGAGGTCTAGTTGACTTTTTCCGGCAAAAGGATTAATGCTTTTTAAACTCTAAAAAGATTTTCAGAATTTGCTATCCACTTAGTATGTGCTAGGAGTTTTAGAACAAATAGGAATTGTCGACATTTTACGTTTACAAGTTGAATATCTTCATGCCAGGTAAGTTTACTATCAAATCTTAATCCTAATAATTTAATAGCATTTACACACTCCATAGCGTTGTTGTTTAGGTACAGCAGTGGATCATAATGTGGTGTTCTAATAGATGGCATAAATATATACATTTTGCCTTTTCTTTAAAAAATTTAAAGCCTACTTTTGGATTATTTTAATAATTGCTAGTTGCAAAGTTCTTATTGTATCTCATTTTCCACTTAATATAGCTATATTATTTAATTGTTTCTTCATTTACACCTTTACATATTTAATTTATGGCAAACGGGGTGCAGCTGAGTGTTGACCCTTATAAAACTCTATTTTCTGCTATTGTAGTTGAGAAAAATTCATTTTCCACAATATCTGTCTTCAAGAAACGATCTTACAAACATTGGTTATTTTCTTCTAAATTCAAATCTTAATAGTTCTTCCAGTATTCCGTATCGCCATGTCGTATCAAATGCTCCCTTTATATCAAAGAAGCTACTAAGTGTTCTCTCTTCCGGAAAGCTTCTTGAATATGGCGTTCTAGTAAAAATAAACGATCAGTTATGGATCGTTTTATTATAAATTCTAATTGATAGGACATCAGTAAATAATTAGTTACTCCTGAAGCCTATTATTGATCTTTCAAATAACTTGCCCAAACAGTAGGTAAGGCTTGTTGGTTTTAAATTTAATGGTAATAATTTGCTTATCTTAGGTTTAGCAATAGGAATATAATGGTCTCTTTTCATGGACATGTGCTTTTATTCCTTAGTTTGTTGTAAAGATTAGGAGCACCATTTCTAGATTGTTTAATTGCCTCATCAAGCTGATTTATAGTGAAAGATAAGTTATTAAAAGTGTTGAAATGAGTGTTTATTTCAAGGTTATTTCTAGTTTCCAGGAAATTGACATTATAGTTAACAGTACAACTGGCATTCTCAAAATGGATCTCAAATGGACGTACTTTTTTTAAAAACACTGTTATAAAAAAAGGAAGTTAATTTTAAACACTACTTCCATATTTTACGATTCATTTTACACTGTTTAAGGATTTGATAAAAGGAAAGATGTTAAAAATTAAATGCAGAAGAAAACATGCAACATTAAAAAAAAATTACACCACCCCATATTAGGAGCCATGGTATCCTAATATGGAGTACACCAAGTTCGTAATATGGGGTACCCAATTTAATATGTAGAATCTAAAAATAACCAAAATATGTTTGTTTGTTTTTGTATAAAAGTATTATTTATTAAAAAAAACTAAAAAAAAATAAAACGTATTATTTATTAAAGTAAATAGGTACCTAAAAGTTATATGCAATCAAAAAGACAAAACAAATCTATTTTGTAACGCAAAAGTCACAAATATAGTGGTCTCTTTCACAACCAGCACACTCAACGTCTCAAGCAGCCTTGGCACTTCACCCATTCCTCGCCTCTGACATCTTCAGAAAATGGACTTTCGCAAAACATACAAATAGCATCTTCCTCAAAGTTTTCTACCTCGTCATCTGAATCTTGATATTCCGGTTTAGGAGCCGAGTCTGAAGAAGAAGAATAGCAGGATACTGATTTCCCATTTTTTTGTTTTTGTTTAGCCACTGGCAATTTTTTTTTTCTGTTGGAAAGGTTTAATTTTTTTCTGTTGGTTTGGTTTTAAATAACCAATTTTTTTTTAGTGCCCGAAGTTGAAGGTAATTTTCTTTTTTCCATGCTGCTTTTCAATTCTTCTTTGAAGGGCGTGCTAGTTATAACCCCAGCTTTACCACTTCTTGTACTCTTTTTTTTAATAATATCTTTAGAAGTAGTTCATTAAATTTGCAGGAGTAACCTGTTTCAAAGCAGTAATCTATCTCTCTGGGGTAATCCGTCTCTCAGGGCTTTTTTCTTTTGGCTCGTTGTTATCTAATTCATCCTCTATTGTTTCTATTTCTATATTTTCCTCCTGAACTGTTTCTGCTTCTACTAGTTCTTTACCAGACATATCCTGCACTTCTGCCACAAAGTCATGTTCTTTAAATATGTTCCTGTCAAAAGGGAACATTTCCAGTTTTTCTAAAGCCGTTGATGGCCGTGTCCATGTTCGCCGCTTTTATGTAGACTTTCCCAAAAAGTTCTCCTATCTGATAGCCTGTTACTACACGTCCGGGATTCAACCTTAGCCAGTTTGTAATTTCCTGTGTGTAGTACGTTTTAAATAGAGACATAAAAGCAACGTCTAATGGTTGCATCCGATGAGTTGAATGTGGTGGAAGGCATATTATGTGAACATAATTTTCTCGCTTTTTCTGGATTTTTTATATTATTAGCTTTGCATAAGCTATATGCCAATCTGCACACATCTTTTTGTGTAATACCGAAAAAATTTCTTTCCATTTCTAAGCAGTGCCAAAGATAATACTACTACGAATACCCGTAGTAGTATTATCTTTGGCAGTGCTTTGCCAGCAGCGATTCCATTTCTTGTGAAAAGACAATTTTCCGTCCCAGAGAAGAATTCACAATATCTCCAGGATTACCTTCCATTTTTACGTACCTTTCCAAGGTTGTTTGGGGCACATCGTGGGTTCTCGCATTCTTTTTGTAACCCATTTGACCTTGTCTGACAGCTAAACTTGCTGAAATCATTTGCTGCTTGTCCCAAATTTTCCTTTTTTTAGGCATCTAAAATAAAATATTTGGTATTAATCAAAAAGTAAATAATTATCTCCTAATATGGGGTACCCCAAATTAGGAATTGATAGGTACCCCATATTAGGAGCAAATTAGATTTTTGGAAAGGGGCGACTTTTTACAAAAATTAAGATGTTTTTTTAAAAATCATATGCATTTTCATAAACTACGCAAAATGTAATAAAGAATAGTATTATTAAAAGTTTTAAAACTTACCTTTAAGTCGCTTAAAATATACAAACCTACAACCGGCAAAAAAACTTTATTTTTCAAACAAACTTATTTTAACATTAAACGTCAAAACAAACTACGTCTTTGCTTCAAGAAGGGAATAAGCGCTTTTGGCGCATCTTCGTGGTTGGTACGTAATGCAGATAATAGCTGTCGCAACTAGTTCTGGCTCAAAATTGAACTACCCCATTACTAATTGGGCTATCCCCATATTAGGCGACTTTTCTCTACATTTGCTATTTCTACAAGATCCCCAATAATTTTATTTCCGGCTTCTGTTTATATAGAAGTATTGCATTGATTCTGTTAAATGAATTGGTGTTACACTAACATGCCCTTTATTTTTTTCCACATTGTTTTTTTCTCTGTATCAGGTTAATTATTGTTGTATACTGATTCCAGGTTTCCTTTTAGCTTTAATATTGCTTTTCTTGCTCTTGCTTTTTATTCTATCAGATTTTATGTTGTTAGATCTTTATTATTATAATTTAATTTATCAAAATCAGCTGTAAGTGACATTTTATTAAATCTTAACAAAAAAAGATAAATTTTGTAGAGGAAATTGCTTCTTATTTTCAAAGTCAGATATAAAAAAGAAACTCACTTTTTAATTTTGCAATTAAATATTTTCCCCCCAAGGAATTTTTTTAAAATTTTGTACAGCTTTCAAGATAGACTCTATGTCTTTATATAGCTATCTAAGCAACGGTTTAATAATTGCCTCATTAGAACAATAATAATTGAAGTTATTAGAATAATTTAAATAATAATGGCTATTTGTTTATCCTTTTAGAACTCTTGCAGCATTTTTTCCTTGCCATTTACAAGAGCATTTTTTAACTTAAAATTTAAAAAAAAAATTAAAATAGGTATTCAGTGACATAACTATAACTTCATCCAAATGGTTTCTTCCAACTGAATAAAACCAGATCTCCTTGTAACACATACTTAAAAAAAAACTTTCTAGAATAATAACTTATTGCCCACCCCACAATGTTGAAAGATCACGCATACTGTGGTCAAATATACCAATACCGGAGCAGAAGGGGACCCCCGAAGACACACCAGTGGCAGCCATCCTCTGCGGGTTGTTTCCTCAAGTTCTTCGGCAAATGGTCTTCGTGGCAGATGGGAGTCAAGTGTGACCCGTGCCATTCAGCTGGTCCCCCCCAGGTGCTCCGCACCTGCTGCTATGATCCGGACATGGACATTTGCCGCTAATTATACCCGTCATATCTCTTTGGTTTTACAGTGTTTCGTCAACACTAACTTTATTAAAAAACTTATATAAATGTAAATATGTTTTTATTAGTGGTATTTTATGAGAGAAACACAGTTACTTATTATTTTTATTGGTGGTTATTTTTTACTTGTCACGATATTATTATATGTGCAATGCGATAATATATTTATATGATGAGTCAATCTGGGTGCTCAGCTATCTTAGTCTCTATACCCCTGTCTCAACTCAGTGAACGCAAGAAGTAGTATGAGACGAGTATGAAATAAAATGAAGAAATAGGCAGTGTAAACCATATAAATAAATTTACTAAATATTTCATATGAAAAATTATCACAAAACAAATGTGTCAATAAATATGTTATCTAGGTAGGGTAAAGCTAGCAGTATCATGATTATTATAATTTTTTAAAGAGGAGTGATTAGAACAAATTCTATAGTCTTAATAAGATTTACATAGCATATCTCACTCTATGTTGGTTTCTTGTAATGGGGTCTAAACAAAATTTAAAAAATATTATTACGTTTATTAGAACCATTTAAAAAATACATACTCTTACATGATGGTTATTTACAGGCAAATTTTATTCTAATTTTTAATTGTGGCAAGGAAAATGGGAGGTCATTTGTAATATGTATTTATAATGATGCTAAAAATTAAATATTTGAAGGGTAAAATTTATTGATTCAAACCAACTGCATTTGATTTTATTAAAGACTAAAAATTGACGATGCAAAAAAATACCATCATACTTTCTTACAGGAAACCTGGAATTGCTTCAAATCAATTAAAACATTACTCTTTAATTTAATTAATTGGTAAGTAGTATTTAATTTAAAATAGCATTCTGAAAAATTAAAACAAGCAAACTGAAAAACAAACTGAAATTATGTTCCATTAGTCAATGTCAATAACGTCATTTCTGTCAGTTTCCTGTCAATGTTGCCAAGTAGGATGGCCGACATACTATTCCAAAGCCCACCATACAAGCTTCATACATGTGGCACACTGATGGAAATACTGTCTCAGTATTTAAGCAATGTTGCCATGTATCTGTAAAAAAATAATTTCATTAAGAAAAAAAAGGAAAAACTCCTTGCACACTAATCACTCTCTTCTCTATACACTCGTATAAAGTATATAAGCAAAGATAAATTAACCTGTTTAGTACATATAAATAAAAAAAAACAAATTAGGAAATGCATAGACATCGACATAAAATCACCAACATTTTGCTATTTTAATTAAGAAATTATTTCATGCTTACCTAATTAACGATGACACGCGTTTAAAAACGTAATCAGCAATGAGAATCTCCTAAGCCTGTCATCGCGCTAATTTTTCTGGTTACTAATCCGGTTTGGCTTTTATTAGGTTAGGCGTTTAATATCTTAAATAGACTTGCAGGAGCTAAAATTATTTAAGTTAAGGCTAATTATCACATGGTTCGTTATTATTGCTTTGAATTGAGCTTTAATTCGATTAAATAAATAAAACGAGCCGAATTAAATATATTAAGATTCGATTGTTTTCAATATATCACTATATGAATATATATTTTTTTAACTATGCTTGCAAAGAATTGTCCTTATTTTTAGATTTTTAAAGGAATATCTTTATCTACTATCTGAAATGATTAAACAAAAGTAGGCATTGTGTTAAAATATATCCTTGAAATAAAAATCCTTATAGATGTCATCTTTAGTAATAGTAATTTTAATATTTTTGTTTTGTAGGATCCTGAGGTTAAGCAATAAAGTTATATCGTTGATTGAAAAATCGACAATATTTTTCGAAAAATAACCTATTTATCAATCAACAGTTATATACAGCTAAATTAATAGTTATTATTATAGTTTATATGTGAAATAGCGAATGTAGTTCACATTATAAGTCTTTCAGATACTAATTTATTACTATCAGTTTATTTTCATGATTTCGTTATTATCCGTAACACTAATTTAAGTTGCAGGGTTATTATTGACGTAAAACACTTAAACACTTAAAATGGCGAGAATTCGATTTATGATTACCTTGCTGCCGATGAAGTAATTTACAACTACTTTCTTGATTCCGCACTTAAACTATCCATGAATTCTGACACCAGTAATATATATCATAATCACAAAATATGTAACACACATTTTCAATTTTGTACTAGCACTGAACTGAAAGTTCCTGAAATAATTGTCTTAATTAAATTGCCTGTAAGTTAATTAAGATCACTAATCATCAATATAAGATCTTTAGATTTATGTCTACCATTTTTCTTGCCTTTTGTTACAAACATAGTGAACTTCTGCATAACAAAAATGTATTTCCATCAGATTGGAAGACCAACAAAAATTCTCAAATCTACATTATGTTCACTATCAATTACATCTAATAAAATAGTTTCCATTGATCAATCTGGTTTCAGAAAGGTCAGGGGTATGCAACTGCTATGCTAACTATAATCGATGAACTAATTAATATTGTAGATTAACAGCCTTAGTCCCTCTCAATTTTGTTAAGGCTTTTGATACTTTCAGTCACGATATTATATGCTCAATATTCCACTATGTTGGTTTGTTAAATGATGCTGTTTTTATGATACTTGGGGATCTATTGAAAAACATTGACTGTGAGTGAAGCATTTTTTTCAAAAGTAATTTTCTCCTACAAATCTCACAGATTGTTATAATGTAATAACACATGTTAAAAAAAATGTAAAAAATGTTTAAAAAGGTAAAAAATTATAAAAAATCCTAAAATAGCTACACAAAGCAGTATACCTAAACATGTACAGATAGTAAAAATACATAATCAGCTAGTGCGAAATTTCAAATCAATGATTACAAAAAAAAATCGTTAACTGTGTAAAAAGCTCTCTCCAGTAAGAATGCTTTTAATGCTTTACGAAATGCAAAAAAAGATGTGATGGATTTAATTTCCAATGGCAGATGATTGTGCATTTTTTTGCATTATATAATATGGAACTCTTGACCAACTCTGAATGTGGGGTAGGCAGGTATAGATCATGTTCCGTGTTTCTAAGTGGATAACTATGGGAAGGCCTATCAGATGCTGAAACGTGTTTGCGTATTAGACAAACGGACTCAAATATGAATAAAGATGGAAGAGTTAATATTTGAATTTTTTTGAAGAAATGCTGGCAATGACTTCTGTATTTAAGTCTCAGTGTATAACGTAAAGCTCTCTTTTGTAGTCTAAAAATACGGTCAAATTGAGTTGCACTACATGTACCCCAGAATGGAAGGGCGTATCGAAGGTGCGATTCAAAAAAGCCAAAATAAACTGTTCTAGATAGGCTAAGCTCCTTAGAAATTGATCTTAACGTAAAACAGACGGCACTTAATTTTCTTGATAAAGAGTCAATATGTGTGTCCCATTTTAACGAGTTGTTAACAGTTAGCCCTAAAAACTTTACAGAATCAACTTCGTCAATTGTTGCGTTACCAAGTACAAAAGATTGCAAGATATTTTTATAGGACAATATTTTAGTTTTGGAAATGTTGAGACAAAGGAGATTAGAGTCGCACCATGATTTAATAGTAGTTAAATCACTTGATACGGTTCTATGAAGTGTAGAAATATCCGGATTACTCCAGGTAACACTAGTATCATCAGCAAATAGACAGACTTTACCGTTAATATTTAGATTAGCAATGTCATTGATGAAGATAAGAAACAAAATAGGGCCAAGTACGGAACCTTGAGGCACTCCACTTTGTATTGGCTTGCAAGAAGACATAGTCGAATCAATTCTCACAGCTTGACTTCTGTTATTGAGATACGACTTAATCCTCTGAACCCGTAATATTGCAACTTTTTTAATAAGATGTCATGATTAACACAATCAAAGGCTTTGGAAAAATCACAGAAAATTGTTGCTGTAGGGTGTTGGTTGTTTAAGCTAGAGTATACTTCGCTTATTCATCGTCGCTCAATGTCATTGCTGAAATTAATTTTGATTTATCGACAGCGTTGAATCATAGCATGATTATAAATTCTAAAGAATCTCTCGTTCTTATTTTTATTTAGAAAAAATTAAAGAGAAAGCTGCTATTAACAATTATGCTTTGCAAATTAAAGGAACAGCTAAAAACTTGAAACCTTTATTAGATTTTCTGACTATATTAACAAGTGCCCACTTGAATGAATTTAAAATTAATATTTAAACATTATCTGATTAAGCCTTTATTCTTTCTCAGTTTAATTTTTGTGATATTGTATATGCATCTTACTTTGCTGTTCGGGTGGCTGATCGTATACAAAAGTTACAAAACTTCCATGTACGTTTAGTATTATGCATTATGATCACATAAGTCATGCATTTAGAGAATCTTGCTGGCTCAATATGACTCAACGCAGATATGTTCACACTGTGTGTGTCTGTTTTATAGAATTATTCATGAAAAACTTAAATTTCTTTCTTTTAAACCTTCCTTGCCCTGTTTGAATGATCGTTTCCTATTTAATTGCGTATGCAAGTATTTAAATGACTTACCTGATGGCATCATTAAATTGTCGTATAGTGGATTTCGAAAGTGTGTGCTGGATCTTAATATTGCTTAACACTTTTATATTTTTTACGCAAAATGGAGTTATTTTGATCTTTATTTTTACTTTTTGCTTATTTTTAGTATTTTAGTGTTAATATTTAGAATTAGGTCATTAGTTACTGTAAGTATATTAGCCAGGTCATCTGAACAGATGGGTGGTCCTGTTCCACCCAAACTATTTGGTATTAGATCTCTTTTGTTAAAATTATTGTCATTTAAATGTATACTATTTTTCAATGTATAAAAAAAGATTTTTAGTATTATTATTTTTTATTTTATTGTTTTGGGTCACGTTAACCGGGTGGTAAGCATTATGGAAGGTAAGTTACAAGGTTAACCGCGTTTATAGCACTTTATGTTTTGTTTAACTCCTTTTTTACTATGCTTCTAAAGAAGAAACCATTCTGAAGTCCAAGGTTTTCCAGATATTTCTCCAGCACTTTTGGCACGCTTCTAGGGACCCCCAATTACGAATGGAAAAGTTCTGACTTTACGGACCCTACAGGTGTCTTTTAGATCTTCGGAAAGAGGTCAGTATTTTTCTCTGTGTACAACAACAGGAAATAGTTACTTCTCTGTTTTATTAAAAATGACGATATAAGGTCTATTAAGCCGAACAGGTCAGTCTGCTTGAATTTCTTGATCCTAGTGCGGTAAGTATTGTTAATTTTCAGGGTGTTTCAGAACTATACGATCAAACTTCTGGGGGTTGTTCAGTGCAACAGAAGAATCCATTTGAGTATAGGAACCCATGTCCGGAAATGTGTCACTACGCCACTACGGCCCTAAGACGCGTTTAAATTTAGAAAAATTATTAATTACCTAAATAGGATCTGATGCATTTATTTTTACCTTTTGTATATGATACCATCACAACAATTGTTCAAAATGCCTTCCTCCAACCTCAATACACCGATTTAAACGCCGCACATGATTTCGGCGGACTACACTAAAAATTTGATCCTCGTTTTGAATGATTTCAAATGCTGCTGTTATTCATCCAATTAAGTCTAGCTCTGATTCTACAGGAGTTTCGTAGACTAAAGACTTTACATGTCCCCACAAGAAAAAATCGAGCGACGTTAAATCGGGTGACCTAGGAGGCCAAGAAACTGTACTACTTGACTGAGAAGAGTAAATTTAGTAGTATTAAGGATAATTCATTCATAAAACAATATATTGGCAAACTGCAATAATTGAAGAAATAATAATTTAAAATTATTTTGATTCTTGCTTAAATAATTATAATAAAATAATAATAAATAAATGCACTTGCAAAATAGTGTTGATGTAGTAGTACCCCTTGCTAAATATTATAACGTTAAATTAGCAACTTTTTGATACTCATTTCAATTTTTTACACAAAATTTTATGCATATAGATCAGTCTAAATTATCGTAATTAACTTAAATATGAACCATTAATTAATTTATTATATCATAAATTGTTGCCAATTTATATTTCTTTTTCTTAAAATTTACTTATACCGACCAAATGCGGGAGCAATTCTGTACTAAATAACCATTGAACGTTTTTTTTCGCATATTAGTTTAAAAACTAATTATCGTAATTGTAATTCAAAAAAACAAATGATAATTAAAAATTATGAAAAAAATTTCAAAAAAATGAAAAAAGTTAATAAAAAAAATTTATTACAAAAAATTTTTGTTTAACATAAGTGGTCCATATGATATATGAAAGATAGAAAATTATAAAATATTATCATGGGAAATCTTATTGAATTCATGCAGGTTAATAAAAAACTCTTAAAATAAAAAAGATAGGCAATCCAAAAGAAAAGAAAACATTTAAGAAATCAAGCATAAAAAACTCTTCTTTAGTAAAAAAACTATCCAAGAAATAAATATTAGAGGTAATGGAAATCGTAATCTTCTAAAAAAATGTGAATTAGTTTTAAATTTAAAAATCGGTTATTGTCTGAAATAATAATTCATGATGGATTTTAGATAAGTAGGTAAGTGAACAGTAATATAAAAAAAATGGCCGAACACAAAAAAAAAAGAAAAATATGTGAAAACTGCCCCTTCTTTTTTGCAAGTAAATATAGCTTAGTATCTATTGAGAGTATTAAAGAGCCATAAAGTGAAAATAACAATGTATTTTCAATCCTTTAAATACAAATTGCAGAATGGCTGCTTGGTTTACCAAACAACGTAAGCATTTAAAATAAAATTTGCCTATAGCGTTACTTCCATTTTAGATTTACACCCGGAAATGTCAATTTAAAATTGTCAAAACTCCAAGTACATGCAACCTTAATTAAAACTAATTACCTTAAATATAATAAATTTTTGTTAACCTATACCTAAAGGAATTCTGGAGAGGAGCAAAAGAATACATATTATTTGCAAATAATCAATAAATTAATTCACCTACTTACAATCGTTATCCATTTACCTGCAATTATTTCTGCAAGCCTTAAAAGATAATATGCTAATAAAACTGTCCAAAATGGCCATCAAAAGTTCAATATGATCAACATTATACCAGTTTACCTTCGAAACTCTTCAGTTAAAATATTATTGTCTTTTTTGCCATTTTTGTGTAGACGCATATAAATCTTAATGACGGTGATGGCATCAACTGTCCCTATTTAGTGGCATATAGCAGTTTATATGCTCTTGAGTCATAAAAATATTTGACAATATATGAGCTTAAATGTCTATAGAAAGAAACCATTTAGGTATTGAATGAGCTACAAAAAAAAAATAGTTGAACTAAATCAGGCATTTGATGGCACTAATAATTGCTTCAGCTTCTGTGGGTAATAAATTTTGGGCGTACTTTCTGTGAGAAACAATTATAAAAAACGTATATATTTCTGATATACAACATCTTTAACACAGGTATACGCATTCATTCTTAAACCAATCATCAAGACAGGTGTAGAGTCGAAAAGAGCGGCTTTCATTATTTTTTTTTCTGGGCCATACAAGACGTTCGGTATATGGCCGATGCCTCTCGAAAGATCACCCGTACCCAGGCATGGAGATCTTTTATTTTTTTACCCACACAAAACCCATCTTTATTTTTTCCCGTTTTTTTTTAGACCCTTTTTCTCGAATTCAAAGAATCTCCGGTCGGCGTTTTTGATTTCTTCAAATTTCGGTCAAATTAGCGACGGACTATATATAAAACGATGATTCTATCTACCTGGGAGATGGTCGAAAATTTAACCCCCCCCCCCATATGTAAGACCAAATCAATGAGGACTTTAGTTTTACTCACATGAAGAGTAAAAAAATGATTAATATGTTACTATAAATGCTTTTTTTAGATACAATTTTATTTTTTAGGCCTTTTTTATTCTTTATATAAATGACCTAAAAAATAAAATTAGAAACTGTCGTATGGCTCAATAGGTACTGTGACGATACACAAATTTATATACAGTTTACCAAGGATAATGTTTTTTAATCCATGGGATCATTGGGTCGGTGCTTGGATGCAGTGCATAATTATTAAAAACAGAAGGGTTTAAAATTAAATCCTAAAAATTCGGCTGTCATCTATATTGGCCCCTTGGCATCATGGTGTCGCATGAACTGTGATCTCATGATAGATGGTGAAAACATTTCGAATTTAAAAGAACATAAAAACTTAGCTATAGTTTTTGACACAAATTTAAGATTTAAAACGCAGGTATCTAAAGTAGTTCAAGGAGCATATATGTCTCTGAGAACCTTGTACAAAAGTAAGGATCTCTTAAAAGTGTTACTCTAAAGAAGCAACTTTGTAAATCTCTCGTCTTATCGCATTGTAAATTATTCTAATTTTGTATATGGACCATGTCTTGATGTTTCCAGTAGGTACAAACTGCAAAAAATACAAAATTCTTGCATTCGCTTTATTTATGGGTTAAGAAGTAACTTGTAAACTAAAAGAATTAAACTGGCTCAATATGCAAAATAGAGAAAAACTTTATTATTGTTGTTTCTTGTTCAAAATTTTAAAAAACAATTATCCAGCCTACTTACGTAATAAACTTAAAACCGGAATCTCTAGACATAACCGAACAACACGCACGGTTTTAAAATTTGATATACCCCGTCACAGCACGGCAATTCTTCAAAGGTCATTTTCTTTCTGTGCCTCAAAGCTAATAAATACATATAATATTAGTGACTGTATTAACAAGTCTTTTCAAAGCTTCAAAAATAGATTAAAAACAGTATTGGTTGAAAGTCAATAATAAAATAGAGTACTTAATGACTGTATTCAACTTAGGAACAATTTTAATTTTATTTCATCAATTTATTTGTTTTTGGATAGTTCTTCTACTTTTATTTTATTTACATTGGTATTATTGTAAAATGTTTAATTTATTTTTTTAAGTATTTGTATTGTTAAGTCAAGTCGGTCATGCGCTAGGTAGGTTTTTTCCTTTTTTTAAGTCTAAATTTTTGTTTGTTTTTTTGTATATGAAGTTAGTTAAATATTTTCTGTATGTTTTATTTGCTTTTTTAAAAGTAGTTGAAATAATATTGTAACTTTATGTCTACTCGGTTAAGTTAACAGCATTCGCTGCCCTTCGCCGAGTATAAAATAAAAGCCTAATTTATTTATTTATTTATATACAATTTCCAATATGTAAAAGGTAAGAAAAAACTAGATTGAAAAATGGAGATGTGCCAAGGCTCTGCTACCTCCAACTAATTAATTCCTCTAATTAATCTTTAACTGTGGTAAAGCTTCTACCTATACCAAATTTTAAGAATCTATAACAATCTGTATAGTTTTAGACGAACTTTTAGGAATCATTTTCCTTGAGAACCTTGCCACAAGATATTCTGAAGATAAGTAGGATTCACACTTTTGTTAGAAGTTTTGGTAAGCACCTAGAATATTGACTGATCTGAAGACTCGAATTAGTAAACAACAACGTTGTTTGAGTTAATTCTCTGTTGAAATAATTGTATCTTACTCTAAGCCTAAAAATGCCATAAAATCATATCAAGGGAGAACCGTCATCATAAACGTAGAATAGGGCATCATAGAAATAAACCTAAATTAAAACTTGTTAAGAAATTTATAAATATCAAATATTTCCAAAATGCTTTTTATTAAATAAATACATTTACTCTAATGAAGAACGTTAAAAAACGCATAAAGAGTTCACAAACGGTAATATTGTTTATTATTTAAAGCATAATCTATTAATAATAAATATTTATCATGTAAATATTTTCTGACGACGTCACTGGTAAAGATTCCTTGTGACGGTGGAATCATGCGATCGAGCGGCGTTGCGATGTTGTGGCCTTTTTCTCTAATATACGTTATCTGCATTCATTATTTAACTTTGAATATTGACTTCTTTATATAGTATCTTATCATATTTTATTTTAATAAAATAAATTTCATATTTGATTAAACAGGAACAGTAGTATTGTTTTGTGCCTGTCAAAATAATCAGAGATGTTGCAAGCAAACAAACTGCCAATGCTAATTCTAGCCTTTCAATGTTCTAATGGTAATGATATTAGCGAGAAACAAGTAATAAAAATGGTAATGAAAGCAGTGGAAGATCTACCGATGAATTCAAATGCTTAAAAAATCGAAATACTGAGCGGGAAGCCAGAATAAATTGTTTTAAATGCTTGAAAAATATGATTTTTTTTTAATTCCTGGAGACCAATGCCTAAAAGAAAACCAAAATTACTTCAATTGCTCAAAAAATACAAAAAATATTTTCATTTCATAACAGACAATTAATATTTGAAACAAAGTGAAAACTTAAGTCTTTAGAAATCTAAAAGAAAAATAACTCTTAAGCTTGTAAAAATGACGTCAGATAACTTGGACAAAAAACATACTTCTTAAGACAAGAATTTAATTTTATTCCTGGAAAACCAATACCTTGAAAAAAATTTAATCTTGTACAAAAATTCTGAATTGTTATTAAATGATCGTCAAATCCATAAATGAAGCAGAAAACTATTTTTGGAATGTTTTGGATAAGTTTCGCTACTTAAACCTGGCCATTCAGTTTTAGCTTCCAGTAGAGCAACAACGTCATCAGACTTTAATTCTAAATCCGTGGGGAAGAACATCTTTTATTATGTGTGACTCATCTTACAACTCCACTGGGAGAATGGACTACTTTTGGAACAATATCAAGAAACCTTATTAAATATGATAGATAAAAAGGAAAACAATTTCTACAACAATAAAAGATGTAGAAAGAAATGCATCATCTGTTAATGATAACATATCATTAGCTCCTTCATATGCCATTTCATTATAGGATAGCTGACAAACATTGGTAACCCCTCTAAGACTCTATTCTACTACTTTTGCCTCTGACATCTAGCTTCAACAACACTTTTCAATTATTATAAATTTATGAACACTATTAAATGCCAGCTTAATAATTGTTTAAATAACCGACGGAACGGCCATTGATTTTGATAAACAGACGGGCGACAATAAATCCAGTAAAGACGGTTATATACGTTGGTTGGCGTAACCAAACATTGGCCAATTTGCATGTAGATTAGACGGGGGGCACGAAGAGGTTTGGAGCCTGGAAACCGGGGTCTGGATGGGAGAAGTAGAGAAATTGAGCTAAGGAGCATCGAACAAGTTTTCTTCGGATGGGGGAAAAGCGTTATTTAATTTAAATTTGAACTTATATAAACGCGTTTTAATTAATTAGTGTAGGTATTTAAGTAGAAAGTTAGTTGTACATAGTGTATAAAGTAAATTTTATGTATTTATTAGCATACTATATATATAAGTAGATTCAAGTTCGACTGTCTGTAAGTCATCAAAGCTGTCTCCATTTAAAAGGGTTAAAGAAAAATGTATGTATTTTTTAGGCAATTAAGCCACAACAAAAAAATTTTTCCTAGGCGGTTGAATCCTTGTTATTTCTTGAAGACTGTAGGAAAAAATAGTTCTACTGCTTGTAAATAATAAAAGAACTCTTGTCTTAAGCAGTTGATGTTGAATTAATATTTAGTCCAGACAGTTGAAGCATATAAAACGTATTTTTATTCCAGGCAATTGAAGCCATTTTGTTTCTTAAAGACAGTTTAATAATAACATAATTACTTACTTTAACTGCCAGTAAGTCATTAAAACTGCCTCCGTTTAAGAAGTTAAAGTACAATTTATATATTTTTTTCAGGCATTTAAAGCACAAGAAACAATTTCTTCCAGGCCGTTAAATCCTTGTTATTTTTTAAAGACAGTTGAAGGAAAAAATAGCAAATTATTACTACTGTCTATTAAAAGTCATAAGAAAACTTTCGTCTCAAGCAGTTAATGTTCAATTTATGTTTTTGGAGACAGTTAAAGCATATAAAGGGTATTTTTATTCCAGGCAATTGAAGCCATATTGTTTCTTAAGCACAAGAAAAGATTTCTTCCAGACCTTCATAGATGTTGATTATTAAATTTAAATAATTAAATTTAAATAATCAATATCTTTGCAGTTTATCTGTAGCCAAGTCAAAATATTTACTACTCATCACTTTCTCGAGGTCACAAAAGTCTAGGCTATGTATTATATCTTTTCTAAAGTATTTGGTATTTTTCAGATGATTGATGAGTCATCATTACCCTCTTTTCTTCTTCTTCTCAGTCTTTTTACCCTTTGGAGAATGTTAGGTATGTGCTTGAATAATATTGTTTCTATCTTCTGCTAGATGTACTAATTCGTATATTAAGTGTTTCGTCACTTTTTTGAATCTGTCGGTCCAATGCATTAGAGGCTGTCTTCTAAGCCTTTTTTTCTTCAACTTTTCCCTCGACCACTAGGTTTTCCATCTCATCTGTTCTTCTGTCTATGTGGTATATGTCAAAGTAAATGGTATATGCTTTATTGATTTGGTTTAGAAGATCTTTTTTGATTTTTAGTTTTTTTAGAACAGAGGCGTTTGTTTTGTGTTCCACCTATGACACTCTTAAGATTCGTCTGTAGACCCATAATTCGAAGGCACTCTTCAACTCTTTTTTGATCTGTGTTTATTAGTTGTATCTTCGTCTGCTGCAATAATTAAAGTATCGTCCACATACCTCAGATTACTAATTTTTTATCCTCTAATTGATATTCTACCTTCCCAATCGTCAATTAATTTTTTTATCATGTATTTGCTATATATGTTGTAAAGAAGAGTATGCATCTTTGTCTGATACCGGCCTTTATCTTAAAAGCTCTGGACACTATTGGTCCTGTTCTGACCTTAGGAGTCTTTTAATGAAAAATATCAGATGATTGGAAACACCCATTTCACCCATCACTCTCTACAGTCATTACTCTTTATAATTTATTTACTCTCAATTTTCATCTCATATTTCAAAAAAAAATTAACAAAAGCCTAGTAGACCGACATTAGCGACACCTATTGACTTTTTTTCCGAACGATTCAGAAGCATCTGGTGTGATACAATGGTGTGGTACAAGGCCTTCCTTAGATCCCAAAAGACTCCTACAACTTTCTATCCTTGAACTAAGGATCTCATTATTTTTTCCATAGTTTTCTCTAATGTATTCTCAGTAATTAAGCTCTCCCTTAAAACAAATTGGTTTTTATGAATAGCATGCTTTTCTACAAATTTTAATAATTTAGGCCTGGAGAGTTTCTCCAGGTCGAGAATTTGCTAGTGGTTTTAGGACTGCTTGCTTACTAGGGTAATTACACTTATTTCTATCGAATGTAATTACAATTTTATTTCATTAGATCAGATTCAATATAACCCTTCCCACTCTTTTCCGCACACTTATCTCCTCTTCACAATCTATAGCCTGATAGTCTTTTTCTAATGCTTCATAAACAGGCATTTTCTATTATATCTAAATCGTTTATTAAGCAAATTATTACTGACTTATTATCCTGGTCATTGGTAGCCTTTTTGATCTACTTTCTATAGTTTTTTATCCGTTTTACTCTTTTTATCTTATAACAATATCTCATTCTTGCTTTGTTCTAATTCTTTTTGAACTACTTTTTTCTAAACTCGTAATAAATTACGAGAGCTACGAGAGAGCACGAAAAACCCTACTACTATAAAATCAACAACATTTATAATCCTACACATTCACTTTACTGTATTGCACCATAATAACGTACAGTAAGAGGATCCTTTATAACGAATATAATTCAATTTAGTACGGAGAAACTATGACGGGATGGGCGAGGGCCGATTATTACGCCCATGCCTAATCTCAGTGAGCCCCGTAGAAAGATCGATGTTTAAATATGGACCTACCGGGTCTAATCATTTGAAAAACGCTCTTATATTGTAGTAAGAGATATTATGGTCAAATTTAATTTTAAAATGAATTTTCTTAAGATATGTAAAAATGTAAAAATTAAACGAAAAGGTTTTGTTCTTTAAACATTAAAAAGCGAGAAACAGATGCTGGGACCTATTCAAAGCATTATATGTCTAAAATGGTGTGCATAATTTATGCATCTAAAAGTTGAAAATTTATGCTTTTTCTCTTTTTTTTTAAACTAAGTATACCAAAAAATTTAGTATTTGTTGGATCTGTATTTTAAAGAATTTCTTCTTTTTTTCTCTTCGAATTGATAATCGTGTTGGACTATTGAAAGCTGTTCCACTAATGAGACTATTAAAACACCTTCTTGAATTCTTGAAACACTTGTCAATAACTTACTGCTAATAAAGATCATAACGCTTTTATGGACTGAATGGTGAAAGTGAAGGATTACTTCTCTGATCACATAATATTTTGATGATGCACTAAAGCCTCGAACAATTAGTTCCCACTTCTGAATTTTTGCTTTTGATTTAGGTATAGCGACTATACCTAAAGCGAAAAGATAAATATATCTTTTTCATTGAATTTGATATTTTGATTTGAATGCGAACAGCCTCAACTAAAATGTTTATTAATTTTTTTTAAGTCAATTGTAACAGTTTATGGACCAAAAGCTTTAGTTACATTTAACAAATATAAAAAAATTTCTAAAGGTTATTTTCACTATTTTTATTAAACCACATTTAATTCCTTTTTCTCTATTTTTCTAAAAAACCAATTCTAACACAACAATCAAAATATTTAATGAATAACATTTTGCTATCAAAAAAAGTACATTTTTTAATGATCGGTCCTTATATAAAGCTGTATACTGGCTCGTGATTTATAAACCGAAGACCAGGTATAAATCTACAGGTAGCAGATGTATGATTTGTGATCTCACCATGATAGGAAAATATTTACGAGGAGATTTTTTTTCTCTCGTTCTTCCATGTAAGGTGGCGAAACATTTTGTAGCCCGAGTGTTTATGATTTAAAAAAATACTAAATCTTATATTTATACTTATGAGTTTGTTGTGTTGCATTTGATCTTTAGAATACTTTTTATTACAACAACGTATTTGTTAATACAGTTTTTTGATTTAGTACAGGTTTAATATTTTTAACTTAGCTTAAATCTATTTATATTTTTAGTTAATATATCTGTATTTTTTTTCACTTTATTCCTATTTTTGTGTTCAGGTATGATATCAAGTCTATTTATTACTCTAGGTATTTATTTTTAAAACATTATAACCATAATATAATTACACTATACCAACAAAGTATTGCATCATTATAATTATTTAAATTAAAAAAATATATATTTATTGATTTTAATGTTTTCAGGTAGTTTAAAATAATTTTTTATTAATTTTATAAGTAAAAATTCAAAATTCAACATAAACAATGATTCTATTTAATAAACTTGATAAATCGAGATATAAATCAAAAATAATCAGATAAAAACTACTTTTGAATTTAAAATAAATCGTGAGTGAGTTGAAGAGTCCATAAGTAATGTTGGTCCAAATTTTCCCATTCTGCACTTAATAACCGTAGCAGGCCTTCAAGATTATCTGGGTCGACGTTTCCAGATCTCACCACTCTGCAGAGAGTTCCTAATCATGTTTATCGGATTTAAATCCGAACTGCATGCTGGTCAATCTAGAACTCTAATATCGAGCTTCTAAAGATACTCAAGAACTATTCTAGCTACATTGGGGGTGCATTATTATCTTTATCATCAAATAGCTATATAGTAGTCCACTGCTGGACATGAGCCTCCCGTAAATATTTCCATCTCTTTCTATCTAGTCCGTGTAAACGCGGTTCAGATCATCCGATTATTTAGTGGGCGGTCCTGCCTCTGCTGCGAACTGCATGATTACATCTAGGTCTCCGTTTGGTTATTTTTATCGTCCATTAAGAATCGTCTATTCTAGCCACGTGGCCTGCCGAGTTTAATTTGAGATTCAATATTCCTCCCATGGCATCCGTAACTTGACTTTCCTCACCTCCTTATTCGCTATCTCTAAGAGAGAGACCCAACATGGACCTTTCTATGCTTCTTTGTGTGACTCGTATTTTGTTTATCGTTTGTTTTGTTAGAGTCAATGGGTCGGCTTTATAAGTTCGCACAGGTAGAACATACTAATTGTAGCTGCCCAGGTGAGACCTATTCTACCGATTTTACAAATTTGATTGTCTCTCCTCAATCGAATTTCGTGGCCCAAGTAATTAAGGGATTATACTTGCTCAATATTCAAGTCGTTTACTTTAAAATTTTCACTAATGACTAGATTTGTGATTGAACTTGGTCTTGCTAATGTGGATATTAAGTCCAACCCCTTTGGATACTAGCTTGATTTTAGCATTGATTTTTTTCTTCAATTAATTAGGTCATGGGCGAAACGAATTAGCTTCTCCCTATTATTATTAATACCAAAGTCTTTGATTTTGGTACGCAAATACTTCAAAAGATCAGTGAAAGAGATGAGATTACCTTGGGGCAAATCTCGTTCCATTGTGAATTAAGGAGCATCTTCATGGAGTCTAATGACAACATTCGCTTTCTTGTAAATGTGCTCGATAAGTTGGGGTAACGAAGGTCGATTCTACAATCCGCAAGGGCTTGGAGCAAACTATATTGTTCCAGTGTATCAAAAGCTTTTTGGTAGTCAACGAAAATGAGTACCAAAGACTTATTGTCCTCTATGCATTTTTCAATAAGAATTTTCACTGTATGGAGGTGATCATTAGTGCCATAGCTCTTACCGAATCCTGCCTGTTCATTTAATTGATGGAGCTCAGGTTTCGTGGCTAGCCTATTGGAAATGGTTCTTATGAAGAGTTCAAATCTGCAAAAGTAATCTGTCTATTGAAAGAACTCGTCCATTATCTTAAAAAGACTAAAGTACTAAACAGGTGAGTTGAGTATTATTACTAGTTTATAAGGTCTGATGATGCTTTATATTAAGCGAAACATGTGACCTTCGGGACATATAAAAAATATGTCGAGACCGAGACTTAGGGTCTTTATTTTTTCTATTATGTCTATAATTTACCTTTGATAGTTTTGCATTTAGTGTTTTGAATCCATCGTCTTCTAGTGATTTTTTTTTCAGTGTTGTATAGCATCACATCCCTTCGAATTGCTTTGGATATCTCCTTGTTAATTATTTGTCTTAGCTGTGTGGCCTTCCCTAAGTGTTTTTCTTTTAAATTGATTATCATCATCACGCATTATCAGAATATGTTGTTCAAAAATAACAGTCAAGAAGCTCCCATCAAGCAGTACCAATTCCGTGTAACTCTTTAAAGATATTCCCCCCCAGCGCATAACAGACCTTCCGCCGAAATTCTGTTATACTAAAAATAGCTTTAACCATATCGCCTGTAAACAGGTATCCTTGATCTGAGGAGTATAAATAAAATCTGGGAACAGCACGTTAACCCAATTATTTATATGCCATATTAAGTGCCATTTTGAAAATGCTAAGCATGCTACCTGGTGCTCTCTAGTGAGACAAGGAGCAGTGACAGCTACTTTGACCCTTATTTGAAATTACTTCAGGATTTCTGATGTTCCAAGAGCTGAGTTGCAGTCACATGTCTTTAACAAACTTTTTGCAGGATCGAAAATCGATAAACTAATGCACCGTTGAAAGAGGTCAACCTGGTACTAGTTGCTTGTCGTACCTTCTTGTTTCCTGTTAACAACCGTGCAGAATACCATTGATTGTTTAACGCTAACTAAATTAGCGATTGTGATCAATTCTTGTTAAAGTTGTTGAATTGCAGTTGGGTTTGCACGACGATCCATATTCAATATTATGGAATTCGTGATTTATCTGAAAAAGTTATCCTTAAATGAACCATCTTATTGACTGACATCACTGTTTTATTTGTAGAAACATTATTTTATATAGAATTTGTGGTACTGAGATGAAGAATCAAGCAGTCTCACAGTCGTTTTAAAGTTATTAAGGCGTTTTTCAATCAATTGCAAATGTTTTAATACTATTGAAGTTATTTTAAAAGAAAGTTATCTTAAGCAAAAGGTGGACGTGTAAATATTAAAGAACAAAAATATTTTTTACAGGCAGATTTTTAATATTGTATGGTAATGCGAGACTTATTTAGTAGAGTGTATTTTGTCGCACTGATGCTAAATCTATACTACATTAATTCATTCATAGAATTTTTATTTAAAATAATACTAATTTTATCTCTCTCAATTAAATCTCTGAATTTTTAGCAAAAAAACATTTTTGTTTAAGTTACCCTTAATTAATTTTTTCCATTTTCCTATAAAAAATCGAAATATAGTAAATTTTTCTAGAATTTACGACAATTTTTACAGCCAGTTTTCAACAAAAACTATCTTTTTCTTTATTCCTTGTTTAAAAAAAAAGGCAAAATATCTAGAGAAAGCTAATTTGCATACGAGAGAAAATTGACCATAGATTTCAATAAAATTCCTGCTTTGCTAGAACATCAATTAAAAGACTAACAAGATTTTCTTCCAGTGGTTACCAAATCAAATAAAAATAATATTTTATAGTACTAACTCTCATTATTCTTAAAAAATTAAAAAAAAATAGATTTAAAGACAGTCCATGGATCTGTATATTTTTCGTAAAAAAAATAATTTTTGGTCTCGTTGTCAATAAAGATTCACAATAAAAGAGGAATACCGTGTATGTTTAAAATATTTTACTATATTTGTACACTCCTAACTTGCGTCTGGAATTTATCACTTCAGATGTTAAGAATGCGAAGAAAGTATATTCTTAGAATTTACCTCTCACACCTTAAGATACATCTATCACTGTTGGTTCCACTGATATATCTCATATATTAGGCACCTCACAAAATATATATTATCGCAATGGCATTTACTTTCAAGAAAAGAGGATGATCTTATGTTTCCCATTCAACGTTTTGTCTTTTATCTACCATCAGTACACTTAATGAAATATTTCATAGAGCAGTTCGGCTTAAAATCGTTAAAAAATATAAATTTCTAGTCTGGTTTAATTTTGATATCATAAAAAATATCAAACTAAAGAATTTAATTCGATAAGAAATACAGAACTCATTATTATGAAAATCAGTTTAAAATAGTTCGAAGCAATATTAAAGAACAAATGAGGATTGCTTTTTTAGAATTTTCTCGATCAGCCAAAAATCGAATTAATGTAGACTTCTCCGATTTTTGGAACTATGTGCAGAATAAGAAAGGAATTTCACGTATTCCCGGAGTAATGCTGTTTCAGGATCGTACAATAAAAGATCCACAGCAAATTGTTGATGCATTTGGAACTTTCTTTCAAAGCGTATATATTAAGTCGGACCCATCTAGTATTAATGTTGGTATTGAATCGAGCCAGACTATTAACAACTCTCTAAATTGCTCTTATAATTTTTCGGAAGATGAAATTGTCACCGCCTCCAATAAACTAAAAAGTAAGTTGACCTCCGGTACCGATGGAGTTTGTCTTGTCGTTAAAGATTGTATTCGCGTTTTGTCAGGGCCTATTGCCCATATATTTAATCTTGTCTTCAACAGTATTTCTCGATAAATGGAAGACTGCAAGAATATCCCCGATACTCAAAAAGGGACCGAAGAACGACATTCAAAATTACAGAGCTATATCGATCTTATGTAATTTCTCCAAACTTTTTCGAAATAGTTCTTTATTATAGAATATATGCCCATGTCAAATTAGACATAGCACCTTCCTTCAGATAAATCTTAATAAAGTAGAGAATTTTGGTAAATAGACTATATTTAAATATTAATAAATGCTCTATTTTCTCATTTCCTAGAAAACTGTTGTCAATCAATTTTGACTATAGAGCAAATAATGTTGTGTTAGCGAGAGTAGTGGATAAGGCAATTGATCTGGGAATTACTTATGATTCGAAATTAAGTTTCGCAAAGTATGTAGCAAAAATAGTTTCTGATTCTGCCAAATTAATGGGTTTTATTTATCGAAACTGTCGGCACTTTGAAAATATTAATACTTTAAAACTACTTTTATTCTCTTACATACGCTCAAAAATAAAATACGGATCTCTAATTTGGTACCCAATTTATATCTACTTGATAGATGATATTGAGCGCATTTAGCGCAAGTTTATGAAGTATCTCTGGTTTAGAGAGAAAGGTGTCTTTCCAGTCAGAGGTTTGGATAATCAATTTTACTTTAATAAATTTAATATTATACCCTTAGCAAAAAGAAGAGAAATTCTTTCCATAAAATTCTTATATAACCTCATTCATAACAAGATTGACTGTCCCACCCTTTTGGCTGGTTTAGATTTTCGGGTACCAAGAATAAACTCTAGGCATTTTAGATCATTTTATGTAAATCCCGCTAGGACTAATTTTTTGTTTAAATCCCCTATTAATATAATGTGTCAGAATTATATTAATAATAATTTACATGAACGGTTCGATATTTTTGTTGACAGTTTAAGGTCCATTATAGAAAGTATAAAGTAAATAGGTCTTTTTAAGTACATAGAATGTTAAGCATTTTGATTTTTCATTTTTATACATATTTTGGTAATTTTTTACCAAAATCAAGACTATTTTTTATTATGGACACCATTTAATTTTTGCCTTTTAGAATATTATATACTTTATACTTTACAGAATAGAGTATTATTATTAATTAATTGATATGATTTTTCTCTGTATTACTAAGCATGGGAAAGATTAAAATCTCCCAAAACAAAAAACCTTGTAATTAAGAAACTTCTCGGAGAGTTTTTCCAGATCCTTGCAAACCACAATATTTTTATCAAACTTTGTTTGAGGAGGAAAATAGGCTGTTGTTAAAAAAAACTGGTTACCATCGAAATCAATTTGAACACATAAATGTTTAATGTTGTTACTAGCAGGTAATGGTCTGCGAGTAAGGGATTTACGTACCGCTATTAACTCGCCCTCTCCTCTTAAGAAATACTAGTCTTAGATGTCAGTCCTTGCAGTGTAAATTTCAACTATCTGTGTTTAACTATTAAGAATTCATTAGACAACCATGAACATGAGACATTTGCAAAAAGCAAACATAAATTTGTTCATAGACCTCAAACATTCTGAAAACAGTTCTGCACCATGCTTAGGAAAAGCTGTTCTTTTTACCATTGATTGTTTTCTTTTTAATTTAGTGTTTAGGTTATTGAGTTCGACTCTTTGCTCTGAAGTTAGATCAGATTCAAGGCATACTGCTCGGCTTTGATCTAATTTTTTTTTATTCCTAAAGACTTAGAGAATATCATCACAAGATAGTAGAGTTACACGAATTGAGCAACGGCAATTTTTATTTTGCCTTTCAATTCTTAATGCAGTTATGATGCTAATAGATGATCCTACAAGTCTAACAAGTCTTAGCAAGTCTCTAGCTTTAGTCAGCTCATCCTGTTCACTCCCTTTTGGAAGATTAAGCATCATGAGGTTACTCGATTTCTTTTGTCTTTCGGTCTTAATTGCGTACTTTTAGTACAGAAAGCGTAATATAAACTGTTAAAAAAATATGGATTTTTTAATTTTGAAAAGGCAAGAAATTTTAATTTTGAAAAGGCAAGGCGGTTCTGCCTGAATGGCGAATGTAAAAAAAAATTTTGAAACGCCGGAGAGCAGGACCGTAGTGCAATGTTTTGAAAAAAAAAAGGTGTTCTGTTTTGTTGTTCATAATAATAATTCTAGTTAAAAAAATTAAATAAAAATAATTAGGTACTGAAAAAAAAAGACAAACAAAAGACAGTTGTTTTTAAAATCTGCGCATTCAAGTTTTCCAACGTCTAATTTCAGTCAGTCGTAAACGCCTCGTAAAAAATCCGCGTCGTCAAACACCAACACGAAGAGACAACAAAAGTAATTTAAAAATCCCTTATATACTTTTTCTTATCCGCTTTGCCCCTCCTCACCCTCCTCTCGTAATAAATGAGCAAAGGCGCAGCGAGTTGAACATCCCCCCCGCCACCCCCCTAATCGATATCCCGAACCCCCGAAAGAGAAACAGTACGGGAACGGGAGGAAACTAGAATAGAAAGGCACATTCGGAAAGATCACTGCATTACTCAAGCTGTTGTTTTTCCAGACCGGCAACGAAAGATCTGGATGCCAAAGTCGTATTAGGTGAGGGGACGCGGGAAAACGTATGACGCAGAAAAATAATGGAGTTTTATCGTCGAAACCTGTATTGTGTTAAAAATTTTAATAACAGAAGATCTGTAGGCCTTAAACGATTTTAAAAATGTACTTTTCTGATTTAAAAATTTGCCTCCAAGACTAACATGACTGGATAAGAAGATCTACAACAGTCGTGAATAGTCCAATTCACTTTATTATAAAGAAGAGAAGGTGACCAAAAAATTCCAAATGTCAAACAGTTTCTTCTTCCAAATACTCAAGATAATCTCATTTACTTCACATTAAAGAAAGAAACTCTATCCCATCTAGGCTTATCTGCTTTAAATGTTTGGCAATAGGTATATAATAATTCTTGATCTCAGAAAATAGAAAATATGACTTACTGGATAGTGTATTTTACTTTATTAATTGTAAGACAGTGGGTAGCCAAAGGGGCTCTTACGCACTAATAGACCCAGCATGTGCCACCAGAGGCTAATAGCCTTGCAAAAACCAATGAGGCACTCTGGTTTAAAGAACTTAAAATCGATGGGTTTTCGTATCATTTTAAAGGGCAGCTATAATTGTATTATAATTCTCTAAATCATAAAAAGCCACTGATACATTGGAAAAAATCACTCTGCTGATTATTTATTTAATTCCAGCTAAATGTTTGCTTATCTGCATTAAAATAAAATAATTATTGAATTGGTTTTAGCTTGATGATTTTTTTATATCACTTTGATTATTTTATTACACTTAATCAGTTCTAGCTGAATAAAAGCATAACTGAATAATTATTATAATTATTTTTTTTTATTCACTTGATGATAATTAATAAAGGTGACTAGGTTTTTGCATGATTTTACTTGATATAGATTAGAATATGTCCAGAAAAGATAGAAGTTCAAAAAGGTAAAAGCCACGGTTTTCTCTATTGTCTCATTTACTTCACATGGAGTCTTTTCTGTATTATATATTTATATAAATTTTTTAAATTTCTTATAGAAAAAGATATTCATCTTAAAAAACTAGGTAGTAGGTAATTTGTAAAGTGATAGCCTGCTTTATAGTTCAGGAAACAGTGATATGACACTATCCTTTTATTTATTAAAAGAAGCTAAAATATATGGTTGAACTTAAAAGTATCAAGCAAGTTATTCAACGGATTGGTTATGTTAGTATTTCGTAATAGATTAAGATTAATATTTCTCATTATAATCACTTCATCATGGATCTATGGATTCTTCCAGTTGGCGCAAAACAGTAGTCATATTAAAACGAAGAGGGCAATAAATTATGCCCAATCCTATTTTGTTAAAAAATTGACAAAGACAAACCAAACATAAAGTCACAATCTCACAACATATTATAACAGGCTACACGACTTTACCTCTAACTAGAGCATTAGCAGGCCTAAAATCAAAAATATGAGTCAAAACAAAACTACTCCTAATATGTCCAATTTTGAGTAATCTATTAAAGCTTCAATTTCATTAAAACTTGGCACCACTGATCATACATTAATATGTCCTATCTTTAAGTTCTTTTGAAGATTCGTAATAGCCATGATAAATTATAAAAAAGAAATTTTAAACAAAATTCAGATAACAATAAAACACAAACAGGAGAAATTAGTTGATAGACTACTTAAGGAGGTGGTTTACTTGACTTTCGTTCCGGATAAAAATAACATTGTAGTCATTATTCTTTTGAGCTAGAATATATGATGCCACACATATTTGTATACAATACCCTTAAGTTGCTTGTTTTGTCTGGTATGTCTCATTGGTTCGATTCTCATGGACAAAGATTCTGGAATCTAAATCACCAAATTTAGTGTACTTAAGTGTCAGCTTTTCTTTTTTGTCACGGATTGTAAGAATCCGCTTTTATTATTCAGGCTTTACCTTAAAAATATCTTTTACGCCGCTTTTCGTTGGTACTGTTTTAAAAAGGGCAACATCATTCGACGAGATCCAGAAAAGAAGATAAAGCCAGACCTTTCTCCACTGCTTGTTCTCTCCTATTATTTTTAGTAACAGGTCCGGTAATAGACAAATTACTAACTAGCTTTTTAGATTCCTTCTTATTAAGATTGAGCTTCAACATCTTTCCTATGCATTTGTTTCTCCTTAGATAAGTCTCCAACCATACCAAATTTTCTTTTTCAAAATTTTTAAGATACTCTCATTTACCTCATATGAACGAAAGTCTATCGCTTGTGGGTTTATCTGCTTTAAATAAAGGATAATAGTCAACAAAAAATAAGCGATCTCAGAAACTATAAGAATAAAATTATGGCCCTCTGGATAGTGGATTTTAGTTTATATAGATCAAAGTATATCTAACAATAATAGAAATTAGGATTTAAAAGGGTCACGAGAGTCTAAACCTCATTTGATTCACATGTATGTACTTTCAGGATTTATTTGCCCTATATACAAAAAAATTGTCAATAAAGTAGATAGTTTGGTCTGTAGTAGGCTGCTTTGTTAGTTCAAAAAATTGCGTAAAATGCTATGGCCACTACCCTTCATTTCTTCCTAATCCTTGATTCTTCACTATTCTTTTGCTCTACTAAAAAAAAAAGACCTCAATGTAAATGTGAGAAAATAGAAATTTAGGTTATTACAAAAATTATCAGTCTTAGCTCAAAACAAATATTCCTTTAACTAAATGAAAGGAGAATAAGAATGGAATAACTTGAAAGAAGGACTTTGTTAAAACAAATTCCAACCAAGATTAACTTCAAAAATAATAATATTACTAAACACATTTCGGGACTGGAAGGCTTGGGAATGCTTCTCGCACTATTTAAAATTAAATGAATTATTGGGAAGTAAATGATAAAAGAAATAAAGAATGTCAAATGGCAACACGATTTAAAGTCAAAGATATACCAACTATTGTGATCATTTTGGCAGATTCGACCTATATTATTATGATTACCAGAGGATTACATCATAGCACTCGACAATGTAAAATGGGAAAAAATTGAGGCAATCATCATTCATCCTTGACCATCTCCTGCACTTTCTAGGATGATTATTTAATAAGAGCTTTGCATGTGCAGAGCTTTGATGATGACTGATCCAAAAACGTATGATAGAAACATACTCTTTGGCTGTTCCTCATTCAGAAACCAGAATTTTGGTGTGACAAAGTTGTGGAAAAAATATGTCTACTGTAGGTTCATTGACTAAAAATACCATATATTAACTGAAGCTTTATAGAAGACTTCCTTATCGAAGTGCATCACATCAATTAACCATATTATACTAAGTTTAATATTACAAAAGTAACTTAAGATGCTTGTCTTATATCTTCTATTTCCTGATTGTTACCTTTTTCGGATGCATCAATTTAGATGAGTGCTGAGAAAGATTTGTTGCATGTTGAGATCTATAAAAACCTATTATTTGGTTGTCCCATATCAACAAATTCAATATTGTATCCCATCGACTAACCCCTAAATACTAAAGTAAATAACGTTGCGCCGCTACTGCATTTCCAAAGCCGAAAACAGCAGAGGCAAAACTCTTGGAAGCATCTTAGCTCCTAAGAAAACTGAAAAGTTTTAACACGGCACGATGGGCTCCGGGGTTTTCTTCAAATATTCGCACCGTGAAAAACGAAAACGACGCGAGGCGAAGCGACGCGACGGTGAACAGATTGGATCGCGGAAAATCGGTTCCCGAGATGAAGAAAAGCCTCGGAGGATAAATCAGGATAGAGACGGACAAAAGGACAAATGAGATTGAAGGGCTAGAGGTCGTTTTCGTTAATACTTTGTTACATTTAGTATGGTGTTAGTTGCGTTAATTTATTTTAGTGATGGTGCGATAACTACCAATCTTTTTCAAGACTACTAATAAGCTAAAGGAAGATCAAAAGAGGCAGCACTACAGAAGCTAGTGGCTAAAGTGGAACGCACTCTAGAAGAAAAAGTAGTGGCTGCTGCTTTCTTAATAATATGGCGTCAATGAATACTGAATAAAAAGGGGGAAACACATATTATATGAAGATGAGCCCCTAAGCATTGTCAATTGCTGGACAGAGTGAGAAGAACTTATAACTTCACCGAGAGAAATGAATTGTTTAAATCAAAACTTTCAATTTTGTCATTTTAAAGAAAACATGTTAAAATTTTGTTGTTAAGTTAACATTGAAAACTTTATTTCAACACCCTATAAAACACAAGTAGACATTTTTCCCACTTTCTCATTCAAAATTTGAAAAATAATTAATTCAAGCAATAAATCGTTAAAATTAATTTTTAATTGGTATCAGATCTCAGAACATTGAAAGGCTAGAAATAGCATTGCCGTGGAACTATGGGCAGTTTGTTTGGTTGCAACTACTCTAATGCATTGATGCCAAATGCTTTTCTAGAAATAACAAAAAATCTTATAATATCGTAAAAATTTGTCACTTAATTTGATAGGCACCAAACAATATTATTGTCCCTCTTTAATAAAATACGAAGCATTCTTTTGAATAAAATATGATAAGAAACTCTATAAAGAAGTCAATATTCAAAGTTAAATGAATGCAGATGACGTATATTAGAGAAAAAGGCAACAACATCGCAACACCGCTCGCAATTTTGATTCCACCGACACAAGGAATCTTTACCAGTGACGTCGTCAAAAAATATTGACATGATGAATATTTATTAATAACAGAATATGCTTTAAATTATAAACAATATTATCGTTTATGAACTCTTTATGCATTTTTTTAATGTACTTCATTAGAGTAAACGTATCTATCTAATTAAAAGCATTTTTATGGAAATTTTTGTTGGCTTATTTCTTGACCCTTTATTCTGCGTTTATGGCGACGGTTCTCCTTTGATATGATGTTATGAGAGTATCGGTATTATTTTTTATTTACCATCGTAACAGTTCACAAAAAAGCTTTTACTTGCGGTGTTGCCGTTCCAAATTTTTTAGAAGCGGTTTTAGGAATAGGAATTTTAATAATTTTTTTTTGCTTTGAATATGGAATTTTTGCGCTTAGAATAAAATATATCTATTTCTACTTTTTATGTTTAATTGAAAATCTAACATCAATTAGTTAAATTAACTTTATTACATATGTTAATATATAGCTTAAAATATTTTTTTTTTTTGAAAATGTGTAAACTTTAGGTAATGTGTGTAAATTTTAGGTTTTATTTCTTTTAGTGTAAGATATTAAACTTATTAATTTAATGCATATATATAAATGATCATTTAATTATAAGCTTTGTTAAATTAACATTTAAAAATTATTATTTTAACTTTTTAAAGTGTTAGAAATACTATTAAACTAATTAAGATCTCGCTGTTGTGGTAGCATGGCAGGCAAAAAGTCTATGATTCTATACTATTAAACTTTTTTTTCATTGTATTGAATTTGTTTAATTATTTTTGTGGTATATAGGTCAAAAAAACTACTTTAGACAATCGATTTGTATATTTTATAAATCGATATACAAAAACACAAATAAAATTATACATTCTGGCATAGTCATAGGCAACCAAAAGTGAAAGTAAAAATTTGTAGAAAAATATAGTAGTAAACATATTAATTAATCTTCCATTAAAAATAAGTTTTCTTCAGTTTAATTTAGGTATTTTGCATAAAAATCATTCTTTGAAGAATTAATTGTTAAGGTGTTATTGGCAATTAAAATTAAAAGAAAAACGAATATTTTACAAAAGTTCGATCCTGGAAAATGCGACACAAAATTGAAATTGATATTTATGGGAAAATTTTCATTTGTCTGGAAAAATTAAATGGAAAGTCAAAACATCTGATAAAAAGATTCATTCCGGGAAAAAAAAATAAATTATGCCTGGAAAAACCAAAAGTGTTTCTATTGAAATTTTAGGAAAATGTTTGTGTCTGGTAAGAATATGATATCAAGAAAATCTATATTTAAAAAAAAACAAAAAATTCGTAATTTTGGAAATATTTTCTAACTAAACAAAAATTGAAAATGATAATTTTGGTAATTTTTTTTATGCCCAGAAAAGCCAGCAATTCAAAATTTTGGCATATTTTCTTACCAAAAATAAAATTGATATACAGAAAATGTAAACAAAATTAAAAAAAAAAATGTGCCTGGAAAACACGAGAAAACAAATTGAAATTCTGGTAAAAAAATTTCGTATCTGAAAAAGCAAGAAAATCGTAAATATTTTGGAAAAAGTGTTGAGACTTGGAAAAAAGAGGAAGAATTTGAAAATGAAAAATTTAGGTTAAAATTTTCGTACTGAGAAAAACTGAAAGAATTGAAAGTCGATTTTGGTAAAAATTGTTATAACCGAAAAGGCAAAAAAAAATCAAAATTTTGGCAAATTTTCGGGTCTAAATAATAAAAGAAATTAATAATTTTGCAAAATTTTTGTACCAGAGAAAAAGTTGAAAAATCAAAAGATTTAATCAAGTTTTTCAAAAAAAAAATTGTGTCGGAAAAGCAAAAAAAATATTGAAATTTTTGAAAAAATGTTTGTGTTTGGAAAAAAAAATTGAAAATCTAGTTTGCTAAATAATTTTATGCCAGAAAAGGCAGAAATTGAATATTTTAAAAAAATGTTGTATATGGAAAATGCCATATAAAATTAAAAATTTAATAGTTTTCGTACCTAGAATAACTAGAAATTCATACAAAAATTTGAAGCGGAGAAAAAACCAAAAAAAAATCAAACAGTTCTAAATTTTTAAAAATGTTAAATTTACATTTCTTGATATGCGTTTTAACATCAAGAATCTTTCATCTCACTCTTTTAGACTATTGCTGCAATATTTCAAAACGTTTATAAATTAAATTTGATTTCTACAATATTTTAGGAACATTGTTTTAGCTTTAAAGAGCTATATTTAATTAATTTTAATCTAAGAGTTAATATTTGGTTCATTAAAAAGTTTTTTTTTAATACTTTGTCAAACATTTAAAATTCATTAAACGTATTAAACAAGTATTAATTTAACAGTTAAAAGTTTGATTAAATTTTTTTTTATCTCAATGTTCACATATCATTTCCAAACAAATACTACTACTATTTCCAATAGACTGGTACTAAACTAGACAGGAACACAACTAGAAGGCAAAAGCACATAAATGTAAAGAATGATTATTATCACCTGATTCTAGTAAACTATCGGAAATGAGTACTTTAAGGTACTACTTTAAGTAATACCTTACATATACTCAACTATCAAAAGTTATTAGAGATAGAGAAGCTAGAATGAATGGAGCCGTCAAAACATAAATATCCAACAAACTTGTAGTAATATTGCATACAAAAAATCGTGATTGCATAAGAGAAAACAAGAGAAAACATTTTTCATTTTGGTAATTTAACTGATAATCAGGCTATCCTAAAATATCACCACAGCTGCTTTGAGCAGGGATGGATTTAAAAAATCAATGATTGCATCAGTGAACTTACATGAGCTTCATGATAAAGTGAAGTATAAGGAATTAAGAAATCTGATAAATTAATAAAAAAAACTTTATCAGACTAATAGGAATTCATAACAAAATAAATTATTGATTAATATAATTGTCATAAACATATATATATACCGGAATCTTAGGAATATTATTATCAATTTAATGACAATCAGACCATAACCAAATCACATTTCACAAAAGAGTGTGCCCTTAAAGCATCGTTAACCTCTATAACATCAAAGCGATACATTCCAGCAATAATTCACCAGTTACATTCTGCATCCACCACCTTCTATTTATCCGGTCCATTTTAACGGTATATCAAGTAAATCGTGGGCTGATTTTTCTACCGATTGAGCAACATCCTTGTAAACATCACGATCCACGATCGGACACAATGATTTAGCAACAATTACTCCGGGTTAAGTCATTGATCTGTTGATCTATGTCTAGTTTTGTCTAGTTATTCGACTATGATACTTACTAGATAATCTCTGATTATGCAAATCTTAGGGGCAATACAGTACTTTTTTGAATTTGTCTAAAAGGGTATATGAGTATTTAATTTATGCCTGATTTTTTATCTTACAAAGGCATTTGATTGTGTGGAAAAATCTTAGTAGATGAATATCTATAATAAGGCAAAAGTTCCAAAATAAAACTTCTTTTGGTCATAAAATAAAAAAATAATCAATAGTGTCTTGTGCACTAGTAAATAAAAAACATTTTCCAAATTCTTATAATGGTTCTTCACGCTCTCCGGTCTCCTCTATACCGTTTAATGCTTGAACGTTCTCTTTGTTTTATGAAAGAATTTTGTTCAGTTATGGTGGCTCGTATCGTGTGTGTGAACAGAACTGGTTCCTTATTATTAATATCACTCGGTATAATGAGAGAAAAAAAGAGTAAAGCACTCTGGTACAGGTTATAACGTTCACCGGACTCGAACTTGATGGTTAATCGAAAATATGAAATTCCAATGATGAATTGAAGTATTTAGAGGAAGATTAGCACGATTTCTTTTCTTAATGATACATTGTTCTTAGATGAATTAGATTTTAAGTAAAATTTTTAGAAAGTGCCAAAAAAATGTAGTTCTTTGTGAAAAAAGCAACCCACTAATTTAAATACGATTTAGGTTATGGTAGGCCCATGAAAGCAAGGAATATCAAGATCCTTATATCAAGAAGTCAATACTATTACAATATGTGAATTGCGTGTAACTGTAAATTAACAGTGAGCCCTTTTTTATGAAAACATAGGGTGTGCAATTTTTAATGTATGTACTTTATGCAAGGCTGTAATCCTTTTGATAAATATCTGAGATCAAATAATTGATTGCATGTTAAATTCTTAGCTGCAAATCGGAAAGGGTAAATGTAATATTTGTTTATTTGTCATTTTTCTTAATTAATTATGCCGCATTTCTCCTAAAGATTTGCATATTTTTTTTAATTTTTCTTCGCATTTTACTTTCTTTTTTTTCTTCACTTTTATTATTTTTTTTAATTGCGTTTTTTTAACAAGAAATTCTATACTTGATTTTTCTTCTCAAATTAATTTGTAAAAAAGAGAGTCCAAATATTTTGATCCTTTTTCCTACTTTACTAATTTTATTAAATTTACTTCTTCTAATTAGTGCCACACTATTTTATATTTTTTAGTAAACTTCCTTGCTACATTAAAGAATTTAAACATTCATCTTTTTGAAAATTATACTTACACTTTTTATTAAATTATTTACGATATCAATTAAAATTTAATAAACAATAATTAGTTTAAATCATCAAAATGAAAAAAAACTAAAGAAATAAAATTAGGCTACCTTGTAAAATCGGAAAACAAATAAACATATTTTAAGACTTTTACAAAAAAACAGCATAAAAAACTTAAAAAACGAAATTAGTAACAAAGTTAAAAAATCATTTTAAGAAAAAAGTTTTAACTAAAAAAATAGTTATCAAAAAAAAATTAGAGATTTTTTTTTAATTTTTTAATATTTTTTTGTGTATTTTCCATATTTATTGATTAAAAATAATTAAAAAATGCTTTGTTAATATTTTTTAGTTTCTTTTTCCTTCTTACTTCTTCTACTCTATTTGCCTTAATAAAATATTTTAATTACAATATTCATTATAAGCAATGCATAATACAGAATTTCAATTAAATGAAAATTACTAATAATTTAATTTTAATTAAGGGATGTTGCCAACTAACAATAAAAAAACGTAACTAAAAAGGGTAATAAAACAGTAAACAATAAAAATTAAAAAAAGATGTAAAATAGGAATGTTTTATTTTCGATATTTTTAATAAAGTCTTTTATTTGCCTTTTATAAGCCTCTTTATTACTAATTTCTAATATTTTACATTTTGTTTATCTTTTATTTCAATAAATTAAATTTGCTTTTTATTTCCTTTTTTACAGACGGCTTTAATGATAATAAGTGTAATAATAAAATGAAATAACAATTTCCTAATTAAATTGGTAGAACAAAAATTATTGGGTATATAATTATTTTCTTTCACCTAATTAATCTACTTTAGTTTTTTACTAACTTTAACTCTTTTATTAAATTTTCTTGTTTATTTTTTTAGATGCCTAATTCCTATTTATTATTACTTTACATTTTAATATATTAAATAACATATTTAAATTGTAGCATGAATTTGTAGGATTCACGCTAGAGAAAGTGCTTAATTTTGGATATTTTATTAATTTAGTTTTTTATTTGCCTTCAAAAGCCGTTTTTTACTTAGTTCTATTATTTATATTTTGCCCATCTGTTTGTTATTTTATTTAACAAATTTAAGTTGTTTTTTATTTCTTTTACAGAAAGTCTTAATATGAAAATAAAATAGACGAATAATTTCCTAAACAAATTTGTAGAAGAGAGAGTTTTCACATTTTTATTGTTTATTTTTCTTTACTTAATTAATCTATTTTTATTTTATTAATTTTTTTATTTTTTTTAGATGCTTAACTCCTATTTATTACTATATATTTTTTTCAATACATGAAATTACATATTTTAATTAGAGTGTGAATCTTAGAAATTGAATTATTAAAAGGAAATTAAAATTGAAATTATTTATTTAAATAAGAGTAATAAAACCAAAAAATGGTTTTACCAGAAGACCTTAGGACATTTCCGACCAAAGTTGATACAAAAAATACAAAGAAAGTAAAATCTAAAAGATGAGATGAGAGGTTTTAAAATTAGAAATAGTAGGATTTTTTCTTATTCGTTCTTTCTTCTTTTTTAATTTTTAAACTTCAAACGTTTATTATTTTAATTTTTTAATATATTTAGTATTTTAAAGTCAAAAACGCAGAAAACTTGATAAGGGTAAACTAAACATCATCTATAAAAAAAAAAGAAAAGACATTAATAAAACCCTGAAAAAAAAACAAAGATATTAGGCGACGTTTTTTTAAAATTATGTTTTCTTTATTAAATTTTATTAATCAATAATCCTAAGCATAATAATAATATAAATAATAATAAACTGCTTTTATTTACATGATTTAAATAGTATATCTAAAAATGTTTATGAAAATATATTTCAATTATTTATTTTGTTTATGAATGTATATTATTTATAATGTTTCGTTAAAAAAATTAATAATTATTTTTAAAAAACATTTCCTGTTAATCTTTTCATGTGTTGCTCCTTAATATTAACTAAACATTTCAATCTAAAAATCAAATTAAATTATAAAAAGCATAACTTAAATGGATACGATTGACATTTCTCATGAATTAATAAAGAGTAAGTTAGTTTTAGCGCTTTTTCGATAGGATAAACTGCATGCATAACAATTAATATTACTATATAGACATATTATACAGGATGTTTTCAAAGTTGAGTCCTTTATTTTAATCCCTTGTATAACTCGCCAAAAGAAATTAATCACCTATATTATAGAAGTTGCTTATTAAGAGAGTCACTTTACTTTATTGATTTTTTTTCTTTAAAGTCTTTATTAAGCTAAACGGTTACCGTTTTTACAAATATTGTTCAAAATTGTCTCCATTTGTTCGAAATAAAACATGTTCATGAACTTCTCGTCTACAATGTGGTGGAGCCTCATCATGTAGAGATCACATATTTTCTCTTTTATGTCCACTTATACAACGTTTACTCGTGTAAAATGGCGTGGTCTGCACACAAAATTAACTTCGTAAGATCTTAATTTTTGTCGAACTGGTCTAACTCTTCTGGGATGATCTTCAAATTGTAACGCTTCTATCTATTGATAGTGATAAGGATAATATCGTTCTTGTCATTTTATTTATTACATTTTACTATAAAAAATTTTAAATTGAGCTGCTATGTTATCTATGTTGCCTGCAAGCAGTTAAAATAAATGACTCCCTTTGAAAACACCCTGTATACTGAAGAAAAAAATTTACGGATTTTCCTTTATTTTAAAAGTCTTCTCAAATGCCTTTTTCGGTAAGTTATCCCAACTCGTAAATATTTCCTATATGTTTCTAGCGTAATGTAATAAAACACGCAAAGTGGGAAGTAAGAATTCTTAATATTACATAACAAGTGTCTCTTTAATCTTAATAAATCACATAGCCATGCGCCTATCATGAAAGAATTCCTAGAGGAGAAGAAGAAGCGGTGTCTCCTTTGGAAAACGCGTGGGAGGGTAAACTTGAACAACGCGATGCGACGTGATGCTTTCTCTTTAAAATATATTTCTGATTGCTCTTTGGCGCAAGAAAAATGTACATGTATACATAAAGTAGGCGGCAATGTAGTTTAACTGTTACCGTTTTAATCGGGTAGGCAGTCTCTTATTTAGTTTGTTTTTAGAGTGTCCCAAATAATGTAAAATAGATGTTTTACCAGTGTAGCAACACCACGAGGACATATGGCGTTATAATTTATATTAATCTCATCAAATTTCGAATTTCTTTTTATTGGCTTGAACTTAAATGGCATATGTATTCAGGCAATTACTGTTCTTCATTGTCAACTAGCAGAAGCCGAAGAATTGAACGTGATTTATTAAAAGGCACGCTGAAGAGCCAATGAACCGCTTTAACATGAATAACCGTACTGGGCAATGATCTAAATGAAGTCCACTGTCCGTCGGGTCACAAGGTAGTCAAATAAAAAATGGTGGTTTTAAATGCTAATGATGGTTACAGGTGTTGATTTTGATCGATATTGACTTAATAATTTCACAAAAATCATAAGGAAAACTCAATATTAGAAGACAATGGCATCTACTGGCTGAATAATGGCACTTCTTTGATTTATTCAGGGTTGCAGTCTTAAAAGTGAGCATAGCTTTGATGATTACCTAGGTATATTAAATTCTGGGCAGACATTCAAGATAAGCCTTTTTATATTATTTCTAAATATTGGTACTGGGAGAGTCTGTACAACAGGTGATTTTGAAGTTGATTAAAAGCTCGTTTGAGTTAAGGTTAGTCGTGCTGTGGAAGCAACAAGAACCTGCTGTTTCGAGTGTTATGTGTATCTCCAACTGCACCAAATTTAGAAAGATGTGTTTTTATATACAACTTACTTGGTAAATAACATGCTCGATATTGTTAAAATGTGTAACTGTTTAAATAAAAGTCTACAACTATCCATTTGATTTCTATTACGCTTTTTATTTTAAGAACTTATACCCTGCCCGTTGAATTTCGCCAAAAGAAAAACCATAGGATAATCTTGAATGAAAAAGACCCATATATGCCGTCCGGATAACAAAAAAATCAAACTAATATGTCACGTACTTTTTGGGACGAACAAACATTTTCTTCTAATGATATTTACAAAAAAAAGTTTCGACTTGTGCAGTTTTGCTCAAAAAGAATGGACTTGTGTAGTTTTACAACAACAGGTCTAAGAACTTGTTAACTTTTAAGAGAAATTTACTATTTGTCGCTAAAGAAATTAAAACACATATACTGAAAGGTATAAAATTAACTTTATTTAGGAAAAATTAGAGCGTAACAAGACTAAATATGTATTGCTCGTTCATCATCAAGGCAGTCACATTCTTCGTTTATCGGGACTAATTATCTCCAACAGTATCTGGTTCTAGCTCTTCATCATTGTTATTAGCATAAATATTCTCCAGTAAATTAAAATTCCAGTAAAAGTCCAAATCTTCTTCTTTATTTTTTTGAAAATATTTACGAACTAGAATTCTAACATTGGCTAATTTTTTTTGGATATTTTTTTCGTATAAAGGCATTTTAGGCAACTGAAAGTTTAAAGAGGTCTTTCGTCTTTGAATTAAATTGTATTTAGAACTTCCAATATTAGTTTTAAAATTTGGATAAGTTTCTATTCATATGTTTATGTCGATCTTTGTCGAAAATATTTTGTTGACTTTAAAAACAGACTTCTTTCTGAGTTTTCTTTCAGCTACTCCAAAAACCCTTAAAACCGTGAAGAAATTAAATATGATCGTAAATTGTGACTTGTTCATTTTTGCTTCTTATAAAATATTTCCTAATTTAAGCTTGTATTGGACTTATTCGGTTTTACTTTAAATCAATCGATATTTGTTATTGTTTTAATATTATGAGACTTATTTAGTTTGAAAATAAAATAATAAATTCACAGGCCAATTTACAGGAGACTTGTCAAGTTTTTTTGAAATACTCATATATTAATGGATTTTAGTGTGTCTTATATAGGGTGTAACATAAGTGATGACTTATGTTATGAGATATGGTTTTTTAAATTTATTTCTAAACGAAGCAAGATACGAAAAAAAATTAAGAGACAAAAAAGTTTCATTTTTAGATGCTTTATTTTAAAAAAAATATCATACTTACAAAAAATGTACCGGACGATATTTTTTACAAAAAAATCATCCGACTTAGCCCGTGGGCACGCTCCTGAAATTTCTAGGCCAGATGTGAGAATTTCAAAAGGTACCTTATAAAGTGACTAACAAAATGCAAAGATTTCAACAAATTCGGTAAATGCGTTTATGAGATATTAATAAAAAATCGATTTAAAAAAAAAAGTTTAACACCCTGTATCTCGAAAACGAAACGTTTCCGGACATAATATGTCTAAGTATATATATTTATATAAGTTCATATAAACATATTATGGTTATATAAACTTCTTTACTTAAAAAATTACAAGGAATCTCCCCTTAAAATTAAAGTCATCACTTATGTTACACCCTGTATAGCAGATTCCAGTCCTAACTTAATTTCAAAAAAATGTGGACTAACTAAACTTAAGTTATGTGGTCAAACTAGTGATTATCTGCGAAACATGTTTGAAGATTATCAGTTTTTAAAGCCGAAGTTACTTTCAGCAAATTTCTGGAAGATTTTTATCATAGCTGAGAAGAGTGGTGTCATCAGCAAATCATACTGAATAACTTTGAATCCTGTCATGTAAGCCGGAAGTTTATTGACATACATGATAAAGAGCAGAGGGTCACCATGCAGAGGTGAAAAAAAAATAACATTTAATTATTTTTAGATATGATAATCCAAGAATAAATAGCAATTTCTATAAAAATATGTAATGTGCCGAATTCCATTGATAAATTGTCGTTTCAAAATGAAACGAGAAAACAGTCAAAGAATTGATGGTAGAAGATGCTGAGCAGGATTATGAAACAATACACCAGTTATATAAAAACAATGCAGTCAAACCATCAATATTATTCCTATATTCAGAAGTGATGGTTGATCTAAGAATAATAATTTTTTTAAATGATTAATAGAGTAACAGAGAAGCATATTAAAAAAGACGAGAAAATAGTCAAAGACTTAAAAATGGCATAGAAACATGATATAATGATGTTGCGTATTGTGTGAGGAAGTCAAAAATCTTCGAAAAAAATCAATTTCAGATAAATCAAGAAATAAAATTATACAAGGGTGGTTCCAGAAGTACCCGACCCAAGAAAGAAAACACAAAAATTTTGGAAAAAAATTTATTTATTTTTTAACCTAATCTCCTTTCACCTCTATACACTTTTTCCAGCGATGTTTTATAAGTTCGATACCCTTTTTATAATAAGAACTGTCTTGCGCCTCGAAATAGCCATTAACTGCAGACATCACTTCTTCATCGTTGGAAAATCTTTGACCACTGAGCCAGTTTTTTAAGTTTGGAAACAGAAAATAATCTGAGGGGGCTAAATCTGGCGAATACGGTGCATGAGGTAGCAATTCAAACTTTAATTCGTTAATTTTGGCCATTGCAATAACGGATTTGTGAGCTGAAGCATTGTCTTGATGAAACAACACTTTCTTCTTAACCAAATGCGGCCGTTTTTGCTTGATCTTTGCTCAAACGTTGCAATAAGTTTACATAATACTCACCGTTGTTAGTTTCACCTTTTTCAAGATAGTCTATGAAAATTATCCCTCGCGCATCCCAAAAAACCGACGCCATGACCGCCTGTAGATGAAACGGTTTTCGCCTTCTTTGGAGCCGGTTCTTCCTTTTAAGTCTATTGTTTTGATTGTTCTTTTGTGTCAGGTGTGAAGTGATAGACCCATGTTTCATCCATGGTTATGAAACGACGCAAAAATTCTTCTTTGTTGCTATTAAATTTCGCTAAGCACTCAATTGAAACATCTTCACAACACTGTTTTTGCTCGAGTGTGAGCAAATGCGGCCCCCATCTTGCACACAGCTTTCTCATGTCAAAATTTTCAGTTAATATGCGATGTACCGCACTTTTTGAAATGCCTACTATGTCCGCTAGCTCGAGCACTTTCAGTCAACGATCATCCAGTACCGCTTTGTGAATTTTAATTAAAATTTCTGGAGTCGTCAGCTCATTTGGTCGACCACTGCGATGCTTGTCTTGACAGCTCGTACGGCCTTGTTTAAACTCTCGCTACCCAATATTTTACTATTGTTAACGAAGGAGCAGACTCACCCAGAGTAGAATCCAGTTCAGCTTTTATATTGGTTGGGCTAAGGCCTTTCAAATAAAAGTATTGTATCACATAACGATGACCAATTTTTTCCATTTTCACAAATTCGCTGAAAACGTTCACTATTGATGGCTGCCAAACAAATACTAAACAACGTGGCGTCTTCAAACTTAAAATATATGCTTTATAGATTGTATATTTTCTAATACACTGATATTTTTCAAACTACTACCGACATCTCTAGGTCAGGCTGGGTCCTTCTGGGACCAACCTCGTATATACATGAGCACAAACGTACATCAATACAAACGATCAAAGATTTGAGAATCTTCAAAGTCAAAGAGGACTCTAATAAAATGATGTTGAGTTAAATAACCTAATAAAAGTACAATTTAAAGTTAGTGATTTAGGTAGTAATGGATAAAATACAATGAGGTAGAGACGAAGAAGTAATCAGAACCCTAAAATGAAACAATGTTTCTTGTTTGTAATTAAGCAAATTTATGTAGGAAGTTTTATTGTTGATATGTGATAAGAATTGAGGCAGAGATAAAGAATAAAATAGAAAATGTGCCTCTTTCTACAACCTAAGAAAAATGAGATTTCAAGATAATTCTGATAGTAACAAACAAATGGTCAATACATGTTTTCTATTTTTAGAAATCGCATCTTATACCAATAATAAGAAGGAACCCAATAAAATGATACTTATTTCATGAAAAGAAGGAAATTACATATATGAAATATAGTTTAGGATAAGGAAATAGTCGATCCCAAGGAATTGTAGATCATACAAAGAATTACGTAATGAGCCAGTTTACTTAAGAAACATATAATTTTAAATGATCCAACCAGTAACAGAGAAATCAAATAAACGAGTCTTAAAGAGGTTTTTTTGGCTAACAAAACTGACTCAAGTACATAGATATATTAATATAGAATTAAGGGGTTCTATTAATAAAATGATTGCAGTAGTTTCCTTTCTTCTTATAGTTTATCTGTTGTTGGCTATCATACATGCTATCTTAACTTTGTTGACTGCAACCCGGCACAATTCAGTTAAACTCATACTAAACCAGATTCTAAGGTTTTTTAACCATTTCTACTTACAGTTTATTTTTCCAGAACATTTTGTTGCAAGATAGTTTGCAATAAGTAAAATCTGTTTTTATTTCCAAAATATTGCAGCTTTTATTCCTTCATAATATTAACCACTTTCTTTTCCTTAGTCATTCTGCTAAGAACTTGTGGCTTCAGTAAGTCCATACTTCTATTCCGTAAAATAGAATTGGGAACACGTAACAGGAGTCTTATGTTGGTATGAAATATTATGTCATGGTTTGTGAACAGATAATGCAGTCCTGGTCTTTTTAATTTTGCTTCATATTTCCTGTATACTCCCATTGCTCGGGTTATGTGATAGGTAATACTGCCCATTCCTTCTATTGGTTGTTGGTTGATTATAAGATGACAGTTATTAATGCTGTATTTGCTCATGCTGTATCCCTACAATATAGTTGAATGCACTCTGTTATTCTATTCATGAGATCTTGTAACCTCTTTATGCTGCTAGTAAAAACATTTTCTTTTACTATATCTACATTCAGGAATATTCCTAAATCTGTGTTCTTAGGCTTCTCTTAATATAAATTCTAAATAAATATTGAACAATAATGGTGAGAAAATGCAGCCTTACCTCACACCTCTCAGTATTTTCATTTCCTCATTTTGACAAAAGTTGGTCGATTCCAACACAGGTTGACTATTATGTCAATGTCCCTTCCATTTAAGCCTTATATATATTTTTAAGAATCTCTACCATTTTTCGATGTTTTACTGTATCAAAGGCTTTCATGTAGGCAATAAATCATGCAAACACGCTGAATTCTATATATGGCTTCTTGTGTTACTTCTGCATCTTTGAAAATTTGAAACCAAACTGTGTGGGTGCTATTTGCTCTTCACACATCCTTAACAACTGTAATTTCTTCTGTGTATGATTTTTAGAAATAGTTTCAGAAGATGGTTCATTAGACTTATTGTTCTAAAGGCTTCACACTTTCCATTACCTGATTTTCTTATCAGAACTGTATATTTTATTAAACACAGTTTACTACCTCATGCTGTCTTGTCCATATTTCCATAGATAGTCCTTTCTTCAAGAATTCTGATTACAGCAGCTAGGATATAAGAAAGCAGTTAAATCAGAATCAGGTTAAATCAAGTCTTTTAGGAGACAAAATAATATTGTAATAAAAACAATGGATAATTTAAGCTTGGGAATCTCTAAATCTGACACTGAAAAGGTCATGTATGTCGAAAGTAAGAAATGTCCTCAAAGCTGATTCGTTCAAGCACTTTAAAGTTACCTCGAATTTCAGATTCCTCGCAGAACGCGACTCAGATTCTTAAACCCCAATTTTAACCAAAAACAATTTTTAATTTGATTGTTTAACATACATGTTCTTTTTACTTTCTACTTTCAGCTGGAAATTGTTTCCTAGAGCATCATGTCGTAACGATATGAATTATTGGATCAAGGAGAGGAAAAACGTTATTTTTACTATTGCCAGACAGTTACCCATATTTATCATTGCATTATGAAATACGTAGTAAGGATAGTTGGGTAACTAATATTGACCCTTAACAATAATTCAGACATAGTGAATTTTTGATCAACATTCGTTTACTATGACATGACAAACTCAAAATATAGATATCCTTTGGCTCCCAAATTGATGTAAAATTATATTTGCTTATGGTCGTTGGCACGTCAGATCAGACAGTTAGCTCTACTTTAAGTAAATTCCTAATTGAAATAATAAAATTCAAAAATGTTAGTGTGGCATAAACGCAATATTCCACATACAAATTAAAAACCTAAACCCTTAAAATCCCAAAAAAAAACAAAGCATTTTTGCTTTCTTTACCTTTCTTCTTAACTTTAAAAGATGTACACTGGCCTGTTCCCTCGGTATAACTGGCCCAATTCCTCTGGCAACTTTGCGGATTCCGAAGTTGGAGCACAAACTGTATAAACTTTATATCATGTCCCGCCAAAAGGCCGTATCGATCTCGTTTAGATTACGTGCCTTTTTGCCGCACGTCCGCTCTGGTTCTCCTTGTTTCGCATAAGTAAATGTGCATATATCGCTGAAAATTTAATAAAGGAGCGCTAGTTCCGCCAAGATTCTCGAGTAATTAGCTTATTTACCGGAGATTAGGGAGAATAGACGGGGAGTTTTCGGGTAGATGTGGAGACTCGGAGACTTGATAGGAAGGAAAAAATTAAGAAGAATTATGATGCGTTTAATTGTTGTGGAAAAGTCGATGAGTTCTTTGGTGTAGACGGTGAGAATCTGTGTTTTTTTTTCGAAATAGTTGGGAGTTAATGAAAACATTTTGTTTTTAAATTTACGGATTTCTCAGGGTTTTTAATAGAAATTTTTGAATTCATAAATCAGTCTTCAAGTACTTCCAGTTTTAATAAAATGTACGTAAATTGATATAATGGTGCTTCCACAGCTGCTTTAAAAAAATACCTTGATTTTGTATAAAAGTAGAAAATTAATTTGTCATTTAAATTGCCGAAATAATCAGCTAAAATGTGAGTTTTCATTATATACTGATCTTCTTATATCTCTTGTAAAGTTTACACTATAGTTCATGTTAAAGTTCTATATTAGTCCCTGTAAAAAATTATTTTATATTTTTTATGTTTTTGATTTATGATCTAATTTTTTACTAGATTTTACTAAATAGTTAATAGACCCCTTTTTTTGTTTTCTTTTTCTTCATTTAATTTTTTTTGTGTCATTCAATGTTGTTCCTATCTAGCTTTTTATGCTAAGAATAATATTATTTTTCTTGTTCTTTTTCTTCTTTCTAACAATCAAAATATTTTTTTTTAAATTCTCTAGAATCAATATCACGTTCTCCATTTAAAGTCTGTACTGAATAGTCTTACAAAAATCATCTCATTCATAGGATGTTTACTGCATATTAACTGTAGAACATTTAAAAAAAACTATAGATATCTTTGTTCTATTCTCTTATAATATACCCTATTTTATTTTAGTTACTTTGATTATTTTCCAAGTATTTTATGATGGATTAAGAAATGTTTTATGAGATTTAAGCCTGGAGATTATGATGGTTTTCCAATTACAACACATTCAACATTTTCTTGTGTAAAATAATATGACAAAATTACGATATTTTGACACGATAAATTAATATTTACATGAAATTTGCACTGTAGAAAAAACACGATTGTGGTAGAGGATTTTCTTATTAGTCTTATAAAATCAAATTTTTTGACATATTAAGTACATCTATAAGTATTCAACATCTCATTTAACCAAATACCTACTGCTTAACGAGACGCTTTAATGAAAACCTCACAAAAATGTCGTAATGAGGGCCCATTATTAAGAAATTTGAGTATGTTACCCTTCATTTATTGCGTGTGGTCCACATATCTTCTCTGGGTGGCATACATTGAATACTTTTGAAGAATGAAAGTACAAAGAAGCCCTTATGCCTTCCGTAGCAACAGTACAGTATCATGCAGCAAAAAAAAGAAAACAAAATGGTATTAATGTCATTTAAGTTAACTAGGTGTGGGTGCAATACATTGTAAGCAATCACTTATTACCCAATAACACTTACAAGTTGTATCTATTTATATTGAATAGGACCTGACTGGTTACTCTATTACTACATATATAAAGTTATTCTTTTCGTCTTTTGCAATGTTGTTATTCAATCTTAAGTTGGTATTTGAAACAAAGAATATAGGTTGCACTAATATATTTTTATTTATAAAAAAAATTAAAAGTGTAAAAGTATGGTTTAATAAGAAATGATGACATCACATTTGACTTAAGATGCTTGTATGTATTTTATACTGAGGATGCCAATGCACATTGCAGAAACGTTAAAGTAGACATAAAAACAGAGTATGATTTGTTCTTCAAAAACTTCTATGTAATTGAAAAATTTTAAGTTTATTACAAGTTTGGTCAAAGTCTCGAACTTATGTCTATGAACTTATATCTCAAATATTATGATTAATGATTAATTGGTAACACGTGTTTCGCCCCTAAAAGCGTCATCAGACTTAATCAGCATTTTTAACATTTATATTTTTAAAGACAGCAAACTTAAGTAAACCTAAATCCTATAGATTAGAGATACGTACGAAAGGATTTTGAGTACCATTTATATATTAGTACTGATTTAATTGGCATACTGGTATAAAAAGCAGTACTATTTGAAAAATTATTCTGAAGATCAGCTAAATTAAGTTTAATTAATTGACCTTAGAATTTTCAAATTAAAAGAAGTTTTATTTTGAGCATCTGGTGTTTCTGAATGTGGTGTTTAGGGTGTAGTACTGAAATTTGGATCGCCTGAATGATCTGAGGTAACCTCCTTACCCTTATCAAAAATTTGAACCTTTCATCAGCATTTTCCTCCTCACTCATGGGAATTCGACCAACATGACCAGTTTAGCATCAATTTTTTTAAATTAATTTTCCAGGGGGTTAAGGTTTAATAAGTAAAGTAATAAGTAAAGATTTCGATTTAAGTAAAGATTCGTAACGCACATTGCAGGCAGAGAGGAGTGGCAGCATTCCAACAGACCTGCATTGGTAAATAGGGGGACCATCTGGTACACAGATGGCTCCAGAATGAATAACAAAGCTGGATCAGGGCTTTGTGGTGGAATCCCACATACCAGTAGGGCATACTCGCTGGGGGAGCACGCCACTGTCTTCCAGGCCGAAGTATTCGCTGTATTAAAATGCGGACAGAAAATCCTATGCTGCGGACACCGCAATACAGTCGTATCAATATGCTCGTACAGCAGAGCTGCCATTAAGGCTATCATGGCCGCAAAGGTAAGCTCCAAGCTTGTACTAGAGTGCATAAAAGTCCTGAAAAAACTGGTGCAGAATGGCTGCAGGGTCCAGCTCGTCTGGATACCTGGCCACGCAGGCCATGCAGGTAATGAGGAAGCGGACTCTCTTGCCAGACTGGGATCCGCGAATATGCCGATGGGGCGGGAACCCATAGTTGGTATCGCCAAATGCGTTGCGGTCGCGTCAATGAAGGGTCTGCTGGAAAAGTGGACCCACTGAAGATGGACCGAGTCCCCTGGTATGAGACAGGCCAAAGCGCACATAGGTGGGCCCTCTGCCTGTCTCACCAAAAATCTACTACGCCGAAAAAGACGCAAAATTCGGCTAGTGACAGGTCTTTTAACCGGTCACTGGCACTTAAGAAGCCTTCTCCATACTATCGGTATTGCGGACAACCCGAAATGCCGATGGTGCTGTGAGGAGAATGAAACCGTTAACCATGTAGTCGGGAAGTGCCCAGCACTCACGCGCGCTAGGTTCAAATACTTGGGTAACACTTTCAGTGTACCGACTTCAGACCAGGGAGCCTTATCGGTTTCTCTAAGGCTGTTGGGCTCTGGTAACCCCCGGTGGGGCATGACGGGTCCATCAGCAGACCTACATATATGCACAACTGCCTTGGCAGCCCACTGTTTCTACAATTCAATTCAAGTAAAGATTTAATAAGTAATAAGTAAAGATTTAATAAACAGTTTCTCTAAATTCAATCTCATTCAAATAACAGAAAAAAAATTAAGAGGAAGAAAGATGGAAAAGATTAAATGACTTATTTAAAGTTTACAGAAAAGGAAGTAGGTAAGTTTACAACCCGTTGTCAAACTCAAGAAGATATGAAAGAACAGAACATTGCTCAGGTCTAGCACGTAAAGAGAGGTAAACTAGTAGGTTCTATTTAAAGTAATCAGTTACCCATGGGAAAAAATTTAAATTGGCATCCCATAAGTTACACGTCTGTGCACTCCGAAAGTGTTCAATCTACGGGCAAAAAGAAGGTGAGTTTTGATCTATAGGATATGCACTTGGAAGAAAAATACAAAAACCAACTGAACCTAGGGCTTTACTTTAATTTACTTTCATTTACTTTAAGCAACGTTTCATAAAAGTAAAAACATACCATAAATCTCAAAACACTCAAATAATAAATTTCGAGATTAAAAATTATTCTCAACTAGGGTTGGCATCCGTAAATAAATTCCAAATTAGAAACTGCACACTTGCAACTAACTCTAAGTTCAAGTAGCAACAGCTCAACTGCAAAACTGTGCATATTATTAGACTTACATTTAGGCAGTAGCTCAAAAAGATCCATATAAATGACCTTCCAGCAACGAGTTAAAACAAAAGCTTCCTGGTGTATTGATGGGAGATGCTATTCTACCAACTCGTTGTTGACAGGTCATTTCGATGTAGCTCCCTATTCTTCCTTAGGAACCTAAAATATCTTGATACGCTGAGCAACTGCTCTAGTCATCAATCGTAATTCTTTTGAAAAAATTTGGAGTCTTTCAACCTAGCAAGAGTAAGATTTCATATGCCACCTTATCAAATGCCTTGAAGAAGTCGGTGAAGATGGAATGATCATCCTTGCCTTCAGTCACGTATAAGCGTATATTTAGTAGTGTATTACAAAAAAGAGAAGAATCAGAAGAAGAGAAGCAGCAGAAGACTGATAGTTTACGAATAAAAAAACATGTTATTCTTGTAATTATAAAACTAGTTAAAATAGGGCTTTTGCTTTTAATAAAGTTATTACATAATTAATAAAAGATATTATAAGCGAACAGCTTTATATATAATATAGAGATCCCGCCCATGATTTAACCATTGATAAGCGAGATTACGTATATATCTGACTCCGGATATAAAACCTATGATTAACATATTACCGACGAAGTTAAAAGTGAGAAAACTCTTTAAAATATAGCAATTAGCGGTGAAAAAAAGCGCCACAGATTTCCATATAAATAAGAGAGCTACTATACTAATGCGAACCAGTTTGTTGGTTCTTTGGTCACCCACGAGTGGACCGGCCTTGAGGACGGGGCATCACCATCTTTGGTGACAGCAAATCACTTTTTCTGTAAGAAGTGGCCAGCTGAACGCTGACCATATGTGTAAGCAGATCGGCGCGAGACCGTTTTGCTTTTTTAAACTACGGATTTCTTGCACTCTGGGTTTTTTTCTGACCGTTTTGTCGGTATTTTAAACTGTTTGCGTTTTAACAGAGATTTCTTAAATGGATGTTACAGGGCTTATTAAAACTGGTTATTTAATTACCTTTTTAGCAGCACTTTCATTTAAAATTAAAGATCTTTAGTGAATTTAGATTCAGTGGCAATCATATTTTGCTCACAAATCAGAAGCTATTTTTAGAATCTGGATATATTTATAGGATTAACAGAAGCAGTTTTAACATATTAGAGAAAAATTCAAATGTCTTAAGACAGTTTTATTAGCCAGCCAAATGAGTTTTCAGAAAATGTTAGAACAAGGTTTCTCTCGTTTATTGCTGATATGGTTTCTATCTACTTTTAGGTCATTATGCAGAGTGAAATAAGGGATTTGGGAATGCTTTTTGACCCCAACCTAGATTTCACTGCCTATATTAATTTTATTATAAATAAATCTCTAAAATTGATTAGAAATATAATTTTAATAAGTTAGACGACGTAAAAAATGTCACCTTTTTGGAAAAAGTACGGAAATGTAATTTATATGAAAACTCCCTGGTATTAATAAAAAGATAATTTGAACTGTCCTCATTATAATTTTAAAAATTACTACAATAAAAAAATCAGATTTCTAATAAAGACAAATAGGGCAAATATGTCTTCAGGTGCCTAGTAACTACAACAATTTTTCAACTGCTTGGACATGTTTTTATTATATTTGACAACGAGGAAAAAATTCCTAGAAGTTATCTTATATATTTAAAAATAATATATATTATGACTTCAACTGCCTGGACTAAATGGAAACATTATTTCAACTGCATGCAGTTAATAGAAAATTATTCTAAATTGCCTAAATCGTTTATTTAAAATTTACTGCAATAAAAAAACATTTCAGATTTTTAATTAGGGCACGGGGGTAAAAAATTTATTTAACTATCTGAAACTAACGAAAAAAATATTTCAACTGTCTGGAATTAATAAAAAAATATGCCTAACTACGTGAATCGTCATTAACAGCACTAAAAAAAATTTGCTTTAAATATGCATCGCTGGATCAACAACTAAATCAGTTTTATTTAAATCAAAAGGAAACTAACTTTGTCGCACCCTTTTATTTAAAAACTGTCACTATACCAGATGTAAAATAAGTTATTTTTGACGCAAATCTCTGATCCCGATTCCATTAATCCTTGAAATGTTGCATCTCTGTTGTCCAGTAATTCTGCCCTACCTAACGAATATAATTAATTCATGTTTACTAGATTCATTATTTTCAAAGAGTTGGAAGATGTCAAGTATTATATCTATTTTAAAAGGAAACCATGTTTCCAGCTTTAATGACTTAAGACCGATAAGTATCCTTGCAAGTTTGTCAAAAGTTCTGAAAAGAAAAATAATGTATTTACAAATATTTGATCATTTGAAAACCTACAACACTCTGCCTGATTGTCAATCTGGCTTTCGGCCTGGTTTTTGTTGTGTTACAGCTATGTTCACTATAATTAATATAATTTATGCTGCGAACGACAAATAATGTACAGCTCTAATCTCATTAGACTACAGCAAGGCGATTGACACGATCGATGTCTGGCACCCTAGAGGAGTAAGGAAAAAACAAGTAGTGCATTGGGTTGGGTTGGAAAGTTAGAAATCTTCTCAATTCATATATCAAAACACATTTTTGTCACTTTGTGCAATAAAGGTTTGAAACGAACGTCTTGTGAGTAACCTATTAATCTCAAATTTCTCGTAAAATGAAAAAGACTCCGACTGAGTGTGGTAAATTGTTGAAGTGGTGTAAGTGTTTTAGTGACGGCCGGAAGACCACTAAAGTCGACCAGCGCCCATATCATCCTGTCACTGTTTCCAAAATTAAGTAAATTGTGCTGGCAGATCGTCGAATAAGCGTCCGGTTGATTGCCGAGGTTGTAAACGCCTATAAAGAAACGGTTAGAACAATTTTACACGAGGAATTACACATGACAAAAGTCTGGGTGAAGTAGCTAAAGAACCTGACTCCTGACCAAAAGCTCTTGCGTCAACAGGTCTGCTGAAATTTTCTTGAAAGGTTAGAATAAAATTGGAACCTATGAAAAATACTTGCGACGAAGCATCGAATGAATCGATGCATCGAAAGACGCCTGAATCGCCCAGAACCAAAAAAACATGGATGTTAAAATCAAAATTCAAAGCAATGTTGATCGTTTTTTTCGATATTAACAGTATCGTGATAACTAAGTGGGTTCCAGAGTGTCACACTGTCAACCAGACTTACTATTTATCAACAACTCGTGGATTTTGCACAAGGACTACACTCAACGCACCTACCCATAACGCGCTCTCATCAGACAAAACTTTCAGCACTACTTCGATCAATGGAAAAAACGTATGGAAAGGTGTGTGGTGAAGGAAGTGCATATATTGAAAGGGAGCATTCGATAGAAAATAATTTTTATAATAAAACAATTTCTTATAGCGAGTCTTGTACTACTATTATTTAGTAGCCAGACCTCGTAAACCACAAACTGCTATTATCAATTCTAAATTTTCTGGGCTTTTCGGCGGATGTTATGGATCTAGTGTCATTTATTGTTGATTTTTTCAACTACGAAAAATTTTCCTCGCCATTGTTCTGTGATTTAAGCAAGGCCTTTGACTGTGTTTTGCCTGATATACTCCTATGAGAACTCAAAAAATATATTTCAATGGTGACATCACTGAAAGCCTTACTACCTGTATTCTGTCAAACCGAGGGGGGTTGATGGAGTGACATCGGCACAAAGTGTGATTACATTTTAATGTTGAGAAAAGAAACAAATATGTTTTCTGTAAAGGATAATCACATAATGAGTGAAAGTTTCTAGAAGTTCATCTTGATTTTAGACTGCTTTGGGAAGTGCACGTTGATTCAGTAGTGTGTGGACTAAAGAGCAGTTTAGATCTGTTGCGAAACTTGGTAAATTTTGTCTTTGAGCACAGTTTCACTGTAGACTTTCATATGTTATTCTTGCATGGGGGCATTCTGCACAATCAGAAAGACTTTTCGGGATTTCAGGCAAACGTAGCCAGGATGGTCTGTGGACTGGACTATAGAAAAGGTTGTGTGAATGCTTTGGTGAAGTTGCGGATATTAACTGTGTCAAGTATGTATGTTTTAGAGAACCTGATGCATGTTAAAAAGCACATAAAATGTTATGTGCATCGTACGGATCTTAATCAGTATGATACGAGGCAAAGAAATAACCTTTCACCAAACTACTATCATCTCAGCATAGGATGGTCATAAAAGTCAATATTTATTAATGCCCTTCCTATTTCTGTGAGGGAACTACCACACAGTCATTTTAAAATAAAACTTTTATTGTAAATAGTTGAATTGACCGAGTTGATATTTTCTTTGTATTTTTATTTTATACTGTCATAAGTAAGCACAATTGTGTATTAATATTTGTCTATTGACTATTGTCTATTGACTAAATAGCCTCACAGAAAAAAATCGCAATGCGTTAAATCTGGTGAACGAGAAGGCCAGATTTAATGCCAGAAAAATGGATCCAGTGCCCTATTCATCTATGCGGAAACTCATTTCTCAGATGTTCATGAACTTCTCGTTCAAGATGTTGTGGAGTTCTATCATGAAGGAACCACATATTCTATCTTACATTTAGAGAAGCATCTTCTAATAATTGTAGCAGATTATGTCAACGGTTCATAACAATTCAGAAGCCTCCCACTCTGTCATGGCGATTGGACGTGTACAGCTACCAAATTGTATCTATAAAAGTTTTCAAGCTTATATAGAGGATTTTAAAATATCATATTCAATTGACTTATTTTGAAGTGTTCAAAGCTTTATTTACAGTACTTACCATAAGTCAAAAAAAAACAATTAATGATTTTCGGAAAAAAATTATAATTTGTCGAAATTAATATAAAATTAAATTGCTATTGGTGACGATATCGATAAAATAAATAAAACTATGGAAAATGCTCCTATAAAACCATTATGGTTAAAAGTTTCCGAAGGTAGAACTGCCCTTGTATCTACCTGAACATCATCAAGTCTCCTCCAAATTAGTATTAAGCCCGTACATATTCAAAATGTTAAAAAATCCATACAAGTATATGGAAAAAATGTATCAAGTTATAGTAGGCATAAAAATAGTGGGTACAATAACAATAATTCCAGGTCTAAAAACTAAATACCCACCTAAAAAAGTGTAAAAAAGGATAAGAATGTAAAATGACTGTATCATTCTAAAATAACGTTTGTTAAATCATTTACATTCAAAGAAACAAGAACAATATTTACTGAATGGTCTTTATAGATCTTTAATACTTTACTAAGTAATCCTGAATTTTATTTAGTTATAATGATATTACTACTCTTAGACGCAATAAATGTAAATAGTACCACCACAAGAAGGAAAACTCTAAAAACATAATAGTTTTAACCATAGGTTCAGGAGAACATGAACATGACTGGACAAGTGTTATAACAACAACAAGTGTAATACAACAAAGACTGCAAAAGTGTAATAATTGTAATATTAGCAATCCAAGGTATGGTATCACTTATGATATAAATCATGAAACTTTAGACAAAACATGCTTTTACGCCTTTTATCAATTAGGGAAGACAAAGAGTAGAGATAACTATGGCTTATCAAGTAACAGATATATTAGACTCTATAATAATTTATTTATATTTTAGGATATTTCTTCATAATCTATCTGATCATATAGATCCAGATAATACTTTGCTAAGTATAATTCATTTAACTATTCCAAGCATAAAACAATATTTTGGTATTTCTGCCAGAATACAACTTACAGCACATTAATATCATAAGTTTAAGTGAAAGTTATAGGTAGATTCCTTAAACTTCTTTTTTAAAATATCAGTGTAAGATATTTGCTACAACTAAGCGAACTGTAATAATTTTGATGGTGTAATAATGTATGCCAAATCTCATTTAAAACCACAATTTAGTAACAATACATTTCATCTCTCTAAAATTGCTTATCTCTCTCTTCAGGTACTAGTTCATAGTTTTCATAAACATGAGCTATTTTTTGACACAAAATAATCACACAAATAAAATATGCGCTATAACAACTGATCGAATTAAAAATTCGTATTATGAACCATGCAATACCACAAATTTTCACGGTAAGAGCAGTAAACAAAAAACGTTAAAAATTCTCTTTCATTATGCCACTTATACAGGGTGTTTCCTAACTACGGCACGAAACTATATAGGGTGAATCGTTAGGTCGTTTTATGAAAAAAAGTTCCTATGAACGTATGTCGGGAGTTGCTTTGTTTCTGAGATACAGGGCGATGAAGGTTCAAAAAAATACCGATATTTTAAAAATACTATAACTATCCTTAAACCGATTTGGTTGAAATTTGATGCAGTTATTTGAAGTTATAAGACGCTTATTTAGCTGTAACTAGATTGGAATTATTAGGTCCAGTGGCGTGTCAGTGGGCACCACATGCTTATTGTTGAGAAAAAAATAAGGCCAATAATTGTTTTGCAGCTTTTTATTAATTTTTGTATTTAAGCAACTAAAAATACAACTTTTTCGTATCTTATATTATCTTCATATGTGGCTTTGTTTTTGAAAAAAAAAATTTAAGTATCTTTAACTCATTCTAAAAATTATCCATGGACGACAACATGAAATAAAAACCAATTAATTCGATAAACAATTTCGACCTTAAATTAAATGAGCAAAATGCCCACCTTCTGATAAAATACACGACTGCAAACGATTTGTCATTGAGTATCTGACACGCTCAAAAATACCTGGAGTATCCCTTATGATATTGCAATTGACAATTATCCGATTCCTCAAGTCATTCACATCTAGAACAGGAGTTTTATAAACAAGAACCTTCAGATGGCCCCATAAACAGTAATCCAGGGGATTCAATTTTGAGTTCCTGCACGTCCAATCCAGCAATTAGGGTAGATGAAGTCGAGATGCTAACGAGCAAGAACACTGAAATGAGCTGGAGCCCCGTCGTGCATAAACCACATGTTGACTCTTACTTGTACGGGTACTTCTTCTAATAAAGTGGGTAAATGGTGTTGCAAGAAATCCGTGTAGGATTCACCTGTTAATCTTGCCGGTAAAAAAAATGGGGCAATTAGGTAGTCACCAATAATTCCTATATAAACGTTCAGCGAAAATTGTTGCTGAAAATGAGTTTCTCTAATAACGTGGGGATTTTCGTCGGCCCAAAAATGATCATTGTGGAAGTTCATAATAGCATCTTTTGAAAAATTTGCCTCGTCCGTAAATAAAATATTTGGTAGGAAATTATTATTGTGTGCCATCGTATGAATCAACCAGCTGCAAAACATTAATCTTGGATGAAAATCCCGAGGCAGTAGAGCTTGTACACGCTGTATGTGATATGGATGCAGGAGGTTTCTTTTTAGAACTTTCCAAATGGTTTTTGAACTGACTTTAACCTGCAGTGCAATCTTCCTGATACTATTGGAAGGATCTTCTATCGCATCAAGTATAGCTTCTTCCAGTTCTTTTTATTTTTATTAAAACTCTGTTTCACATAATCTTGCATGTAGTTTTCTAAATGTTTTTGCACATGGAATTACTCTGTTAGGATATCTGTCCTGGTAAATTCTTCGTGTTTCTTCCGCATTTCCATTTGCTAATCCATAAATAAAGTGCATGTCGATCATTTCATGGTTAGTAAAATTATTTATGATGGAGTAATGAATCACTGCTAATTGACAGCTAAATTTTACTTATAGCAATTCTATCACTGTCAGCTGGTCTCCAAAGCAGGTAGGTACAAAGGAGGTACTTGAATGGACTTGCGAATTATTTGTCATAAGAAGCAATGTATTTGTTATTTTGTTGTATTTCAAAAATCTGATAATAAAAATCGTAGAAGTTGAATGTTTATTATCATAGTAAACAAGACACAAGAGACAAAAAAGTCGTGCATTGGAGGGTGGACATTTTGCTTATGTACTTTAAGGTCGAAATTGTTTATCGAATTAATTGGTTTTTATTTCATGTTGTCGTCCATGGATAATTTTTAGAATGAGTTAAAGATACTTTAATTTTTTTTTTTCGAAAACAAAGCCAGATATGAAGATAATATAAGATACGAAAAAGTTGTATTTTTAGTTGCTTAAATACAAAAATAAATAAAAAGCTGCAGAACAATTAATTATTGACCTTGTTTTTTTCTCAACAATAAGCATGTAGTGCCCACTGACACGCCACTGGACCTAATAATTTCAGTCTAGTTACAGCTAAATAAGCGTCTTATAACTTCAAATAACTGTACCAAATTTAAACCAAATCGGTTTAAGGATAGTTATAGTATTTTTAAAATACCGTTATTTTTTTGAACCTTCATCGCCCTGTATCTCAGAAACAAAGCAACTCCCGACATACGTTCATAGGAACTTTTTTTCATAAAACGACCTAACGATTCACCCTGTATAGTTTCGTACCGTAGTTAGGAAACACCCTGTATATAGGTGATTATTGTTATATAATTTTTTTAGTTCTACAAGCAGTTAAAATAAATGACTCAATACCCTGTATATCTAGAAATACTACTCCGGAATCTATAGTCTGCCAAATCTAGAATTACCATTTTATGAAATTATGCAAAAGTTAGACTCCGGATCAGTTTCTTTAAAAATGATGCACCAATATTAACGATAATAAAAATGTATAAAAATCTGATATCTAACTTTATATCAATAAATCTGAGGCAGTAAATTCTTCTTTTCAACTCCGATACCCATTATACGAATCCGAACGAAAATAATCCTTAAACTCGGAAAAGTCGGGAGACTTCTAACTTCGTTTTCGGGCTTCATTGTTGCCGCAAATAACTTGGCTAAATAACTGATCGTATCGGTAGAAAATTTCTATTTGGAAAACGTTCGTCTGCCGTAGTCAATTTTCGGACTGTCAGAACACTTAGATCAGTAACATGATGACAATCACATAGAGAAATTGCAGTTTGATATAGTTTCTAATCTAATAACTATTCTGAATGCATGTCTCTGTATATAGCCATCCTGTGACGTATCGTCGTTAATAATAATGTAGAAAAAAAAACAAGAACAGGTAAAGAAAGAACAAAATCAACCATCCCACCGATGAAACCAGTTTGTTTTCTGATTATTTCAGCGTTTTACGAACTGAAAGGAAGACTGAAACGAGGAGGAGAAGTGAAAAGAAACGAGCATTGCGGGCATATCGAGCAGGTGACGGTGGCCTCTAATCAACAACGGTGGCGGCATGCATCGGGAATCGGCCGCAGAAAACAGGGAAAAAGAAAAACAAAGCGGAGAACAGAATGAGCTGGACAGCAGGAGAACGAAGAAGCTTTTAGCGGTAAGCGGGATTCTTTTGCGGTCACGGTTATTCACTTTGAATCTGACCATAATGCGTACATTTAGGTTCTGGACGCAGTCATTATTATTGAGGTTTAAGAGGTTGTGTACAGTCAGCATTTAGTAAACCAGTATCGGTTGCTTGCATATTAATAGATTTAAAAGAAACCTAAACTATACAGGGTTTTACAAAATTCGGTGCAAATATTATTAAGAGCGTATTGTTGGGTTACAATAAGACTTTTTTTCGTATAAACATGTATCCTAAAATGCCTTCCCTCAGAGCTACAGTCCGCGCAAATTGTTTGAAGAAAATTGATTATTGCGTACACGTTTGTATTATTGCGTACTATTAGCAAAACTTATCGAGGAGCCAACTCCTAGATCAAAAATGACCCAAAAAAGAACTTTCATTTCCTATTTAAGCTTTAACCCCCCCCCCCCCCCCCCCCCCCCCAAGAGTATGAGTTTGCAAAATTACTGCTTTCTGATTGGTTAGCCTACTGATATGTCTTCTTCTTATTAACCCTTGACACCATTAGCCATGGTACTGAACCACCAATCTGTACTGTAAGACAGACATACAACCAGATAGCTAAGATCTCCTTTCTCAAAAACTAAGTTTTGACAAACTATTTATTTATAACCTCAACAAAATGTTCAATGACAAGTTTTGCTTAAATTCTTCTGAAAATTTGCATGTCCCCTTTTTTGGTTACTCTCTTTATTTTCCGTCCCAAAAATGGTGTAAATCCAATTTTAGGGAAGGATTCAAGGAAGCTTACCCTTCTAATGGCCTGTATCTTATATTTTCTATAAGAAATTTTAAAATTTAGCAACACCGTCTAGGTAGCTATAAAACAATCCAAAATTTCTGTCTCTTGCATTTTTTCGAATTAATTAAGCGTTTTCGCGAAAATCGGTGATAAACGACAGGAAAGCATTATTACACCTTATTAAATTATCAAATTAGAAAAAACGAAGTGGCTTGTGACTGCTTTATTTTTTGTCAAATTAAATTAATTTTATCAAAAAATGCAAAAAACGATAGTTATAGATTTCTTCATGGCTGTGTGTTTTATGAACATGATTTCCTAGGTATCCAAATTTATTATTGAAAATATAACGACCTTAATATTATAATGATTTAATTTTGTTGTCCATCTATGATTTCTTTTTTACTTCATATAATAAATGAATGTATAACTAAATCATATTTTCCAGATATGTGGAAACATGCTTACATCAAACCTTTGACTAAAATATCGCAACCTAAGGAATTGAAAGATCTGCGCTCAAGCCTGTTGGAGCCTGTCTTCGAATGTTAAAATGAGTTCAGCTAGTAATACCTATCATAGTTTTAGGCAACAGCATGTTACAGATTATATTTTGACTCATGTAGATCCTGATGAATGTCCTTATTTTTAAGTTAGTATCTTGAGACAAACTTTCTTTAGTTTGTTGGACTCCGGAGCAAATAAAGTTTTTGTTGGTTCAGTTGGTTGGAAAAAGTGGGAATGTTTAGATTTGTCTTTGAATAGAAATAATGTTGCAACGTGTATAGTATTTTCAAATAAGGCAGTGTATTTTTATCATTTATCAAGACCAGAAAGATTGTCAAGTTATTTGATTTGTAAGTAGTTCCTAAATTGCGACATAAAATTATACTTGTTAATTTTTGGAAAAATATTGGTAGTGTAAGGACATGCGCCGTGGAGAGTGAATATTTTTTTCTGGAATTTTTTGAATTTTTCAAATTAATCAGATTTAGGGCAAAAAAATGATTTGCAAGTCTTTTAGAGCTGGAAGCCAAAAGCTTTCTCTATCAACTACCAATAAAACAGTCCTGCTATGAAGGCTTTCTTGCACTGCAGATTTCAACGTCACAAAATAAATGATTGATCTAGAGTGAGACGCAACTTTTAGTCTGTAAGGCGGATTTCACCTATCAGTTCTCAAATCAATTAGATGTTAATTTTTCACTTTGGTCAATGCACTTATGAAAAATACCCATTTGTGTCATCCATGCTTGGAATCAATAAAAGAGACAGACAAAGACGTAGTTGACCACATAACTAGAATGAAATAGATATGGATAGATCATTATAATGATGACATGAAGGAACTTAGAGGAGGCCTATGTCCAGCAGTGGTCAGTGACGGCGACAACATGATGGTGATGATCATGAAGTTTTCTGTAAGTGGAAACTCTTTGCTGACATTCACTTAGATTAGAAGGATTATAAGAAATACGACGCAAATTATCTAGGGATTAACTTCTCTATAGATCGAGTCTGTTGAACCTCTTGCCCCTTGTAATAGAGTTTAAAGCTACATGTCCTTAGTGATTTACGGGCTCGTAAGACTGGTTATGATAAAATGTTGACATAGATCGTACTAAGCGTGAATATATGAATTTGCGACAGTATGTTAGAAAGCTTTTATGACCCATATTACTAAATTATAACGAGAGTCTGCATTAGTAAAGAGGTCCACAGATGGCCCCAGAATGAATAAAAAAACTGGTGCAAGCTTTAAAATTCAAACAATTTAAAATTTCCTAAACCAGAATGTCTTTTTGACTTTTCCAAGGCTATTGGTTTTTGATAGCTTCGGTACCGCTTAATAGGATCATGATAATGTCTTTATTAATACGTCCTTGATGTAAAGTTTTCATATGTATTACATTCAAAGCATCATCATATATTTTTATAGGTATTTGCCAGCAAACACAGTAGAAAATACTGGTCTTATTTCACCAGAAATTCCTTTTATTATGACGACCGGTTTCGCGATTACAATATCATCGCATCATCAGGTCGAGGACTAAAAGCATGTAAAGGACTAAAAGTAAGACACAATTTACATAGATTCGTTTTTGTTCAGCATTTTACCAATTTTTGATAAGCGTAGTATCTATGTAAATTGTGTCTTTTACTTTTAGTCCTCCACCTAATGATGCGATGATATTGTAATCGCGAAACCGGTCGTTATAAGAAAAGGAATTTCTGGTGAAATAAGACCTTTATTTTCTACTGTGTTTGCTGGCAAATACCTATAAAAATACATCCCAGAACATGGACACCATTCTCCAAACTATCATCATATATGTGGTTTCCGGGGATTCCTAAATGAACTTCATAAAAACAAAATTAATAAATTTATATTCTACTCTTTCAACACAGCTATAACATTTTACATGTAGGAACAGGGAGTTCCATATAACTACGCAACATAAAGCCCAAAACTTTTCATGCCTTAAGAACACTACTACAGATGTATTTACATTTTTCTACATTCAAGAATAAACCGTTTACAACCAATAACCTTATAGAATTTCAGATCATTAGGAGACAATTAAAATTAATCATTCCTGGATCAAACTGTGACATCAATAATAGAAATAAGAAACAATTATGGTAAACAATGACCACCCCTGAGGTACACCATATAGCGCATGGATAAGGCATGATCTAGCACTACCTACCCGTACCTACTGAACCTTAAAAGAAAAAAGACTTTCAAACCATGACACCATACTATGAAAAATGCCAAATTAGGATAACTTTTGCAACAGAGCGATATCAACTTTGTCAAAAGCTTTGGAGAAGTCTGTATATATTACATCGACTTGTTGTCCCCGCTCCAAGGCTCCAAGCAAACTATCCTGAAACACCACTATATTGAAGACGGTTGACTTCTATAAAGATATATCTAGTCATAAATGAAACTGTCTTTAAGCTTAGAAATGGCTGACTCTATACACTTACTCCTGTAATTACCGATTGAACTATTTTACCCAGATATAAAGATTGACATGAAAAAGTTATCTTTTTAATAAGTTGGGAATACTGCTGAATCTAACGGTCTTTAAAAAATGATAAATAAAGGAACGGTAAGAGTACATATATATTTTCCTAAAAATTTTATGATTGTAGTGCATTAATAATTTGGTACACCGCCCAGCACTGAACTTGCTGGTAATCCAGATATTTTGTCAAATATTAATTCTACTGTAAAATATGGATTAGGAATGTACACACTCTCATTAACCGATTGAAAAGCACATCATTGGCATTTTGACTATCTATAAGTAAAGAAAAATTTGTCACAAGTGTTTAAAATCTCGTAACATTTAATTAATTATTGATTATTATAATATATCTGTAGACTAGATGTTTTTTGTATTAAATCATCAAGTCTATGGTAACTATTGTTGCATTACTCTCATGATCAATTTGCAGATTAATAAGGTCAATCGGATAAACTATAATAAGTAAGTGATTGTAATCAATAATGTGGTCGGTTTTCCTAAAGACAAACAAAAAAGAAAATCAAAAAATGATAAGTAAATCTCATAATTCAGCTTCAGCTGCACCACAACAATTGCTCTATTAAATACGCTCATCAACTCATCAACTCATCAGTGCTAAGACGTTAATAAAACCTGGACGTTTGCTAAGTCATCACGTTATATAACAAATTTTTTTTTAAAAACGTTTTATTTAAACTATTTTTAAATTATAAAATTTTATCTGTTATGCTAAATATTCTCCGTCAAATATAATTTAAAATAATGTAAAAATGGTGCAAATTACGATCGAACCGCCTAGGTTCGCGGTCAAATAATACTATTATCATATCTATTATGGGTAATTTAGTGTCAATGCAACAACGTATGACTCCACGCGACCTCAGCACACGTGTGCCTTATTTAAAAAATGCGCAGCTTAAAAAAATTTTTTGATCTCTCAATAGCAACAGCAATTTTGTCGTAGATAAATATAAGTTACCAATAATTGCTTTATTATAACCAAAGGTTAAGTAAATGCGTTGTTGTCTACATTTAAAATATATAGTGAAATGATGATGCTGATTAAAAGTAAATTTGTTCTTAGATTTTCCAGAACAAGAGTGTCCTTAGTAACAACTAAGTCAGTAATGGCAAACTTTAGCAATATGATCAAATTGGAGATTAAAACTAAACGTATTTTTTAATTGTGAGATTTGTAAAGTACACATTGAGATTGCCTTACTATTGATTAATCTTAAGTATTTAAGAGGGCATAAGATAACTAATGTTAACTTTTTTTTGTGTTCTCCAAATTCAACCACAAAGTGTTCAAAACCATAAGGCCTGATTCCTGATTGTTGTCACTATATCAGCTTTTTGTTCAGAAAGAGAATTCAATAGATCTGGAAAGATCGATATTTGAGAAGATCTGAAATGGATGCAGATCATCAAAATATTTGCTGCAACAGTTCTTGCTTGGCAACGCAATTTTTTATCTATTCATGTTATTTTCAAAATCCTTTAAAACCAAATCAATTTATTAAAAAATACTTCATTAAATATTGTTAATAAATCAAGTAAATATTGATCAAAAAGTAACACCTAGGCTATGTTTTCGTTTATGTTTGTCTAAACGCCACCGAGGCGCCTCTACGAAATTTTTAACATGAAACATAAGTAGGTGTAATGCAGCGGGATCAGCTCGGACAGATTCCCACGGATGGTATTGATTTTAAAACCACAGAAGGCGTATTGTTCGGAGTTTTCAGATATTCCTACATTTTTATTGCCAAAATATATGCATGAAGGCTAACAAGTGTATCATACATGTTCGTTTTACAGAAATGGAATTTATTCGCTTGATATTGTTGTTTTTAGTAAAAAGAGGAAAGTAAAATAAAACAATGTTTAGGAGCTCTTTAGAAGTTATTTAGAAATACTGATCTTTTAATGGAAACTATGTAATTCCACTTAAAAAGTATTTCGTTTTACGTAATTTAAAAACATTTTCACGAAAAGCCTAATTTTATTAACATCTATTGATAACTCTTTTCCCATGCTGGCAGAAACTAAATTTATTATAACGTAGCCTATAACGTAAATTACCAAGTTCATAGTTCACAGTTCACCAAAACATATGACTAAATGTAGGTAGGTATATCAGGAAGGAAAGTCTTCAGAAACGGCTTTGCATGAACTAAATAGACTTCCATCAAAATCACTTGATGACAAAGTAAGAGCACTGACAATGCCAAATAACGGCAACCAGTGTGTTATGGTCAGAACCAATATCTGCGCTTGAGATGTTGCAACTCTGTTGACAGAGTTTCGGGATCATTTGTTGACTAAGATGCAGCCGATATCAGATGTTTGTTATGACCATGCCATACTTTTGGCAGAAATACATTGGCTTCGCCAAGGTAGTGGTTGCCTACTCATTCACATCTGCAAGCTTTTTTTATTTTTGCATAAAAAACCACCTATAATGTAGGTGATTTTATTATTCTTCAGGCTCCTTAATATTTCGCTGAGTTGTTCGTAAAACACTTCCACTTCGTTGTCATGTTTCTTACCGTATGTGGCAGACACAGCAGACTCTCTGACATAAATTGAAGCTTAAGTTCAAAAATTAACCTATTTACTGTACAAAATAGTAGTAAGACCCAGGTTGCCATATATTTCAATCGCTTAAGAAAAGAATGAAACACAAACGACAGCAATCAGATAGGTGCAGTGTTTCTAAAGCTTGTACATTACCACCCCAAACAAGCCCAAAGTTCTATAGAGAAGCAAATAAATCAATCTATGATATGGCATCCGACAAAATGATTACTTAGTAAAACTTCAACAGACTCTTTTTTGTAAAAATTACAGGCATGTAGAGATAGGAGGTTCACACTCCAGTAAAAACATGGTCTGGGATACAGAAGGATAAATAAGTAATGAAGTTTCAAGGAAAACTGTGTACATAAGTAAGAAATTATGCTTTGAATATATATTATATCCAAGAAAGAATTATCCAATTAAAAAATATTGTCATACCAGTTGAATAGCTGAGCTACCTTTAACTTTCATAAGGTCAAATCCAGGTTAGAAAAGAATCTTTGGATATCCTGGAGAGTATAGCTATGTCCAATAAACTTAGCTATCTAATAGATACTGAGTTGCTACTGTTAAGTTTTTTTACATTGACTTCTGTTCTTGCTTGCCTCTACAAACTAAATTTATAAATTTGACTGGAAAGCTGACTTAAAAAAAATAATTTAAATTGAAAAGTAGTATAAGATACTGCGTATTTAAAAATATTTTAGAGGAAATGAAGCATCGTATATTATCTATCAATCAATAAGGGTTTTCACCTCTTGAATCTACATCAACTATTTAATTTAAATATTTTGTCCCAATATACACACAACTATTTGAAGTTAACAAAATGAAATTTAATCAACTAAATAAAACTCAAGTAGATGTTATATTAGATGGTTTTAAGAAATCCTTTGATGAGTTTAAATAAATTTTAATAGCTATTTTTTAGCAACAAATATATGTCACAACTTTTCTTATCATACTCATTTAACTTGACAGAGTAGGGTTAATTTATATTACAGAGAATATTGAAATTGGTTGTGTAAGGTTAAATGAATATCTGTTGAATATATGGTTAATATTATCTGCGGATGATTATTAGATTGTTAGAAATAGTAGTACTTGTGTTCTCTTACAAAAATATCCTTATAAAGTAGTTAAGTACAGTTATTACATTACATATACATAGGAAAATTGACATCAAACAAAGGTCTTAAATCCGGACCGGTACAGTTGATCCCTTGAAAATAAGCTTCAAAAGTATAAATTTGATTAGAATTTTCATGAATGCATTATTATAGAAATTATATTTTTTGTTGTTCAAAACTTATTTTATAGATACAATGTTGCGTTCCATAAGATTATTGGTATTTATAAAAATTGGTACATATTCCATTGTAAAAATTTCGATACGTTCGGACTATGCCAGCAGATCAAAGAAAATAAATAATCATTGATGACAACTCTACAGAGTGTCTTAATAGGGATGCACAATAGACTGGCCGGCACGATCACCTGATTTAACACTGTTGAACTTCTTTCTTCGGGGACACCTAAAATTAGTTGTTTATAAAACTCACTCAGAATCACTGAAGACTGAAGACAACGAATCGTAGTTGAATGCCGTCAGCTTAGACCTGAATCGTTTCATAGGGTTCGAGAGGAATTGGAAGCTCTATTGTATCACTGCATGGAAGTAAATGACGAACATTTCATTGTTTGCACAAAACATTATTAATTACATTTAGTATTTTAAAAAAATCACAGTAAGTTTCTGGTTTTTATCTCCAAATCCGAGTAATACGAGTAATACTCGGGATGAGAGGATTCTAATCTAGCAAAAAATTGCACCTTTTTAAATTAAAATCGAAACAAATTTTTAAAATGATTCCTTCTAATTGTACCTATTTTGCGATTCTCTTTTTTAAACTCTACTACCAGCTTATTTTAAACATCTTCTGCCCCTTATCATTAGCCCCGAATTTTGAAGCGGTTAATTTTTGTTGTTAGTTAACTTAATTAAAAAAAGAGCTAATTTATTTAACAAGCTGCCATTTTAACAGGAATGAGAGCTTGGGGGGATAGTTTTAGTTGGGACACCCTGTATAAGTAGAGTATTGTAGTATTGTAGTCAATACCGTAAATTTTTCCGTTGTTTGACGTTCAGCTCTTATTTGTAGGCCATGGCCAAACTTAGATTTTATGAAATCCTCCATCGGTGCATCGTTGAACTGTAACTGCAAGTTTATAAACTGAGGGTAAAATTTGACCAAATTGAACGCCAGCAAAATGTAAAATGCTGCGTTCCAGTATCACTCTATTTATAAATGACATCGGGCTAATATAAAACATCAGTTTTATTTGACTGTGTTTGAAAATCCGCCTTAAATCATCTTGAATTTGATTTTTTTAAATAATTTGGATCACACACTGCAATAATAAATACGTTTGAAATTTTCATATAATTTCTATTATCATGACCAAAAATTGTCTTTCCTGCATTTTACTTACCTTCTTGTATAGTTCCAGAAACACATATTGAATCTCCTTTTTACCGATAAGATTCAACTTATTCAGTTCACAGGTTGTTAAAAATGTCATATAAATTTAACAGGGTAGTAGTCCCCTCTTGCCAATAACCATACCGTTTTGATGTTAAATGAATTTTATGCGACCGTCGTAAAAACTGTGACCGATAAAAATTTTTTAACTCCTACTTCATAACAACACGGTCCTCATATCCATAAAAGGCAGTAAAAATATCCAGAAAGCGTCACCCGTGCGGCCTCTAACCAAATGATGCGGGACAAACCTTCGCTCCCTTAAAAGCAATCTAATAACACGTTTTGATGTAAAGCTATATGCATTATCGTTACACCAGTTAACCCTGAAACTTCCGAAACGTTAATTTTTTTTTTCGGTTCAAAAGCTTTTATGGTTTTTCTGCTTTGTTTTGGACCATGTTTTTCATTATGAATTACTATATTTTCAAAGCTTTTATCGGCGCTTTTTGAAACAAAAAATGTTATTTATGATTCAGGAGTGTTCAGTAGACATATATACCGCTGAGGTTGACAATTCTGTAAGAACTCTTAATCTACGGTTTGATCAAGGGAATCCAAATATGCCTACGATAAAAAAAGGCTAGCAGAAAGCTGTGAAGCGCACAATCCTCATAATGAACTTCATTAAAAATACTTTTGGCATAGTAGATGGAAGAGTGCATTAGTTGCTGATTATATGGACTAACAAAAATCAAGAGAAGCCTACGATGGAGAAGTTTAAAAACTACGAAGATATGAACCAAATTTTATGAAGATGCCAAGATGATCAAGAGATGACGACGCCTGTCATCAAGAAAATGAAAAATTTCCAAACAGGGTGGCAGAAAATTATGAATAGCTAAACAGATAAAAGGGGTTCTTGGGGTACGAAAATATGCTTGGTATACCTTTAAGAGGATAATGGTCGGCGTACCCTCTGGATCGAGTTCTTCCTTATAGAAACCAAAAATATCCAGACGACTAAAACCATAAATCAACGTTCCCAGCTAACGCCGTCGCTTTATCGTTAAATTATTTCAATCGGTTCTCGGAAAATGTTTAAATAATAGTCCGATTCCACCAAATCCAGTATTTCCAGGGTTTAATTAAAATGCTGCCCTGTTTATCTCCGGGCGCCAATGTCGCCCACACGCGATATTGCCACGTTGCCGTCTCTACCCTTTTTGTATTTATTCGGTCCAACTGTATCACAGCCACGGCTTATACTATAGCTGGAAACTGGAAATTACGTAGAGGAGTGGGCGCGTCTACGTCATTGTGTGAATTATTTAACCAGAATTAAAGATGTGACGTAAAAATATTAGTAGCGTAACGTGACGCGTAATACGTTTTTACGTGGGCGGTTATAAACAGCCGGAAAGGTGATGGAGGAATGATAAGGGTTAGATTCTTTCACTCATCCTATTAGAGCACTTTTACGTTAAAGGAATCCATAAATGTGAGGTAGTTTTATGTGTGTATTAACGTTATTTTAAAGCAAGACACAAAAGTAAGCGCGTTAAATGCATCATTTAGCATAAACTTTGACAAATGTTCATTTGTCAAAGAAATATGTATGTCAATCTGTTGTTAAGGCGTGCCAATAAGGATGAAAACTTTAGTTTCTTAGATAATTGGAATAGAAATCTCAAAAATAAATTCCACACAATATAAGGGATTTAATAGTAGCCAATTTGATCATAGTAATGCAGAAGTTTACGATATATATAATGAATCTAAAAATATAGCTATTATATGAGATTTTGTTGAATGGTTCTTAAGTTTGACCTATTATTGCTAACCTACAAACATTCGATACCCAACCAAATTTTGTCAATTAAAAACATTAATTTAAATATTACGTGTGGAAAAATTTGCATCACACCAAACGTTGACCTTAACTAGTCATTAATTTTATCTGAATTTTGATAGAGTGTGGTGATATTATCAATGAACAATGTGGATTTAATTATTGTGGTCAATCTTCGAGGTATCTCTATTAAATATCATTTTAGGTCATATAGGCATCAGTTTTGACGTTGATAAAAATTATGAGAGTTTGAATCTAAGAACAAAAATAATTTGACAGATATCAATTTTTACTGACCAGAGTCGCTGAATTTTATCGTCTCATTACAGAAGTAACTAACTGCAGCTGAAAATCTCTGGCGTGTGACTACAACACTGCAATATTGGATATTATCATATTTCTTCTTTTAGATCACTCTGACAACAGCTTAAACAGTTCTGTTTCCCCCTTATAAAGCAAGAGCAACGGTTAACGCCATTTTGAATGTCAACTGTGACGTAATTTTAAGGTTATGTAAGCCTCAGCTTTAACATAAATGACAATCGAATCTTAGAACAAAAAAAATTTGACAGATGTCACTTTATTTGCATATTTTGATGTGCTTATAAAAATGTCTTATTATTTTACAAAATTTCTTCTAATGCTGTAATACTCACGGGTATCTACGAAAAAAATCTAGAAAGACTCGTTGCAGTAAAAACACTTGTCAACGCCATCTTATATTTCATCTATGACTACATTTTTAGCTTATTCAGCTTGTTTAAGTGAGTTGTATTGCCGAAGTTTTGACACATAACTGACAATAATGACAGTACTTACACAAGTGCAAAATTACTTTGACAGATGTCAGCTTTTGCGGACAAGAGTTGTTATGATGTGCAACTTTCTGAACAAAGCCCAAAAGGTAAGAATGAAATCAGTGCAAGGCAGTTTATACTGCAGTGGAGCCAACAATTAAACAAATCATAGAGTACTACTGCAGCCAAGAGTGGCATCTTCTGTACCTTCGACTTATTGCCAAGAATTGAAGAGTATGCAATTATTTTCGGTAGCATATGTTGAAGTAATAAATACTGATAAGGATTATGATTATTAGCTTATAAAAATCCTTCGTTGTAAAGACGTTTAGATATTCCAGGTAGATTTAGTATTTAAAAAAAGTATCCTTTGTTTTACCCTAACTTTAGCGAGCAGATTTAATAATATCCAGAAGATTAATGAAATTGTAGTAAATTTCTTTGAAGAAGTATCTTTCCTTCGGCCTTAACCTTATTTGAGTGTTATACAATAGGTTAATGGAGTTACTGAGAGACACCACCACCTAAATCAATCTACGAGTATAAAATATTATTAGAAAGTACTCATCATTTTGCTCCAATTTCTAGATTTATAACGTCACATTAAGAAAGAATAATTTGTTGTAAATTCCAGATCTATTTTGATAATACACATGCGAATCTATTTAGCATAGTTTTTGTAGTGAATGCTAAGAAATATTTCTCCTTTAACCTTCGGTAAGAACCTCATTGAGCATTATTCTGAAGTAAATGAAGTAACCAAGATACACCGGTATTTGAAGGTACTTAAGAAAGCTTCAGTATTCGATATTATAAAGTAGTTATAAATACACGATCCTATGACTAAATAAATCTATAATAGCTGTAGTATAAAGTACCATGAAATATTCTTTTCTTAACCCCTAAGAACACACACACAATATTATATGACTGAATTTAAAGGAGCAAGGAAAGGTGGCGCCATCGTCGCAAATTGCGTATATTCGATGGAGTTACAAATTGTTGCGTTGTATGAACTCAATACAACAAGAATATCAAAAAATATATCAAACGTTAAAGAAATTAAAACTCAAATATCCTGTATACAATATGAGAGGTTTAAAACACTAATTGCTGCAAGATAACATGGAGAGAAAAATTCAGGGAAGACAATGTCAGAGTAGAATACACAAAGTTTACAGTTATTATAATTTTTAAATGAATTAGGTTTAATTAATAAGATCTGATGATGCCTAGTACAGGAGAAATACGTATAATTTCGTAATTGTATTCCATGTATGTGGGAGCTGTAACTTGGAGTTTAATTTATTACTATGTAAGAAGACTTATTTATATAATAAGCATGCGTACCCACAAATAAACTAGTCTTAGGAAGTCGCCACATCGGCGCTGTTGGTGAGAAGTGTACCTTACTCTGATTGGCTCGATCTACCTTTTGACAGTTAATAGTGTTATTGTTTGCGAAACAGTGATATTAATTAGAAGAATAGAATACATCCTGCCCACGAACTTAATAAATATACCTGGACTGCCAATTCAATGTAAAGTAAATGACCACTACTAGGGGGCCGCCACTTTGCGTGATTGTGTCCTTTCGATGTTGGTCACTCTGACAAATTTCAATTGTGCCAATTGTAGGGAAACAAAACAATTAAAATTTTTGAGAGGTTATGTTTACAAAAATACAAAATAGAAAGTTACTTTTAGTTAGGAATTTAAGATAATTGCGTTAGATCTGTAATATTTCGTGTAATTCTTTAAGAATTTTGTTAAAATTTATGAAAGATAGTAATCCTCACCTAAAATGAGATAAAGTTTCAATTAACTTAGGATAAATGCACGCACTTTAGAATATTTGGTTTATTATTCTAATAATCTGGAACCTTTTAAATCTAAACTTAAACTTAAATCTTATAAATCCTAATACCATCCATGAAAATGATGATCTTTATTTAAATTTTTGCTTGTATTTACCCAACAAATTTAATTTCTTTCTATTTTTACTATTACGATTTTTACTTTCCTTCTATGCACAGTGTTATCACATTAATAGGTAAAACCATCTATAAAAATCAAAATATAGATGACTTTATGTGGGTTTGTAATTAGCAAGGGTTTATAAGTATCATAAACACAGACAATTCACAATAATTCGGTTTTGAGTGTGAGTGAACCAAATACGTTTAAATAAGGATGGTGATACATTATCCATGTATTAAATAAGGACGAAGCTATATCGCCTGTTGCAGATGATATAACCAATCGCCAAAAACTAGGCAATTCGCAATACTCACACGTCAAACGTCAGCGTCGTCAACTTCATTATCGTTATTTAATATATATTTTGTTGGCAACACTGAAAATGTTCAGAGTGACCAACATCAAAAGGACACAACCACTATAAAAATGGCAGCCACCAGACAGTGGTCATTTTTGGGTATCGTGGCCACATGTCCAGGTATATTTATTAAGTTCGTAATCCTGCCACGTGTACAATAGCCAATCAGAGCGAGATACAATTCTATTGTTCAATTTTGCATACATTTGGCAAGGAAGGAGATTATTTTCCTTATTTGAATTTTTCTTGGTATTACTGCAAAAAATACCACTTTAATAAGTAAATTACAAAAATATGTAAAAAACCATAAATCGTGTCTAAAACTTTTCTATACCAAGTACACCTATGCCACCCTTCAGTTGTTCTTTTACTCCTTGGCCCCAAGTTTGGGAGAGTCGACGAACTTCACCGACCCCTTTGCTAGCGGTGTAACAGGAGGAGAGCAATATAGAGATAACGTTTCAGATCCTCGAAAAGTTTGGGGATTTATCTACGCAGGCGCCCGTCCTCTAATTCGGAGGCACTTTCGGATAATAATTATTAGTATAGCGCTGCAGGCGAAACGTGCCAGATAAAGCAATTAAGTAATTGATAAACAACCCCATCGCATGACTACATGTAGATGCGGGGCGTATAAAAGGTTCGATGTTAGAATTGTTGCTGGGGTTTTATAAATGTTGTAAAAAGAAATAACAAGGGCTTTTATTCATTTAAGAACACTCCTATGAATCGCTACTTGATAGTAGTCTTTTGTGACTTGTCAAAGGCGTTTGATTATTTTAAGTCATGAAAAATTTTTATGGAAAACACAAGCACAAGAGGAAAGTCCTATGTCACTCTTGGAGTGGTGCTTGCGCGAAGATATTTGTGGGCATTTATCTTGAATCGCTGTAGGTTGTATGCGTCGGGAAATATGTGAGGTGGAAGCCCGTTCCACAAAGATGATGTTCTCCAGATGAATGAGTCCCGATACAGCGACGTCCTTGGGGTAGGCAGGTGAACTCGATGTTGATGATAATTGTTGATGATTATTGTTTAACTGATCTAATTATTAACATAATAACGTAAACTTATTTCTGCTAAACTTTTACGTTGTGTTCGCAAAAAATGCGACTTAATGAAAATTTTTTAATCTGCTGTAGAGACCAAAAAAAGTAAATTAAAAAAAAAATTTAATGTTTTTTTTTTAATTTTTAGACGGTAGTGACAAAATGCAATGCAATAAATAAAGTAATATTTTGATATTATAAGCCATGCCCATCACGCGTCAAAGTTATTTAATAGAATTTAGTGTCTAAAAAAAATTAAATAGATCAGTTACGGTACAAAGAAAGCCAAAAAAATTGCAACAAAAATTCATAAATATATTGTAATTCAATATTCATCTAAAATTTAAAAAAGAAAAAAGACAAAAAGTTTTACATTTATGTTACAGAAGTTAATGATTTTGCCCAAGTTTGCCTTAGTTTTGTTATTGTTTATATAATCATTTTATTTAAACAAAGTTAAATTGTACTACTTTGGTAGTAAAAAAAACAATAAAATGATGGCTAAGATCTCGATTAAACTTTGATAATGTTAATAATATTCCACTCTACAACGGGATAACATATTTCAGTATTAACCCTATTGTCTTGAATCCATGTTAGAAACTTATTTGAAGTTTGAATTTCGCGGCTCTTCGTGTTCCCATGTTGGCATACGTCGTAATTTTAGCCTAAATTATTATATTCTTTGAAAAAGATAATTAATTATTAATCATTTTTAATCCAACACCATATGTCTTAAGTATCTCCAACAAAATTTTATGCCAAACAAACATTTGACAAGTCTAGGAAAGCCTTAAAAAAACATTTTTAATTATATTAACTGTATTTTTCTAGTCTTAAGGTTTTCTTTTAAACCTCTTTTTAACCTCAGTTAAGGTTTTATTTTGTAAACGTTTATTATGGATTTAGTGCCTGAAATTTAAAAAATCGATGGCTTAACTGTCTGGAATAAAAGAATCTGCTAACGTTGCAATTTAATGAGGTTAATTTTTAATTAGTTTCTTGTTTATTTTGCTTGAATTTGAGTTTCCAGTCTGAGAAATGTGTTCGTAATATTGCAGACTCAAAGAAGAAGTAAATTTGTTTACTTTCATTAATAATATGCTTTAGATAAGTATTTATGTTTCATTCGTAAGTATTATACAGTTTCCCTGCCCCCTCTAATATTTTGAATGCTTTCGTATAAAAATTCTAAATTTGGCACACATCATTAGCAATCTAAATACTAGTTTTTGGTCTCATATCTCATTTTGCAAAACTTCAAAATGGCGGCGGGACGTCATTTTGAAAAAAAAATTTAATATAAAGAAGGGTCATGCGATACATCGTTTGAAAGCTCCCACTGAATACTTTATGGTTCTAGAGTATTAAGTCATTACTTCTACTCAAAGCAAAGTGGCGGTCTTTCAATATCCTACTTTTCACATTTTTATTTCCATTTAAAATATTTAAATCTTAGGTAACACAGAAATTTAACTAGTTCACTATAAAAGATGTTGAAAATATGCACTATTAACTGCAAAACAGTAAATTGATCTATTAGAGAACTCTTTTTTTTCTCACGAACATTTTGGAAAGTGGCAAGTGGCCTAGATCTGGCTGGGTGACAAAGACTTTTTGTTTAAAGTAGCCCCATAAAAAAAGCCCAGATGTGTAAGATCGGGCGACCTGGCTGGCCATTCGGTAGACCCTCGACGACCAATCCACGGATTAGGGTAAGTATTAGTCAAATATTCTCTAAAATTTTTGCTAAAGTGAGGCGATGCCTTATCTTTTTAAAAAACTCTTACCAACTTAAATTCATGAGAATAGTCTTTAATAGTCTCAAGGTCCCCTGTCAAATTTTGGTCTAAAAAGAGAGGCCAACAATGTAATTCCCTAATATGCCAGCCCACACATTTATTTTTTCTGGGTATTGTGTGTGTGTTTCACGAAATATGTAGAGATTTATTTTGTTCCAATAACGAACATTTTGTCTATGAACATTACTTTTAAAAAAAAAAGTGCATTCATCACTAAAACAAATGTTCTTCACATAAGCACACAAGGCGTCCTATTCTCTCGATCATTACTTCGCAGAATTCCACACGTGGATCAGGATCATCTTCTGTCAATTGATGAACCATTTGAATTTTATACGGATGAAATTTATGTTTTACCCTTTTCACAGTAGCAGAAAATATATCACCAGCTGTGGAAGTAGACTGTTGTGGATGTCTTACCATAGCTGCTATAATATCTACCTATCTAGATAGCTGGGTTCTTCCTACTAGCAATGCTACCCCTCTCGGTAAATGTTTGAATTAGCTCGTGAATATACTTTCGACATACTGGACGGTCAGGAGAGCGAACATTAAAAATTCTTACCGTCTTATGTACATTACGATTTCCACCGTAAATAAAAATAATTTTTATTTTTTCAGGAAGGGGAAGTGGATATTTTCAATTAAATCAAGGTACAAATAAAATTGCACTGAACGAAATAGCAAAAATATTATCTTCTTTCGGTATTATTCGCTTTTAAAGGTATTGTAAAACAAATAAGTTTTTGTGTGGAACGGTTACTTTTATGATAATAATGTGTGCCAAATTTCACTTTTTTATATAAACGCATTTAAAAGATAAGAGGAAGGGGGACAAATAAAAGCCGCACTGTATGTGTTACTTTGGAAAAATTTCCACCTTATTAATTTTTTTTTTAAAGACAAATGCATTTTTTACTAACAAAAAAAAAATAATAAAAATTGCCCTTTTATTTTTCTTTAAGAAGATATCATAATATAATATATTCAGCAGATTATACATTATAACATTATAAAATAACAACTACTTAACTGCTAAAAATATTCAATGCACAATGGTATTTTAAAAATACTGTGCGTGCATTTCCTATCCATCCAAATTAATTAATTAAAATAAAACCAATTTTTAAGAAAATATTTTATAAACAAATATAATTCAAAAAATAAAGTAGAATTTAATTAAATTAGGGGAAAGAAACATGAAGAAGAAGAAACTATGTGTATCATACTAACCAAGTAACGTTATCATCTAATATCCAGTCGTGGATTCTACGTTTAATTTTGTTATAGGGTTTATTTCTAAGTTCTACGGGAAGTTGATTATAGTTTTTGCTGAGGTATATATTAAAGTTTTTTGACATTTAGTTTTTGTGGTCTTTGGGATAGTTACATTCTTATTTAAAGCTTATCTAGTGTTCTGATTGTGAAATATGAAATGCAAGTAGTGCGGATTCTTGAAAGAAAGAAAGAAGAAAGAAAATATGCTATATTACGTAAGAATAATCTTGTGTACAAGCATCCTACAAGCTAAAAAAAAACAAAACAAAAATACAATTTCAAAAATTGACAAAACAATGAACAAAATTAAACACAAGAAGACAAAACTTTTTAAACTTACTTGAATTAAAGATAACTAAATAAAACAATGAATTACTAAATAAAGGTAAACTTGTAGCCAAAACTAGAGAAGAAAATTCTTGCACAGAAGCCTAACAACTGCTTTCAAGTAAATCTGATTTACTTGCAACAATCTAGCATCTCTAAATAAAATATCCGACGAATACAATTTTGGTTTGTTAAACATTACCTTCGGAACATATTTTTGGGTAATCATAAGTGGATTCAGGATAGTCTTACAGGTTCCGCCCCATGCTGTTATGCAATAGTTTATAATTGATTCAACCAGAGCTTGATAAATGGTCGTAAGGATCTTTTTTTGCATAAATTGTCTTAATTGACGAAATTGATAAGAAAGTTTCCGAACTCGAGTGGAAATATACTCAACATGGTGGTGCCACTTTAGATTTCCATCCAAAATAACACCTAAATATTTAATCTTGGTCTGCCTTTTTATTTTCTGGAAACATTCAGTTATGCCACAGTCGTTTTCGTGTAATGTGATCTCTTTTAATGTGCTAGATGTTCTTGAATCTACAGAAAATCATAAAAAGCTTGACTTTTCTGAGTTTAGTGTTAAATAATTTAAACCAATCCAAGTTTTGATTTTTTTCATGGAAGACTCCCAACAGTCCAACAGTCTTTACATACTTCCAAGACTTTTCCTTAATCATTATTGCGGTATCATCTGCAAAACACACCATGCCGACATAAGGTAATGACTGCAACAACTCATTAACATATATAGAGAACAATACCGGTTCAAGGACAGTTCCCTGTGGCACACCATATTCTTCCAACCCAGGCAAACTGACACATCCATTTATTTTGGTGCTTTGTGTTCTTTGGTTAATGTAACTTTCAAACAGGCTGTAAGGGATCCCTCAAATCCCAATATTTTCCAGTTTTTTTAGCAGAATATCATGTGTCACAGTGTCGAACGCTTTGCTGAGGTCTATAAATATTGCCATGCACCTCTCGTCACAGTCAAAACACTTTCCTATCTGTTCTGTAATACAATTGACCGCATCTTCTGTACTTTTATTTTGTTTAAATCCAAATTGAAATTGTGACAAAAAATCACAAAAGTTTCATGCTGTATGATTTTTGAAAGAGAACTTTATAGCTATGGGTCTATAATTACTAATAATTTTTTTATCTCTCGATTTATGCAACGGGGTTACAGTGGCATGTTTGAAAATTGAGGAAAAAACACCAGTCACAAATACTAAATTTACAAGATGTAGAATTGCTTTAATAAGGTGTTAAGATCAAATATCAAGTGCGTCACTTTTTTTAGAACTGAGTGCAGCAGTTCTTACGATTATATTGCGGTATCAAAGACACCTAAAATATATATTAACTATAAATTACTTTTATGTTTTAACGATTTAACTCGACTTCCCATTAATATATTTTTTCAGTGTGTACACATTCATAAATTGAATTTCTAAAAAAAAACACCTTTGATCAGTTAACAAAAATATACTCCGTCACTGTAAAACGAACTTTTACGAGGGTCGCGGTTCTCCGGGTCTCCCGCTCCAAAGTTCGGAAATTGAAGTGAAAATCGGAAAACCCGTCGATTCGGCGTATGACGGGGAGGGTCGGAAAAGCGCCGTGGATTTTCCAGTTTCACTAGGTTATTAGGCTGTGCAAATATTTTCGGAGCGCCGAATCGGCTGACTGCGGTATGGCTTTCTATCCACGTATTGTTTTATCATCGATGAATGAAGTATTGGTTTTGTATTTATTGTCGATGGTTACGCTTTTGGTGGGCTTATTAGGGCCAAAATTAAACAAAGTTTATAATTAACAATTATTATATAAAACATGTTTTATTCAATTGATTTTTATTTATTACTATTACCGAGCGTCATTTTAAGTCTGACTTACTAATTATTCAATCACTATTTGCCTTTCACCTGTCGCCGCCTGTCGATCTATACCAAATTTTACACGCCGAGGCATTAAAAACGCCATTTAATTTATTCACGTTATTTATATTTTATTATCAATATCGCGAAACTTTTACTTTAATTACAATCTACTTTAACCGCACCATTACTATTACCCAAAACAAGGAAGAAGAAAAAGTGTTTTCTTAATATATAATGTAATGTAACTGATCGCTATTACCGCTCGTAAATTAGAGACGTAGTCTTAAGAAGTAGATTTTGTCGTAATGCCTTTCAAATGTTGTGGTTGATTTTGTAGTGAAAATAAGAGATTTTTATGAATGTTTGTAAATGTAGTAAAACAGGATATTTAAAAAAAAAACAACCAGATAGAAAAGACGTGCTCAGCCTGAATATTAAGGAATATACCCTTCGAACTTTGAAACGCCTTTCAATGTTCTAAGAATATCCCGGGTGACACAGGAAAAAGGGAACACTTAATAATTTTCTTATTTTTTAACATAAATAAATGAAAACCTCATTTTTTTTGTTTGTTTACCGCTTGTGTGTACCTATGTTATGTTAGGTATATGTTAAATAAAACTTATAGTATATTAAGATACTGAAAAAATATTGCACTGAAAAATTTGTTCTTTTATTCTCAAATAGTAATATGACCTATGACAAAATATGATGTGTTATGTGAGTTGAAAAAAATAAGCAGGCCCGTCATTACAATGCTTTCTGTTCGTTCATTTTTGTTAATTAGTTTTTTTCTTCTTATGGACTTATTTATCAATCGATTTAAAAAATAATAATATCAAATTATTGGGAAAAAACCGCATTTCAAAAGTGGCTTTTCCCAATAATGTACTTAAAAAAATAATGTAAATGCCAAAATTAATAATTTGGACATTTTATATGGGCGTGTAAAAGATTTAAGTCATAAAATGCAAAGAAAACTATTTTTCCATGACTATTTGATAAGTAAAAAGCAGCAAAAATAAGTAGCAAATAGATTATCATTGTTTTCAGAATATCATTTTCTATCAAATTGCGTAATAATATACCAAGTGTCCCATTTAAAATAAGAAAGTAAGAGTCTCTTCCTGTTAAACCGGAAGTGATGGAAAACAATGTAATATGTCAAAAGATGCTCTTATAACTATTCTATCGATATACCAAATTTTATTTGTTCACCTTGAAAAGTAAAAAAGTTATTAAGTGTTCCCTATTATCTGTGTCACCCGATATTTGAGAAACAAATACATGCAGACTTAAATAATAAATACTCAAGCCATACCAGCTCAAGTTAATGTTTTTCCTAGTAAAGATTGGATGGTAATAAAACAAGAACATAATTATTCTTATTATTATCAACGGGTATAAAGTGCATTTTGCCAGTTGCAAGTAAAAAACATAATTAATTTTGCTTACACAAAATCAGTCAGTTCTAAAAAGATGGATGGAGCGCAATGGATCCACTTCTTGGCCTACAAGCTTTCCAGATTTAACATCTTTAATAGGTGTGAATATTGTGGAAGAACTTTAACAGCGTATTGAAAATGATTTTGATGTTATTCGTGGATAACAGAAATAAAACCTACTTTTTACTATGTCTCAGTTTAAGGTATGACAATCTATAATATAAAAATTATGTTCTTTTCAAAAGATTCTACTAGTAGTAGTAAGACGGGGTTTTATCCGAGATCTAGAAAAAAATCAATTATTGATTCGTCGTTATCTCACTTTGAAATTTATTATTCAAAGATGCAAAAATATGGTAATTTTGGAAATACTCTTTAAGGTCATAAACAGCACAATCTTTATTATTTTTATACAGGGTGCGGCATAATTGTCTCCCTATTTTTAAGGCTTAACAAAAGAAATATTATTTGAAATACAAAGATTTTATTTTTTATTTTAAAAGTAAATTTAAAACATTTTTGTCTTATGTGATTTTGAAGAGAATATCTGGCAAGTGCAGTCCACCATTATCGAAGCACTGGTGCAAGCGACTTCTGAAGTTTCGCATAACTCTTGCAAGCATTTCTTGGGGTATTCTGCAAATTTCCAGGCGGATTGCATCCTTTAGTTGTCTAATAGTCGTTGGACGATGTTTGAAGACTTCAGCTTTTAGGTAACCCCGCAGAAAAAATTCGCAGGGCGTTAGGTCGGGCAAGCGTGCAGGTCAAAAAATATCGCCTCTCAGGGAGAGCAAACGCCCGGGGAACATTTCTCTCAATACTTGAATTGAAGCTCGAGATGTGTGAGCTGTTGCCCTATCTTGCTGAAAACAGGCATCTTGCACATTGAGTCCTGCAAAGGCTGGGGCGAAAAAATTGTGAATTATCGCTATATAGCGTTCCGAATTGACAGTAACAGCGTGATTTTCGACGCTGGCGCAGAGACACGGCGCACCAAACTGTCACTTTCTCATTATGTAGAGGCTTCTCGTGTATCTCTCTCGGATTATCAGCGGCCCAATACCGAAAGTTTTGCTTGTTTACCCATCCAGACAAGTAAAAATGTGCCTCGTCACTAAAAAAAACTGCGCCCTGAGGTAAATTTTGAAGCATAATTTCACATGCAGCACGTCGATTGTTCCAATCACGTTCTGATAATTCCTGTGCCAGAACCATCTTGTATGGATGAAAACGAAGATCCTTGTGAAGAATTCTTCGCACAGCGCGGTCAGATAAACGAAGGGCAGTTGCGCGTCTCCGTGCAGAACATCTAGATGACCGTAAAAATGAGCGTCTCACAGTCTCGATGTTTTCGGGTGTCCGAGCTGTCCGTGGCCATCCACCTCCTTTTTTGATAACAGATCCAGTTTCTCTGAAGTTCTTGACCCACAACACAATTGATTTTCGGTCCGGGACTCCTTCATTTCGCGGAATTTGGAACCTTATCCGGAACGCTCGTAGCGCAGTAATAACTGACCGATTTTCGCGGAGGTACACCTCCATGCGAATGTGCGCTGTGCGTTGGTCCACATGATGCTTTAGACTAAAACATGTTTAAACAAAACTGTTTGCCATACGGCTCTTAGTGGCGGTACCCCCACTATTCTGCGACGCCGCACGGCATTACGAGGGAAGGTTAAAAATACGGCATAATTGTCTCCCTAGTTATGCCGCACCCTGTATTTTATTTCGTCAAGTTTCTTAACATGCCTATGCCACCTCTGGATCTGGTAAGGCCTAGATGGTTGATAACTAGGTTATCCTGAGTTTTGAAAAGCTGCAGATTCTTCTTGACAAATATTAGATATTTGGAAAAGTTAATGTCCTAAGTCTCACGTAATAAATCATTTCAATAAAAAATTAAATTGGTTGACGTACCAGCGAATAGTGATTAAAAATGTGTGGGAAAAATGAATATTTTATCAAACTCATACTTTGGTATGTCAAAAGGGTATTCTATAGTGTGATACATAATGTTAAAGAGCATACAATCTACCACTTAATGGTTTATAAAGAATGTAGACTTATAAACAGTAAGGGTGTAAAATTGTATTTAAAAAATAAATCATTTAATCAGTTTAAAGAATTTATTTTATTAAGTGTTCAAAATGTGGTCCGTTATTCGCGAGACAATAATAAAGTCTGTTTTGAAATTCCTCACGAATATTGTCAATTGTTTGTCTGCTAATATCTCTAAATTCGCGACTATAAATCATTGATGTTTTCAGGTGGGGTGGTTTAGATAAATATAGTCATTATGTTGCCAAAAAATCAAGTTGAAAAAATTGCCCCTTCTAGGTGTAACACTTCTTATGTCAGTGAGTACATTTAAACTACGTAAATTTTTGATGATTAGAACACTTATCTTTTAACTGAATTATTAAGTAACTATTTATAGATAATTCTTAATATATTTCCTTCTTTTGATGAATTCTAACAGCTGGTAAAAAAAACAGCCTGTAATATCTAAAAATATTTAATATCAATTTCTATGTGTTTTATTATTTTGGTGTCGGTAATTACCCTGTTACCAACAGATCGGAGGTAATTATTGGTAAAAAACAAAACGTTAAAGCACAATGGTAACGGAAACAGACGTAAATTATAATATCAAATTATAAAATGTTGTGTTTGGATAAAAAAAATAGATATAATTATTATGTGTTTCCTATACTTAGTGAAGGTTTTCCATAATAAAGAAGTACTGTATTATTTTTTCACTTAAAAACTATGGAAACATTTGAGAAAATTATAAAGTATTCGCCTCAGGATCCGTATAAGTAAGCAACAGTATATTTTTAGTCATTAATATTCCAATAAGCAAGTCGATCGAATCAAACTCGACTATACGTCCCATTTCAAGGATATCACTCGAAACGACTAATTTACTTCCGGTAAACCGTATTGGATATTGTTTCGAGCTAAATCATAATGCAGGATATATTTTTTTTTTAAATAATAACTACGTAGTGGAAAGGTCGGCCTGCCTATTGATATTACTAACCATTGTTCATCAAGGTGGTGAAGTCACCATCGCTAATTATAAATAAATTATTAATTATTAACAATGTTGTGTCAGTTGACTAGTTATGTTTCAAATTGGTTTTGATTAATTATTTGCCTGCACAACTTTTTTGCCTTTTTTAAGATCCTGTAAAAATATTTAAAGCTACTCCTACGGAAAATAGATCACATTTTAATCATCAACAAATTGGCTTTAATCACCTTCAAAAGTGATACATGTACTGCAAAACTCTTAATTTTTCAATATATTTTAACAATAACGTCTTCAATTGGAGCGTTCTTTTGAGGTTTGCAAATAGCCAGTAGTCAAGGGGAGTCAGATCTGGAAAATACGCTGGATGGTCAAGCAATTTGTTCAATTTGATAATCTTTCTTAAGAAATATATGTGACCATTGATAATTTCAAATAAATTATTAGTTAATGATGTTTTTTATGTAATTTTGCCGGTTAATCATTTTTTTTAAATGTTTATTTGCGTGTCAAAATCTCAATTTTAACCAACTTTTATTTTTTCCATAACATCCTGAACAAAGGTTTTAAGTTACTCTAAGGAGAAATAGTTAAAATGTACCATAATCATCCAAAATTATATAGTGCCATTGGTCACTGGGGGCCAGATCTAGAGAATACGCTGGATGTTCAAGCAATTGGAAGTGCAGTTCGTCCAATTTCCCAACATACTATATTGTTTTGCTGAAATATATTTTTTTTAATTTGAGGGTGCTTTTTCTTAGTTTCCACTATCGTCTCTACTGCTCCTATTCATACTTAAACCATTGTTCATCAAAGTTGTGCAGTCACCATCGATAATTTCAAATTAATTATTCATAACCACATTGTTGTTTTTTGATCAGATCATTCATGGTTTTGTCGGTAGATCAATTAATTTTAATTTTGCTTTTAAATTTTAACAATTATTATAAGTCAGTGATCACTGGACGCCAGGTCTGGAGAATATAAGAGATGGGCAAGCAATTGGAGGCGCACAATTCATCCCATTTTGTCTATCGTTTTATGACAGTATATTCTTCCATCGAAACATTCTTTTTTTATTTTTCATTTGAGAATGTTTTTTCTTAACCTTGGATATCTCCACAACTACTGAAATGAATATCATCAAACCTTATGTATTTTTTAGAGGTCAGTACTAACAAACAATAGGAAACATTTTCGGGTCTTGAGTGACCTGTTATGTATTTTTATATATCTGTTAGTAATTCTTATATTCACTAACCGTCATTCTATAACGACTCTCTACTACGTCTCACAAGATTATATGTAAATTTTTGTTCATTTCTTTGAGTTTTACTGCATTTAATTGTTTGCTGAATCACCTTAAAATCTTACGTAGATATAGTCACTTCAGAAAATGAGTGTCATTTTATAATGATTTTCTATGATTATTAAGTGTGAGTTCGATAACAATTAATAAAGAGTATCAATTTTCTTTTATCTTTCTTACCAGTTTTGTAAATTACTACAAATGATTCTTCAGTGATTCGCTTTAATGATTGACTAGAATGATTAAAATACTAATTTTTTGACGACAAATATAACTATAGACAATGAACATCATGTTAGTTTCACTTTGTATAACTATTAAGTCTATGATGGATAATCAGTTTTACATCGATTTTATGCCAACTATTTACCATTTTTCGAATTGCTACTCGATTGCATTGTTTAGTCACCCCCTAAACAGAATAATTTTCTTTATGTAATCTCTACGATTGTTGGATTGGAGTTAAATAATCACGTCTAAAATGTCAATGATTATTTGTAATTTATTTGAGTTTTTATAGAATTCATGTTTTATTCATCGCCTGAATCACCTTCGGTACAAGATACTTACGTTTGAAAGAATATTCATTTTGCTTCAGTTAAGGCTGATTTTTAATCTAGAATTTGTTTATCATGCTTTTTGAATACGAGTTTTCCAAAAACAAATTTATATATAGACTAAATCGGTTTCGGTTTGTATTTTTTTTAAAACATAATATTATCTCAACTGTCTTTATATTTGAAACAATTAATGCAACTAAAACTTATATAGGCCAATTATATACTATACTTTCTATTTTTTTATGACTTGTATATTGTATAGTCTAAAAGTTCTTAAACATAAGATAATTGTTTTTTGGTTAAACCTGAGATGAGTGATTAATTACTCGAAGCATTTCTTAGTTTTCCTGGAAGGTTGTAACAAATTTTAACTTGTAATTTCTCTTATGTTCTTGGACTTGATACCTGGAAGACTTAACCAAAAATGTAGAAAATCTAAAAAAATAAAAAAAATTTAAATAATTCTTCTTTTTCTTCTTCCTCTTTTTTCTTTAAATTCATGCGATGCCTAAAATGCTACATAAAAATTTTTTTTTACTATATCTCTAATTGGGCGAAAACTAGAAATTAAGGGTGATAAAACTTAAACCATTTCTAGATTTACCAAGAAGTGCTTTTGCATTTGTTAGCTTTTTCAGGCAATTTTTAATAGTGTTTTTTTTCAATAGTTCTTTCTTATTTCTTCTAATACTACCTGGAAGTATTTATCGAAATTTGTCATTAATGGTTTATCATATTTTTGTTCCATATGACTCCAAATATTAGGAAGATAATGTGGATTTAATCGACTTTTTAGATTCTCCATAGAATCATTTTCTATTTTTACATGCAAATCTAGAATGGATTTTCTCTATGTGAAAGGTTTGTCCATTTTTTGTATCTCTATAGAATTTACTTTCTTATCCTAGGAAAAATTCATATGACTGTTATCACTGTTAAGATCATGTGTACATTGCATTAATAAAGTACCACTAATTAAAAGTATCCTCATCTTGTTTTGAATCTTGAAAGAAATTGATCTGATTTGAGTTTATGGTCAAAAATTGCTTAAGCAAAAATTGAAATAAACTGTCTAAATTCGCTACAAGGATTTCAAAGGTATGAGTTTTTTATACGTTATAGTTAATTATTCGAGAACTTCTTAATCAAGAAGTCAGCAAACCAACTGAGAAATTGATTCCTTAAGCCTATAATTTCTAATCAAGGTAATATGTGGACATAGAGTATTATCTATTGCTTGTGTTCCCAAAGAGAAATAAATAAACATTTTCTGAAGCTTTTCAATAAGTACATCATGGTGAACCCTATTAAAAGCTCTAGACAAGTCTGATAATATTCAATCGATGAAAGCACTAATTTAGAGATTTTAAATAACAATTTTTTGGCTCAAGAATTTCAACATAATAGTTCAGAGAGAGTCTTATTACCAAATAAGAATTCTGCGACTTGATAGTCTTGATTAAACGCTAAAAATGAGGTTTGCAAATAAATTAATTTACATTTTTTTTGGTTGATATGCCCTGTATTTAGAAGGGACAACAAAATTATGGTCATTTAGTTGCAATTGTTTTGACTTTCTACCGTAAGTTATTTTTTTAAATAGAATTGTTCTTAATTTTCTAAAAATGTTACTTAAACTTATATTAAAAAATAACATATGAGATAAGAGCGTCTGGTTGCTTATGAATGTTATGGGATCTCTTTCGAAGTTGAATATACATATATACCATACAATGTAAAGGTCTGAAAAGCGTAAAGACACAAGAAGCAATAACAAGAGGAATTTAACTGGGGTCAAAACATCGGCGCAAGTATGAGTTCAATCCTCTGACGAACGAGTAACGGATACTAGAGATGGGCTTGAAACTATCGACTGGTATATATGGTTATAATTAAATTCATTGCCCTAATAAATAAATAAACTGGAATTTGAAGAAAGATATAAGATTTATAGATTATTATATAAAAGTTGCCTATATTCTTAATTTAAATCTGAACGAATGCGTGTGAAAAAAAATAGTTTTTCCGATAATTGTTTTTTACCTTTCAATCTTATCCCAATTATCAAATATTTACCGAATTGATACTTGTATATCTAGCATGGCAAAAAAATTTAATATATTTAATAATACCTTTAAATAAGACACATTTTCCATGGGTTACTTCTAAATTTTGCGAAATAATAAAATAAATAAATTTAGTTAGTTAACAGAGACGAAAGGAAATTTCTTACATGCTTACTTTTTCATCAAAGATTTTATAATCAACTGATAATTAAGGTGTATACAATAAATACTAAGATGATTTTTGAAATTACATGCTACTTCCTGAATTGAAACCCACAAAGCCAAATGTAATTTTTAAGCTATATAACTTTTTACACATTCCTAAGAAAACTTCATTTAGGATAACTACGGAGGATTTATTAAGGAAATTTAAATTTAAATTTAATAATTAAACTATAAAACCTTTGTAAAATATTTCACACTAAAGGATATAAAATTTATATAGAACCTTCAGAATATTTGTGACGTAGTGTGCGATACTTAGCAGTTGTATTTCTAATACAAACGTTATTGTTCAAGTCCTTAAAATAAAAAAAGCGAAGGGAAAACTATAACAACTTTTTCAAAACAAGCATGTCTAGGAAAAGAGACCTTTTTTAATTCATAAAATGCTACAGTTAAACAAGCCACACCGATCCTGCACTAAATTACATAAATTACTGACTCGTCGTAAGGGCGAGAATTTTGAAATATTGCTCCTTGCTCTTGACAAATAGAAGGTGTGCGCATTTCTTGCAGAAATACGAGAAACGTAAAAGTTTAAAAGCCCAAGTAGGTCTGGTGAATCTATTACGTTATTTTCCACTTTAAACAAAAACTGTAGGTCAGCTAATTTACGTCCATTATTAAAAGAAAGAAGTGAAAATCTGTGGAATATTTTTTATTGTCCGATCTGGGCATACACTACATCATACTTAAAATATTTCAGAAATTTCTGTTGTTTATGCATATGATTGAAATAACAAGGTGTCCAAACTTGAAAACCATACTCTGATATTGACTCAACTAGTGACAGTATAACATGTAAATATTATTAAAATTATTGGATTTTTTTCTTAGTCAAAGAAGCTATTTGAGGTTCGGAGGTAAATTATTATCTGCGCACCAAGAATTTATTTTGTCTAGATCTTCCTAAACTATAATACAGTTAGGGGTACTATTAATTAATTGATATATTTTATTATCAATCATCAGATAGTTTATTTTACCTTAGTTTAGTAATAGTTTTACTGTAAGTGGCTCAAAAATCCTGTTTGTAAATATATTGAAGAAGAGGGATCCCAAAATCAAGCCCTGGGGTACACGTAATGTGGCAATTATTCTGATGAAACTATGACCATCAGTTAAATAAGACTTAAAAAAGTTGTTTAATCTTGTTAAAGAACCACAAAACTGGTCAAAATTACCTATAAAAATGCCATGGTCAAGACGGTCAAAGGCCTTTGAAAATTCCGTATATATACTAGAGAATTCAAATCAAATGAATCAAAGATAATTTCAGTAATTGTAACTAGATTTGTGGTAGTTGATCTGCCTTTCATAAACTGATGTTGCCGAATGTCGAATTAAATTTATAATTTGAGGATGTAATATAGAATGAAGAGTACGTTCAAAGCACTTGGAAAAATGGTCTATGATTGTTACAGGGCGATAATTTTCAGTTTGATATTTGTTCTTTTTTTAATGATTGGGAATAATTTTTCATGATAAATTTTTATGGATAAATTAGAGGGGATAGTTGAGAGCTTGATAAGAATGTAAGCACAATCAAAAGCAGAAATGCTAGAATTTTGCCTGGACCCATTATAGCTTGATTGTTTTTATTGCATGTAAGACTTCTATGCATGTAAAGTGCCAAGATATTCAACAGTTTTATTTGCGTTCCTATGAGGATAAGTAGATGCAGTATATGAGTTTTGGAAATTGTTTTTACAAATGTAGGTAAAATTTGCAATGAATTATTATGTTCAGATATTTATATTAAATTCCAAGAATTATTAGGATTAATATTTAAGTTATTTTCTAAATGTGTACAATAGTAATATTAAACTATAGGAAAACTTGATTTTTGTTTTTTATTTAGGATCGTTACTCTTTAAAAGTAATTAAATACACATCATTACCAAACCGTTATCCTCGATTTCAGTGGCTAAATTTAGTTTTTATATCCATAAAAATTTGCTGCCAGAAATTTGTTCTAAATTAATTTCCATAAAATTTTCACAACTTCTAATTCTACACTATTTCCAGAAAAAAGTTCTGGGTCTTAAACATGTTCAAAAAGCCTAAATCTAAAGTTTTTTCCAACACCCTTATGTACTTAGAGTTAATAATTTAAACAATCATAACTCTTGGATTCTCAAACATCTTGTATATACATAAATCTTATACTTCATATATATTTTTATTTGTTTACTTTAAAACAAGCAACCTGTTTTTTTCCCAAAACTTGAATTTTAATAAAGATTTTTACATAAAGGTTATAAGATAACCAGCTGTAATAGAGATTTATTATCCAAAAAAAAAATCCATATCTATAGTTGCTTCTTAGATTATCAGTATTAGGAAAAAATAATTTTCATAACTTTTCATAACTATATTTGAATTCGTTGTAATCAAAATTTTTATATAAATGTTAATTAACGAAAAAAGGGATTTACTTACTATCAGTAAAATACTACCTGCATTTTTTATTAAAACATTCGTTATATTAATTTAAAAAAAGCTTCTCATAACTTGTTCTCTATTCGTAGCATCTGATATATAAAGTTTTCTCCAAAATCCTTATGTAGAAGTACAACGTAATTACGAAAGTTAGGAGTAATATTATTTCCACTTAGGGTTAATAATTTCTTAAAATAATTATTACTCTGGTATTTCCTGGACCATAATTAATATATTTATTTAATCAATACTTCATGACAATCACTATAATATCCTACTAATTATATTTCAAATATAAAACAGCAAGGTCAGATTTATTAGTATGAGCAAAACTCCTAAAATTTTCAAAAAACATTATTTTAAAAACGTCTTATCTGTATAAACACCCTTTTAATTCTTTGTCATAACTTTTCCCATACCAATTCTGGAGAAGAGGGTGGAATGCATGCCATATACAAAGTTTTCTAAAAGACCTTTATGTAGAACTACAAGGTAATTAAGTTAAAACTTTGAGAGTAATAATTTTACTCAGGTTACTCTGGGACTTCCTGGCATATTTATATGTATACATCTTGTAATACATATAATTGTATCATTTAACCTAATTTAGAAGTTTTATCTACTAAAAGAAATATCTACTCATACTTGTCTATAGGTTTCTTTTGACTACCTGTGGGGGTACTCATCAAACATATATTAAACCATTAAAAGCAGTACAAAATTATATCCTTAAAGCCATTATTAGGGAAAACAGACTGTATTAGCTGATTTATTATCAAGTGAAGAATCATATAATATAGATCGCCTCTGCATTTAAATGTTTATTCTTCTGTACTTAAGACTGATATTTTGAGATTAGATTTTATTATTGAAAAGAAATTACAAATAAATCAATATTTAATTTGTAGATTACAGAGAGCCAACATGTTCCAGGCTAGAAATGAGGCCCATCGAAAAATCAAGGGTTCAAGAAAATATAAAGAAGTTTGTTTTAATAACCAACTAAATAAGTTCCTATTCCGAGGACGTCAATATCCTTCTCCACACTCATGTTCTTAACTTCTTTAAAATCTGAGTCCCTATCAATTGAAATGAATGAGCCTACTTGCATCATCTTTTACAAAAAGATGCTCAGATATACGTAGAATGTTCTTGTCGCAAAGATAAGCTTCCAGTTCATCAATTTTAATTCTGAACGACTGAGCATTAATACAAAGTAATTTTATATTATTGTACATGTTACAGCTTTTGAAACTGTTATGTACAAGGTTAGCAATGAATTTTTCCTGCTTATTGGGCTTCGTCGGGTACGGATAAAATGCTTCGCTCCAGATAATTAGGGTCATGATTTTGACCCCAATTATTTTACCTGTGTGTTTAGATTTACACAGCTGATTATGTAGTCCTGAACTACCTATTCAGTAACCAGTCAGAATAGCGTAGACAGGAACAGATATGCTTTTTGCTCAGTTTTTTGAGTTTGAGGTTTTTTTGTCGTATGGCGCTACGATGTTTTTTGGTAGGACCCTGCTTCATTACTTAGTGGTTTTTTTCTTACTTTTTTTTTATTTTTAATATTTTTGGTACTATCATGTTCTGTCATAGAATCGACCGAAGCACCATCTTTCGATAGGGAAGAGATGTGGAAAGTGAGTCTGTAAATGCTGTTCTGGCTGGAACATGGAGGAATCTCAGTAGGTAGAATGGAGATTCTGGAACCTTTAGTTGTTTGGACGTTGATTTTTTGTAATTTTTGTTAGACGTCGATAAGCTTTTTGGTAGCACTGTTGCTGTAATTTTCTAACCTCATTTCTTAGAAGGACTTGGACTCATTTCTCCAAATTTTATTTCCATTTTTTTTACCTATTATACTCTATTTCAGAAGTGTGTAGAGCAATAAAACCTCATTAGGTATGCAAAAGTGGTACCTGGTGATCCACCAATATTTTATGCCACTACCTTAGTTGGGTATTAGTTTCAATGTAAAATTCTTTCTTTTCGTTGATTGCAGGTAGTGCCACCCGGTTTTGGGTCAATTTATGAGTTTTGCCCATTGTTACCCACTGATAAACATTGAAAACGGTTCGCCAAAGGCGTGCAACTGGGACTTGTTTTTTACCTTATAATTAATGTACTTAAATGCTATTTTATTTTAGAAAGTTACTTTTGTTTAAATGGAATAATATATTTTTTTCACAAATTTATTGAACATAATATGTAGAGTAAAACAGTTGAAAATGTCACTTTTGGATCTGGCACTTTTTGAACAGTGTATAACAGTTTTAAATTATAATAGATTGTAGTCTTCTTCGTCATCTGATGAACTGTCATCACCTCTTGACATTATAATTAAAGGATCGACTGTCGATGAGGTTGTCAAGATCCCACATTTTGTCCTCTTGCTTAATTACATGCTGGACTGCTTTTCGCCAATTCTCTGGTGTCGCTTCCGTAATGGCTTGATCAAACAGTAGCTTAACATCTTTCATTTTATAGGTCGTGTTTTGTCTTGCTACAAATCCTTTTACCTGCGCCCATATCAGTTCTATAGGATTTAGTTCGCAATGATATGGCGGTAAGCGCAGTACAGTTATATTATATTTTTCGGCTATATCTTCCACGGCGTATTTCATGAAACGAGTTTTGTGTAAGTTTGCTATTGCCAGCAGTTCTTTTTTTATCAAATTTGCTTCAAACGCAATACCTTTTGCAGTCAGCCAATCGTTAATTTCTTGCTTTCTCCAACTTGAAGTTGGCGTCTTCTCTATTCGCCGTGAATGATAGCTTGCGTTATCCATAACCACCACCGAATTAGCCGGAAGAAATTTTATCATTTCACCAAAATAGTCCTCGAAAACGTCTGAGTTCATGTCTTCATGGTAATCTCCTGTGCGAGTCGACTCAAAGGTTAGCAGACCTTCTTTTAAAAATCCCTCTTCGCTTCCAATATGTGTGATTATAAGTCTTTTTCCTTTTCCCGAAGGTACTTTAATACCCGTAGACAGGCCTTCTATGAAAGCTTGGCAAGCACTGGTTATATTTTTGTCTTGCCACATTTTTTGGACTATATAACCTTCGTTAATCCACGTCTCATCAAGATAAAAAACTTTCTTTTGCTCCCTGCGGTACTGCTTGATACTTCTCAAGTATTGTCGTCTCCAACAAACAATTTCGTCGCTCTCCAGTAAAAGTGCTTTGCGGTTATGCTTTTCCCAGGCAAAATCCATATTTTTTAAAGTTTTCCATAAAAGTTTTCTACTTATCAACGGAATACTGTCATCTCGGCCAAGCTCCATTAAAATTTTGTCTAGGGTGGGTATTTCCTTTTTAAAATAAAAAGAGTGAACTTTTCTTCGAATTATACATTTAGCATTTTCATCAAGGACTTTTGTAGGTCGTCCTGGCTTTTGCTTGGGAGATTCCACTTGACCTGCTACTTTTCTTTCCCGCAACAATTTGAAAATGGTGGACTTTCCAATTCCACTCATTCGAGAACATTTTTCAACAATTTCTTGCACAGTAAAACTAGGGTAATCGTGTTTTATGCAATCATGTACATTTAAAATAATAACTTTTTCACTCAGCGATAGTGGAGAATTTTTAGTACATCTTTTCGTTGGACTGAATACCTCCATTTTTTAAATATTGGGATAATAATATTGTGATTACACTACAGCGTAGCAGTGACTACTAACGTTTAAAATATGATTTAAAAGTATTTATAGTCTGTATATATTACCTGACCCCATTTTTGCATGTTACAAAGCGTTAAAAGATAGGTACCTATACAAAAGGATTAAAAGTATTTATTTAGTATTTAATCTCTTTCAAAATAAAGGCATTTAATCCGTGAAAATTAAATTCATAAATATTATAAGTACCTGCGCCTATGAACTACCACGAAATGTAGCCAAACAGAACGGAATTCCCCAGTTTATTGCTCTATACACTTCTGAAATAGAGTATAGGCGACTGTTTTCCTAAAGCACTTCATCTTTCTCTTCTAGATATCTAATGCTCAGGAAAAAACTAGATTCTTACCATCTGGAAAAAACTTCTTTTCTTCTATGGCTTATGACGACATCTTGTTAATTTTAGCGTAGTCGCTTGAAAAAGACATAAGAAGTAAAAACTTCCTTTAGTATTTTTCAAGGCCTTTTTTTTGAGTTTCTTATACTGAAAATGATCAAAAGCTTCCTTATTTACCCAAATTTTCAGAGTTTTTAGTGACATATTCAGTAAACACTTACCTGCTTTAAAGTTTCTTACTTGTATTGAATATAAGAAAATACTGTCCATGTATAAATTAAACTCTTTATAGGCAAACACAAGTATTAATTCACTTAGGTGGTACTTTTGTACAATTTCAAATATTTTTATTTAAATCTTAAAAAATTTGTCCGCTTTAAGGCAAACCTTGTTGAACCTTGAATTTTCCGACATGTACACATTACAACTACAACTAATCAATATTCCTATAATTTTTAAAAATTTTCCATAATTGCTTACCCAAACCATATAAGGTGTCGATATAGAAAGCACATTTAGGCCGAGCTCCTAAATGACCGCTGTCTTACTCACGAATTCCTTTGTATCTTCATGTGAAATCTCTATTTGTTTGCATTTCGAGCCGTTTCGACTATAAATACCATTTAGAATACAAGTGTCTTTCGACTGAACGTATTAAATTAAATCATGTCGGGCTTTAATAGCCATGATGCCGGGAGAGTAGCTAAGAGAGTATAGTACGTTGCAGCAAAGCAATTCAAAATATTGCCATAACCATTATTTACTATACCAAATAATCTCAAGAGGTTGCTAGGGTTTTTAGTTTAATGGAAATTGGATAAAACCTTCGTTGAATTATAAGATTGGATTAAATGGTTAGATAGAGTCAGCAATAGAAAAATATATTCAGAAGTGATTTGAGATCTTTTGAACAAATTCTTATCCGTACTTACGTATATTATCAAAGATTCTTGAGATATAAACGTAGTTTAGATGTAATGTCTTTCAGGAGCTGATATTGAGTTGAGATGTTTAATGCCCAATAGAAAGTATTGCACATCTCTTGATCGTCTCGTATCCTTTTATTCATTTTTTGTCGTTGCATGAATGGAGACAATATTATATTCATTGTCAGCTGAGTAGAATTTATTAGACGAAGTTTGTATAAATACCTTTGGATAGTGTATGACTAACTTAGTGCAGTAAAAGGTCCTCCAAGACTATAACTTTAAGACTTGATGAAAAAGTGATCTGTTTACGTCTAATGTTCGTATAGCTGTTTACTTATTTTTTTTTACTGAACATCTTATGTGTTCTTCCCGTTTTTTAAGAAAGCTCAAAATAAACTTCAGAAATTTAAACAAATACTCGATGAAACTATACATAAAAAATAAATTAAGAAAACTCAGAGAAAAGCACAGTATTTCAGTTTCATCATTTTGTTTTCCTGGATTTTTACTAAATTATAATGAAATTTAGATAATACCAAGAAAATTGCAAGACAGATAAAATAAAATGCTTAAATAAGAAGTTTTTAATATTTATCAGGATTTCATTTACGGTTTTTATCGGACAGATACATTATTTTAGAAAATTGGGAATATGCTTAGTATATTAAGTCATTTGGAATAAATAATAGAACCTTAAACAAATATCAAATTTGTGATTTAAAATACGGCAAGAATATAAGGCATTTGATAGCATTTTAAAGATTCTTGGATTATACCAACAGTAAAGGGCTAATACCGCGCAAAATTTAAAAAAACACTGGAAAAATTATTTTTAGCATTCAAAACTAACCATTTGGCAGTCTTTAAATGTTCAGAAAATATTTAATTAATCTTAAAAAGTACTATTAGGTAATAATAATGCTGGTATATGCTAAGAATCTTCCAAAAATATACACTAAAGATATTCAGATAATCTCAGAAATATAAAAATCTTAAGAAGTCCATAGAACATTCTTGCAATGTAGTACCCAAATATTCAATTTATGGATAGTAGTCTATTTTAGGCCTACTATCTATAGTAGGCTGAAGCCATTTATAAATAGTACAAATTACATGTATTTCCTACATGTCTCGTTTCACACTCTCTTCTTTATAAAATGTAAAAGTTTTTTTTATTAAAAAACAAAAATTATAAATTTTAAGTATTCTATACTAGAAGATTCATTTAACATATTTTTTTCGTTATAAAACAAGCATACAACAAAGGAAACTCATGCATTTTGTATGATTTCTAGGAAGGAAGTATGCACAGGCGTAAAACATATTAGGACAGCACAAACTGCATGAATCTCATGTCACAACTTTCTTCTATTAAAAAAAAAATTAAAAGTATACCAGAAGATTTATTTAATTTTTTAATATGAAGTAAACATCAAACGAGAATTCAAGTATATATTATATAGTTCCCAAGGGAGAACTATATAATATGGTGCTGACGCAGGATTAACACTTTTAAAGACACATTTTTTCTCTATTCTTATAAATTGTCAAATTATCTTTAAATGTTCTATACCCAAAATGTATTTAATTAAGTTTTTTGATATAAAACAAGCATTCACAAAAAAAAATCATGCATATTGCATGGTTTCCAGAGTAGAGGCATGCACAGGCTTAATTCTTCTGAGGACAGTACAAAGAGCATGAATCTCATGCCTTGCTCGTCTCACACTCCTCTTCGAAGCTTATGAAATGTAAAATTAGTTTTTGAGTTCCTTTATGAAAAAAAGTAATACATTTTCAAGTATAGACCAATTTTTTTCCGTCTATACCAAAATATTAATTTAGTTATTTTTTTCGATATACAACAGGCATTTAAAGAAAGAACTGCATGCATATTGTATGTTGTTCCCAAGAGAAAAGCTTGCACAGGCTTAACCTTTTCAATAGAATATACTAGAAAAACGCAATGTTCAGAAGATCCAAACCGTAATTTATAGATGAAAATAGACTGTTTAATAAAGGCAAAATACTTAAACGCGTAATCATTATCTCTCGTCGTATTCCCATTGGGTAAACTATGTCAGAAAAACACAATTTTCAGAATATTCAAAGCATAATTTAAAAATTAAATTTAAAGAATCTTAAAGAATTCTAGATGCAAAAATCTACAGATTAATCAGTGAAATTATACAATAAGTCGTGGTTCTAATTATACCACAAATTTACAGAAGTTGATCTAAGATATCTAAGAAAGAGGAAAACCTATTGGCTTACTTCCACCCTAACATTGGCTAAGAAGATATACTTACCAACATTATCCAGCATTCTTCTTCTTTGATTGCCATGCAAATTCTTGCTCTTCCGTTTCTTCCTTCGATTTTACCCAGAACGATAAGGTGCCAGAATTCATAGCATTCCCATCTCATAGTAAGATATGTAAGTAAGATTATAGTATAGTATCTTAAGAAGAAGTAGAGGTATGATATTTTTGTTCATTTTATTACTTCAAAAATCCCGCGACCTTCTATTTGTACTCCTCGAAGAAGTTTTTATGTGATCTACCTATGATATTCTCAGCATTCTTCTCAGACACCACATCTCGATTGCTTCTAATTTATTTATAGAACTTGCTTTTAAAGTCCAGGTCTCTAAACCGTACAAAGAATTGACCAAACATAATATTTTTGAGTTCTATATCTTATTTTAAGGTTTTGATTTTTATTTCTGAGGAATTTTTTGAGTTTAAGGAAGGTGGCTTGATTCTTCTATTCTACATCTAATCTCTTATTGTGCCCTCCAGTTTGGGTTTAAAATACATTTCAGATTCTTAAATTGCGTCACTTGCTCGATTTCATTTACTTGAACTCTGATTTGTAGACTATGATCAGTCTTACTCACTTATTTCCATTACGATATTTATTAATTCCAGTATTACAGATCCAAAATAGAAACGAAATTTCTTGCTGTTGGGAGATCGGCCAAATATTTTAACTTGATTAAATGCTTATTGACTTTATAACTGACTTCAGTTGCATGGAAGTTTATACTATGCAATTTAGATGGTTCCAGTGTTTTTTTTATCACACCAAATTGATATTTGATATCAGTTTGACTTCAAAGTGGGTAATTGCTCTTAAGGCGTAATACATTTGACGACATGAAAAGTTGAATACGTTCCTTGCTATACCGACAAATGTAAACTTAATCTATTTCATCCGTAGCGACGATTACCATAATTTGACAACGTCCAGTTTATTAATCTGTGACGTTAAAAAAAGACATTTCGAGAATATTCGTGTTCTAGTTATGTCCGAGTAATAAACCTAACCACCCTCATTTACGACAGATCATAATCGAACGACCTAATTATACCCCCGCAACAACTAAAATATTAAAACGTTCGTGCGTTAAAAAAAATACTTCTATTAAACATAAATACGCGACCTCCAAAGTTCTTTATCTATTATTAACGGCGCATTTTCCACATTCGCCAACGATTTCGAATTAAAACTTGCATGTCTGGGAAAATTTTCATTCAACTTATAAGCTTGCATGTCAACGGGGGCATGACGGATATTTAAAGATTTAAAATCTGTCCAAGTAGTATGAGCCGATGTACCTATAACTAATTTAATGTTACTACGCTTATAATACCACGTGTTTGACATTGGTATTATTGATTAATTAATTAATGATGTTTTTCCTCACGTAAAATTAGGAAATTTGAAAACCTGATTTTTTTTTGTAACTTTTTTAACCTTTGAGTTTAGTTTATTAACTAATAAAATACTTTGTCGCTTAAATTTTGCCTGAATAATTGATATTGTTAAGAAAACCGTGTATGTAGAGGAGAAAATGAATTATTCAAGAAAACGTTGTAAGCTTTATTTGTTATATTCAAGATAACTTGTAACATTACTCAACAATCTAATATTTGGCTTATCCCTTATAAAATTTCTGTATATAAGGCAGAAGTGACGATCCATTAAAGACATACTTGCCTAAAATGCAGGTGCTTTCACATTACTACCAACAGCTACCATAGAGGTGTTCTTCAGTGTAGCTTCCTCCAGGCCTTAAGCACCATATTATGCTTTAAATGGCAACTTGATTGCAACTTAAAAGAACTTGCTCATTATCTCAAAGAGACCTACGTAATTAGAGAAAAAATAAAAAGTCTCGGTCTCAAAACATAAATGACAACATTATGTTTTGAGACCGAGACTTGGAGTTCTTTATTTTTTGTCTCTTGGTTGCAATTGACGTCAGAATTGATTCAACAGAGCTGTTGGGAAAAAATTTGCAGTAACAACACTTTGAGAATACCATCTGACATCATGTCAAGAAAGACAACATACACCGAACTCTTTACGATCATCATTTCTTACCGGGAAACATGGGAACATAGTAGAAAGTTACTGAAAAATACAGACATTCACATATTGAAGGCTTCCAGACGAATTCATGCATTGACAATGGGTGCAAACTAATAGTGGAGATAGCAGTCAGCCTTGGCAAGCCCGTGAGGATATTTAAGGTGGAAACTCACGCAATTAAACTTTGTGCAAGGTGGTTGACAGAACAGCAATTAAAATACAGAAATATTATCTACTTATGTAGTCAAGTAAAAGCGCTAGGTCATAAAAGACCTAAAAGGAAGAAATTTATTCTCAGGCAGACAGATTAGCAAAGTCTGGATCCGAAAGAAAGCTGTATAGGTCCAGAATTCCAACTAACACAATAATTCTTACTTTATTAGCGACTGTGCGAAACAGTCCAGTCGTGGTTATTTTGAACCATTTTCTTAGGTTGTGAAACCAATAAATTCGTCTTCGTCCTGGGTTCCTCTTGGCATATAGTATTACTTGTAGAATTAATTGGAGGAGGCCACAGCGTTATTTCTTTCTCAAAATATAGCCCAGGTATTCCTATTTACATTTTCTAAATTTTGTGGTAATAACTTGGGATGCATCCATTACACCATAACTCAAATGCTTCAATTTTTTTCGTAGCTGCTTCCAAGCGCATCCAAACCTTCTTTCGGTATAGCAGAACTGAAAAAGTATAGGACTGTAGTACGAAGATCTATGTGTTAGAGCCAGATCAAGGCATTTAAAAAAGGTGCTCATTTTTATAAAAGCTGCTCTGAATTTTGTTGTCTCGTATTTAATCCCATTGACTGTTTACATTTGTGCAGTTTTCAATTATTTCACTTGGCTGGATTGCTATTGACCATATATTTTTCCTTCTTTTTGTTTAGATCTAGTCCGTACCGTTGGCTAATTTCAGTTATACGTGTTATCACTATTTGTAGGCCTTCTAGATTGTCTGCGAATATCACTGCGTCGTCTGCGTATCTGATGCTATTCAAACGTTGGCCGTTAATTACATTCCTCCAAGGCTTGCTTGAAGATATGTTCGGAGTCAACATTTAACAACACAGAGGATAGTACACATCCTTGCCTCACTCCACGCTCTATTGAAATAGCTTTTGCCAACTGGTTGCCTACTCTGATCTTAGCATTTTGATGGTAAAATTTTTTGATGATTCTTAGATTTTTATCATATATAAAAATCTATTTAGGCACTGATATAAGTTCCTCATGCTTAACTCTATCGAACGCCCTCTGGTAGTTCATAGAGCATGATCTGGAACAAGAACGGTATAACAAAAAGTATCTCTCGTATACTCAGAGCATCACAAAACCCAAAGTTGAAATGTTGACCAACAGTGCGTCAACAGTTTCACCGGTGTATACGTGCGCAAACTTGTCAATATGCGTTTCGTTTAATTCAGGCATTCGAAAGCGGTACATCGGCAGAGTAACGTTCAATTCATTTGAAAATGTCGCACGATTGGTCAGAAGACCAAGTTCTAAATTTGATAGAGCTTATAAGGGAACATTCAAATATATGGAATCCCGAAAATGAAGCTTATAAAAACAAAAATAAACGAACTGACGCATTCAATATTGACGCGACCGTTCTAGAACTATCCCGAAAAGAAATTGAGAGAAAATGGAAAGTTTTGCAAACCCAGTTTAGAAGGGAATGTGCAAAAAGCGTCACAAAATCTGGCTAAGGAACAAATGAATTATACGTGTCCCGTTGGTTTGGATATAAACATTTAATGTTTTTAAAAGACAAGAATACACCAAAACATACAAGAGATACTCAAGAACAAGTAAGTAAACTTTTTTAATTCTTTATAATAAAACATATTATTTTATTCCAGTCTGTCTTGCCAAGGCACTCTTCCTTGGCCTGAAAAATAATATGCAAATTGTTCTCGAACTTCCTGTGCTATTCTGGTTGATTTTCTATCAATTCTATTTAACTTTATAAATGTAGATGAAGGTTCTGGTTCGCTTTGCCAAGATCCATGAACCAAAATGCCCGTTGAAACATCTTCATTGCCATAGGTTCCAGGGGAAGCATAACAGCCCATGATTGTTTTAGTATTTTGTAAAAAATTATGTAAGTAGCAACATGTAAGAATAATTATTTCAGCAGTAGTAGGTTGCAAAAGCAAGGGCTTTTGCAAAACTCGAAATACAGACGACATAACGCCAAAAGTATTTTCCACTACTTGTCTTGCTTGCGATAATCTGTAATTAAATGAGCGTTGGAACGTCCCCTTCAAATGTTCGCCGGGAAATGGTTTCATCAGGTTCTCCTGTAGAGGAAACGCATCGTCGTAAATAAATACAAAAGGTGTTGTTCCGTCCTGTTGTCCTGGCAGGAGTTTTTCAGCTGGTAAATTTAAAGTCCCATCATTTAGTTTTCTCGCGAAAAGTGTATTTTTAAAAATACCACCATCTGAAATTCGTCCTTGCCATCCCACGTTTACGTAGAAAAATCGATACTTTGCATCTACTACTGCCATAAAGACAATGCTGAAAGTGCCCTTGTAATTATAATATTCGCTTCCACTTCTAAAGGGGCATTGTAGTACGACGTGTTTACCGTCAATGGCTCCTAAGCATTGAGGAAAATTCCATAAGTTTTCATAGTCATCGGAAATTTGGAGCCAGTCTTCAGGTGAATCTGGTAACTGAAAAAAAAACATTATTTAAAAAAAGGATATCCAACTAAGGCCGCAATTGTTCATTAAGTGTCCTATGACCTCCCAACATCTAAATATGTACTCTGCGTATTATTATTATACCCATACTATAGGCATGTATACTTTGTTTCAGGACTTGGAAAACACGCAATACGAGGATTCATCAGAAACCATCCTTACTGAAGGTTCCTCTTTCGCATTCTTTAATTACAGCAGGCAGAAACACCTCATGACACAGTGAAGCAGTTGGCAACAATATATAAGAACAGTTCTGGAAAGCAGTTAAACCCTTCAGATCCTCATAATATTGGAATAGAATCAGAACCGTCACAGTAGGAAAAAAAACCTCGGGAAAGCGTCCAAATTTGTCTGATCCTTAAAGGGATGAAGCTTTTAAATCAATAAAAACACTTACAGAAAATCGAAGAGTAAGGGATAGTTACATTAGACTGACTAATGTAACTATCCCTAGGTCCAATTTCTCTTTCGTCCAGAAATTTTAGGTCCAATCATAACGATGAGACTTTCAAATGCGGTTGCATTAACTCGAGTAAAGTTTTTGAACAGCATTTGGTCTTCCATTCTTAGTTCTGGTAAAAACTTCCGTTTTCTGTTTGCGAATATACTTCTTTGCCACCACCGTCGCTTTCTGCAGTTACGCGATTTTTTAATTTTCATTACTAAAAACGTGCACCATGCGAGTAAAGCATCGTCTTCGTCGCACATTTTGGCTCGACTGAACGAACTCTTCAGCAACAAGGTTCGCCGATGTTTTCCAACAATCATCGACGTTTGTTTGCCAACAGTTGATCAACTCTTGCTCAACAGTTGTTCAGCTGTTGCTCAACAATGTTTGCTTAGTCTGTTCTCGCCTTAAGGCGATCCCACGTACCCCATAGGAATTTAGAACATTCAGAAGTGTTGAGTGAGGCACCGTATCGAACGCCTTGGTGTGGTCTAGGAAAACGCAGGTATCTAGATAATTTGTTACATTTATTGTAAATTCTAGAATTGCATCGGTTGTGCTCAACCCCTTCCGAAAACTAAATCGGTTATCCGATAGAATGTTATTTATATTTAAAAAAATTGAGGTACATTAAAAAAACTTCTATCCTGAAAATTACCTGGATAATTAACCTCAAGGTCAAGATGGTTAAACTTAAACGTTTCTGCTTGGCCCACCAGCTAAAGTATTTTTGAAATGTTTAATTCATACAGAAACATTAATCAACAACTAGAAATCAGTTTTTTGTAATTGCATCTTAACTTGACCTTTTCAAGGTTCCGATAACAAAGTTTCAAATATCATTTTAAACGTAAAATTTTCCGCTCTTTTCAAATTCTCTATCAAAAATAGAAGTTCCTATTTAAAAAAATTACTCTGACTTTAAATTAACCTTGAAAAACGACCTCAACGTCAAAATGACCTCTACAGATACATGTCTCCCTCTGTCCTGAACATCTTTGGTCTCAAACATTTTTCTATACCTCTTACTTTCGGAGCAATTTGGGTGCATGTATTCAAATGGCCCATCCGATAGACAATATGGTGGTGCCCATTTTAGAAATGCCTTAATTCAATACAGATGTCAGTACAATAACGCAAATATAATATTTGTTTAAAAAATTATAATTTTAGTATATGTATATGTAATTCATTTTATTTAAGTGTTTTATAGCTTGTATTTTGTAGAAAGTTTTACCATACTTAGCGTTGCAATAATAGGCATTAGGTTAGAGTGTTACTTTAGATTAGATTTTTATTAGATTAAAGTGGTACTGTATTACTGACATGAATAAAATATAATTATGATATTAATTTAGATTTTTCAAGACTTCAATTTCTTCTTTCCTTACAAAACCAATTGCATCCATGTTTCGACCATCATAAATTCATCCTCAGAACACTATAAAGAACAATGTATTTTTAGATTTTCCAGGCTTTTCTTAAAAATATTTGCATATCTTCTTGGAGTTTCAGGTTATGTTTATTTTTTATTTGCTCATGATTGATACTGAATATTATGAATTACCTATTATATTATTTGAAGTAATTTTTCATTTTATTTATATGTTTAATGATAATTGAACTTTCCACTTTATTTGATAGCACCTTTTTAATTTTTATACTATTGTGGAGATATTTTATAAAATACGAATTTATATAAGAATAAAAATTGATGTTTCTCAGTTTTTTTTAATAAACTTCTTTATGCCTATACTAAAGTCTAGATGCTCCTAGCATATGGCATACTTTTTTTAACATAGATTTGATTGTGGTTTACGTTTTAAACAAGTTTCAAAATGGAGAATATTAGAGAAACAAATGGAAAAAATACTCAAAATTTTTAATTTTGTGTTATATTTATCAACTGTGTAATAATTCTTTAATTTATTTACAATTATGCAAGGTGACGGGTGTGAATACAATTTTGAACCTATTTATAATTTTTGTTTGTTAAATAATAAATTGCTATTTGAAGCATTATACATATTTTTTTGAAAGTTGTTTTGAAGTGTGAATCTAAAACAATCTATAATTTTTTTTTCAAATATATCTATTTTAATTTAAAGTTCCTATCGTTTATTCTAGTAAAAAAGCGGTGATTCAAGATCTTCCCGATTTATTTTACACCGTACAGTATTTTCGTACTCATTCGACTCGAATTTCCACCTACAATGTTTATATGGAAGTTTTTTGCATCTGAAGTATATATCTCTAATTGTTCATTAACAAAAAAAACATTAAAATTTACAGGGTGAGTTTTCAGGTTATTATGTCCTAAAAATGTTACCTCTAGGCCTCTGCCCTAGACGTGGAAAAATAGTACCGGGTTACTCAAAAGTTACATGTGAATTAAAAAAATCGTATTCTTGCGAAACCACCTTTTAACGACGATAAATTATGTATATTTTATAACTTCCTGTATAATTCCTATGTGCCCTTAAAATAGTTATCCTTTCCAATAAAACACCCTCTAAATAATTCCTCATAAAGAAATCTTAAGTCTCTACAGATTTCTCACATGTTTGAATAAATCCTGCAGATAAACAACAATATATTTCGACCATTCATGTTTTCTGATATATTGGCAACTTTCATAATTATAATAAATTTAAAATTTAACCGGCGCGGCGGCCCGTGCGTGCACCGAAAAAAAGCAGGAATAACATAATAAATTATCAAAACAGAATTAATGGTCAAACAAAGCCGATTTATAAGTCGACAACTGTCACAATAATAACACTCGTTAGGAAATTTATGGAGTGTTAGGCAACTAGTGGAAAGGAAAATTAATAGTTTATTAATACCTTGGTGATCTTTTATTATACCTTCACAGTAAATAAGCAATATATTTGCCTAAAAGATTATTAATTTTTTTAACTCAATACATGTTAGCAGATTATGTAGATTTCGTGATAAAATAGTATAGGAAGTAAATGTTCTTCTATTTACTCTTGCTATTACCTACATTTATTACCAATACACCTATAAAAGGTCATAAACATAAAAGTATTTAACCGAGTATAAATAAGGAAACCTCCAATTAACCCAAAAGTATCGCGTCGGGCATTAAACAACAATCGACTTTCATTCTATTGAAAATTTAATTTCTAATTGTTCACGATCTGCGAAATTTCACTTACAATCGCACACCGTCCGATGTTATTATGTAAGTCGTAAGTATTTTGCTAAAACAGTTTCGTAAATATAAATAATAGCGACTTTTGCATAACATTTTCTGTTATGGATAAGATCGAAATTCGATGATGGATTTTGTAATATTCGATATAATGTGTTACATGCCGATGAATTAATTGAAGCGACATTTAATTTACCTAAAGAAATTAGTATTATTAATTATTTAAGTCTAAATATCATAAATAATGATGTGTGATTTACATTAGGTATGCTATAGCAGAAAAACGCAATTTCTAGAGTTGCAAAGAAATGAAAAGGTGATGTTAAAAAGGTTAAATTTTTATACTTATATCGTAATCTGTCTTAGCTATCATAATAGTATATTAATAAAATAATAATTTTTTTATGTAGCTAGATAAATTATGCCAGAAAAACATAATTTTCATAGGATCTAGAGAGTAGTTAAGAAATTAAAAGCTTCTCCTCCATTTTTTGGCTGAAATACGTTCACTCTCACACATTGCCTTTCAGCTTCTGCTTCACTCGATCCGTGAACTCCAGTTCGATTTCTATCAGTTGGAAGATCTTGGTTTTCTTTTCCTGCTCCAACAAGTTACCAGTCGAAGATATCTTAAAAATTTTATGCTCTTTCCTCTCCTCTTACTTACAAAACTTATCCATATACTCCTCGAACTTTTGTTATTAAAAATTTAGTGAGAAACACTGGCATGGACATTGCATATTCCTGACGCCATCTTTTCTTTCATATTAGCAAAATCTTCTCTCGTGGTCACGTAGAAATTATCCAACTTCTGTTTGCCAGGGTCCAGTTCCTCTTTTCTTATTCTAAAAGTTCCAATTCTCTCTGGTTTTCCTATTCTTTCTCCATTATTTCGATTAGTTGCTTCTTACAGATTTCTTGCAGTAAAGAGAGGTAGCGGCACGCGTTTGATACCCATTCAGTTTTATTGTTACTTACTGTTTCAGAAACGTTTCTGCTAAATTTATTTATAGGTATATTATTGCAATCAAAGAGCATTAGGGCTAATCAAATTTGATTTTGCTCGCCTTTAAGCTCTTCTTCTTTTGTTATCGTAACAACCTGTGTAGACTACTTACAGTATCTTCTTTAAATCTCTTCTCTGATCTTGAAATGGTCTCTTCTTCTTCGTCTTCTTTATTAGCTAAAACATCACTACAATGATGAAGGCCAATAAAAACAGGCAGGTTAGTAAAGCGTTTGGATAACTCTTCCAGGACTTTTGTTTTCCATGCAAGGGATGTCAAGGTTGGAAATGCCAAATCTTCAAAAGGCATCATTGGATTGCTGTATCTCATGTTCAGGGTTTTTCTTGTTTGGAGCAAGTCCTTTTGAAATATTAAATCTGCGTGGTGATGGTGTAGATAGTTGTGGTCTAGGCAGTACTGCTGGTTTATTTTCTGATTTTTCTATTTCTTTATTTTGTAATAAGATTCTTTTATAGTTACTGAGAGGTTTTTGTTTAATTGCAGTTGTAGGGTTTATTTGAGGCTTTGGAAAACTTGGAGGATAAGACTATTTTATTCTAATATCATCATTTCAGCCTGATGTATCATAAATAATGGTAACAAAATGATGATTTTTGTATGTAATTGGACAATCTACGACAGAAAAACTTAATTTCTAGAAGATCTAAATACTAGTTTGGAAATAGAAAGGTGATATAAGAAAAAAGTAAAAAATATCAAGAAGAATGGTAACAAAGTTATGTTATTAGTTTATTCTTAAAAAAGTTAATCCAGAAAAATACAATTTCTAGAAGATCGATAAATAGAATAACTTCATCTTCAAAACGTTCCACCTTGATTCTTATATCGCCATATTAGTGTATCTAAAAATTAAAAAAAAACAAACTCTTTTTTAAAAATCAATAAATAGTGATACGCTTCAAAAATTATATACATAAGTATACATTCAATTAAATTTTTTAACCAAAATATTAGGTTTTTTTAAATAAATAAAGGCTGTTTTAGGACTTTAAAAACTACGTTGTAGACAAAACGTCGCCAAAACAAGTAAATTTTACATCCACTCTTAAGACCCTAATCGTGTTTTATTTTTTTCTCTGTTTTGCTGATGGTCAGAAAATATTTGTCTCATTAAATGCCGAAAGGGACTATCTTAAGGCTTCAGGATGATTTACATAGAGATGGGCAAAATGTAGAGCAAATGTAATTGCACCATGAAGATAAATCTTTTTAAATTGAAACTTCTTATAAAAATTCTTATAGTTACAATAAGTTTGGAAATCCATTGCAATTTGATTACCAAAGATAGATAATTAATCACTTGCAGTAAAATAATTTACCTCATAATTTTTTAAAACAAAACAATAATAGAAAAAAAGACAAAAAATAATACAATGATATTTTTTATATGTAGTAATAAATTGTTGATTTTTAATTTTATTGTTTATTAGGTAAAAGAAACGACTTGATCTGAAAAGGGAAAAAAGAAATAAAAATGTTCAATTTTCATTCCTATACCCCGATACCTCTCCATCTTAGGCATCTTAGAGGATGGTATTAAAATTATATGTTTGCTATTCAAATGGTTTGACCATAGACAGTAGTAGATAATTTAAAAGGATATGGAGAATAAAAAAATTGGAAGAAAAGTCCAAGTGCCTAATGATTTTTTTTTCTGTCTACTGTCTTACTTATTTATTTTTTTTATAATATTTGTTATCGCTCTAGTACATCTAGCAATGAAGGCTTTGGTAAATCTTTAAGTTTAAGTTAATCTTAGTCTTTAATCTTTAAGTAACATGGATCTAATGCAACTTTTTAATTGCTAACATCTCTTCCTTACACTTGTGCGATGCCACTGGCCACGTATCACAATACATTTCTCTCTATTATCAGAATACCTGCAATTAAATTGAAATACTTTTAAATTTTCTTAGTTTTGCAGGCTTAAGGCCTTTTCACTGCAAATTAAATTAATATAAAACTGGGTGATCGCCACGTATCACAATACATTTCTCTCTATTATCAGAATACCTGCAATTAAATTGAAATACTTTTAAATTTTCTTAGTTTTGCAGGCTTAAGGCCTTTTCACTGCAAATTAAATTAATATAAAACTGGGTGAAGTGCAGTACAAAATGTATACTATTTTGTACTTAAATCATTTTCTGTATGGCTACAGGTTCTGTACCACGATGTAATTTTTCTCAATACCAAAATTTTTGAATTTAAATTGTAAGTTAAATTTTTTTTAATTATACTTGATCTTAATAGGAGATGATAGGAGGACTCCTCACTGTGTCAAATTCGTTATTTCAAATCACAAAACTTCCCTTTCTTTCAACGGTCATTCAGTTCAGTAGAAACGAAAATGAAATGTTTACAGTCACCTAGATGAGTTATGCTTGCAATAATATTCTTGCATATCAAAGATTTAATTCTGATTTTAAACTTGTGAAATAGGATTGAGAGAGGTATAGGAAAAGCTATACTCACACATTTATAGAAAAGGAGTGTAGATTTAATTTTTTGCAAACATAAATCATAAATTTTTGTAAAACAAAAAACAAAAATTTTGTTACACCTTCAAACTCGATGAGAATATAAAATGCACCATATATCTTAGATGTGGTGCTATACTCAGGATGTAACACCGGAGAATACAGGCATGGTGTGGGTATTATGATGAAAAAAGAGCTTCAACAATACGTCATCAACTTCATACCCCTCAATGAGAGAATAATAACACGAAACACGAACTTGACGAAGCACGAGCTTAATATAGTCATAGAGGATTTTAATGCCAAACTTCGTAAAAGCAGAGTTGGCAATGTTGTGGGGAATATTGGTCTAGGAGATAGGAATGAAAGAGGTGACAGACACATACAGTGCTGCCAAGAAAAGAAGTTGGTCATTACAAATACCTTCTAAAAACTACCCACTCGATGACTCTACATCTGGACATCACCTGGTGACAATGAAAACCACCCGATTAGGAAACAAATAAATTTTATGTGTATCAACAGGCGGTTTAGAAACAGCATAAAAAGCGTAACTATACACAACTTGCTGTTAGCCAATGTCAAAATGAGATTGAGGAAACTGCAATGATCTATAAGAGAAATTTATCCGAGGCATCAACAACAAATATTGATACTACCTGGAATAAAGTTCAAACAACAAGGCTGAAGGTGGAGAAATAAGTCATGTGCAGAAAGGATCAAACAGCGAAAACACCATGGATGAACCAAGGCATCATCAACCTTATGGAAGATAAGGGTAAAAACATAAAAACACCAACAAAGAAAGATACAAGCAATTAAACGGATAAGTAGAACATGACATAAAGAGGTCCAAAGAATAGTGAATGAAACAAAATATGTTGTAAATAAAAAATTGTTGTGTATAAAACGTGAAATAGAGGAACTAAATAACAAGCACAATGCCTTTACTGTGTATTAAAAATTAAAGGAACTTTCTGGAGGTACGAGAGAAAACATATCCATGGTCATAAGCAACCCACACAGGAAAAACCAATGTTTATTTCGTTACCTAAAAGAACAATCCCAAATCATGCGACCAACATAGTTTGATCAGCTAGATGAGTCACACCGTAAAAATTCTAACAATAATCTAACAGAGAATATACTGCAAATGTGAAGACCAACTGGACGTGATCCAGTTTGGTTTTAGAGGGGGATTACTAGAGAGGCTTTGTTTGCTTTAAAAGTAATACTACACGATATAGCGAGTACAATAAAAGTGTATTCATCTGACTTCCGGCCTTGATAAAGCCAACACAACAAACTTATCAAGAATCTTAAGAGTATTAATTTGGATCAAAGTGAAATACGCATAATAAAGAAGCTATAATTTAATTAAATAGCAGTAGTGCGGGTTGAAGATAGAAAGAGGGAAGAAATCAAAATACACAAAGGGCTAATGTTAAGGCTGTGGCCTGTTCCCACAACTCTTTAACTTATACTTCTAGTTCATGTTTTAAAGGGCGCCCGAGGAAAGAAGAGAAGAGGTGAATACTGGAGACACACTGAATAATAATCTTAGATTCGTAGACAATATTGACGAATATATTGATATATTAATATGACGAATGGTGGAGAGTGCAGAAGAGCTAAGAACTAAAGAGATTTACCCGAGTATGCGAAAAGGTAGGACTTACCATCAACATAGAGAAAATAAAATTCATATCAATAAGTAAAAACTCTATTATTTACCCTGTTATCACACTAAATGGAAAACAAGTAGAGCGGGTTCAAATACAAATATCTCGGTTATTAATGACCTACTAAATCCAGACGATGAAATCAAGATCATCAGGAAGATATTTATTGCTTACTCTTTAATGTTCATAAATAGAAGTCTGTCCCTGCGAATTAGATTAAGGTTCATTGGTATTATTGTATAGAAAGAAAACCTGGACCTTAAAAAACTGTCAAAAAGCTAAAATCGTTTGAAGATGTGAATTTATAGACTAGCATGCTAGCTTATTTCGTGGAAGCATAGAATAATGAATGAATAAGTACTAAAGCACATTGGATATGAAAGGAAACTACTAAAGACTTTTAAGATCCGTAAAACTGCATATATTTTTCTGTTCAACAACAAATATATACCGCTACAAGACAATGTGGGGAGAAATAGAGGGGAAGAAGGGAATAGGAAGACTATAAGGAAAAATCCTGGCTTCGCAATATAAGAGATAAGACAGACATGAATGTTAAAGAACTGTTCCATGTAGTGCGAGATAGGAAGGCCTTACGCAATGTGGTCGCTAACCTTCAATGAGAAGAAGAATTATTTTTTGTTGTATTTTTTGAGTTATCTATTATTTGAACTAAATATTTATAAGAGTTTTTCTAACTATCCAATGTTTTGGTCTTCATGTCAACATACCATTTTTAAAAGTATATTGTTATACTGTATAAGTAGTATATAAGTATATGATATTATTATTATTGTTAATTATAAACTTTTGAACTCTTAGATTATCTCATTTTTTAATTTTTGTAAAAGCACACAAATAGGCAAATCATAAATGATTAATATTAACAATACAAAAAATAAAAAATGCCAATAACATGCCAATAATTCTAAAATCTTACTTCAAATTATCTTGGATTCAAAATATTAGTAGAGAATATTAATAATATACTGTCATTTCTGATATTCTGCTTTTTGTTTCTTAGGAATATTTCTGTTGGGATTTTGGACATCTGAATGGATGGATTTTTAAATAGGGCAATCTTCTTAGACAGCACTAGTCAAAATGCAAATACTTCAGATTTTCTATTAGTTTTTGAGGTTTCGGACTTTAAAGCGAGACACTTTTTTAATCCTACTACCTAAAAATAATCCGGCAATCTCTCTTTCTACATATATTAAGAGCTTTTATAAAAAACTTTGATGAGCTCTTCTCGCAAACATCTCTTTTACATATAAGGAGCATATACACATAATAAAAACCTTAAAGAAAGATGAATCGCCAAAGCTATAACATATTGCTACGGGAACGGCCATTGGGCGTTGTTGCATCTAATTATTAGTATGATTAATAGAAATAATATTTTAATGAAGTCGGGCGATTAATTTCTAACACGCGTTATAAATACTCTCATTCCAAAATTATCAACCGCGGCGTGCCCGTGTAAGTTTATTTGCTTATAACCTGTGATCTATTTTCTATTTTGTAGCGCATTTAAATTTGACATTTTCGCGTTTCTATAGCGGTTTTCATTAACGTTCGGCGTTATTTTTGACGAAAAGTTCTAAGGAAACAAAATTGCATTCATAATAGAAATTAATTCGCAACGTACCTCCTAATACAATGACAATATCAAGGGATTTGTTGTAATTAACATGGATAATATGCTCAGGGATAAGCGGAACATCTAATCTTAATGTTCCGACAATATTGTAATATTAATATAATTATAATTGTGAACATTTGCCCTAATAAGTAAGCATAAAATCCATTAACCTTCTACCAGTCCATATTGAGAATCTATTAACAATTCGTGAAAAATATTAATAATTATATCGGTGTAATAATTTAACCTCAATGCAAAAACTACCTATCGTTTCTCGATGAAGTTGGTCGTTTATAAATAATTTATAGGCCAAAACCTCCAACCAGGAAACTTGGCTGGGGCCGCTTACATACTCTAGTTATTAAAAATGTATCCAGAAAAATAGGATTTTGCATGCTTTTCGAAAGTTATTTACCTTTATAAAAGATTGCTGAATAGAGTATTCAATTTATGCAGAGCAAAAAATTAGATAATATCCTTTTAGCTTAAGTGTGGACCTACAAAAGGTAAAACCAGATTTTTTTGTAGTAATGCAAAGAAGAAGTTGATAATGAAAAAAAATGAAGAAGAAGAAGAAAAGCACAGAGGTGATTTAACATTTAGGTAGAACTGCATGCTTTTTCAAGATTACTGGCCTACTTAGAAGATTGCTGACATATAATCTGTTAATATATAATGATATAGATAATAATAATGATGATAATAATAAGAAAGGAGTAACTTGTAAATCTCAGAAATTATTATTAAAACAACAATTTTTCGGCAAAATTTGGCATAACTTTATTCAAGAATTATTTATTTTGAGGGGTCTTTTCATGTTTATGGAAGTAATAGCCTCATTTGTATGACTAGAATCGAGAAGATGATAATGATAAAAAGAACGAAAAAGTTAAAAGAGAATAAACATTTAATTTTAATTATTTATAGTTAGTTACCTACTTAAAAGATTCAAAATTCTCAATTTTTAATCATTATAATGATAATAATAATAATAATAATTTATTAAAACATATGATGGATTTCTAGACCACACAGTTGAATCTTAACTGCAGAAATGAAAAGTGATTGAGCCAATTAAAATAGAACAAAGCCTTTTCCAGGAAGAATCCCTGAGTCCCCTCTGGCTTTGTCTGACTCTGAATCCCCTCTCCCAAATGCTTAATCAAAGTTAACATGGATTTACCGTTAAAGATTACAGGGAAAAGCTATATATTACACATCTAATGTACATGGATGATATCAAAGTCTATGCTGGGACATCAACGCATGTCAACTCATTGTTGCGAACAATTAAAATATTTTCCCACGACATTTAAATGAGCTTTGGTATCGATAAATGCAAAACTCAAACAGTTACCAAAGGTAAACACAACACCCACAACTTTGAATTACAAGATGGTAGCCTCATTCGGGCTATGTAAGAAGGGGAAAGTTATAATCAGTCAGCCCATACAGAGCACAAGAAAATGAAGCAGAACCTCCAAAAGGAATATATCAATCGTCTTAAGCAAATTTTAAAAACGAAACTGAATGGTAAGAACATGATTAAAGCGGTTAATACCTACGCTATCCCTGTCTTAACGTATTCTTTTGGAGTCATAAGGTGGACAAGATATAGAGGAGATTGAGAGGAAGTCCAGAATAACCCTCACGACCTTTCGAGCACACCACCCTCAGTCAGCCATCGAAAGACTTACTCTTCCCAGATCCAAGGGTGGCAGAGGACTAACTGATATTTCTTTTCTCTTCCAAAAACAAATAGCAGATCTTCAGAAATACTTCCTCACTTTGAGGGAAACCTCTTCTCTTTATAGAGCAGTGGTGCTAGCGGATAACGGATACACACCCTTGAATCTCCGTGCAGGTATAGCAGAACACATTACTGTAACAAGATCAGAGCACACGGCCACTGAAGTTAGCACATGGAAGCAGAAGGCAATACACGGAAAGCATCCTCCCGAACTTAATGCCGAACATGTCGATTATGAAACGTCGAACTACTGGTTGACTCGTGGAGATCTATTTCCTGAAACTGAAAAATTTATGATGGCTATACAAGACCAAGTGATTGCTACAATAAATTACCTTAAGTACATTACTAAAAATGAGAAAGTAATCGCGTACCAGAGACAATTCAACATATAACATCAGGATGCACATCTCTCTCAGCTGCCGAACATCTGCAACGACATAACTGTGTTGCAAAAATTATTCATCAAGAACTGGCAAAACTTTATCATCTAATTGGCGAAACTTGCCCCTATTACCAGTACAAACCAGAAACTGTACTTACTGTAACTGACCGATAGGACACTGACTTCAAACAGACCAGATATAATCTTAATAAACAAAGCCCAAAAGAAAACCTTTCTAATTGACATAGCAGTGCCAAATACCAATAATGTCCTAGAAACGACACACACTAAACTTGCTAAATACGCAGATCTAGCTCACGAGTTAAAACAACAATGGAGGCAAGATAATGTATATATACTCCCTCTAGTTATTTCATCCACAGGAATTGTACCTTTAACACTGTCCAAAAACCTTAACGCATTGGGTCTTTCCTCATGGACGATTGTCACTATACAGAAATCTGTTATACTGAATACATGCAACATTGTTCGAAAGTTCCTAAATCTGCCACAGCAAAATTCATCTTGCCTTCAGGCCGATGAAATTGACAACACCGCTATCAGCGAGCTAAAACAGAAAAATAATAACAATAACAATAATAATAATGTCCTTTATTTGATACGACTTTGACTTTGACTAGGTCTTTGATATGGTTCTTTAAAGTGCCTTATTATCATATATGCAGACTAGCGAAATCATTTATAAACAGTAGAAACAAAATATGGCCTAAGATTGAACATCCCATATTCTATCGGCTATTGTAAGAAGATGTAGTTATACTTTTTAATAACTTTTACAAGCTCATTAAGATATGTCCTTAACCATTTAAGGCTTTCTTTTAAATCCATAGTGCTGCAATTTATTAATTAGGACATTATAATTTACACAGTCGAAAGCCTTAGGAAAATCGCAAAAAATTGTTGCTAATGTTGAGTGATTATTACAAGAGTGTGCTCTACTAAAAAGGGAAAACAAGAAGCCAAATTGATGATGAGTAAGTATTAAGCAACCTTGAAGACTAAAAATCTCATAATAAAATGTACATAAACCAAAATACTCATTGGAATACTGACGATACTGTTTTGTTACTTATAGACAAATCATGCAATGCAGTGTACTAAAAGAGTTAACTTTATTTAAAAATTGTATAAAGACAAATTTATTCACATAAAACGATTTATGACTATAGCTGCATTAGTATCTTAAATAACTGTCCGTGTGATAAGAAGATTTTAATTACACATAAACTATATACGGTATATTATAGTCTCCACTTGAGATGCCGAGATGGCATATTTTATGTCAGAGTTTGGTTACCGAAACGAGATATTTTAAATGTAGGAAAATCACTCGTAGAGTCAGTTATTTCGTATGGCATGGCAGTCTGGGTGTAGCATATTCTAAATATTCTTACAAAATGATTATCTTAAACAGGTTGGTTAACTATTATTAAATTTCGAACGGAAATCTAATAAAAGCCAGTTAAAATGATCGTCAGACACACTTCCCGACTAAATATACGGATATCCAAAACTGTGTTTTTTTTTAGATTCAAACAACACTTTATTACATGACTGCAAAAAATTTATAATTTAATTTCTAACGAGTTTATGCGAGTAGGTATAAAAAAGCAAAAAAAATAAAAGATCTGCTTGATTATTAAAATCATTGGTAAATAAGTCTGGAACTGTGGCCCTTAAATAGTATATATTTAATGGGCTTAATTTAGTTAAAATATATGTATTAAATCTTGTGTCAGATGTTTAATTCATATTTCATTCATTATGAGAATAATTTTTTTTTTTTTGAAAAAAAGCATTTAATTTGAAACACATGTAATAAATAAAATTGAACTTAAAGCAAGAAATATTTTGACAAATATTAACGTTGAATAGTAAGAGAAGAAGGACAAGAAAAAAAATAACAAATAAGTTTAAAGACTATAGTAATATAATGACTCACCACATAAAGTAAAAACAAGAGCGAAAAAAGTAATCAATTTTGAGTCTAATAAGCAGTAACAGCATTGGTCCTGCATGCTCAAATTTTGAATGACTATTTTGTCACAATAGCCCAAAATATTATTGGAACAATCGCTAATTCAAATATTTATCTCTCTGCACTATCTACACCATCATTTGCTAATTCTTATTTTCTTAGCCAATTACTCCCAATGAGACTAATGAAGCAATAAATAGCTTAAAGCATTCCAGAGTTGTGTAGGTTTATCAATTAAACAGTGCTATTATAGAAGGACATTCTATTCAATTGACCTTATTCTTTCATTTATATTTTGAACAAGAGCTTTTTTCAGGGCGATAAAGAAGATCCGTCAAACTAATCATATCCATTATATCCAATGGAAAGATATTTTAGTTTGTTTTTAGGATTGATCTGTCAATAACCCAAGAATTTATTTTTCGATCTAACCTTATTAATAGATGCCAATGCACTAGAAACTATGGTTATATCTCCAGTATTTGTCCTAGAAAACTTGGAGTTCCTCATAATTCTCAATGGGCCCATACTTTTTAAACTTTGTATCCATAATTTAATATTGCTTTCTATGAAAGTGGTGAGGAGCTACAGACCAGCATGATTTGGACATAATTTTCTTTCTGATTTTATAATAATACTAGTGCCATCGTTGTTTTTAGTAGAGAAGTCAAAAAAGATGTTTGAAATAGAACTGATTTATTTTTCTTTGCTTTTTATAACTACAGAATTGCTGAACATATAGGTGTGATATAAATCTAATATACTGGATTTGGTTTGCCAAGAAATTCGAAATAACAGTCAAAAGTCATTCACTTTGCTTGTCCCTTGTAAATCATAATTTTAGTAAAGTTAAAAGGAAGGAAAACCAGAAGAAAAATTTTATTTAATCTTCTCCTGAAAATGCTAACAACGTTAGCGAAACTGTTTTGTGATTTTAGTGCCACACCAAAGGTTCTAACCATAGGACTAGGTTTGAAGAAAGAAATTATGAAATAGAATATTATATTTTAAATATTAAAGATGAATAGGTAAGTCTAATGATATAATAAAATCTTTTATTGGGACAAAATATTTATTTTAGAGCACATGCACTATTAAATAACTATTTTGTGTTAAGCTAGTAAAAATAATTCTTGAAATACCACTTTAATCCACATTGGAAAAGTTTTTTCCTAGATATAGTTTAGTATTAAATATATTCTCTTGGTCCAGTCAAGATTTAGTGCTTTATTTTAGTATCTGTTTTTCCTAAAATTATTTTTCATATTTAGCTATTTTCTGTCTTCTTCACTTTCATTCGTGGATTTCAAGAGGATTTTTACTATTTTGTGACAAAGTTTTTTTAAAAGTACGTAGAAGATTTCCTTTATCACTTTATCACTTTCTTTCTCTTTAAATACTAAAAAATTCTTACTAGTTTTCTATTTATGTTCTTCCGAAGCTCCATTAGCTTGTCTATCTCTATATAAGGTCAGACTTTATTTATTATTCAGCTGACCTGTCATACATGGCTTCTCTAACTTATTGTAATCAAACTTCTCTAAAACAATATTACCCCTATAACCTGACCAAGGCAAAATCTTAAGACTGATTTATTTAAAACCAAAAAAATGCTGATTTTCTTTTTTATTTCTGAACAAAATCCAGCAGCAATTTTCTATATTAAAAATTATTGAACATGAAGCATTATCTAAAATGCCAAGGTCGACTTAATCAAAGGGGGTTAAGGAACAGTTTAAAACGGTGAACAACCTGATTCAGCACAAAGAGCATATCGGCAAGAAAAAATAAAAATCTGGTTTAAAAATGCAGCAGAACTCGTAATTCGTGCGGGAGCCTAATAAATAATAATGGGTAATCGATTCGTGAAAACGTAATTGCCATGCAAGAGATGTGATGCCGAGCTTGCGGTTGGTTAGTGCACCAGTTTCTATATATTATGTCTTGGTGTGTATGTGGTATAATCGCTTGGTTTATATAATTGTCTATTTTTTTTTACATATCATATGTAAAAGGTATAGGGTGTTATGCAAAATAAAAATTATTTTTAGTTGATGAATATTCTCACTCAAAGAACAAGAGGAAGAGAAGAAAAATAAGAACGCGAGATTTGAATAGCGCGCCAAATTTGATAGTCATATTGTCACATGATTATGACATGACAGATCGAAAGTTGACAGATGGGAGTGAGTACGCATCCTGATTGTCAAATGGATCCTCGAGCAATCTGCTGATCTTGCAGAAAAATTCATCTTCAGTGATGAGGCCCATTTTCACCTCGATGGCTTCGTTACTAGACAAAACTTTGGGGCTTAGAAAATCCACGAATGATTTATCAGAAAGCAGTTTTGGACAAATAAGCATGCGCAATAGAGTAAAATCTGTTCGTACAGAAATATCTGATCGCCTCGAATCAAAAGTTTGATGTTCTTACACAAATTTCTGATCGTAATCTGATAGTCGAACTTGTTTTCGTTTATTTCAAGCAAAGTGTCATAAAATTCGTGTAGCCAATTAACGCGAGTAATAAAAGGTCTAATAAGTAGAGTAAACCCTGCAGTAGTAAACAAGTACACAATTTTAAACTCTATTAACAATACAGGTACACGTATTTTAAGGTTTTACTGTAAATTTGTTTATGTTTTATTTATTTTCGCATTTTCCACTGGAATAAAAAAGTTAGATTATTTTTCTTGCTCTTCTTCTTTTAAATTAGACTCCACTCAAGCAGTATTTAATGTTCGCACAGACGGTTTCAAATCGATCAGAAATTGTAATATTTTACGCATGCGCATCAGGAATAGCTTGGAAACAGTTTCAAACTTGTTTGAAACTTACAGTGAGAACAAACCCATGGTCTGTCTAGAGGAATAATAGGAACGCCTAGAGGAAGAAGGTATGCAGTAAGGTTGAGAATGGCGAACGTTATCGTGCTATAACACTCCTATGCCTTATTTGGAAACGATTGATCTTGGTGACATGTGGTTTTAGCAAGACGATGCCATATGTCATACCGCCCGTGAAACGTTGACGATCTTGCACGAGTTTGCTTCTGGTCGTGTTAATTTTAAATTTGGTGACTAAAATTTGCCTCCAAGCTCTTGCGAATAGACCTTTAGACCTCTGGCTGTTTGGTTATCTGAAGTCAGAAGTCACAGCTAAAGTCCAGTGCAACGATATATTAGAATGGTCACCCGTCAAAGCACCAGCATTCCACCTGCTAAACAATGTCATCCACCTTCTATTTACATTGTATGAGAAGTAAAATGCTGGTGTTTTAACGGGTGACCATTCTAATATATCGTTGCACTGGACTTTACATGTCAATAAGTCTGCAACCATCAAAGCATTGAAAGTCGAAATTAGACGCTGAATCAATGAAATACCACCACATGTATACAATAACGTTATTAAAAATTTCGTCAAATATGCCAGCATTTACAAGAAAAGCCGTGGCGGCCAGTTATAAGATATTTTGTTTTATACATAATTCCTAAATGTTTATTTTCTAAATCAGTAAATATTGCAATAGTTTGCTACAGAAAACCATATTTTATTAAAACACTAAAGTCTTGCGCCCTTATTAAAACAGTCTTGTGAGTTATAATAATTAACTTAATTACTTACATATCTAAGGTCATTCCTCTGATCTCTGATAAAGCTAACTAAAAAGAATTAGTATAGGTCATACTACATTCGAATGAAATATCTAAGGAATAATTCACTTCTCTATGAAGACTAGATGCAATTTTAATATTTATTTATCTACTTGTTTCATTTTTTGGACTAAGGTTTGACAAAATTCTTGCTATTGGTTAAAAAAAGAAGGCGAATCTCAAAGAGAGGTAGTAAAACTATGAGAAATCGAAGGAAAAGAATCTTCTGAGTGAAGATATTTTTACTTATATACTTCTAGTTAGAAGTTTCTTTGAAACGCTGCTATTAAGTTGGCTGAGACAGCACCTGCTAATTTATTCTGACTACGATTAATTTGATCATATCTTCCCATTTGCTATAAATATTCCTTTTGAAACTATTAGGCTAAGGAAAAGTGTCCCAGGAATAGCAGCCTATTGCCATACCTTTATGAAGATTAGATAAAACGTTAATAGTTTTGGATTTCACAAGCTTAATCTGGACTTCCAATACTACTAAAACTGTAATTTTACCCAATCACATAAAGATTGCATCGTTGCATCATTAGCATTGCATCCTAAGAGTATAATCAAAGAAAACATTGCAGTTCTTTCTTAGTTGGTAATGCTTTACATTATATGTTAATTGCTATTTTCGTGAGTTTCAAGCTCATACCATATAAATCTTGAACTCTTCATTTAAATTTAGCATATTTTTTGAAGCAACTTTTAAGACCACATATTGGCCAACATAGCTTGCACGACGTATTGCCGAAAACAAGCTAAGGCTTGTAGGTTATCGGCCAATCATATGCTAATCAAATCAACTACTAGTATGTTTTAGCGCAAGGATGTACATAAACAAACCTGTCTGTCAAAGGATGGTAGGACAAATAATCAGATCGACCACATAGTTGTTGATGCAAGACACGCAAGCAATATGATAGACGTAATGAGTAATTTTTTAGTTAAATCCAAGGTCAGTGCATGATTTTCCATGCAAAAAAATAATAAATTAATTCTATAAATAAAGTAAAATACCGATAGACTATCTAAAGAAACTACTAACAAAGTATACAATTAGAGCAAAGACGCAATAGCAAATCAACAACGCAATAACAAAAGTGGCTAACAGTTGGCTAGCAGGATGGTTCGATAAAGAATCGTACAAAGACAAAGTGTGCTACAAAGAATAAGCCCTTCTTAAGAGGGAAGATGGTAGCATAATGACCACCAAAAATAAAAAAATGAATTTATGGCAGCAGTAGTTTGGCAAGCTTTTAAAAATAAATGAACGGACTACAACCGAGTATCAAACTAAACAACAATAATCAGGAAAAAAACAACATGAAAAACAATCTACATACAAAGAAGATATTACAGTTATTAAATATCGCCAAAATAACAAAGATCCAGGAAAAGACAATATACGAGCAGAGCTGCTTGGAAGCAGACGCGACGTACCTCATTTAATACTGACTCTTTTTGCTTTTATTTTTCATAGGTTTTTTCTAATTTTAATGCAAAAAAACGAAACAAGTAGATCTTGAAATTGTAACTAGTATATACAGTATATACAGAAAGAGCTAAGTGAATTTTTTCTTAAATATTTTATCCAAAAGTAGTATGACCTGATCTCATTTACTTTACTTAGCATTATACAGAGATTTGGAATGGAACATCTAACCTAAAAATATGTATTGTTATTGATTTTATTAACTGTTTTTACTAGTTCTATGTTGTAGTGTCTCTATCGGAAACATGTCTTATTCATGGCTCTTTTGTTATTCGTTTAGTTATTTCAGTTTCTAGCTTGTTTATGTCCATCTGGCTTAATAGTTTTTTTCAATTGCTTCTTTATTATCTTCTGAATTAGAATTGATTTTTGCTCCTATTAACCTGTGATCGCTACCAGTGTTAAAGTGATTTAGGATCCAGACATCTTTTACTGCGTGTTTTTGATTAGTTAGTATATAGCCAATCTCATTTTTAGTATTTGAATCTGGGTTGATCTAAGTACAGTACATTTTTCTCTATTGCGATAGTGCATTAGTCTTGCACCTCGTTAATTTTAACTTAAGCCAAAATACCAACATATTCGGTTTATTTCTATTATTTGTTTTTACTCCTAACTTGGCATTAAATCGCCTATGTACTATGTTTTTTCTATTGCTTTAGCCCTTGATTCAAATTTTTACTAACTTCATCGAATGCAGAACTTGTGAGAGCATATATCTGGATAATTTGAATGCTATATCTTTCGGATATTTTGATAAGTATCAAATAAAACTCTGTTCAATACTGACTTAATTTTGGTCACAAGAAGTCTTAAATTTTTCTTAAAGTGCCAAAATGGGTACTCCGCCTATGTTTGAGTTTTTTACCTCACTAAATTTTTTGACACACTTAAACCTATATTATATTAGATATGAGCTGCTAAATATTGGGTAGCTAATTCTTCTTTTAGTTCTTTTAAATGTTCACTTAATCTCATTGTTCGTATATTGTATGTAGCAATGTGAGGTTAGCTCAGTAAATCTAAATAAAGCCTATTCTTAAATTTTTAGAATTCATTTGTACACTAGAAGAATCAGATCCTTCTGACATCCTTTACTAAAATTACAAAATTAAAAAAACTATTCAAAATCTAATATTAAGAGATCAATGGGCACATTTTAAAGAGAAAAGCTCACCATATCCATTTAAATTATGCATTATTTTTGTAAAATCTATTTTGTTAAGAGCACATCAAATGTTATGATAATGAGCACATAAATTTGTACTTTACATATTATAGTTCATTTGACTTTTTCTCCTATTTCTATTTAATATGTTAATGCAAGACCAAAGCCAGATTTTAAAGTAAAATACATACATCATATACACTTAAGTTATGCCTATAATTTATGTGAAAGGCATTTTGTACAACATGGGTGAATGTAAAGACACTAACTATTCAGGGACTAGATGGAAATACAATGTCTTATCCAAACATTAACTTCTAGCATTGATCTCAAAGACCATCTTTGGTTTTCCAATTTTCTTTTTCCCATTTCAATTGTTATCCTTCAGAGTTACAGTTTCTAAATCCCCCTGTAGTTATCCAACTTTATGACACGAGCATGGTTTCTTACGTCTCGAATACTTCCACTTCTCCTTCTTCTTCTTCTTCTCTTTATCTGTTTCTTCTCGTACGTCGTCGTTCGGTGGTTTGACCTTTCTTTTCTCAGCCTCAGACCTGATATGGATATGAAAATGCCGAACGATTTACGCGCCTACAAGTGCCCGCCCGCCAGGTATGGCACCTTGTTTTCTTTCGTGTTGTGCGCTCGTGAGACTTCTTTGCATTTATTTGTAATCCGAGATGAGATGCGTTTTGTTCTAAGCCAGTTAGGCTCGTTATTGTAATAAGGATTACCGATGAATTATTATATTTGAATATCTTTTAGATCGCTGATTACTCGGGTTCTAAATCGTGTTATGTTTTATGTAACGTTATTTGAATTGTGAAGTATCATTTCTGTAATGAGATTAAAATATTGTGTGTTGTGTTTTTTTTTTATAAATCTCTATCCCAAATTAAGAAATATAGCCTTAAGGAACTTATTAGAAAATGATTAAATGCTTTAAAAAAATAATAATAAAGGTTATAACACTGGGTGTTATTAAACGGTATAAATCTTTAAAAAAAAAAAAGACGATTTTTCAGAATTAAATTGAAAACTGCTTATTAAAGGGATGCCAATAGGATAAGACAACCTTGAGGAGACGAGGCATATTTCAAAATATTTATAAGCATTATAATCAAGCTGTCTACAAAGCAACTTATCCGTACAGCCAGTATGTACTTTTTATTTTAATTGCCGACACACAATTTACATACTACTCTTCGATATAAGAATACGACGTTGGATTTATTACTAATGAACCAATAAATAATCTTTTAACATCGTTGGCTTTTACAAAGTGCCGCGTCGCACATTTAATGGAAATAACTTACATAAATTACTTTCAATAATATACCGAGCCGATGAGAATGGCGGACTTTCTTATTGTTTTTATTTGGTTTGTAAATATAGGGAATATTATAGTGCTCTTTGTTGAGGAAATAAGTAAGTTGACTTATATCGAAACAACACAGAAAAAATTAATTAATGAATTCTTAGCAACTTCTGTGTAAATTATGTGTCATTTCTCTTACTTTTTTTCCTTTTCACTCTTTTTGTGCCTGCCAACTGAAGAAAATGAAATCAGAGGAATAACAAATATAATAATATCTACTTTTTAAGGGATTATTAGGTGGTTTCTTAAATATTTTTGTCGGAAATTTCAGAAATATTATCATCATTTGTAACTCTATAACCCTTGGTCGGTCTTGGTTGACTGCACGATTAGTCTCCATCTTTTTCCAACTTGCATAAATTCAGGGTTGTATTCTTTTCCCCTCGCTCTAAGATTTTCAACGATGTTCTTTCTCTATTTCACTAATATCCAAAATCACCATAGAAGAAATACAACTAGCACTATCCCGAATGAAGAACAAGAGAGTACCAGAGGTGATGATATTATTCCAGAAACATTGCAGAACCTTTAGATGATTGTACTACATAAAAAAGGTGAAAAGTTAAAAATAGAAATATATCGACCGATTGGTCTCTAACGAGGATAATAACAAATAGACTTACCAATAAATTAGATGATTACTAGCCTCCTGAATAGGCTGGATTACGTAAAGGTTTTAATGCAATTGAATATATTCAGTCAATTCAGTCATTGGTAAAAAAATACAACGAATACAACGAACCACTACATCTTGCTTTCATTGACTATAGTAAGACCTTTGGTTCCATAGAACAATGCAAAAGTTGATCTATTGAAGATTATATACAGTGCATCTCAAAAGTTATGTCTAAATTCATTTAAAATTCAGGGGTGTGTTTGAAAAAAAAAAGCTCGGATCCGTCGATTTTTATTTCAAGTTGCGCATTTTTGTACGTACAGTTTGTAAATACAGGGTTGCTCAAATACAAATTACGACCATCAACTTCATTTTTTCAAATGAAAGCACCTTTTTTTTATTTCATCTTTGAATTTCTCGTGGAATTCTACGTATGTTTCATGCCTCATGTTCTATACCTAAAGTCAATAGTTATCGAAAAAAAGATGATTCATGTAACAAATAAAAAAAGAACAAAAAGTTAAATGTTCCAAATGGATGCCATTCACGGCTTGACCATATCCAAGGCGATCAATAAAGTCTCGTTGCACATTTTCAATCATTTCCGGAATTATAATTATTTCCGGAATATTATTCTCTCTTTCAAGTCGTCTAGATTATTTGGCCTATTAACAAATACCTTCGACTTGAGGTATCCTCACAAAAAAAAAGTCCATTGGTGTTAGATCAGGCGACCTAGCAGACCATTCTATAGGTCCTCTCCTTCCTATCCACCGATTGGGAAATATTTCATCCAAAAATGTACGCACAGTGGCAGCATAGTGCGGAGCAGCTCCATCTTGCTGGAAAATTAGTTCTTCGTCAGGATAGTCTCGGTCAGGCTAGTAATGCTGAAACTAATTCAAATTGAAAAAAAACGAGATACACTTGTCCCGTTAAAGTCTGTTCAAAGAAAAAGGGACCTATTACTCTTCCGCGCACTATTCCACACCACACTTTTAGTTTTTGAGGGTACTGGGTGTTTACCTCCATCATCCAATGTGGATTTTCTGTTGCCCAATATCGACAATTTTGTCTGTTCACACTACCATTCAAACAGAACGTGGCTTCATCGGAAAAAATAATATTTGTTACTAAATTATTATTTAGATTGCACATGTTTTGTAAGCGTTCACAAAACTCATTTCCCTTATCGAAATCGTCATCAAATAACTCTTGCACAGGAATACCTTTGTAGGGGTGATATTTGTGCTTTTTAACTATTCGGTGAACTATAGATTTCGCCATGTGTAAATTTGCCCCAATCTGCGACAGAGGAGTGCATGGATTTTCTTCCAAAGAAAGCAAAACGTCAAGTTGTTCATTTTTATCTCGAGTAGGACGACCAGATTTCGGCAGATCTCTAATATGACCGCATTCTCTAAACTTAGCCTCTATTCTACTCACCACCTTTTGACATATGGGAGGACGATCAGGATGGATTTCATTGAATAATTGAGCAGCTTCTCGTTGAGTACGTGTTCTATCACCAAACCCAACCATGCACAGAATTTTTATTTTTTCTCGTTCCGTTAACATTACCATTGTGAAAACCGCAACTTTGCTCGTACACTTTACACTTTACAATATCTGTTTGGCGTACAACTGTCATACAGTTTCTATGAAAATACACGGTCACCAGCCAACAATAAAAAAACACGAATGAATGGAAATTTGCTCTGTATAAAAATTCTCAGAGATAAGGTGAACTTCAACAATAATGTTTGGTCGTCTTTTTTTCGATTGTTGACTTTAGGTATAGAACATGATGCATGAAACATACGTAGAAAATACGTATAAAAATGCGCAACTTGAAATAAAGATCGACGGTTCCCAGCGTTTTTTTTTCGAACACACCCCTGAATTTTAAATAAATTTAGACATTACTTTTGAGATGCACTGTATAACAACGCTAAATCAACAATAAAAGTAGCAGAAGATACAGAAACTAATAGAATTCTAATAAAAAGGGAAGTTAGGTGACTACATCTTACCAAAATTGTTGACTCTTGCATTAGAAGACGTTTTCGTTAACGGGAAGTATCTAAACCATCTTTGCTTTACGGATGATGTTGTCATAGCTAGGATATCACTGAATAACAGGTAATGTTGGAAGAGTGAACCTAATGGAATGAACCTAATGTAATGAACTTAAGTAAAACAGAAATTATGACTGCAATTAAAAATATTGTTATGTGTCTTGGCAATTAGGTCATAGAGAAAGTCAAGTTTTACATCTATTTGAGATATATTATTAAATTGGGTAAGGAAAATCAAACCCGCCGAAACTAATAGACGAGTCCGACAAACATGTATAGCTACAAGTAAACTAGCACATTGTATACTAAAGGATAAAAAGACCCAAGCAACACATGATAAATAAACGTTTATTTTTGGTTTACACCAGATGTACATTTTTGGTTGAACTTCATTTATGAATATCGGATAAAATGTCCGCATGATATATGTTGAAGAATTTAATATTATGTTTATGGTTTAAGATGTGTTTTATGCTTCAGGGGACATATACCAGTGGCGTCCATAAGAGATTTATCGTAAATATTATTCAATAAAAAGAAGTACACCATTGCATTTTTCTAAAATAAATTTTATTTTTTAAATCCTTGTTTAGTTTTGAGCAAACTTGTATTCTTGAGTCTTTTATATTTTTATATCTTATTTGGTAAAATTATTTTTTCATACACGTTAATGCATTTCTTATTTTTTTCTAGATTTCATTGTGTATGCTATTCCATTATTACACTATAAGATATATACGTATATGAAAAGTATATCGTATCCTACACAGTGGCATATATGTGATATCGCGGGGTTATTTTATCACATATTTGAGGTGTAGTGATGGAGTGTAAAGACTAGCTATGTAAATCCGTTGTCAATTTTTTTAAATGTCGAAATTTTCACGCTTGTCCAAACAGAATCGTATATATATTATATACGTATATTCTACAGTTTAATAAATATACCTTGACCATATACGGTTGATAAATATACCAATAGTTTTAATTTAAAAACTGTATTCTTGAACATAGATAATGAAAAGTTGTATAGAACCAAAAAAGACTGAAATTTTTTCAAAACTTAATGACTTATCTTAAAAAAACTGAATTTTTACTTATTTGCGATAAAAAAATGCACACCTGTAATTTTCATAGCGATACGCCTTGTTTTCGAGAAATAAAATAGGGTCTTTTCACATGTTACTTGAAGACCCTTAAGGTTATGTGAGAAAAATATAGATACAAAAATTATAGGTTTTTTCTTACAAATAATTTTTTTAAAAAGCATTTTTTTCTCAAGCCATTATTTTCTGCAAAAAAACTGTTTTTTATCAATTCTACTTTTACCCCCCCACCCACCCCACACAACTTACCAGTAAGAAATTGTTTTGAAAAATCATTGTTTTCCAAAATAATACGCATCAATAACAGCTGGTTTCATTTAATATCTAATTTTATAACACACTTTGTTTATTTAAATTTGATATAATTATATATATTATTATGTATATTAATAAATATTTAATACAAAAAAGTGCTAGTATATTGGATATTATAAACGGGTTGTGTTGAAGAAAATCAATGTTTTTGCAGAAAATATATATTCAATATTTAATTTAATAACACTGTTCATTTAAATTTGATATGATTTTATATATAAATATTAAGAAAAAAACAGCGATATTAGATTGGATAATATGGACGAATAACAGTGATTTTTCAAAAGAATTTCATCAAATATTGAAGGTGTACTAACCGAGTTTAAAAACTAGATATGTAAATCCCGTGTCAATTTTTTTAAATTTCGAAATTTTGTACCTTTTGTAAACAGAATCGTATATAATATACGTATATTCTACCGTTTAATAAATACTCCTTGACTCTATATGGTTCATAATTATACCAAAACCAAAAATTTACTAAAAAATCGTTAAATAAACATTTATTTAATGATAATAATATATGATAGTGGTCAATACCTGTATAATTCGTTATGACTTACGGAATAATGAAAACAAGTACGCTTACCATAAAATCAGCTAATAGACTTAAAACAAAGCAAAGAGCCATCGAACGAATGATGTTAGGACTAAGTCTGCTTGATGTTAACTAACATTTATTTCACCACTTTATTTAAAAGGTTTTCGGCGTTAATTAAAGCTTTAGATTTGAAATAGAAATGCTTAAATTTGGATCTCTGATATATTTTCCGTTAACATGACAGCCTGTTGCATATAGCCAATATGTTTATTCAAATTTCCTATTCCATACATCATCACGAAGATTTTTAAACTTATCAATGTTAATAGAAATTCATTTCATAAAAATTGTAGTATATCTTAATTAAATAGAATCAATTTTTTTTTTGAAAGGGGAACTTTGGTCTTGCAATAATTCGTTTTGGTGTATATTTTAAAAAATTTCTCCATATTGTTATCCTTATTTGAGATGTTGCAATATCTGGGATTTTTCGATCAGGATAATGATCGAAAATTTAAAGAGTCATATTTTTAACAAAAGAGTTGAGAGATTCTTAATAAGATTAGATATAAGAGATTAAACAAAGCAAATTAAATTAAGAGCATTAAAATAATATGTAAATTTTTTGGATATATTTGAAGGATAATTTGGTATTTTTGTAGTTACTAACATTTAGGGATCTTAAAAATTAAAAACGTACGTTTGTGATATACAATAGTTAAAATATCTTTCCACAAATTGGACACCGTCCGTTATATTAGGGCATAACTTAAGTGCATATGGTTGCTTTTTCTTTAAGACTTGGCCTCGCAATAGATAGTTTTTGCACATTTATTAGCCTTATACATATTAAGAAATTAGATTAGGTAACAAGATTTTATATATTATTTCCAGCTATTTTCCCACCCTTCCCACGTAATTTATTTCGTATGCAATAGAAAATAATTAACTTGTTTTTTATATGAAAACTAACCAGATTCCCAGTCTTTGTCCTTTTAAAATAACATACTTCATTTTCTCCTGCTATCCATTTATAGATGTTTGCGATCTATATCATGATATCCTCTTTCTGCCTAAACCTCTTTTCCCTCTATTTTTCCTTCTATTCCTAGTTAAAGCAAATAGTACTTTTCCCAGGTACGCTGTTTTCTTGCCATTTATCGTGCCTATATTGTACCTATCGACTTCAAAATGTCCTGGTTAATTTTTCTTACTATCCATGGGATTTTCTAGATTCTTCAACAGATCTACATTTTAAATGCTTTCAGCCTATTTATTGTGCTAGCCTTCAATATTCAGCCTTTGATACAATACAATAATATGGACCATACGTCCATATATACCATACGTTATTCTGAAACTCAAAGGCGGAGTTTCTAAAGACATTTCAAAATCTTATGAGTTCCTCGCTTTTTTTATCCAGGATTTGGTTTCTTATTCTAAAGACCAGTCTTCACCTAACCGAGTTTGCAGACTGTAAAACTTTTTCACTCGTTCAATATCTTCACTATCGTATGAAAGTTTTGCGTTCTAGAACTCATTTAATTTGCGGGTGATTACTAGAATTTTTGTATTTTTTATGTTGAACCTTTGAAGGTCATTTATATTATCTGCTATCAGGACTGCATCATCTGCATAATGTATATTGTTAATTCAGGTACCATTTACTTTTGACGCCACATTGTTCTTCTTCGAGAGCTTCTTGGAAGATGATTTCAGAGTAAATGTTAAACAGTTTAAGTAAAGGGAGGACACATCACTATCTTACACCTCTGAAAAATGTTTGTGTCTTTGCAACTTCCTTGTTAAAGCCAACTGCAGCTGATTCCAGTACAAATTTTCAATACAGCATATGCCTTTTTGATTCAAGTCGAGTCGCCTCAGCACATAAACCAGTTTATGATCTATCTATCAAAAGATTTTCGTAATCTATGCACATCACCATTTTTTTTCTGATCGTAACACTTCTGGACCAACACTTTCGCTTTTAGATTATCAGAGTGTGATTTACTAAGCTGATCAATCTTTAATTTTCACGTATTATTGTGTTGTTCTTTGGGAGTAGAATAAAAAGAGATATAAGCCACTTTGTTGGGAATTTTTTCTGTGTTGTAAATTTGGTTGAGCTTTTGGAGCCTCTTAATACTTTTCTTGTCATGTAAATCTGGTCCAACTATTTCTATTTTCGATTGCTTTATTAATGTCTTCTATTAAAATTTACGGCACAGACAAGTGATGACTCATATTAACTTCTAACTTATGTCTATTATCTGAAAAGAGATTGCTCTCTCTGTTTTTGTTATATTTATCATCTTTTCTTCCATGTCATTCCATGCATTATGAAGGTCTTCTCAGTTGGTTGTGATATTACAAACGTATTAAAATACTATATTTCTCTATATTATTACACAATAATTGCTCATCAAGATTAATTATACATAGAACAACCGATAGACTCATACAAACTACTACTTTTTTTTACCAAACAACGCATTTTTAAAAATTAATTTTTAACCTTATTAGTATTAATGAATGTTTTAAAAACTGGTTAATATAATGACCAATACCATTTAATATAATCTATTTTACGACAAAATTTAAATTTAATAAGAAAAAACCTAAATATCACACCGACAACTATGATAATAAAAATGCGCATCTACCAGTCCATACGGACAAGCTGTAATTAAACATAAACTTTAACCTCAAATTAAATTACCATTTTATAACTAAATTTTAGAATTATAAAGGATTTAGTTGCTAACTGGATCGGCACGTCATTTTGCGCGAAATTCTGACCGAAAGCGTTATGTTAATATGAACGTTTTAGTGAATTATCATTAAGTAAAGGTAAAGATCAAGGTTGCAAAATGACTTAGAAACTTATTAAAATTAAAATTACTTAATTTTTTATGTTTGCTTTTGTATCCAAAAATGAGAATGTTCGAACAATTTTAGACGCTTAGTTTCAATATAATGTGATACAGGGATATTAATAATTAAATTAATCAGTAATTACGGAAATACTTCGGTGTTTTATGTTCTAAAGGATAACAGAGAACATATTTTACAGAACGTGGCTTTTAAGTAGAATTTCTTTTTTAAAATTAAACACGTTTCACATATTTTAAGGGTGAGATCTTGTCAAATTTGGTACAAATGAAAAGTTACATCATATCCATTTAGATTATGCATATGCATAACTTCAATCTTTAAATCTGCTAAAGCCATACTATTTGGGTAAATACAATTAATTATATGCTTCTTTTTTTTTTAAATACTTGGTGGTTGAATTAATCAATTTTAGGTAATTGTTATACCCCTTGAAAATAAAGAAAACTTATTTTTATTTTTTTGAGATGGTTAAAATTGTTTTTTAAAGTTTAAAAGCACATTTTTCTGAACCCAAATAGATTACCTACCAAAAAAAATTACTTTAAACTATATAAATATTGATCACCATATAAAAAAATATTGCCTAATAATAAAAGCATTGTTATCCTTTTTTAAATAGTTAAGCTATTATTGAAAATCTTTTTTTCTTCAAATATAGAAACCAAATTGTTATATTTAATTAAAAAATATTTAGCAATATCGGGCATGAAATACAATTAAATATGTTAGGTATAAAAAGATGTACCGTAGCCATTTTAGTTATGCATAATGCATCACTTAAATTTATATTACTTTGAAAATAAAATCACATATTTAGGTTTATTTAATTTTTCAATAAAAAATTGTGTTATGGTATACATATTTACAGATTAGTGGTGTTATTGTCTCAAAATCTGACGAAATGGTACAAAAACATCTTGTTCAGTTTTCTGTAAACTATAAAAACGCCCAATAAAACACAATAAAAAAACAACACAAATAAAAGTCTTGTGAACAGACATTTATAATTCCCCAGGCAGGCCCAATATTGATGGGTCTACATAACCTGTCCTAATCGGTCTGACTCGGTCGTATAAATGCGATTCAGAGAATTCATCTCGCGATACCCTTAAACTAATAACCAACCTGTAACCTTTAATTAATTTTGTTTTAGTTTGCCCGATGCTCAAATTCAACATTACCATAATAAGTTCGGACTTGAATAAAGAACCTGCCTCGAACCTCTCAGAGTAAATAATTATCACATACGTGGTAGTTTGATCGCTATAAATGGTCCTAATATATACCGTCAAACTATTTATGCATGTTTTATTTGAATATACAGGGTGTCCATTCTAAGTATGTCATAGTTGTATTGAAAATCATTATCAATAGCGATGGAAATTGTAAATGTTGTAAAAGGTCATGTCAAAAGGTTCAAGATCTCTTACCTGCAATGACCCTAAATTTTTGTAATTTTATTCATGTAAAAATAGAAAGAAACTTTGGTAATAATAACCAAGCTTATTTCATAAAGAGAGAAATACATAATTTTCATAATGCACACGTATATACGTATATACTAATCTACATGGAAATTTCATTATTAGTCTTATAATTCTGCCTCAAAGATAAACAGGAGAGATTTATAAGCAGCATCTACAAACATTTTGCCGGACTTATTGGAATTTATTAACTTCTTTAACTTCACAGAGATATGTGGTTTATGCCATCTTGGTGCTCCACTAAATTTTTCATTAAATGTCAGAAATTATTTCAATAATAGGTGAAGATATTAACCTTTGTAAATTGGCCTTCGCGTTCTTGAGATTCGACTCCTGCATTGGATTTTTCCGAAGTCCGTGGTATACAAGATAACGGTAAATAATTAAGAAAAATTATAGCAACTCATTCAAGATGCAACAAATAATTTTCGAGCCAATGCAAAAGTTACGCAAAGAGTTAATTATAATTTTCTTAGTCGTGTAAATCTCTCTATTATCTTTATATGAAAATGGGGAACATTTTGAACAATTTTTATAAAATCATAAAATGAATCAATTCATTTCGTGAAGGGAAATAGAAGAACTGAGACCCATTAGCATAAACAACATTAATATTCCACATAAAAATCAAGTTATTAGTATTTAGGAGATAAAAACTTAAATTATAGCAGACATGTAGAAAATATTACGCAAAAAGCGAAGAAGGATCTAAACGTAATCAAATTCTTTTGTAGAGTATGGTGGGGTGCAGATCCTTTTACACTAAAAACGGTTTTTGGAGAACTTGTATTTTCGCAGTTGGATTATGGACGTTTCTTATTGAAACCAATTTCATTAAAAAACCAACAAAAGATTAATTCAGTTTTACTCCAAAGACTTAGAATTATATTGAGATGCATGCGATCAACTAATTCCCAATTCCAGCGTTATTGCAGAAGCAGGGTTTATTAATTTGGATCATAGACGAAAATGGCTCGCTGTAAAATCTATCTCAAAAATTTACAACATTATAGATCATCCACTTCTACCCAATCTCAGAAGCATTAAAGAACGTAAAATGCATAATCCAAATTATTAGAAAGGATCAGATATACCATATTTGGTGCAGGCTATGGACTATTTTAGTCCTTTTAACAATAAAATAAAAAAAGAGGAAAGCTTGCTTTAAGATAGAAAAAGAAATTAAAATTAAAAGTATTCCCTATATTAACCTTATCTCCAAAAAAACTATTTTAATATCAAAAGAAAATTTATAGGGTAGTATTTAAAGAGTACAAGAACGGGATTGGAAGTCCACTGTCCAATTAAAAACTACAATTATTCAGAGAGAATTATCGACGAAGCAGATATTTCTACTGCAAAAATTGTTACAATTAATGAGAGCATATGTTATGCTCTACGCTCTGATATTCACCATGCTCCAATCCTTATCGACTTTCACACTCAAAGTGCATTAGAAAAACTTAGATAGAACAAAAAAATAGATCCAGAGAATGATGAAATTACCCTGAAGACTAAGTCAATGAGATATTTAACCTGAATTTTTAAATTGGATCGAATCCTGGACTGCAGATACTTTAGCTAATATCGGTAGAGGACTCAATATCCCAAAAAAGCTGCTTCTTAAGCCATCTCATCTTCTTCCCACATTAAAAAAAAATAGAGCTGAATATTCAAATAATTGGATAACCAATAGGGTGAAGGGTATCTGGTACAGGCGAATTCAACCCACATTTCCTAACAAATCGTGGTACAAAACTTTCGAATTTATTGATAGGAGACATATTACCTCTGTTATTAGGTTATTGTTTTATCATCCCAACATCTTTATAAAATAGGTCTTAAAACTGATCCACTCTGTGAATGTGGTAAAGAGGAGGATATAGACTATATATTTTTAGGTTGCCCAATTAATCCAATTCAAAATCTTGATATGTATGAATTATTTATAAACAAAGGAATTCCAGCGCCAATAAATATGGCTATAATTCTCTCAAAAGTTGATTTAGAAACTGTTTTGATTATAAATAAATTTCTTAGTATCAACAAGTTAAAACTCTGATTCAGGATTCAATTATGTCGACTATTGACTCTTTAGCAATATTCCAATCAATTACCTTTTCAATAAAATTGTTGAAAATGAATTTTTGTAAGAAAGCCAAAAATGAAAATCTTATCAAGTTAAATACATACGTGTTGTCTTTTCAGTGGTGTGTATATCCTGTATTGTCCTGAATTATACCCAAAACCCTACTTTGTATTGTAACTGTATGACAGTAAAAGTAAAATCAAACGCCCTGTTAATCGGAAGCAAGTAATTATGTAGAGCAAGCTAGGGATATAGTCCAGAGCCATAGAAGAAGAAAAATGCCTAGAAAACTATCGTTAACGTAATCGATTGGTCATAGTAGAAAACTACACAATTTTATTAAAATCGGAAGCAAGATGGTGACCATATTGCATTTTTCTAAAAATCTTATTCTTAGATTTATCTCGATATTTTAAAAATCCCTGTAGATATCGTGGATTTTAATATCGCATCTGATTAGGCTTGGAACAGCACAACTTTTTCGCCATTTAACCGAAACTATATCTCTTACCTCTTACGAAATCCCCATGTATATCATTTGATCTGGGACACCCTGTACATGTACAAAGGAAAAATAAAGCGGTTCTTCTTTTTAAAAATATACAGCGTTTTCTGTTTTTAAAAATATAAGTTTTTTATTTTTATCCCAAATCATTATAATCAAACAAATTACCTATATAATTTTATTCTATGGAAAAAACCTCATCAAAACCCTTTTTTACTTTTTCAATATGTTAAGTATTAACGGAGATAAAAGAGGGCTCCCAAAATCCAAAATTTCCAAAATCACTTTATTGATCAAAAACTATGAGAGCTGTCAAATTTTTGACAAATTCATAATTCGTCACATAAAAAAGTAGCACAGAAAATCGCAAGGCTCTATCTCTTATAGCAACCGAGATAGCCTCCAAAGTGTCCCAATTTGGACACCTTGTATTGTTAAAATTACCAAAAAAAAAATATCTTTTTAAATGTTTTAGTTGTGGTTCAATGGTAATCGTGCCGATAAAGGCGAAGGACCACTTAACTCAATAAACAGCAATAAAAATCTGAACGACCGGACACCCGAGAGGTCGTTCCGCCGGCCCTTTTTCCCCGAATCGGTGGTGACCGCCGCCGCCACCGCCGATTGATTCGAACCTTCGACAAGCGAGAATCTTCTTCTTCTACTTCTTTTTCTTCTTCTTCTTTCTTTGTCCGCCGACGTCGTCGTCGTCGTCGTGGTCGTCAGCCGGCGTGGCCGCGGGGCAGCCCCGTTTCGGCGGCTGGCCCCATTTAAGGCCGTTTTGTCGTCCTCCCCGACCCCTTCATGCCGCCCCACCGCCCCCCCGGTCCGCCGCCCGGCAGCCTCGTCGCCGCATTCCGGCGGCGGCAGAAGCAGCAACGTTGCCGGCAACAAACAGTTTACGCATTCATTAGTGATCCGCACCGCTCGCTCCTCCGCCATCACGCCACGCCGCCGATCTGAACCGGAGCAGCTTTTGTTAAAATCGTAGATTGGCGGAGCGAATGATGCGCCAGGGGTATTAAATTACCAACTTATACTGCCCTTAAATTTCAAAGCCAACATCTTGGACAAAATCATCGTTCGTTACCCAAATAGCACAGATACGTACTAAAGACGTATTATGTACCCCAGGCAAACAAAAGATGTGTCAAAACCTTGACAAAAATGTCAGCAAATGACTATAATAGGGCGACATTTCTGATTACTGTTTGGTTTACACCGAATTAAAGTTGCAAAAAACACGCCCTCCCGCATCCTTTCATCCATCACCATCGTTTTTGTAGACTTTCTTAATGACACTTTTAGTATAAATTGGCAAGATATATTTAATCTGTATGATGTGGATGAAATGGTTTCCTTTTTTAAGCAAAATATGACTGATGTTTTTAATATTCATGCAAAACTTCAAGATTCACCAAGGCCAGAGCCCATTGGATGACTGGTAATATACGTTTCATGATAAAAATGCGACAAAAAGCGCTTACAAAGTACAAAAAATTAAAAACTGAAAACTCTTTTAATCAATATAAGCAAATTAGAAATATGGTAACAAGCGCAGTTCGAAATGAAAAAAAATCTTTTCTCAATTATAAATTTAAAGAGGATCCGCCCTCATTTTGGAAAACTTTAAAGTGTCTTAATATAACACCTAAAAGTTCAAAGTTACCAGCTCACTCCAATACCGTTATCGATGCTGAACAATTTAATTCTTTTTTTATTAATAGTACTCCGAAAACGAATTCATTACCTCTTAATAATAAAATAAATACCAAATATATTAATAAAGTACACCCTCATGTTGAGAACAAGTTTAAGTTTAGGGAGATGAGTGAGAGTGATATTGAGGATATAATATCTAAAAAAGGGTGTTTTTTTGAGAGGTATACAAATTTGAAGTGAAATAAAACTATAAAAAAAATTATTGACATGGTATTTTATTTAAAATATTGTTATGCCATTAGTGCTTAAAAATGATTTCGGGCATATGAGCGCCACGGCTGGTTCGAATGTAGCGTAATCGGGAATTCCAATTTTCGACCACTTTTTCAAGCATCTGGGGCCGTATCTCAGCAATAACGCGGCGAATGTTTGCTTCCAAGTGTTCCAACGTCTGTGGTTTATCTTTGAAGGCTTCACATATTCCCAAAGAAAGTAATCCAGGGGTGTGAGATCACACGATCGTTCCAGGGCCAGTTCACAGGTCCATTGCGTGAAATTATGCGATCATGGAATGTTTCCCGCAATAAATTGATAGTGTCACGCGCTGTGTGGCATGTTGCACCATATTGTTGAAACCAAAGCTCTGCCACATCAAGTCGGTTCAACTGAGAAACAAAAAAGTCGGCAATCATGGCTCTATAACGTTCTCCATTGACTGTAACATTCTGGTCGTTATCATCTTTAAAAAAATATGGGCCAATGATTCCTCCTGACCATAAAGCGCACCAAACTGTGACTTTTAATGGATGTAAGGGCGTCTCAACAAAAGCTTCTGGATTTTCTCCACTCCAAATTTGGCAATTTTGCTTATTGACGAAGCCGTTCAACCAAAAAGTTGCCTCATCGCTGAACAAAATTTTGGATTGAAAAAATGGGTCAAGCTGAATACTGTTTTCCGCCTATTCACCGAAGTACGGTGCGCATAATGGTCACGCGGTTTCATTTCTTGCACAAGTTGGATCTTGTAAGCTCGCAAGCTAAGATCTTGCCGCAAAATCTTCCACAAAGTGGATGGTGCCAGCCCCAATTGTTGTGCACGATGGTGAATCGACTCATTCGGGTCCTCTTCAACACTATGCTCGACAGCAGCAATAACTTCTTCTGTGCGCACTGTATGGCGTCTTTGTGGGTGCGTATTATCAACTAGAGTATGCGTGGTACGAAAACGATCCATGGTTTTTCGAATAACTTGCTCGGATGGCCAATTATGTCGACCGTAAAATGGACGCAGCGCACGGTAATTAACGCGAATTGAACTATGATTTTCAAAATATATTTGCACAATTTGAAAGCGTTGTTCTGGAGTAAGTCTATTCATTGTGAAATGGCAAACTGTACTGACCACGAATACACTACCAACTGACAAATTGACAATCACCAGAAACAGTTTTGACAACTTAAAATCCAAACCTTTAAAAAAAACACCCTTTATAAAGTCTGTCTCCATTGGGTCTGATGCTATTGGCATTAAGATGATTTCTTCTTTATTCCCTTACCTTACTCCTTATATCACACATATCATCAATAAGGCTCTTTCGTTATCCAGATTTCCCAGCGAGAGGAAAAAGGCGGATTTATTACCCATTCCCAAAGTAAATAGCCTTGCTGAGCTCTCACATTACCGTCCTATAAGCATCCTACCTACCCTTTCCAAAATACTGGAAAAAGCCATGCAACAGCAATTAAAAACGTTTTTTATAAATATTAAAATTATTCCTGATGCCCAGTCTGGGTTCAGATCCCGGTATGGTACGGAAACAGCACTATTGCATGTATGCGATGATATTCTTCGCGCTCTGGATAATAAAAAAACTGCTGCAATGGTGCTGTTAGACTATAGTAAAGCATTTGATACTCTTGATCATTCTATTTTGCTTCCCAAATTAAATATTTTAGCCTACACGACTCAGCTTTGTATCTTCTTTGTGATTATTTGGCTAATAGAGTGCAAAGAGTACATCTCTGCTCAGCATTTTCGCAATATGTAGTTATTGGTCAGGGTAGTATTTTGGGACCACTTTTGTTTTCAGTCTGATTTTCTTGAGTTTCTTAAAAGATACAAGTCGCATCAATACGCGGATGTTGTTCAACTTTATCACTCATTTTCAATTAATCAAATTAATACCGCCATAGGGAATATAAATTCTGATATTGATGCTATTGTGCAGGTGTCTAGTTTCTATAAGCTGGCTCTTAATGCTGCCAAGTCAAAATTATTGGTTATTGGGATTCCTGTGTGGAATGATTTGGGCGTGAATGTCTTCATCCAGGGAGTTAGTCTGCTACTACTAGCTGCAAAAAAAAGGTATATTTATCGATAGTAAACTAAATTTTGAATATCATGTTTCTAATATTTTACAAAAAGCTTACTATAAACTAAAAGTCTTGTACATGTATAAAAATATTTTGTCAACTAACATTAAGTTAAAGCTAACTCAATCATTAGTCCACTCAGTGATCAGTTATGAAAGCGTTTTACTCTGGCCAGTCCTTGCACAAAGAGGTAAATATAGCTTGTAAAAATTTAAAAATGCTTGCCTAAAATTTAGTTATTGTAAGAAAATATGACCATGTAACACAATTATTTATCGAATCTCAATGGCTAAGGCTGAAAGAACAATTCAAAGTTTATATCGCTAGTCTCATTTATAAAACTGTCCACAATAGAGTCCCTAGGTACATGTATGAGAAGCTGGTAAGCTGCAGTAGCATTCATGGTCGTGATATGCGTCATTCTAAAAATTTTTGTGTCCCAAAGCATCGAACCAGCAAATTTCAAGCCTCATTTAGCTATACCGGTGTTAAAATCTGCCAAATTTCATTTTGATAGTAGTTTATAGTTTAGTATCTTACGAAAATCATGTTTTTTTTTTCTATTTTTCACTTTTTAGTTAACTATATTACTTGATTATATGTATAATATGATTATGTCTGTGTAGGATCGTTTTGTTTTATAAGCTTAATTATAGTTACTAATTTATAGTTTGAACTTACATATATTATTTTGAAGTACTATGTTTACGTGTGCGGTTAGATAGTGTAGCCATAGGCTAGATCTCGCCGCATTTATAATTGTTATTGTAATTTTTTATTTCCGTTATATAAAGGCATATTTATAGTGACGTTTTTACATGATGTCATAATGACTACGAAAATCACGTGAATAAGTTTCACCAAAATAACGTCAGTTAAGTGTCGTAAACGTCTATCACTAATTATTTAAAGACGTTTTAGTGAGGCTTCTATTGACCTTTAATGTTTAATTGCGTTTCTAAGGAGACTAATTTTTTTATACAGAGCTCTCAAATTTGGTAAAATATGTATATCCGCTGGCTCATCATTTACACCTTACTCTTCATTTATATTTATAATAAAAATGTAATAGTCTTTTTCCTGTAAATATGTAGTAAAATTTAAAAAATTATAAAAGTATACCTTATATTAAAAGTTAAGTTTTTTCTGTGTCTGTTTGTCTTTTGTTCAGAACTATTTCCTTTTAGTACCCCCTGATGATGGACACCACTGTGTCTGAAACATGTAAGGATAACTAAATATTTAATAAATAAGTGGAGGGAGACTGCAGGATTTTCATTTAATCAATTTTTAAATTACCCACTTTTATGACGTCGCAAACTGATTTTCATTTCTGGTTAATATTACTCCTCGATATTCAGAGGGCGCAACAGTCAATGTACGTTTATTGTTCTATTGGCTCTTATGGAACTTTCCTATCTCAGAAGTATAATTCTATGCGGCAGACCATGGCTCCGGAAGATTCATTAACTTACCACGCGTCTCCAGAGATGTCGTACGGCGAGTCCGCTTACGTCACTGCGATGATTCCGGAATAACGAAGCACAGCTGATATTCGGGGCGTTGCCAATATTGTTACAATGATTAATAAATCATTCTACTTCTATTCCCATGCCTACTTTATACAGAACATTCACGATTAAAGGGACAAATTTATTTAAGATTCAGGTATTTTTTTCTTCTTTTATTTTTTGGACACATCGATTAGTATTGTCACTTGTGCGTTTTTTGAAATAAAAAATTTCTATGCAGGGTGCCTCAAATAGAAACTAGGGCGTCAACATTCTTTTTTTTTTAAATCGAACACCTTGCATATTATGAGGATTTACAATTCTATTATATATTCTGATTACTTTTTGTATGGCAAACCATATGCCTAAAGTCAATGGTTTGTCAAATATGGTGTAACTAACTGACAAAACATCTGAAATTAAAACCCAAAAATTTATTCTAGATTTATGGCAACTAGTGTTTAATTTGTTATCCATTTCATTCACTGCGTCCTTTGTAATGAAAATTTCGGTTACAAGGTGTCTGGAGTAGAACTGGAAACTATAAGGCCAACATTAATTTTTTATGTGATTTCTTAGAAACTAAGTAGACCATATTATTTTTTAACAGTTTATAGAACCTACTTGACAACGGTTTGTCATTCAATTGTAAGTATAATTGTCATATTAATTGTCAATATATGCATATTTTTTTAATAAAATAAATTTATTTGAGAAAAAACGAATTGAAATACTTATAAGTGGTTTTGGAGACCGGGTGCATACAACGACAAGAAGTTGGTAATTTATTTAATGCAACTCACGCTGATCATCCTACAATTACTAGATCCACCATTAGCAAAATTGAATCAAAATTTAGGGAACGCGGCCATATAAGAAATTTATCTAAAGAAAAATCTCCAAAAGTATCTGAAGATGCTACGCTGAAGGTTAAACGGAGAATAATCCACATGTTGCTATTGGTGCAATTTCCAGAAATTGGAATTTATCAGTAGGGATCAGTGGCAAAAATATTAAATAAATATTATCCTCATGAAGTGCAACTGATACATGAATTGTTAGAAGACAGTTTTGACCGCCGAGTCGAGTTTTGTGAGCAGATTCTTGACTGCCAATGAGGATAAAATTTTTTTTCGAAATATTATTATTTTTGATGAGGCCACTTTTATATTAAATGAACATGTTAACAGGCAAAATTGCATAATTATATTGAGTCACCTAAAATCCTTATTGGACCCAAGTATCTTACACACAGCGCCTTCAAAAAATTAATGTGTTGGCAGGTATTATGAAAAATCGATGAGCGCTACTTGAAATTACAGTTTGAACTTATCCCTGCTTTAGTTGTTTGATTCCCTGATCCACAAGAGGCTGACATACCTAGTAAGGAGATATGGTTTCCACAAGACGGAACACCTCTTTACTTTGCCATTTTCGCCGCGTTCGACAATAACTTGATGCATCTTTTCCTAAACATATGGATTGACGGAGGGTATTTTCTTAATACAAATTTATAATTTCCTTTTGAAAATGTCGTTTTTCCACAGTCTAAAAAATACATTTTTCCTCTACTTTTTAAGGTAGTTGAAGTAATTTCTTTGATTTAACCAACCAGTTTACTTAATTTTGAACTTCCTTCACACAGTTTCTCATTAGACAATATCGAAAATCTTTAATACAGTTAAGTCAGTTTTTCTCTTTTTAAGTAATTTTAGCAACAACTGTAATTTGTAGTTATAGAATATTGTCATTAAAACCATATTTTGGGATCTAGCAAAAGCTTTCTACTGCACCTTCCATCATTATTTTTTGTAAATAAGTTTTAATAACTTCTTTTTCATTACATTATGTTTACTGTCAGATAGTGAAAACTAAAAAACTTATTATTTATATTCTTTATTAATTAATAAGACAAAGAGCCTCACTCCAAGTAAATTACCAATGGCGGTAATGCATTTCGGTATTCAAATTAACCAAGCTGGGAGATATATACATACACACGGGCAAAATGTGGAGAGAGCCAAGCCACGCTAAAGAGGGCACACAGGGCCAGAGTGAGGGAGAGAGCGAGAACACGAGAACGAGATAAAGGGCGAAACAAAGAGTTAGAGTGAAACGGCGAAAGAGAGAGACAGAGAGCAGAGGCAGTTGTCGTCAGAGCGTCACAGTGTGGAGATATGATTCGTTGTTGGTCACGGCAATATAGAGAGTTGAGCTCTGTGCGAGGTGCCAACAATGCAACAATGCAAATCGCGTCAATATGGCAACAATCGAGCCCAGAACGGTGCATATTGCAGCACCTTCCTCTTTTGTTTTGCTAAAGGCGACGACGTGTTTGGCGTTATTCGTACCATATCGGGGAGATAACGATGTTTGTTCGAATGGAGTATCGGTGTAGGTGACGACGATACAATAATCAAACCGTGTTTACGTCCTGTATAGCCTAAACAAAAATATGGGAACTTTTTAATTATTAAAGCTGAAACAATATTTGAATGGTTTTTTTAGATGTGTTCACTGCAGTAGATACAAGTGTTCTAAAGCAGAATCACTTCAATAGGATTCACTTACCCCCAGTCCATTATCAAGCTGAACCCTTAGATCCAAGCCCAACCATGGATTGCAACACAAAAATCGACTCCATTTACAATTCATTGCTTTTATGGTATTTTGGCTTTAACCGAAATTGATTAAAAGAATATGTGTCAACCACAGAAGCTTTTTTAAACACGTACTGAGTCTATGCTGCTGATAGCAACCTTCCAGCCCATAATGCTTCCACTGGCAACTAAAAATGGACTGAAACCAATACCCATTAATCTTCTATATGTAAGTCAACAATTCGCAATTATCGTAATTGTTGGTTGCAAAGTTAGTTTTTCAAATTATTACTTTGAACTGTTTTTGTATTATATATACCTTCTCAATCACACTCACTTACTACGAACTATTGAAGCCTTATCTTTGCATGAATGTATACAAAATAAAAAGTTGATTCAATTTTATTTATAAGCCAAATTTTGACTTAAATTTCAATGATTTTAGACGCATTTGGATGAACGCATGTTGGATCTGATATATTCGAACATAGAATGTGATGTTATTGAGGATGAGGTACCAATATCGATGGTAGACGATTATCATCATCCTCCATTCCGGATAATAATGTCGGGTGGTGGTGGTCATCGAAAATAGTTTGAGGTTTGTAAGAGCGCTACAAAAGCATTAGAATTTGGAAAGGGCAATTTTCTTCCATTGTACAATAATACCTTAAGCACAAATTGGTCACGCGTTTATGAATGTTCTGATATAAACCTGGCCTGCGAACTATTTTACAGCATTTTGAATAATATTTTTGAAATAACGGTTCCTTACGAATCGTGAAGGAAAATGAGGTATCCAACTTGGTATGACGAGAGTATCATTAATTTAAAACCTAAGTATGATTAATTTAATTTAATAATTTAAAAGGAAAAAGCTTACAAAAAATATCGCACACACAAAGCAAATAACTATGGACATCTTTGACAAAAACAAAGAAAACACAAAGGCACGGTCTCACTACATACAATTACGGGCTACACGTATTTCGCTCTAACTTGAGCATCATCAGGCCCTTAAAAGCTGTACAGCCATACCTTTAACTACGTTGTTGATCGTTGTACGTCTGTCTCTTTGAGAAGAATGGATGAGATTTTTAAATTGCATTCTTTTTAAGGAGCTCAGAAAAACTTTAAAAACAGAGATTCATAAGGCATATAGGGATTATATTCGAAATTTTTTTTTAAAAATTATATGAAGATAGCTCCGAACTCTGGTCTTTTGTACAGGCAAAAAGAGCTTTTTCGCAAATACCAAACATAATAAAAGACGGAGATTTGGAGCATTTTGACCCTGCAAAATATGGTGAACGCCTTTTTCACTTTTTTTGAGTGTCTCTATCAAGTCCGATCGCTCCTCATACCATGAACTAAATATATTGATAAATGCAACCACATATGTACAAGAGATCATCATTCATTTACTTTTCTCGTCAAGAACTGTATAGGAGCCCTTACTTAAGCCTTATGCTTTCTTCTTGATTTATCCATAAATATTGGAACATTTATGTTTAAAAAGTACGTGTTACACCAATAATTAAAAAGGCAGACAGGTATGACTTACATAATTATAGACCAATATTAATCTTTTAGCAATTTTTCTAAGGTTTTTGAAATATGTCTCTATACTTAAATTAATGATCAAAAAATTATTTGTTTCTGTTGGAAACATGGCTTTATGGAAAGAACGTTCTGTGTTACCAATCTTGGTTGCTTGACTCAATTTGCATGTAAAGTGCTGAATAATCAAGGCCAGGTTGATGTGGTCTATACTGATTTCCAAAAGGCTTTCGATCAGATTGAGTTCTATAATTATCCTTTCAAAAAAATCGAAAGATCGGGTTTTTTTCGGAAAATTGCTTGCACTACTTAAATCTTATCTTCTAAAAACGCATCAGATCGAATGAGTTAATTGTCTCTGGATTATGTGGTTGGATCGGGAGTTCTCCAGGGTTCGAACTTGAGACCCTTACTATTCGTATTATTTATAAATCACCTGGCGAACTGTTTAACATGCGAATTCTCGATTGCCAAAATCTTCAGAATGAACTTAGTTTGTTAATTACATGGTGCTATAATAACAAACTCAACATTAATAAATCCAAATGCCTTGTAATTTCATACTTAAAAATAATCAGTTATTAACTATAAATATAAAATAAATTCCCATGTTTTAACCAGATGTAAAGTATAATAAAAGATCTCGGTGTTACATTCGATGAATTATTCAATTTTAATATCCATTTGTAAAATACAATTTTGTCAGCATTAGGGTCATTAGGTTTCATAATAAGAGGCTGCAGGGCATTTGAAAACTAAAAAACGCTAAAAGTGCCGTTTACATTATTTGTTAGATCAAAATTAGAATATGCAATAGCTATTTGGCATCCAACTTATCAAGCTTGCATCAACGATTTAGAGTCTATTCAGAGAAGATTTGAAAATATTTAGCCTTTAAGCAGAATGGAAATATATCCAGAAAAGGGTACTTTACAAAAGTTGCTTCTTGATCAATACAAGCTTGTGTGTTTGGAAAATCCCAGGACGATTATTGCAGTATTTTTTTTTATATAAGTCATTAAATTGTATAATAATATACCTACTTAATCAGGTGTCATTATATATAGTCCCAGACTTAATTTAAGAAGCTCTCGTTCGTTTTACTGCGAGCATCCTAACAACAATATATTAATTAGATCTTCGTTGTATTTTCTATGTAAAACTTTTAACAGTATTGGTTTTTTTTTAAATCCAAGTGAAATTGTCAAAAACAAGCCTCTTTCAGTATTAATTGAATGAATTAAGTTATTCTTACTATCTATAATATAGTATTAATATTCTATATACTATCTATAATATAGTATAATATAGATAATACTATCTATAATATAGTATTAATACTATATAATATAGTATTCATAAATGCAGGAATGCATTTTGTTATGTTTTTTTTTATTGATTGTGTTATTTATTTATTTTTCTTTTATTATTTAATTTTTATCATTTGATGATAATACAGAATTGTATTTTTTTCGCACGTCTATTATGGTACTCTAATTTACTTTAGTAGTTTATTGAAGATTTATTCTGTGATTGACTATTGGAAATAAAGAGCTATTTATTTATTTTATTTATTTACTTATTCCTTATTTATTTAAAATGATATTCTCTAGACAATTATATACGACCTTAGACTTATATGTGAACTTCTTTCGTAATACGCGAATGATTAAATTAGAAAATTGACAATATCTTTAAAAAAATTAACGTAGGTGCCATACAAATGTATGCTTTGCTTATATGAGTCCGACCATTCAGGAACATACTACCAAAGTATTACAAAAATTATGCCCTCATAACTCTAATTAGTTTACATTGATATCAACCCTTATTTAGTTAAAATTATATTTTCTAGGGAATTGTTACTATCTTAGGCAGTTATTCTTCTTTTTAATATATGTTGCGTGCTTGCAATTAGAACTGCACTATGTAAATTTCATTATTCTTGAAGATACAAGGAGGTTAAGTAAGCAAAGTTGACAATATCTCCTAGAAAAGGTATCATGGGTGCCATATAAATGTACGTTTTCTTACGATCGTTCAGGCATCATACTAAACAGGGATAATGTCTCTGCTAATAAGGAAACTTCTATTTTTACCGACCCTGTATACCCTGCTTTAATAAAAATGAGGCTAGTATAAATGAGAACGCATCAAAAATCAAGCGATAAATCATGTTATCGACTAAACCGAGCCGATAACTCTCGCTCATATCGCGCTGGCGAGAAAAAGTGATCGTGGGTATCCCAAGTCTTGGTGTGAGGTCCAATAAAAGATCATTGTTTTATCAAGAAGGCGCATAATTGTAATAGCAATATCACGTCGGATAGGATGGTGTTATTGGCCTGGCTGGCCGCGCTCAGGAATCCCGAGAAAAACGATTCAAACCAAGACCCAACCAAGTAGTGTATATACATATGAAACAGGTTTTGGGACGTTTTCAAAGAGATACAGATAAGCCGCGAAGATGTGATGTTTACATGTTTGGATTGCGTTATGCATATGAATTATGAGATTATATGAGTTTTGACGAAAGTTTTTTCGTGAGATTTTTATTAGTACATTATTGTACAATGCCAATTCAGTAAATCTTATTGATTTCTGGGACACCTCGTCAATATTTTATGAGGGTTATTATACGATAATTTTACCGTAGCGGGAACAAACTTTAAAAAAAGGCATACAAAATGTTAAAATAAATTGATAAACTGACAACTGCTATTAAATAAATTTGTTGACAATTGTCAAAAAAATTTGGATGTTGGATAAATTACCACCTAGGCACTTTGGCGTATACAATGCACACCTTTAAATCCTTCTAAGATTACGCACAAATATTCAAAAAATATATAATAAAAAAATTAATAAAAATATTAAAAAAATATAAAATATATAATATGCCTGCCTCAAATCATAGGTAGATGACACTTTTTTTTTTAATTCTCCTTTAAGTTGCTACTGCTAACTGCTGCATTTCTTCTTCTCCTATAAATGTCTACCAATTGCTGGCAAATCGATGCTATATAGTCCAGCTCGCGATGCATACAATTTATAGCTTTGAATCCTACTAGAACTGCGCCCTAATTAAAGTTTATCTAATTGGCTATAAGTACGGTAATATATTTTCGAGTTATACAGTGTGACTCGGGATGAGCGAATTTATACGAAAAAATGACAAAAAATTTTGTAGTTGAAATTTGACCGTTTGGCTTGATTAAAAAATTAAATTTAGCATATTTTTATTTTTTTTTAAATCAGTCATACCTTGATACGAGCAGTTTTTGAATTTTATAAGTGGGCGTAGTATTTCTAGGCAAGATATAAAAAAAGTTTATAAGAAAAAATTATTTAGAATGCAAAATTAGGCCCGAATATCGAATTTCATAACATAAGGCCTACTTTGATTTTTCAATTTTTCCTAAAAATTTTAAAAGAATTTTTAATTTCTTCGATGAAAATTGAATTACAAAAACCTCTAATTATTTGTTTTAGTAATTCCCTGTCATTTGGTAATGGCTCAGAACAAGCAATTTGCTTGAGCCCGCCCCATAAATAGGAAACAGAAATGGTTAAATCAGGTGACCTTGGTGGCCACTCAATTGGGCCGCGTCTTCTAATCCATTGATTCGGGAAAGTTCTATTCAACCATTCTGCTTCTCGAATAGTGGAGTGCGCTGGACAGCCATCGTGTTAAAAATAAAGATTTATTCTTTGAACAACTGGTAAAGGTTCAAAATATTCTTCAAAAAAGTATTTCCAAAATTTGAAGATACGTTTTTTGATTAAGAGATCCTTCAATGAAGTATGGTCCAATAATACCTAAATGGTAAGATATGGCGCACCATACGTTGACTTGAAAATATTGCCTCTTACCATGGATTACAAAATTTTGCGTTTCATTGGACCAAAACCGACAATTTTGGGATGAAATTACACCATTTGTCGTGAACGTAGATTCGTCCGAGAATAATATTTTTTTATGAAAATCCCTGTTCTCTAAGATTTTATCGCCTAACCAAGCAGAAAATAATAAACGGCGCGCTTCATCCCCCTCTTTTAAAGTATGCAAGTACCTTGGTTTGAATGCTTTAATATTGTTGGCATGATTATAATAAATTAATATTGTTGAATTCTTTGAATTCTGCAGACTCTCAATGACATCCGAGGGTTCTCAGCAATTGACTTCAAAGCAAGGATTGTAGCAGCATAGTTATCATCGCATCTGTTTTTCTGCTTTCTTTTCATCTCAACACTACCTGTGACCTCAAAAAATTTAATTAGTCGTCTCGCAGAAATTTGTTACTTCGACTTGCGGATATTTTACACGAAAAATATTCAAAACGTACTTTAACAACGTACTATTTCCACTACCATACAATTGCACAATGAAAATGTTCTGCTCCAAATTTAATTTTTTTTTGTAAATTCTGATAATATTACTAATAACTTTTTACAATAAGATAATGACATAAGTATGTCAAGTTAATATAATAAGCGGAATACATACCACGAGCAAAAAATTTCTGCCGATCGTAAAAAGAATTAGTCCAAGAGCAAAAATTTTGGCCACAAAATATAAGATTAAAATTAGAATTTAACAGTTTTTAATTTGGAAATAAAAAAGGATAGGTATGGCCCAAATTAACACCTTATGGCACTATAGCGTATACAATAAATAATTTAAATCCTACCAGGACTGCGTCTTCATCAGGTAGATGACACAATTTTTTTTCTCCTTAAGGTATCAACTTAGGGTGCATTCATGGCATAAAATATACGTCGTGAGACGGACAATTTAGGGCTTTGAATCCTACTAGGACTGCACCCTAATTTAGATTTGTCTAATTGGTTAAAAAGAAATAGTTTGTTTTTGGGGTATATATAATAGTTTTATGCTTTTTATTAAATTTTTTAAGAAGAAAGTTGAAATTATTGGTAGATGATAGAAAAAGTAAAATGAAATGTAAGATCTTATTTATTAACAAATTAAAAAAATTTGTTCCTTTTATTTTTGAATTCGTCTTGGAAAAAATTGCACTAATATGGCACCTTGATCTATATATTCCACAAATTCTCCAAAAAGAACTTGAATATTGATGCCACAGAATATAAAATTAAATTTAGAATTTAACTGTTGTTAACTTGGAAATAATAGAGTATGGATACGGCTTTAATTGCTACCTTAAGGTACCTCGATGCATGCTATCAAACATTTCATTACAGTAGTCTCTAGTCTTTATAAAATTCACTTAAGCTATATTATATCTGGCTCAGTAAAAATGTCTTAACTATATGACTATATCCGTTATCATTACTAGTATTCTTATAATATTCTAAAGGCAAGTGATTCCTGAATTAAGAGCGGCTTATAGTGGTCCCCAAAACCTGCCCCATATAAAAATCTTACAGCCCAATTCAACAATATATCAGATGTTACTCGACTATTGCAAAATAAAATTTTTTTGCCGAATCTCTATCTAGTTCATTGAGAACCAATCTTCTGGCATAACAGGCGAACCTCATTCTTTGCGTCGCAATATAAATCGAAGTTAAACTTTAAGGGAGAATCATTAGAAATATCTAACAATTTTGTGTAGTCCCTTTATTTGCCAGTTGTTTCCCATTAAATGAAGGACCTGCAATATCCAGTTGAATTGTAATTAAATTTGCCTTACTAATGTTAAATGGAAGCTTGTTTCCATCACACCATCTTTTAATATTGCTATAATAGTTATCCTTATAAGCTGTTGTCTTTTCCTAATGATCTACACAGTCAAGTGCCTTAGAAAAATCGTAAAACACTGCTGCAGCCTTCTGTCTCTCATTAAAGCCCAAGGCATTATAAAATATCCAATAAAATATCCCAAATATCCAAAAAGACAATTTAAATCGTAGGTAGATGATGCATTTTTTTCTTCTTCTTTAAATTATTCCTCTAGGGCAAACTGATGCATACAATTCGCCTCACGAGGAAAAAAAGGTTTCTTTTCTTCTTGAATTAGTCTTGGAAATAAGAAAGAGTACAAATATAACCTAAATGCCTATCTCATACCTCGTACCTAGATGTATATAATCCACGACTTTATATCTTACTAAGACTGCGCCCAAAGTCTCGAAAAAACACTTTAAATTAAATTTTGATAATTTCTAATTTGGAAATATGACTTGACTTTAATTGCTACCCTAAAACACCTCAACGCATGCAATCCGCGATATTAAATCCTACCCAGACTGCACCCAAAATCTTAAAAAAACACCTTAAATGTCAAATTTAATTGAAAACTTTACTATTTTGTAAGAAATGTTTAAAAATACTTTTCTCTAAAGCTGCATAAATTTCTTGAAAATTGCCAAAAAAATTTTAGAATTAAAATTTCACAGCTTTATATCCTACTAAGACTGCGCCCAAATCGACGATTTTCTAATTGTTTTAATTGTAATTTTTTAAATAACTCTTCTTTGAGGTAAGCTTCTGAAAACTTGTTAGGATTACAAACAATTAATTAACTAACAATTGCTAAATTTAATTAAACCTACACTTCATTAATATAATTTGAATTATTACAACTTCTACACATATCCCAGTGCTTTAAGCACAGCTACGGTAAAGCTACCGCTACGCAGTAAAGCTCTGTGCGCCACTTAGTTAAAATTAAATAAAGAGAAAGATTCCCCGCGATTTCTGCGAAGCGAACCGAACAATGCCGGCAGTAGTGGCAGAAAACAGAAACGGAGGTATCGAAAGCTTTTCAATCCAAAGAGGCCGGCCGGTCGGGAATTTCAGTATCTGAGCTTTTAGTCGCCGCACAGTGGACGAGATCAATTAAAATGAAAACAGTGTTTCAAAAATTGGAATAAAATGAAGCGTATAGTGATAAAGATCAAAAGATGGCACCAGTATTAGGTGTCATTGACAGATGACAAGCTTTTAAAAATCGTATCGCACAGAAATAAAATACTTACAAATTATACAAACAATCTGGTTCCCTGAAAGACTGAAAGCCAGTTTGCTATCTAAGGGTTGATATAGCAATTATGTTAACGGAGCTGAAAGTGCTACAAAGGAGGACAGCAGGTCCTTCTGAAAGTTTATAACATAACTCAGTCCGTCTAATGATGGTTCCAATATTCCTAGCGTAATGCTTGTTGGTGATAGGCTGACTTTTTTATCGCTGAGCCTCTTGTAAAGCATTTCTCTTCTGTATATATTACTAGCGACCAAAATACCTCATTTGATTCCGATAACGATATCAATTATAAGTCTTATTTAGTATCTGCGATGTCCAAACTGCACTTTCCGAAGTTGATGCAAGTAAGGGTGCAAATCCTGATCAAATTCCCAATAGGCTGTTGAAAGAATTCTGCCATTCTCTTTATCTCCCTACTATCGAGTGAGTCCATAAGTCAAGGTGTGTTCGCTGAAAATTGGCAGCTGTTCAACGTCCGCCCAATATTTAAATCTGGAAGTAAAAAGCAATGTGTCAATTATTTTGTCCATTACTAAGCTTTTTGAGCAATCTATCAAAGCTGTTTTGAGTTCTCCAAGAGATGTTGGTTGATCAGTATATGGATTGGCCAATAGGCGTTCAGTTGACACTAATAATTGAAGAAGGCCATGAGGTACATGCCATTTATACCGATTTTAGTAAAGCCTTTGACAAGCCTAAGCATTCCATTTTGATTTATCGACTGTCAAAGCACTTGAACTCTCAAGACTGGAATCACTGGTACCTTGTTATATTGGATTAAATTATATTTAAGCAATCGTGAGCAGTTGAAATTAGTGGTTGCTTGTCTCGACGCTTTAAAGCTTCTTCAGGAGTTCCACCAGGCTTGTTCCTCGGTTATTTCATGTTTATTCTATTTATACATGATTTCGTTTTTCTTCTGAAGTCTGTTTAGGGAACTCTGCTTTCCTCTGGATATGAAGATTCTGCAAAACTCAATTTATAGCGCAACTTTAAAGCATGTTGATTTAGTAAAGCATCTTAATGTATGTAAACAAGATGCTGAGCATTGTAAGGAAGTCCTGTAGGGGTTTCAGTTGTAATCCTGCATTTAAATCTTTGTATGTATCTTTGGTCAAATCTAATCTTGAGTTTGCTAATGAAATATGGTCTCCTAACTGTTTAGTTTAATAAATATCAATAGGAATGGAAATGTTTATATATGCAAATAAGAAACCGATAAATTCTGATTTCTGCATTGGAGATTCTGGTCTTGAACATTGTGATCGGAAAAATTATTATAAAGTATATAATAATCACAATATATAAAATCACAATAATAAATAACTTCTCCAAATGTTTTGAGCGCGCACTTCATTCTGCTTTATATCCTAAAGTGGGGAGTCTTATAAATACTCGACAACATGGATTCATGAAAGGTAGATCTACCACTACAAATTTGATTTCTCTTACAGAATATATCACCGAATCAATAAATGCAAACTCTCAAGTCGATGTTATTTATACAGACTTTTCAAAAGCATTTGACCGACTAGACCACAACATTCTCATTAATAATTTCGACCTATATTATGGATTTTCTTCTTCTTTGTCAAATCTTTTACAGTCCTATCTTACCGAGCGACCACAACACGTGGAATGTTTTGGTCGTAGTTCGGTGCAGATAGTTGCCACTTCCGGAGTCCCACAGGGCTCAATTCTGGGACCACTTCTTTTCAACTCATTCATTAATACAATATCTGACCAACTTGATGTTAATAGCCTGCTGTACGCAGATGACAAAAAACTATATATTAGAATTGACTCAATTTTGGATTGTGAGCAGCTACAAAATAATTTAAGTCTTTTGAATACATGGTGTAAAAATAATAATCTACCCCTTAATGCGGCTAAATGTAATGTTGTCTCATTTGGCTTAAAGAAAAACTTCATTACTTACAACTATACCATAGATGATGTTATTCTGCCTAGATCAACTGAATTTAGAGATTTAGGGGTGATCTTTGACAGCTCTTTCTTTTTTCAACCGCATATTTTAGATATTGTCAAGCGCAGTTATAGAATGTTGGGATATATCATCAGGAACTCGCAAAATTTTAATAATGTTCTTAGTCTAAAAATCCTGTACTTTTCTTATGTCAGATCAATATTGGAATATGCATCCCAAGTTTGGTCACCATATTATACAAATCATATTCATGAACTTGAAAATATTCAACGAAAATTTCTCAAATATCTTTGGTACAAGAGTGACGGAGTGTACCCAGAAATTGGTTTCCCACATCAGCGTTTATTGGAAAGATTTTCGTTTGCTTTGCTGGAGGATCGGCGAAAATCCGCTGATTTGCAATTTTTATTTAAGTTGGTAAATAATATTATTGATTCACCAGATCTATTGCAGCAACTAAATTTTCATGTGCCTCGCATATCAGCAAGGAATACATCAACTTTTTACCTATCAAGACCTAGAACCAACATTTGTAAATTTTCTCCTCTGCGCAGAGCATGTAACATACATGACTCTGTTCTGGATCAGTGTGACATCTTTAATTGCAGTTTGTCGGAAATTAAAAGAGTACACTTTTCCTAGATGTTTTACTTTTAATTTACTTTGTCTATATTTCTTTTAATACCATTTGCTTGTAATTATTGATAATATTGTATTCTTTTTAATTTTCTTAAGATACCTATGTTTTGTAATTTATTGTTGTAATTTTCCCACTCATTAATTGGAATTTATTCTGTGGAGTGGTGTAAATAAATAAATAAATAAATAAATAATTAAACTAGCAGACGATTAAGGTAATGTTTTTGGATTTAAGTTAAAACTAACGACATAAGTACTAGCATTCATGTACTAAATCTACATAAGTTAAAAGAATATATAATCTATATTATATATCTATATATTCTGTACAAAAAATAAAAATAAAGTTTAAAAAAAAACAAGTTATAACAAAAACATCACTCTGATCTGGGTACTCAGCTCTCTTAGAGTCTCTTGTCTCGTCTCAATGAACACAGGAAGTGGTATGATGCCCTCTAAATAAATGAACTAAATGATTTATGTGAAAAATAATAACAAAACAAATCTTTAAATAAATATGTATTGGAGTGTAAAGTCAGCAATATGAGTAGAATCAGCGTTATTAAAATCTCTTGAAGAAAAGTGATCAGAACAAATTCTATACCTCCAAGTCTTAATAAAATTTATATTGCATATCTCACTTCATGTTTTTGTTTGCAGGGGTCTGAAGTAAATTGAAAAAATCTATTATTACTGTCCAGAACCATTTTAAATTCACAAAGAATATGTGTATAATACAGGATATGTCTTTACAGGAAAATTTTAATCTATTTTTTGGTTGTGAATAAAAAAAAAGTCAGACAGTTTGTAATGATCCAGTTAAAAATTAAATTTTTAAGGTGAAACGTCTTGATCGAAACCAACTGAATTTGACTTTATTAAAGACTGAAAATTGACAATACAAAGTTAAAAGTAAAATCAAATTTTCTTTTCGGAAACCTGGAATTGCTGCAAAAAACCCAAAGCATTACTACTGATATTGAAAAAGACACTTCTTAGGAAAAAGAAAAGATTTAATTTAAAATAGCATCCTTAAACCCAAGCCACGCTTACGGCATACATCGAAAAAGAATCTCAAATAATATGACATATAATGTCTTATCAGTCAATATCAACAACGTCATTTCTGTCAATTTTGTCAAGCAAGATGGCCGACATACGATTTCGTTAAAGGCTTTATAAGCCTTATACATCCAAATCTTATTTATGTCTGAATCATAGAACACAAATCTAGAGAAATGCGTGTTGCGTAATGATCAGATAGAAATTCTATTGACGTTGATGAAAAGGACGCAGGCGGTCATCTTCGGTGGCGTGTGGCGGTAAAATTTAAAACTGATCTATTGTGCGATATTTCAATTTAAACTAATTTGGAAAATTACAGAAGTTGATGCGTTAAGTGAAGTTGTATAGTATTGAATTGTAAAAATTGAGAACTGTGACATAGATATATCAAAAATAGGATTGAATCAGCAATTATACCTTGGAAAATGATAACACATCCAAAATGCACCGCAACATTATTAGAAAACACAGTAAATGTACCTGCCTCTATGTTGCTCCGCAATGATTGGATGTTTGCACGCTTGTAAAATAATTGTCAACCCACGATATCGGAAAATTACAAAAAAAACCTACAAAAAGCTATAAAATTGAGGCTTACCTTGTTTTCCACCAAAAAGAAACATAAAAAGAGACAGTCAAATATGACCGTTAAAATGGTCATATTCAATATACGTCAAAAATTAGCCAATAAGAATCAGTCGACTATCTTGGGTGGCAAACTATTTCGCCCCGCCATATTCGATCTTCATACCCATAGTCTGAATGTTATGCAATAATGATGACCAATATATGGTACCGATAATATATTATGACAAATGACAGACGATGCTTTGTTTTCGCTTTTAAAAAAGCGTCAAATGGATAATTAACCCAACTAAAGGCCATTTTAAAAGTTAACTTAAACTTTAATCATCAAGTTACGCTTAGCAAGAACATGTCTGTTTTATAAACGTCCCATTTCTTCCCCGTCTTTGAGACGTTATTAGCTCCATATTGTCAAAAGATGAATTTTTCGTGTTTTCCTTTTGGCCGTAGATATACTTCTATAAAAAAAGCCTCTACAAGCTAAAATCTATGAAAAATTGTGTCATTTTGTATGACATATCAGATGCTTGGCAGTCCGGTAGTCCCGAGGAGATATATTCGTTTTTTTACCGCCATCTAGATGTCAAGGAATACAATCTTTTTCAGTATTAGGTTATATTCAAAATTATTGACAGAATATATGTCAAAAACCAGGATTTTTTTTGTAAAGTCAACTTTAACTGATACCCCATCCACCTGATAAACTTAACTTCTACATTTTGAAGTTAACTGTGACATGTGACGTTATTACAAGTTAACTTTAAGTCATCTGTCAAAATAGTTTTACAATACCGGCTCTAAATGTATTGACCTAACCTAAAAAAGGACTTTACTAAGGGCCAATCTTCATAAATATTCCTCCCGCTGGGTCCGGCGACAAAGCGGCAAGCAGCAGGAAAGCTCTCGGTAGAATCGTTCTCACACGGGTCGCTGACTTTTGCTGATCAGCGGAGACAATATGTGTGGTGCGCGGGGTTGTCATGGCCGATTATCCGTTCAACAAAAGTAATACAATATATTTTCTGGGTAATTTTTTACTCGCATTAGGATAACGAGTTTCGTCGTAGGTGATGCTGGTCAGGTTCAATTAGGCCTTCGCGCGATCGGTTACTTTAATATCAATTTAAATTTACAACGGTAATGACCCCGAGATAAATGGTCAAAATTTACTTAAAAGTGGTTTATTCATGTTTTTTTTTCCTGGTTTCTATTATGTCCATTGAAGTTGAAATTAGCTCCTTTAAAGCAAATTTATTTTAAAATAGGATAAATAATAAGATTTTTAATTTTCAGAATTTCGTATGATTACTAAATTCATCATGGAACATCTAGTAAAAGAGAGTTACTTATCAAAAGTACCATAATATTAAACGCATAACATATCTCTCTGAGTCTCTCTAATTATGTATCATCTATCTCATCTCTATCTTCTAATTTACAGGTCTTGTCTCACCAAAAGTTCTTATAGGACTTTTGTAAGGCTCTGGAAAAAGACAGTCATAGCTTTAATCACGAATAAGACCAAAAATGTACATGTAAAAAGGAATTTTTAAGACTTGGACCTCTTATCTCTTACTACTTTTAGCTACTACCAATAAATAAAAAATTTGGATGAAATCATTATAATATAATATCTATTATTTATAAAAATTAACTGATTTTAGATGAAGAAAATTGACTCAGCTGCGACTGGTATAAAAAATTATTGTAAAGCCCTAGAATATACTAAAATACATGATGTCAAATGCCTGGAATAAATTTAAAAAAAAATTTAATCTCTGAAAGATATAAAAGCAGAAAAGTATAAAAAATTACTATTTTGCATGCATGAAAGACACAAATTGCAGCCATTTGATAACATGATGACTTTATTCATATGCCTAAAATAAAATAATAAATCAGTTAATATATCTTAAAGACAAGAGAGAAAAAATTAGTTAAAAACCTAAGAAAATAAAATTAGTTAAAATTTTTGTTTTTTTGTGACTCAAAAATCTTTTATGGTTCTTGCCAAGTGAGTTGGATGTGAGGTCAAATAAAACTTAGGTTTTAGATTTTAATATTGCCGACGTTTCGACTTATTAGACCCTTCTTAGGGCGCTACAATGGATATAATTGGCGGTTATTTAAATTATAAAATTATTAGTAAAATACTGATTTTACTTGATTTTACTGACTGCAGTATTTAAATCACTTTAAATAGTATAAGAATTAAAGTGGTTCAAAGTGCCAAAAGTGTAGGAATATATACGAAGGTTAAATAAAGATGTCGCGAATGTTTCAAAATAAACTATTTAAAAAGTTTTTTTAATTAGAAATTGGAAAGAAATCTTTGAAATTTTTATCTTTCAATTTTTTTATTGTAATTTTATTTACAGTAACTTTATTTATTAATAAAAAAACCTTAAAAATTATTCCAAAAACTTGAAACGTTTAAAAAATTAATTGAACAGATTGGAAACATGTGTAAAAGTGACTAAAAAAATGATTTTAGAAACTTGAAACCTTTCGAAAAATGCCTGAAAAATTAATTGAATTGGTAAGCAAAATTTAAAAATCTCAAAAATTTTTCCAAAAAACTTGAATTGAGATAAATCCATGAGTTGCAAAGGGTTAAGCTTGTTTTACCAGATGACCACGACTAACTCTATCAAACGCCTTTGAGAAATCTGCAATAACTATTGGAATATATTGCAACGAAAGTGATCTTATTGACCGATATAACGAATTCTGTTTGGACTAATTAATGAGCACCAAATTAAACCAAAGTTATTAATGTAATTCTTAAAAACTGTATTTATTATTAAAACTTAAAAGTGCAAGAAGAAACTTAAAATAAATAAATTTGGAAAACATATGAAAAGTCAACATTTTCATATTTTTTAAAATTGCACCTGAGGAACGTGAAAACTTAGATTAAATGCCTACAATAAAAAATAAGTTAATACAGATGCGTGTAATAAAAATAAAAAAATAAAAAAAACCCTGGATTAGTCAAATTATAGCATTTAACACTACAAATAAATTCGAGAGAAAAGGACTGTAAAGGTCTAGAATTTTATTTTTAACTATAAAAAGTCATCATTTATTTATCGATGGAAAATCGAGTTGTTAATTATGCAAGTTTTTTTTAATTTTAAAAGCTCTTTTCAAAACATTAACAAAATTATCCCTAAAGCTTAAAATAAAATAAAAAAATATCATATGCCTGAAAAATCTAAAAATATCAACGAAACTTACAGGCTATCACAAGCCTAAAGTAAAATTAACTTTTATTTTAATTCTAAGAACCAGAAATAAAACAAAAAAAATCTCTAACAAAAGATATAGAAATAGAAAATAAAAATCCATTTGAGAAACTCAAATTCACATGCTTGAAATAAAATTGAAAATTTATCCAAAAGTCTGAAACAAAAACAAATTAAATCAAATGTCTAAAAGAAGCTGAATATTATTTCAGAATGTCTGTTTTGCCAGTGGTAAATAGAGGTAAATAGAGGAAGACATAATGCTCATACAAGACTTAAAACACACCTTTCCAGAAGTTTCCAATATTTCCATTTTTAGGAATTACACAAGAACAATACTAAAAAAACTTGAATATTTTGTGTATTCGTATGTGACTGTCTTAAAAATGTGTTAATGTAGTAAACTTCTAAAAACTTCATATTAAATTAGAAAAAAATGGTGAGGAATCTGATGGAATACTTTTTAAACATTAAATTGTTTTATATGTATAAGGTGCATGTTATGATGTTATAGTGCTTTTAATAAAGCAAGCATATCTAGAAAATAAAGAGCAATTTTGTCGATCTAGCAAAAGCTTTTGATACCGTTTGTCCTTGCAAGCTTCTTAATAAATTAGAATCTGTTGGTATAAGAAAATCGTGTCCTGATTTAATGTAAAAACAACAACCTCGTATTTATTATTAAATACGGTGTTCAACAGTTAGCTAAATGACAAAATAGAAAGTTTTGCGGATGATACATTTTTATTTATTAAAGCTGAGTCGTGGACTGAGGCAAAAAATTTTGGTAAATTAAAGAAGTGGTTTGATTTTAATACTCGAAAATTAAATGCTGATAAAACTCATTTTGGAACATTTAGTTCTTACAACTCAGCGATTCCTAATATTAATGACTTACATATATCTGACTCTATAAATATAACAGCTAGTAATTCAATAAAATATCTAGAAATTTTAATTGATCAACATTTGAGGTGATTCTTACAGGTAATCTAAATTTGATTAACAAATTTAGATATTTTGTTTCTAGATCTAAATATCTCAGAAAGCACTTTTGGTAAAACCTACACATTGAAGAAAACTATATTTGGCCCTTGTAGAAATTCATTTGGCATATGGTCTGTGTGGACGGGGAGGCGTGTATACTTTACTATAGTCTCTGAAGATTAAATACCATGCAAAAATGGATTATTAAAGTTAATTAAAACAGAAACATTAGATATTCTACAGAGCAACTTTTGATAGGCTCTAAATTTTTTAACGTTAGGTAATTATATTAAAAAATGCTCTCAGAATCCTCTCCTCTAAAGTCTAACTCTAAATCCATCCACATGAAATGAGAAGTACATTGCATAGATGCAGCAAGACGAAAGATTTCACTTTAAATGGTAAGATTCAAAATTTACTGTGTTATATATGTAAAAAATGTAATACTCATGTCTATTAATAAATTGTGAAAATATGTTAGTTATAGGTACACTATTTTTAAATAAATGTGAACTTAACGCAGATAATTAGAGTTAACTAACTCCCTACATAGACCTAACAACTAAAACTAAAAGGGACTAAAATACCAAATATGGACTGTAAACACCGATATGGACTTCAAACTAAAAGTGGCTAATACACAAAATGTGGACTTCTAGAACCAATATGGACTTCTAACTAACAATAAGTGGGTAATACCGCTTCAAATGTAAACATGTTTATTTTGTGTGTTAATTGGCATTTGATTATTGTTATTAATTTTAAGAAAGTTGAAAATAAACATAATCTATTTATTTGTTATTCCAAACCCAAGGCCGGCATTCTTAAGGCCTTAATAATCGTAAAAATCAATAATTCAATTTTTATAAAAAAACTCCTTTTTATTTCAATTTCCTTATACATGCATTTATTTATATGTTTATATCTTTTAAGCTTTTATCAACAATTAATGACATCCTAATAAATGCATATATTAACTCACTCTTCTCACTCTCGCCATAAAAAACATGACTCAGCATTACATGACTGTGTAATCAATATTGATTCTCTCATCGACTTTATTTTCGAAATCGTGTTGGCATATTATTATCCGATACGAATCTTCTTCCAGTAAATACGCTTTCCGGCGATCCTACTCGATTTTTATTTTTTGGTACTACATACGTTAGTAAATCGCTAAAAATCGTATACATTCCATAAACCTGATTATTTTTAAACTGACGCCCAGCGCCTGTCTATACCCGAAAATATCTAACGTGTTTATAAAACATAAAATATTTAAAAATAAAGTAAAATCCAGATCGATATTATGGGCTATACTTAGCATCGCATGTATTTAATTTATATTAAAACGGATAAAAATAAATGCGGAGTGGTCGTGTTAGAGAATTATCGTTAAATTGTATTTTGTTCATTACCACTAACGTTACGAGGTATATTTCGCAATATACAGACAATCTTAAAGACTTTTTGTAATTTTTCTTATAATAATTTATAGTTCTCTTTATATTAAAAGTGTGTCATTGTTAAATAAAATAAAAAATTGATATAATTTCATTTTCTTTAATTTTGTATTCATTTAATTATTAACGTTTCTTTGTGTCTTGGCCTTTTGTTTCGGTTTCACTTCAAATAATTTCTTTTTGATCTTTTCTTTCAGTTTTCTTCAAATAATGAAAAATTAGGAATAGTTTTTTTTTATCACAATTAAGGCACATATTTTTTGTTTAATTTTTTTTCTTTTTATGAAATAATATATTAATTTTCTTTATATTTTCATGTTTTTGTTTATTTCTTACTATTTTTATTTTTATATAGATTTTTCTATTTTTCTATTAATTTATAAAATGCCTTTTACTGGGGAAATTGAAGATTAATAGAATTTATTATTTGATTGGCTGAATTATACGAGATGTTGGGCCTTTTATTATATAGGGTATAATAACGTAGCATTTATTTTTAGTTGACTTTTTCTCCTTTCCAATAGAAAGCAGAATTATTATTGACTCTTATTAAATAGCTTTTTGTTTGTTTTTTTTCTTTTATTATTCTTCTTATAAACCTGTGTATTTAGTTTTTATATTTCATGTCAATGTTTTTAACCAAGCAGAAAAATGAGCAAACGAATGAAATTTTATAATAATTTTGAAATTTCTACGAAAAGTCTAAATATATAAGTATGACAAAAAATTATTTGGTACCTATGCATATGAGAGTATGTAAAAAAATATAGTTTTACTATAGACACGTAAGGGCGCTATGTATTGTATTTTTTTTTAGTTTTTAAATATACTTAATTTACTTTTTTGATTTCTGATAGTGAAATATCTGTAAGATTTTTCAAAAAAATATTTTTTAAATATTAAACTTTTTTTATTTAATTATTAATTGTTTTAGTGAGCTTTAACTGTTTAATTTTTGTAAGTAATTTAAATATCTTTTATTTTTAGTACAATTTATATTATTTCTACATCGTTTACGTATTATATTTTATATAAATATTTTTTCTTGTTTTGCAGTACTTCTTTCTACTATAATAATATCCACTGGCATCCATAACTGCTTTCAGGCATGTAATTCTCCAGGTTTTTTATAAATTTTGCCGAAATTTTTAGGTACTCTTGATTTAAGGTATGATTTTTGTACTCTGGTTTTATGAACCTCCTTTTTAGATATACTTCCGCAGCTTTTCCATAATAATCTATTTGACCAAATGAACTCGGGTTTCTGGATCTTAGCTCTGGATTTCAGATCGACAATCATCTTTTCTATTTATTTCTTTTTTAATTTTTAACTCTTTTTATAAAATGCTCACGTATGTACGTCAAAGTTCAACTACAGACTAAACATGTTTTTTTCTAAATAGCCATTATAAAATATTTAATCAAAGCACAACTATTACAATAGATTAACAGAAAGACAAAATTTTATGACAGTAAAGAGGTATTTATATTATATTATATGAGGATCCAGGATCCAAGAACTCATCCACACTCTAATTGACCTTTTGTGACAGTTTGCTATAAAATTCAACTGCCAGATAATCTTGACTTGGAACAATCTTCAGAAAAAAATACTAAATTCATCAGCAGTATGTTTAGACTCTTGAACTTAAACTTCGGTATAAGAATTTGTATGATTACTGATTATTTGCCATGTGTACTTTAATTCATTATTTGCATTAGAAATTAATTTGTCATCATAATTGCGCTTAGAATGATTTATGGCATTTTTATGCTATTTGTAATCTTTTTTCAAACTAGTATTATCCAATGTCGGGTTTATTTTTGCATTATCATAGAGAAAACTTAAATTATTAGATTATTAACATATCATTATTAAACATGTTCGTTTTAAATTTGTAGTATGGGGTATTGTTTTTTGAGGAAATGAGTATTTAAAGGCCCCTTTGATCATATTGTTAAAAACAGTTGCTGTGTTATACTCTTCATGTTTCACAAAATAAAATTTGCATTTAAACAGTGATTGCTCATATTTTACTACAAAGAGACTATAGAATAATATTTAGTTAAGCATTTAATATCTAGTTAAAATTGATCAGCACAAACAAGATTTCTAAATTTACCATGAGAGAATGGTGAAAACTTTAACACTGCACTTGTCTATATATCGTCACTTAAAATATCTAAGAACATTTTTTTTGTAATGACGTTTTTACCCAAATACACCTTGTTTTAAGTTGGTAAGGTCATTTAAGAAACAAATTTAAGCCATTTGAATTACGAGAAATTGTCTGTTGCTTTCTTCCTTTAGATGACGCTGGAATTATTCTTACATGCACTTTCTTCCAGGCATTTGTGGTAATTTTTCGTTTTTTCCAGGCAATTTTTTAGTCAATTTAACTTTGAGTAATATTGTGTTTTTTTCCAGACCGCTAAGGTAGTTTTCTTGTTACCTGAAGTATATTATTTTAATTTATAACCAATTTGTGGTAACTTTTAGATTTTTTTCTTTAAGGGGTGGAACTCAAAACGCCATTAAAATTATTTTAGGTTTTTTCTTGATTTTCAAGTGGTCGAACAGGAATTTCTTGTTTCTAGGCAAGATTAAGAAATTGTTTTAACAATTCAGACAGAATCAAAAAATAACCCTGATAGGCTTAAATAAGCAAAAATAACCTTCAAGCAAAGCCTAAGTAAAAGAAAGTTTCAGATCTATATTACCTAGTATAGAAACGGGTTTGATTAAATGATTTGTATGTATTTGATAATGGTGATGGTATTTTCAAAATACTAAAACAAGACTGATCAAAAAAGCTTCTACATGTTTATTACGTTTTAAAAATAAAAAGTGATTGAACTTCTGAGGCAGAGGAATTCTTTGCTGAATATTTACAATTATTTTTTGACCAAAATTTTTCTGAAGTTTGACTGGTTCTATGAACTTTTAAAAGATTATTTCTGTTTTTTGTGAATAACTTATTTTAAACAAAATAAAATCATAATTGTTGGCATTTTTCGCCTGGAATATTTTTGATACATTTTCTACCCGTAGACAATGAGCTTATCTATGTCTACACTGTTTACGTGCCCATCATACCTCTATATCTTCATTTTTATGTCTCTTACTACATAAAAATGAGTGGTATAATGTAAGAAAAATGATGGGTCCAAGCGTTTTTCCAAAAAACCCTTCGCTTAATTTTAAATGAATTAAGACATATCTTTTAAAACGCATTGTATAGTATATCCTGTGTGAAAAATCATTTAAGTTTACATCCACAGAGTTCATATTAACTTCTTTTCCTTTTCTCCAAAAAATTAAAACCTAATATTCTGACAACTTTTTTTCCAAACAAACCCCTTGTGGGTTTTCTGTTATTAAACAAAAACAGTCCAACATGTGGCTTATTTTTCCCCAAATAACTCATAACTCATATAACACAGTGACACACTTGACGTCCCTAATCCCAAAAATAAAAATACATTAAAAATGTTTAGAAAACAATTGAGGTGGCGGGAACCGCAATACATCTGTTTTACAAACACGGCCTCTCACTTTTACAATGGTGTTATATAAATTTACATTTACATTGTTTAAAGTTTTAACACTTTGGATTCGATGTGACAGTGACAGTCGATTTGTTCAGTTTGGCATCAAGTGATCTGTCAATTGCTGGGGAATTTTACTTTTCAAATAAAACGAGTTTTTTGGGTTTGATTTAATTATGGGAGCCGCGTATTAAACTGTTTAGGCGTATTAAATATTTACTTTTGGCAGAAAAAATTATCTGATTTTGTTGTGTTTTTTTTTAGTATATTTTTTGTTTTTTTTTTCACATTAAAAAAAATCCTCTTATTTCCCTCAGTCCTGTTATTGAGTCAAGATAGGTAGGGTAAGATGAGAGAAACTTTAGGAATTAAAAGACGAATATATAATTATTAGTCGTGGCTTGTGGTCTTTCTGGTACTAATGTCAAAAAAGTGATGGTTTATTTTTTATTCTTAAACCAAAAGATAAAAAAATCTATATAATTTGTTTATTCCTGCTCCTATTCAACTGAAGCACTCTTAAACAAAGTTGTTTAATGCTTTATATGTTCCAGACTTTTTGACAATTTCTCAATTTTTATTGCTTTCAGGACACAGTTTTCTTTTGTTTGATTTGACTTTATTCTATGTTTTAAGCATTTGAAATCATTTTTAGTTTTACGTAATTACCTCAAATGCTTTAAATAAATTTAGTATGCCTGAAAGAAAAATATACCTTTCATTTTCAAGACGTATATAAAATAAAATATTTTTTTTTAGATATCACTCTTACAACAAATAAGTAAATTAGATACAACGCTCTAATTTAAATAATCATGAGCTTCTACTGCTTTCATGTTAATAATACTGTAGCGTGTTTACCCGTTTGTTAGGTGTGAATTAAAACAATCAAAAATAGTCAACTAATTTATTTACACACTTCATTACGAAAACACGATCAGTTACGACGTTTTTATTTACAACTACCTAAATCTCTGGCCAATATTTCCAACTTTACTTCACTGAACTCTATTATACTACGAACTATTGACTACGATCAGCGATGCAGCTCCTTATATACTCGGCAGAACACTGTTCCGGAAGATTCCCGCTAACCTTCGATACGTCAAGCGGTGTACCACTTGTGTCATTCAAATGCAAATATGGATACAAAGATTTTTAGAAACAATTGTGGCGATCCACGTGTAGAATATTTTATGCCAATCTGTGATCTAAAACTCTATTTAACTCAAAAAAAGAGCGACAAACGCCATCTGTTATAAGTAAGACTGCGAGAAATTATCATAACATTTAAATGTACGCATTAATTTACTACTTTGAATTAAGTAGATGCATTGAGGCTATTTTTAGACCAATCAATGTCAACTAGTTTGCCATTACGTCTGTCTATTTCACTTTGGCAGGTATAACAACAGATCGCGTTTCAACAAACAGTGGGATATAATATGTCCATTATTTAACGCGGACTTTATAAATTATGTAATTTAGGGAAATTTATGCGAGGCGGTACTTTATTGCGAAATCCAAATATATAAGAGATATAAGATTTATAGCGATTTAATAGGAAAGAATTAATTCGTTTTTTTTTAGCTTAAAAGTTAGATCACAAACAAAAATATAATATACTTTTACTGAATAAGTAACATTGACACTAATAAAATAATACATTTTTATTTAAAAGTTGTTTATTTAAAAGTTGTTTATTTAAGATTATGCACTAATTAGTCAAATAATTAATATTTTTCATTTACTTAATGATTCTGTTCAATTTCATTTCCTAATATTTCTCCTCCTTCATTTGTGTTTACTTTTTGGCGATTTCTATCTTCATCTTTGATATGTTTAATGAGTTTACTTTATAATTTTTTGTCATATTGAATATATATTATTCTCTGACGAATTTAACTTACCAAACTCACTTTACATCAAAGCAAGCCGCCTCAATTTTAATTCCTAAAAGACGCAAAAAAGGGATGCCTTTGTGACCTTTCACTAGCTCCAAGGATTTGTCAACTTACCAGCCACTACAAAGGAACACGCACTCCTTGATACGAAATTCGATTCATTTCCTCAAACTTCTTCAGGCTATTAATGTTAGACCCATCGATGAGCTAGCATAATATGTCAAAAAGAGAAAAAAGATCTGATACGAGTAAGTAATACGCGTCAAAAAGAGACGAAAGTACCAAAGCGATGACGTTATACCCTTAGTAGTTTTGTAGTCCGAGCGTACAGGGATAAACGTATCAAAACAATTAATTTTTATACGTATAGCAGTTGTAATGGATGCAGAAAACTACAACAACAAGATTTAAAAAATCCTGAAAGGTAAATATAAACTACTAATTAAAAATGCTACATCAACAATAGAGGGAAGAGTTTAGAGGGGTCTTAAAAATTATCTCTCTGATGCCAAATTCACTCTAAACCATAGCAAGCCACCACATTTTCATAGGCTTCATAAAATACACAAAGTAGGGATCTTTAAACTTTTAAAGGAAACCTTTAAAGGAAAGATTGGAACTTTAAACGCCAAATTCATGTTGAGCATTATCCAGTCAGTACAAGGGAACACGAAATCCTTTGTACCAAATTTAACTCATTTTACTCGTTTAATTATCGACTACTACTAGGAGATTCAAGGGGAGAAACAAGCATGCAGAGAAAACTGGACAGAGCACTAAAGAAGTATTGAACATCTTTGTCTAATAGAGTACGCACATCGTAAGAAAGCCTCCACACCTATATATTATAGGCTTATAAAAGATACACAAAGAATTGTTACCTTTACGATATTTAGCCATTTTTAACTAATTTAACAACCGCAGAACCTTCTTTTGGACATCATTAAAATCTTTAACAAGGAAAGGAGTTCAATTTTTCAATATCTAGCTCAATCACATCACATCAATATGTGATGTGATTGAAGACAGATTTTTCAGCTTAGACGTTGACGATCTATACACTTAAATATAGCAATAGGATATTGGCATCCGTGTAAATAATCTGCGACTGACTTAGAAACAACCATTCGAGTTTCGTTTTCAACCTAAATCTGTCCACACTTATGGGTGTGATCGAACTTAGACATCTATCCTCTACACTTCAGACGAAGGACAACCGCTGGGTTCCTAATTTTCTCCAGTGTTAGCAAATATTTACATGGACGAGCATTAGTCAATACTACTTAAGATAAATATAAGCTTTGGCTTCGATATGTGGATGATACCTTGATCATATGGGACAAAGGAGAGAGCTTTTAGAACTTTCTACTAACTCAACAACTGAAAGATACTAATTAAGTTTACGATGAAGACCGAGAAGGTTTTAGCACAGCCTTTCTTAGGTCTTCGAATTTCTTTAGGCTATTAACGTTAAACCCACCAATAAACTTTGATACACATGTGCCCATGGCAGAATTCCTTAACAATATTAGGAAAAGATTCAGGCAGGGCAAAACACTTGCAGCGCACGCTAGACTTGCATTGAAGGAATTCGTAACTCTTACTTTCAATTCTTTTACATCTAAGTTTCACGCCCAGGCTGGAGAACTCCAAATAAGCTCGCTGTTGCCTCCAGTAGTGGCCAATTTATACATGAAATAGCTCCAGTAGCATACTATAAATACAGCTCAATCCAAACCCAAAGTATGGTTGTGATGTGTCGATGATCCATTTATTATTTGGGCCAACAGCGATACAGATCTAGCACACTTTCTGGAGCAAATAGATGATATTAGGCCAAGCATCAAGTTCACGATAGAGTTAGAAACCGAGTCAACACAGCACTTATTACTTCTTGTATAGAACAATAACAGACGCTTTTGAACATCAGTCTATCGCAAACCAACACACACGACAATATCTACACTACAATGTCAATCATCCTAGTTCGATAAAAGTGGGAATCATTAACACCCTGTATAGGAGGGCAGCCACAACATGCAACAATAATAATGATCCCAAATAAAAAACATCACCAGACTAGCAGAACGGGAATCCAAGTAAACTAATAAAGACAACTATTAAAAAAGCAGCTGAAATAACAAGAAAAGAGCAACTGGAGGATCCTACAGAGGTTTTAATGCTTTCGTATATCAAGTAGATAACTTTATAGATAACTTTGGAGAAAATCAAGAGAATTGCCAGAAAATTCAACAGGAAGACTGCCTGCATTTTGGAAACAACTATACGAGGCTTAGTATCGAAGACCAAGCCAGAATGCCTACTAGACACCAAAAACTGTATATACCTGTAGATGTGGAGAGTCATACATAGGCGAGACAAAGCGACCGCTAGAAATCAGGACAAAAGAGCATCGAAAGTGGATCAAAACAGAAGAGGTTTCCAGATTAGGAATAACAGAACACGCTTGGTTCGATGGACATAAGGTACATTGGATTGAGGCCAAGATTTTTTGCAAGAAGCTGGAAGAAACACTGGAAGAAAAGAAGGTTCCTGGAAGCAACTCATATTACCCAAAGCTTCAGCCAGCATTCTCCACATATGGAGACCTCTACTATTAGAACACTGCATACTACACCGCCACTATGAGATCATTTAATTTGCTTGCAGATGACGCTTCCGTTGTCTAGCATTTTTGTTTCAATGTAAATAAAAAAATTGTCGTAAGGTTTAAATCTGAATCGTAGTAGCGATTCCCTAATGAGACAAGTAAAAACAGATTTTTGAGAATTCATATTGATGGTAAATTGATTTAAGATCAACATGTGAGAGCTGAGGAGGGACATGGCAAGATCGGTGTATTTTTTATTGTTGGAGTCTTTCTTTGATTTATGGGATTTCGTTCTGGAGTGCACCTAGTCAAAATGCTGTTTATTTTGCAGAAACAAGCGGTTTCAATTTTTATAAAATAAAACTTCTAGAATAAATGCAAATTTTCGAGAATAAACGCACTTCACACATGATCAGAGGTCACACAGCTCTAGTATATAAGTCTGTAGTCTAGTTGTTAGTTTACACTTGATAACGGTTGGAGATGTTTCTTAACTGAACGTCATGCTAAATTTAATATTAAGGCAATGAATGTTCGACATCAAAACATTTTTAATTACATGGATTTCCAGAAATATTTAATTTTTATTTTTGATAATTTCATTTTTGCTATTACCACATATTGATAAAATGAAGTTATAACATTTAACTCCCACTTTTACATCAATCAGTAAATCTTTTTTTTCTATAACTTTTATATTTTGTAAGGAAACTATTCCTTTAATATCAACCTCTTAACGAACTAACTCTCGGAGTAAAAAAACAAATAGTCCATAATGAACGAAGTTCCTTTGATTCCTTATAGAATACGCTATATACCAAGGTCTCGACTAGACCAATACCGGATCAGATATATTACAATGTATGCAAATATATTCAAATCTAGTTAGAATAAACAAATTCCAATACAGATGCTTATAACACTAGACTGATTTAACTACCTGATAAATAACGTCTGAAGCGAAAAAAGAACAAGGAAAAATGTATTTTGACAAGAGACACGATTACCGTGTGACTGTTATCACATTTGTTATGGTTTAGTAAGTTAATAGTTCATAATTGGAGTGTTATGTTTTTAATTTGAACGTTGAAGTGATGGATTTTTATTTGTTTTTTTGTTATGAATACATTTTTGGGTGTAAATGGAGAGTATTTAAGCGGATTTGAGGATTATGATTATGTCCCTGTCATAAATACTAATTATTATATTATTAAACCTGAAAATAGAAAAATATTCCCTGACATATAATAACTTAAGTTGATGATTGATGATTGGCAGTAAAAAGAGATGAACTACTTAAGAATTTAAAAACACTTATGTCATATGGAAATCTATGTAGTAAATAATTAATTGTACAATGATTCAGTGTGCAATCACGCATTTCAGCGAAGAGAACTCATAAAATTTCCATGCTTTTAATATTTAGACATGACAATGAAATATTAACGAGCATCATTTAACATTAATATTCAGACCATTTAATATTCAGTTAAAAAATTAAAACCTGTATGCCGCTTACGTAATAAAAGCCTAACGTATAAAACGTATAAAAGCCTGAAAATAAAACATAATTTCCTTAAGTTATTCATAACACATCCCTAAAATGGTGGACGACAAACGACCTTCTAATTTATTGTTCTTCTTATCCGCAGAGAGGAGCGCGAGAGAGCGATATAATAATGCAAAATGGTCACGTTCTTAATAATGAGGAAAGAAGATTTCGTCCTAGATTTTCTGCCGTTTGAAAAAGCACTGATGCAATGAGAATCCGGTGAAGGTAAACTCATAATTTAATATGGCGGCCGACGACTTTACTGCCACGGCTTTTGGATTTATTTATGTGGCGTACGTTAATTGTGTCAACTAATTTTATAAATTTTGATCTCATATAACTCGTATATCAACAGCTAAAGAATAGAAAATAATAGTAGGTTATTGAATAAGCAGATGAAGAAATCTCTAATCGAAGAGATCTTGGAACTGATGAAAAGAAGGAGATTGTTTAAAAATAAAACAACAGAATACCTGAACATATAAATAGAAATAAGAACGAGAATAAGAACAACCAAAGAAAAAGAGCAACTGAAAAAAATTTAAAAGAAAAACAGTTAATGTACCTAAGGATACCCAGGGCCGAGTTATAGTAAAACAAACAAACAAATAGGAACCTGAGAAAACGATGAAACTGTCTTTGGATCAGTTTCTGCTGAAAACAAGCTGAAAAAAGTATGGATTATCTTATCGAAAATCAAAGTTATAGTAACCGAAATCGTAGTTCGCGACTAAGCTGTAAAGCAATAAAAATTACCACCAGAGGATATTGAGGTGAAGCTAAGCAAATCTAATGGGCGATAAACAAACAAACTGCATTTTATGGTAGGCGTGAACCCTGCTTTTAAAGACATCGTACATAGGAAAGAATTCTGGCCAAAGGGAGCGCACTTTCAAAGATTTAATTTTTTATTGGGTAGAGATTTTCTGGACAAAAACTAACCCAAAACCATGCTTAGCAGAACATAAAACTGAATATATACTATATCATCAGAACATACGTAGTGTGAACAACAAAACTTTAGAACTAGAAGTTTTACTTACAAAAATTACCCCCGATATTCTCTGCATATCGGAACATGGAAATACTGTTGAAAAATTGCATCTTATTAACTATAATATACAGAGCTTTAGATCTCGACAAGCAAGTCGACGTGGGGAACACGGATTTTCAGGAAAAAGGACCTGATTGTAGAAAAAGGTGATTATAATATAAAACTGAAGTAACTGTTATCTGTATATGCAGATATCTCCTTTAGGAGACTAATATTGTTCAAAATAAACTAGTTGATTTATTAATTCTCTATATAGTACAAAAAAAAATATTCTGTGAAGACTTTAACTGTAAGTTTGCAGGCTCTGATCCTGCAGCGAATTCTTAAAAAAATCTGTTTCTGAGTTATAAACTAAAGAGTCGAATAGAGGGCATAACAAGGCCAGATAAAAACTTGGTTACACAAATGGATAACATATTTACAAACTTTAAGTCAAATACAACCAACTCTAGTATATATACCACTGACATTGCAATTGATTATTATGGTCAATTATTTAAATTCTAATGTTTAAAGCAACTAAAAAAATATACACAAATAAAGGTTTTTCACAAATAACAATATTTTTAAGTTTATCATACTCGGATCAGGAAACATGTATGAAGTATAGACCAAAGATACTACAAATTTGCAGAATCCTTTAACTTCTACTTCAATTTATCATTTCTGTAAGTCATTCTAGGATAAAACAAAATAACACCAACTTAGTGAATGCAGAAATTAAAGAATATAGTAAATATGTCAATGTGATCTTTGATACTGGCACCATACCCACAGAATAGCTGAAATCTAAATTTATTATTCTTCCCAAAAAGCCCAATGCTAGGAAATTAAGCAAGTTTTGAACCATAAGTTTGATGAACCATCTACTAAAGATATTCCTAAGAATAATTCACAGTAGAACAGATAAATTATCTGAAGAACAGATATGTGAGACTCAATATTCGGCTTTAGAAGTGCTATAGGGACTTGTGAGGCTCTTCTTTTATTCCAAGGATTGTTTCAGCGCTGAAGGGATTTCAACTGTTTGGAAGTTCCGCAAAAAGCAGGCCTGGATGAAAAGGGTCTAAAAATCATCAGAAATCTATGCTGGAATCAAATGGATTTTGTCAGGGAAGACAGAGAGACAACAGAAGAGATACAAATATTACGTGGTGTAAGATAGGGGATATACCTAAAATTTTCATCTTGAAATACATCAAAACACGTTTTCGTTACTCTTATAGTATTTGTGCACTAGTGATTTAAAATGAATTTGTTTTTTTCTCGTGATTAAAAACACGAGCAATGTATTGATCTCAAATTTCTCATTACATTAAAAAAAATTCAACAAAGTGCAATGAATTGGTGCAAGAGGCCTATGGAGACAAGACTCTATCTCGTGTGCGTATTTTTGTGTGGTGAGTGATGAAAGCGATTAAGTGAGGGTCGAGAAAGCGTGGAAGATCACGAGCGGCCGGGTCGTCCTGTCACTGTTGCAACTCCGGAAACAATGACCAAAATCAACCAAACTGTTCTCTATCGTCGAACGAGCATCCAGATGATTGCTGAGACTGTAAACGCCGATAGAGAAATGGTTAGAACAATTTTACATGAGGAGTTATACATGACAGAAGTGCGTGTAAATTTGGTGCCAAAAATTTAATGGTAAATTTGGCTCAGGTTTTCTTGAAAGGTTATAAGAAGATCCTTAACTGATGAAAAACATTATTACTTGCGATGAAACGTAATTTTTTCAGTACGATGTTGAAAAGAAGCGGCAATCGATGCATTGGAAGACGCCTGAATCGCCCAGAATCAAAAAAGCAAGAATGTCCAAATGAAAATTTGGTGTCCAAAGGCAATATTGATCGTTTTTTTCGACATGGGTAATGGTATCGTAGAGCGTGGTAGCTGCAAAAATGAGTTCGTAAAATGGTTCTAGTTTTGGAAGAACACCTCGTAGATTTGGCACTAGGATGACGTGCTTGCCCATAGAGCGCTTTTTGTGAAGCGGTATTTGGCTAGATATTGGGATAAACGCACTCCAGTGCTCGAACACGCACTGTACTCACCAGATTTGGTACCGTGCAACTTTTTTTTGTTTGCAAAGATAAAATCTGCCTTGAAAGGGACATGATTGAAAGGGTCCTAAAGGCTCTCACCAAACAAGACTTCCAGCACTGCTTTGATCCATGGAAAGATGTGTGGTGAGGTGAGGGGAGAATATTGAAGGCGAGCATTTAAATGTAGATTAATTTTTATAGTAAAACCATTGTTCTTAACTAGTCTTGTTATTCAATAGCCAGATCTCGTATAGATCTAGAGAAGTGTGTTGAAAAATTAAAGAACGTGGTACCTCCAATCAATCAACCTCCACTATTTCGCGCTGTTGTTAACAAGGTTTTAACAGCCAACATTTAATCTCATATAACTCTTATACAGCTAAAGAATAGAAAATAATAGTTAGGTTTTATAGGTTATTGAATTTATTATTCAAAGGCAATGAAATTGGAATATTCAGCATAAGTTTAGTCGGGTTAAGGTTTTAATGCGATAGAAAATTTTATTCTGCAATAACTGAAGAAAAACCCTGATGTAAGTGCACCCTACTTGGCTGCCGAGCTGGAATCCAAAGCTGGACAACGGATTAATTCGGAAATAATCCGAGTTTATAAAGGAAAAATGGGTTATTATGGCGAAACCTGCAAGAAAATGTGGATTAACAAGAAAATGGAATACTGAGAGTAGAGTTTGCAAACGGCCCATTGGTTCTAAGGAAAATTTTTCTGATGAAAATAAATTTTGAGTTTAATGGTAATGGATAAATGCATGAAAACACATGCATTTCTGATATCTACGCGCATGGGAAAATTATTGAACCAGTTTTTTAAAATTATGCTCTTTTGATGTTATTGCGTAAACAACGCAAGAGATTTTCAGAAGATAATAATTATCAGTAAATAAATGAAAAGGTGATAGAGAAAACAAGTTTAAACTTCAGTTTATATTTGTATATCCTCACTCAGGCTCCTTTAAAATCGGTTGAAGGACGTTTTGAAATAGCTAAAGATGATCTCAGCTCTTGAATTGCACTGTTACAACATATTATTGCTGAACTAGAAGGTCTTTCACAAAAGGCGATGATAAAACAGAGATATATCAGATTTGTTCATAATTTTAATAATGATTATAAATGACTTTTTATTTTCAGAAAGATTGACGAAAAATACCTAATTTAAATATGGGCACGCTCAGATATATCAGTTCCTTTGACTAATTTAGAATGTAGATAACTTGGACACCCTGTGCTCTTATTTCAGTAAGTGCAGGCTAATAAATAATATTGCCATAGGTTAAAATGTGGTAAGGATTTAGTTAATCTAAGCTTTATATACTTAGTAAGTATTCTTTGTAGATATGATATAGCAGTCGCAACTTGGCGAAAGATATGTGGAGCAGACGTGACACATGATACCCAAAACAAAGATGATTATCAAGGTAGATTACTAAATTTTGTTCATACACTGACTGATCAAGAGAAGTTCCATTTGACTCAATATTAAAGTTGTGGTTATTCTCAATGGCTTCGTTATTTTCTCCAAAAATAAGCATCTTAGTTTTTAAAGAGTTTATATTGAGACCAAGAGCTCTTGAAGTTTAAAACATATTACTTAAGTCGTGGTTTATGGGTTTCTAATTTTTGATGTGAGTAGGGCAATTAGAACTATATACTAAGAATAACAAACGGCCTAAGATACTCTTTTGGGGTACATCCCTCATTATTTATTGACGAGGATTTAGAATCTCCATATCCTACTTGCTAACTTCGGTCACTTGGATAGTTTTTTATAAAGACAATTGAATTACTACCCAGGCTTTAATAGCACAGTTTTTTTGAAAGATTATCATAGCGTTAAACGTCAAATACTTTATTATAGTCGAGGAAGTACTAAGCAGCGCATTGCTTTTGTCAGCAGCTCTAAATAAATCATCTGTAACATCGAGTAAAGCAGTAGTACTATAACCAGTATGAAAGCCTGACTGAGTAAAGGGTATAACAAGTAAATGAAATAAATATTAACTAAGTTAGTTGGTCATGTATAATTCTTTCTAGAATTTTTCAGGAGTGTAAACGAGAAGTTCTGAATTCAAATCCCTTTAACATATATTTGGAATATAGTTAGGAAAGGTTTGATGGATTGGTGAGTCAGACAGTAACAAACCTGCAAATTATCGAAGAAGTTCTTGTGAAAGAATGGCTGAAACTGTCAGTAAAATAATAAATCGCATAATAATGGTTTTTTTCACTAGAAAGTTGACACTATTAGGTGATAAAAAGCAATTCCCTAGATGTCATGGTGCTAGCTAAGCAAGCTAGCCAGCAAGTATAGCTTGCTTAAACATGAAGTAATTTAAACTTAATTTTTAAAACCCAGGGTATTAAAATTTACTAATAAAAGTTAGCTTATTTGGGACCAGAGACGTCCCAAAACGAACCTTAACAAGATTAAGAATTTAAAAAAAAGTTACAAATATTCTTAATAATGGTTTATTTTTCGACTTAATCAGCATGCCATAGTTAAAAATAACAACTTCTACATTAAATAAATTTAAAAAATCCCTTAGAACTAGGTTACTAATAAATGTGCATCGTAACTTCGAGAATTTCTTCTACTGCCTCAATAAATTTCAACCTAATATGGGTGAGCTTGCGTAAGCGGTGACATTTGTTTACAAATAATAAAAATTTACGCTGTATACATCAGAGTACGTGAAAGTCGTTCCGATGTACTTTGTAAACGCTTTTAATTCAAGTGGATATTTCATATTTTGCTTATTGACCGTATTTTTTTAATACGCAATATGTGTGTATGTGTTGGTACCGGTATACAGTAGAGATTTTTACTTTTAGGTTAGTAACGCACTCTCTAAAAGAAATAAAGAGGGGTAAATAAGTAAACTGACAGTTTCAAATGTCAACATAATGGTTGGTTGCCATTTTAAATTTGACAACCACATGTTACTATCCAAGATGGCAACTATCACTTATTTTGACATTTGCAATGGTCATTGTTTAAATCCGAAAAGGGTGTAGTCGTCCCAATTAAGGCAAGGTTGAAATGGCGAGAAGGCACATTTTATGTAGGTACGCACTATAGGAAAATGAATTATTTAATTGATACCCCATGATAATTATTAAAGAAACAATTTAGTTATACCAAAAAAGAGGTTGGAATCTAAATCCAGTTAGTCATTTTAAATTTGACAATAATGACATAATGCAAGATAACGCCCATCCGTCATTTTAAAATTTGGAACAAAGTTAATTTTTGCAGCATTAGAATGTTTGACTGCTTCTATATGCCACGCCTCAATTTAGGACACAGTGGTACTCAAATTTAATAAATACAAGTAAATTTATATAATAAGTAACATTTCTAATCATAATATTTAATTATTGACAATAAATAGGCGAAAATTATGCTAAACACCTCCTAATTAATTATTAATTTATTATAATATGCCGTGTATAATTAAGACATAAACAATTTCATAATAGCAAAAAATAGGCCGGTGGCTTAATCAAGTTGACCGTCATCTTAACTTTGACAACAATGACATAATCCAAGATGGCGCCTATCCGCTATTTTTAATTTTAGAACCAAGGTCAATCTTACAATAATTTATTGTTTGGTTGGCTGTATTTATAAGCCACGCTCTATTTTAAAAGCAGTAACACTAAAAAGTTAATAAAGACAACAATTTGATTTAATTATTTAGCAACATTCTTATTCATTATATTTAATTAATGGCAATTAATATTAATATATTACGACAAATAGAAGAAAATTAAAAATGTTTTAATAAACTATTAATTTAATACAATATGCAATATATAATGAGTAAATAAACAATTTCTTAATAGCCAAAAATAGGCCGGTGTCTTAATCAAGTTGACCGTCATCTTAAATTTAAGTTTATTAACATAATTTAAAATGGCGTCCATCCATTGTTTTACAATTTAGAACTGAAAGCTTCTACTCCTCGACATATAGATGGCGGAAGAAAGCAAAACTACCGCCACGATAATCCTTACTTCCTTACCACTTATCTTTTTAGCTTCTAGACTTCTGGAGACACTTTCTTTTAACTTTTGCCAAAATTTGATGTTTGTTTTCATATTTTGCATAATATTTTTTCAGGTGTTTAGTTCAGTGTAATATTCTGTGTTCTCACTTTTTTCTTATTTAGGTGTGCTGACACATGGGGTTAAAGAAATTTTTTTGAAAAAGCAGTGAGTTCTATAGTAAATATGGTATAAGTACTGACAAATAAATAGTGAAAACTTTGCCGGCTATAGGACCATTAAATAAAGTTTTCTCCTGGAGAGATAAGTTGCTGATGTAGATGTAAAATAGAGAGACTAACTTTTCCTTAAATATATCTAATGACTTTAATATATCCAAATGACTACGAAACAAAAAATTGATGGAGGTTCAAAGATAACATAAATTAAGGAGCAAAAAGTCCATTGGACTCCATACAGCTGCGAAACAGGTCCATTAAACAGTGCTACCTTGGTTTTCATCTCAAACACATCTTTATTATTATTTGATCAATGACTTCTTATTTTATTAAATGCATGGTATGTCCTATTTATTTTCCAAGAAAAGATGAACGTCTGATGGATCTATAAAAATATCAATGTTCAATGGCTTTTCATTAATTAATTAGTATTGGTCAAATTGTTTCTCATTTTGGATCTCAATGGACACAAATTCAGAATTTCCTAAATCCGTGGTACGCTATGCATATTCATCAAAATGAAAAAACATCTTTCGACCACTAATTTCCACTAAGGATGTCTAATGTACCTATAAAAATATGAGCCCAATAGCTTCTCAAAAAACCATTGGACTCAGCCAAACTAACTATGATGCTTTTTAACAAATCTTGTAGAAGTCCAATGAACTGATTGATCCAGAAGATGTCCATAATTAATCCATAAATATTTCAACCCAATTTGGACCATTGCAGGACATCCATTGGAATATGTGTGCTATTTCAGATATGTTAGTGACACTTTTGACGTGGACAATTTATTAATTCCGGGATGTTTTTTTGTTATTTTTGGAATGCCCTCGTCGGTCAAGTAAAGTTACCTGAAATTAATTAATATTTATTTACCGTAATTTCTAATTTCCAGTCTTATTTTTGATGGAATTAAGGAATTTGCTGCTAGAAATATTCAAATACTTAAAAAATTATTATTTACTTGAAAACTGGTTTTTGTTATAGAAATGTATTAATTTCATTTTGTTTGTTTTTATTACTTTCTTGGCTTTTCACTGCAATAAAATTGACTTACATATATATCTTTTTTCAAAATTTTTCTAGTTTTCTGAAATAAAAAAATGTCAAGACTCTTTATAAAGTAGCTAAATAAATCATTAACTCTCCAGTGCTAAATGCAAATCGTCCACCTTCTGGTCACAGGTGGTCAGTAAAAGCCTTTGCCCTCTCAATTTTTAAACACAGTCCAAAGCTTTACAAGTATTTAGGGCACTTTTTACTATCTCCAAGAACTCTTCAAGGTACTCTCTTCAATCATAGGCATAGGCAATACATCTCTTCAATTGTAGGCAATCAATTGGGGCCTATGAGTGACCTAGATCGTTGTTATGATGTTTGATGAAATATCTTTAAGTTTGGGACTTTTTTATTAAAAAACCAGTCAAAGAATTTTAGGGTTTGAAGAGTTAGGTTATCTGGGTAAAAACTCAAACCAAGCAAATCATGCTCTCGTAATCATGATTCGGAGTTTTAAAAAACCATATAAAATGCCAGTGTCCTATTTTCTTACACAATATACAGTTATGGCAAATGTTTTAAAAATCTAAAAATTTTTAAAAAAACGGAATTATCTGATCATTAGGTAACACGTTTTTCTCTATTTGTGTTCTGTGTCTTAGATAGGAAACCTCCGTAAGCGTCAATAGAACACTGAACTGTCTACTGAATGTTGCGCCCTCTGACTGTCGAGGAGTAGTATCACAAAAATATAGAGAAATGTATCTATTGGCATTGCTGACAAGAACGTGGATTGATTGCATAATATTTGAATTTTAAGAAATAACTGAAAAGTGATGAAAGATATAGATATTTTATTGTGAAATTAACAATACATTTTTCAGTTTAAAAATATCCACATTAAAATTGTTCATTCTTTATTTGAATGTTGCGAAAGATAAATATATATTAATATTGCATATTTCAGACATTCTCATCACTTTCTTTAAGCATTAACTAAAATATTATTTGATTTAATTTTGTTTTTAAGAAATTGATTAATTAGGACATGTAAGTCTGGTGGTAAAGTGGTCGACAAGTAAGTAAGTGACTTTCACTATATTTAAATATAGATACTTACCAATAGTCATAAATGAGCGCCATAGGTATGGAATTTAAATAATAAAAAACAAGACTAATTTGCCTTTTAAATATTTTATTTTAAAATGAATTGAAACAATTTAAACAAAGGCTTTAAAACGCATAAAAGTACATACAAGACATTCTATATTAAGTACTGTAAACTCTAAGCATAGTATTAATAAAACCTTTTATGCATGAATATGGAATTTTTTTCCGGTATAAAGCATATTTTGTAACACATCTAAATAAAAAAAATTAAACATATATATATTTTTTAACAATCAATACAATCATAACAAAATAATATAATCTATATCCATAATAAATGCAACATATGGATATATATATAATATATATTCATTTATTATGGAAAAAAAATATAAACTCTAATAAAAAACTTAATCCCTGACATAATATAATAATGTATACAATGATATAACTACCGTAATAATATTGGGAAGATAGACTATAACGAGTGCGACTTGATGGTAATTGGAAAAAACGTCTTAAATACCTGTAGAGTCTGGGACTGCAAATATGTTGAGAGGAGGAAAGCTTAATCCTTAACTCCTTAATAGACTATCTATGACCAGAAGGAGGACGGTTTGCATTTAAAATTTGTGAGTTGATAAAGTTCTTGGTTACCTCATTAAAGTTTTCTTCGGTGAACTAAAACTTACCATCATTATACCGATTTATATAAGAAGTTATGTGCATTGTACATAATTTCTTGCTCATTTGTAAAATTATCCTTAGACAGTTCTGCCTTGGCAAGAATGCCCCTTTTATTCGCAAGAAGAAAAGAGTTTTTGTCACTATGCCATGTGTTCGTTTTCAAACCGGAGAAATCAGAGTTGAAGGATATTAGCGTACTACCCAGATTCATAGTGTCTGAAGCAAGGTCTGAAGAGATGTTTGGTGAATTAGAACTTGTAAGATATGCAAGCGTGATTTTTGAAGATTTTTGTTTTTAAAATGAACTTAACTTCTCTGCTTGAAGTGATAAAAACAAGGAAATGGAAATTCCTGACATTTTCATCGTTAGAGGATGGAGATCTAAGAATTAGAGTTGAATTGTAAAAATTGAGAACTATGATATATGTATATACTATCGGACAAGAGCAGAGAAACTTTTAAAAATTTGGTTTTATTTGAATTAGCCGAGAGTAATACAGTTCTATACATAATGAAAATTAACAATATTTTTAAAGATTATACTTAAGTAAAGTAATAAACTATATATACCAAAAACCAAAGATTTTTATTTAAATAAACGAAATACCCTATGGACAAAAGTAGAGAAACCAAATCTTTCTACTAAATATTTTAACATAAAACTTTTTTCAAAACTAATAAAATTAATAGTGGGTAGAGTGTCTCTTATTGGCAAAAACCTCACGACATCGTAATGGTTTCGTAATGGTTTCTTCTCTAATAGAATTCCAGAATTCTTGCAAAACTTTTATTAGAACATTTTTATTGCTGATCTGATGTTTATACGACGGTCTAGTTCCTCCCAGAGATTTTTAATAGGGTTAAGATCGGAACTTTGTGCAGGAATGTTCATAACCCTAATCTTTTCTGATAAACCATTTTTGAATTGCCTTTGATTTATGTTTAGGATCATTATCATGGTAAATTATTTTCAGCAAATGGTAACATTATATTCTTTAGAATATCTAATTAAACAAATCGATCCATAATACCCACAATAACATGTTATGGTCCTATACCGTACCCACAAAAACAACCCCATATTATGCTGGATCCACTACCATGCTTAACAGATAGGCTTTGTATACTTTGAATCAAATCTTGTGCCTCTTGTGCCTGGGCGGTGCACCCACGATATTCCATCAGACCCAAATAAATTAAATTTACTTTTATCAGTAAAAAGAATTAAATAAAAAAATAAATAAATTAAAAAAATTTATTCATTTAAATTAAATAAAAATAACCTGACCTGACCCCTTGTAGGATGACTTTTAATTATGTCATTTTTTAGCGATTAATCAGTTTCTCACGATAAACAAAATACGTTCATATTTAGTGTCGATTATATAATTTGTGTCGGGATATTTTGTTTGTAATTTTCATACCTCGAAAGTTTTTTCAATTTTTAGTCTAAGCAGAGACAAAATAAAAACACTATCATCTCTCACGAGATGACCTGCTTTGTACTTTAAGGTTAATATGTTTCAAAAAGAAAAGTAGACCGTCAATTTCCTTTTTAAAAAAGCTTTCCAACAAGGTGCCACAAGTGGCATCCCAGTCAAAAAAATTAAGGAGGGTTAGGTTTAACCCTTTCAAAGGGATTAAAAAAGAATTCTTAATACACTTTTAAAGGCCGCAAACAGTCTTAGTAGACATGTTTTTACGTTTTTCTGAAATATTTTTTCAACAGCTCTAGCAAATTTATTCCAGTTAGAATCCGCCACCCTGTATATTATTTGGGTGTTTCTGTAAACCACGCACTAATTAAAAAAACAGTTCCACTCAAAAGTTAATAAACACAACAAGTTAACTTAATTAATTAAGAACATTTCTATTCATCATATTTAATTAATGACAATAAAAGAAAATTAAATTAAAACCTCTTAATTAATTATTAATTTAAAACAATATGCTTTAAATAACGAATAAACAATTTCTTAAAGGCAAAAATGGTAGGGGGGAGAGAGGGGTTATCGTATAGTAAGTATCACACGGACTCAGTAATCATCAAACCCTAATTAAACGCCAACAAAACAAAACAAAAACAAAAAAGATAAAACTAGTCGTTCCGAATTAATTAATGCCATCACATAAAGTTTTAAACAATCAAAATCCGCTTAACGTGTCTGTCACGTGCGCTCGCGCATTTCTTCGTATTCGTATAGTGAGAGATTAATCCGGTGCACTCTCGAGTGCACTCCACACACTCTCTACGCTCCTGATGCCTGCCCTGAGAGCAATAAGTAACACATAATTTCACAATGAAATCGTAATGCGACGCGCGTGGACAAGAAAACGATGGAAACAAACGCGAAAGACAGAGAGAGACGGTAGATGTACCGATAAATGGGGTGGGGGATGAATGTAGGGGAGTACGGGCGACGTGATTCAAGGACCATGCGACACCGTCGCAGCGCATCGTTGCCAGATCGGGCGCAATGTCGCAGGATTAGGGGGGAGAGAGCAGGAGGCAGACCGCATAGCGGGTCTTCCACGCACTTAAAACTGGTAGTGTAAATAAAGTCAGAAAAGGAAATGAGATGTATACAGTGGGCAGGGGCGGCATTAGAAAAATTGTTTTTATTATATGATTTATTTGTTTCTAGAAAACAGGCTGTACACCCTAGGGATGAAATAAAATAACGTTTTGTATGTTATTTTAGTCAGTGCCAACATCACTCTGTTAAGTTTTGACAGATATTCTTTCATAAATGGAAATAGGGAGCAAGTATTGAGCAGACTATGATGGTAGTTAGGGAAAATGAAATGCGGTGTTGCCAACGCACTAACAAATTCTAAAAACTCCCAATTATTTTCCCAAGTCAAAATTGGCAACATAAACAACGTTTTGTATAATAGTGCAAGAATTTTTATTGAAATCAGCTAAGCGCCTTCGGTCTGTCGGTGGAAAAGTATTTAAAGTATTTTCGAATTTGGAAGGAGTTTTGATGGTATTATATAGCTGAAGATTTGCAAGATAAGTATGTTTTGTTTATATTTTTAATTTAATTTATTTTTACTTTAATTACCTTGATAAGGATAGTAGATATACAGTGAGGGACAAAAGTATTGGCACACCATAATTTTATTATAAAGTAATTTATTAATGTTTACTATATTTATGTAACCCAATAATAACTATCTAACTAAAAACATATAAAAGATTTAGTACAATAATAATAATGAAAAATAAAACAGATTTCCTTAAGCATAACGAGAGCATAACAAAAAAATGAAAATTACATTCTATTTAAAATGGACATAACTATTGGCACACCAAATAAAAATAAAATTTAATCGCAGTTCTAATATTTTGTAGGACCTCCTTTTCTTTTTATAATATGAGTGAGCCTCCTTTTCATTGAATGAACCAGATTTTTCGTATAGGAAGGCTCAAAACTATTCCATTATTGCAGCAAAACACGTTTAAGCTCTTCCTTACTGGAAATATGGTGTTCCCTTATTCGTTTTCCTAGCTCACTCCAAAGATTTTCGATCGGGTTGACATCTGGAGATTGAGGAGGTGTATTTAATGTATGAGGGACATTAAACGCAATCCACTGCTTGACTATATAGTCTGTATGTTTCGGATCGTTGTCCTGTTGAACCTGTCCGTTTTTCCGCATTAGCTCTTAAGTTTTTTTTAGAATATTTAAATATACATTTTTGTCCATAATACCATCTATAAAAACTAGATTTCCGACCCCGCCCGATGACATACAGCCCCACACTAGTACACTACCACCACCATGTTTCACATTCTTATGCAGATTTTGTGCATCTAGTTCACAATTGGGCTCCCTCCACACTTTCAGTCACCATCTGAATGAAAAATGTTGAATTTACTTTCATCAGAGAATATTACTTTGTCCCAAAATATATTATCTTGATGAAAGTGTGCATTCGCAAATTCAAGACGCTTTTTTTGGTTAACCTTATTAATAAATGGTTTATTCCGAGCTACTCTGGCACTATATCCAGCCCTATGAAGAACTCTTCGTACTGTTTTTGAGCTCACGTTGATGCTATCTTCTTCTGTCAATATAGCCGCAATTTCAGAAGCGCTAGTTTGAGAATTTTGCTTAATTTTATTCACAATTTTTCTTTCTTGCCTCTCCGTTAACTTTGGCGGACGTCCAGTTCTAGGCTTATTTTTGAAATTTTCTGCAGTTTCAAACCTTTTTAAGACACTACGCACAGTAAATCGACTTTTCTTCACAATTTGGGCAATCGCTGAATACGATTTACTCTCTTTTCGCTGCTGTACAATTATTTTTCGCTCGGATTCCGTCGTTTCTTGGCCTTTGCGACCCATATTTGCAATGTATGCACTTAAAATAGGAAGCACTAAACCTAAAGAAATATTTTACTTCATATAAATATTCTGTTAAAGAATGTAAAGAAACTGCTTCAAAATTCTCACATACAAGGCACCTATTTTTAAACACTTTGTAAACATGTGTGCCAATACTTTTGTCCATGGGATTTTTGATAGAATTTTAATATGGGTTCTTTTGTAAAGCCTTTATTTATTAAATTTGTTTTTAATATTAAGAAACGAATGCTCTTGGGTATACACTTTAAATTAGAAAATATTTAAATGTAATAGGTCTAGTAGCTTAAGAGGACAGATACGAATTTTAATAAAAATCAATATGTGCCAATACTTTTGTCCCTCACTGTAGAACTATCGAAACGTTGGTTCAAATTAGGTATTGAAAAAAAAATAGGTCTTCTCGTTGTTTTTCATCATTTGAGTTCATATTTCTTTTAAATACGTGAATAAGTCTATTTTCTTCTTCTTTTCAATTTTTTGAGCGTGTGAGATAGTAATTTCTAAATTGATTTTTGCTATAAGTGAAGTAATACATAATACATGACATGGACTGATGTATACAAACAAAAATTTAAAATAAAAGAAAACTGGCACACATACGAAAATCAGACGTTAACAAATTACCGAGGTATTGTTAGACAATATAAATCTTTTTTTTATTCATATTTAAGGTGATTATGATCAATTATGTGAAATTTTTTATCCAGCGCAATTATCACAAGAGATAAATAACTTTTTTGATTTTCATTACATCATAGAAAACTTGAACATAGTTAAATAAATGTAATAAAAAGGTTAACGCAAAAAAATATAGAGTAACAATTCTGCTCATAATAAATGCTAAGATCCTATTTTTGACGAAAGAATTAAAAACCTAGTCAATGTCGTTTTTCCTAATGATGAATTGTCACGTCTTAGTAAGAGCTTGAAATTTTCTCTAAAAACCCTAACTGATAAAAAACATCTTGATAATTATTCACCGAAACAGATACTGTTAGAATAAGCATTATTAATGAAACAAAAATCACAGTAAAATCTCAGGATTTTGGATTCTCAGGCAACAGCGATATAAACATAGTAACTTATTGCATCCCTCAAAAACCAGGAAAATTCTCGTTGATTTAAAACAAGAAAATTAAAGATAACCATGTTGATGTTTCCAAAGCTGACAAAGGTACCTACTTGTTTGGTTATATATCAACTAACATATTGGACCATATGAATAAGACTCAAGTAAATTCTTTTTTATAGGACATATTGCAAGGAGAACCTATCGCGCCCGAGAGCCGGCAAGTGCGCGGAAGTGTCGGTGGATATTCGTCTTAAATCGTTGTAGGTTGTAGCCCTCGGGAAACACGTCTGCGGGAAGTCCGTTCCATCAGAGTGCCGCTGTCCTCCAAATAACAGCATTCTGATAGAGAGCTGTTCTAGGAGTTTCCAGGTCGACCACAAATCCATGATTTTTCACTGTCTGTCGTGTTCGTCGGGCAGGAGTCAAAAGTGGTGGAATAATCTGTGCTATTTCTTAGGAACACTTTCCATTAAAGTATCTATAAAATAGAGACAAATCTCCGACGACTATTCTGTGTTCCAAACTGTCAAGCTTACAGGTATATTCAGGGTTGTTGACAAGTCGTACAGCGTGTTTCTGTATGCTGTCTAGAAGTTTTAAAACGTTCTTGGGAGCAGGGCTCCAAATGTGTAAGCAATATTCTATGGTCGGCCGAATCTGAGCCTTGCAGAGAAAAAGCAATTGTTCAGATGAATATAGGTGCTTCATTCTAAAAAGAACGCCCAATTTCTGAAAAGCACGCTTCGCAATATCTGACACATGGGTATGCCATGATAGATTAGTCTCGGCGGTAACTCCTAGGAGACTTAGACTGGTCTTAAAAGGTATTGCTCTTCCAGCCATCGTAATGCTGGAGCCACCTATTATCGTCTTTTTGGTTATAACAGCTGCCTGCGTCTTTCCTGCATTAAACTCTACGAGATTACGAACTCCCCAGTCTTCTAAACGCTCTCTAAATCTTTGTTAAGTTGAGATACTTGTATATTTTTTTTGCTGTGAAACTCTCTTGATGAAAAGGGTCTTGGTGATATAATAGGGGATTACCTGCCTTACGTCAGAATTTTTTTCAGATTCGGCTGTCATGTATGGAACCAGGTCAGCTCATATCCACGCTGGTGAATATGTACTTTGCATTGCAAGTAACTTGCACGTTCAAAGTTGCTTCTTCTTTGCGGTTTATGTATTCGTCTCCATGTATTTTAGGTTTCTCTATCTTGCTGACGTCTGAACAGTCTAGTCTAGTGCTTCAATAGCAATCGGAAATCTTAATTTTCTTGCTTACAGTTCTTTAGCTTCCATTGACTTTTAGGAAACTAAATCAAATGATTGGCCTGTTGTATTATTTGCTTTACCACCATTCGCACTGTGCAAAATACAGTGGACTGGTTAATGCTTGGATCTCGGCCAATTCCGCTTAGAAAACCTGGATTTGTCAAATATCTTAAACAGATTTTCATTCTATGTTCTACAGTCTCGCCTAGAAAGTTCTGAGCTAACCACTCCACATTTTCCTGTTCAAATCGAAACATGCTTTTAAAATGACTCGTTCGCGGTGTACGCCGTTGTTTGTAGTACTTTACAATTCGGAGATTTGTTTGCAGTCACTCAGACGTATAAAAAATCGTTCTACGTGGAATTTGCGGATCCACTAATGGTTATAGGTCTGATTCTACTAAACAGCAGCATCACTTTTACTTAAGTAAATGCTTACACTTGTAAGAAAGTGATTGGCTTCATTCATACGCTCGAAGCAAATCCTTTTAGTTCGTAAGCATTTGCTTCATACTTTTTAGCAAAAGGATTTACTTACAATTTTATTCATACTCATTGAAGCATTTACTTTGAATTTTGCAAGTATAAGCATATTCCCCTATTTTATTTATATGGCTCCTTGTCAAAAGATAGAAAATTTCTTACAAGATAACAATTTTATCGGACTATCTAATAATCCTCTTCCCTCTTTTATCAATAAGACTAAAATATAAATGTGAATTCGTTATTAAAAAATACTCGGGCGGAAAAAACTTACTCTGAGCAATCCGTGCGTTCCTAGACTTTATGGTTTGCCAAAAATCCACAAACATGACATTCTCATTAGTCCGGTGGTTAGTTTTACAAACACACTGGTTTCAAGACTTTCCTCCCTGCTAAATATCTCTTCTTGTTTAAGGGATAAAAAATTTAACCGATTAAAATAAAACATACATTCATTCTAGAAAACTCTGTTTTGGCTTCATTTCGCGTAAGTCACCTTTATACCTTAATTCTACGGATCGAAATTTTACCCATTGTCGAGCAGTTCTTACAGTTTTTACAACTAAACAAACAAAATAATGATACTGTTGCGATCCTTTTACTTCTTAAATTTTGCTTGTCACAATACCTTTTTGATTTTATTAATAAGTTTTATAGTAAATCGATAAGCCTTACCATGGGCAATCCACTTTAACCACTCTGAGCAAACTCATTTTTAAATAATATAGAGAGAGCTTCCGTTTCTATATTGTTAAATGAAAATAAAATTTTAAACTGCTCTAGATTCTTTCACAATAGTTCCCATCGATCCTTTAAGCGTTATTAATTTTCTTAATAATTTATCATATAATGGAATCGGGAATTAATAAATTATTAAAAAGAAGAACAACTTCTCCTTTAAAAAAATTCTAAAAATTAAGCCAAACTGATCATATTATCCCATTTCAATCTAATCATCTCCTATCACACAAAGTTGCATCTTTTAATTGTAGCGTTAATGCTTATTTATTACTCTAATGTCTTGAACAGACTTTATTAAAGAATTGAATATTATCAAACAAATCACGTTTAATAATGGATATGACCCAAGCCTTGTTGACAAATAAATTTCCAAAATAAAAACAAAAAGGCAAAGAAAGCAATGTGGTTATAATGGTCATTCTTCTATATGCCTATAACTTGTCTTAATAATCTTAAACATGTAGCCGTCTTTTCTAGGCCATTTTTTTACCTGATTTCCAGAATATTAAGAAATAATTGTCAAACTAGTATTAAAGCATCTTTTAACTGTACTAATTCTCTTGACTCCATTCTCATAAAGAATATACAAATTCTACTTCATATTCAAAAAAATGAGGCTTAGACATCGCAATGTGCAAACTATCCTGTCACATATATTGGAAAAGCGATAAGGTTACTTTGAATAAGAATTAAAGAACATTTAAATAGGCCAAAACATTCTTTTGGATACCATCTTAATTATTGAAAACACAATTTTTCGCCCAACGAAGATAGTGAAGGCATATATTTAGGGTGAATCGAGAAGAGCGCTCCAAACTATTAAAATGTTTCAAATGGTTCTTATCACAAATGCTGTAGGTACTGATAGTTTCGTCCGTTTCGTTGTTTTGACATTTGTTAGTGTCAGTGTGTTTGACCTGTTTATTTTTGAGTTTGTACAATTAAAGTCGTATAAAATGCCACACATCTATTTGAGTATAGAATATGCACATATGGTTTTTGCTTACAGCTTTTTTAATGGGAATGCTACAGCTGCTGTTTAGGAATTTCCACACCGGAGTAAAAAAGAAAAAGTTTGCAGGACTATGGATAGGTCGCGGTAGTCCTATTAGTTGGCCTCCAAGATCTCCAGACCTCAAACTACTGGATTATTGTTTTTGGGGCTTATTTAAAAATGAGGTATACAGAGTAAAAATCGATACTCAGAGGGCCCTAATTCGACGCATTAGATATGCGGTAGTATTTGTCAAAGAGAGACACAACTCACTTAAAAAAATAAGGGCACTTCATAGGCAAAGTAAAATATGTTTAAATGTTAATGGCGGTTGTAATTACGCTAAGAACGTATGGGTTTTTTTATATATTTTTTACATGTTAGCAATTGAGAGTTCATAAATTCTTCAGTTTATACAAGATTTGCTTCTACAATATGAAATCTTCCATCATTATACAGACACATTAAAGAAGTAATATAGGCTTTTTAATTTTTTAGAAGTAATCTCAATTTAGATAACTTGCTCAGATTTATAGACATTATACATAATTTCCTGCTCACGAGTTAAGCTATCTTTTGGAAGACCAGCCTTAGCAAAAATGCCTTCTCTATTCTCTAAGAGAAAAAAATATTTATCAATACAATGTGTAATAATATTATATATTGATAGTGGACAATTTATTTGGATTTATCTGATAAGATAGTTGAGGTGATACTTGAATTTCATTATTAACAAATGGGTTATCTAAAAATAATTGTTTTGGTTTTATAAAAACGAAACCAGCTGTGTTCCAACAAAACCTGATTTATTTATTGGAATTGCATCAAACCAAAGCCTTGACTCAGAGAGGGATCATCAGGGTTATTATAATTTGAGGCATAAAAACCTTAAAGCTATTGAAATCATTTAATGGACTAATCTGGTGAAGTATGCCACATCCATCCATGCTTTCTTTAATACAGGCTTTATAGGGTGTGTAAAAAAACATTTATTTTAAAAAGTGATAACAAGACCGGTTGACTTTCAAGTAAATAAAATTTTTTAAGTACCTAAATATTTTTATCAGCTCATTTTTCCATTCATTTAGACCATGTTGTCTCAGCCAAAAGACGGCGGGATATATATCCTATTACAAATTTTATACCTTAACTCCATAAAAACTTGAAACTGGAAATTAGGTAAATAAAAAGTATTAATTTCAGCAAACTTTTCTTGACCTACGAGGCCATTGAAAAATGGAAAATAAAAAGGAGAAATTTCTGGAATTTAAAAATTGTCAACGTCAAAAGTGTCAATAACGTCACTACTGTTGAATTTTTGGTATGTAATGTTCTTGTTCTTGGTTTTATTTTAAAACCTTTTACTTTAAAAACATTTTAATATGATTACAATACTCAAGGGTGCAAGCCAAACCAGAAAAGGCTCATCTTTATTTTATCAGTAATGGAAATCCTACATCTACATAACATGCGCTGTACATTTGTCAACATTGTCATCTTAGATAGCCTTCACATTGGAACAGTAAAACAACCTTCATACTAGAAGATATTAAGGCCGCTTCACAATAATACTAAATATCACATCGTGATTAGTCAAAATTGAAAGATTCTGTATACGTAGATCATCTGACGTCAATAACACATCTATTCAACCACCATTGAATTGAGGGTTGAGATCAAACTAAAATACGACCTTCATTCAACAAACAGAAACAATCACGTTAAACGTTGATTTAACTATACCTCGTTGCATAAAAATAAGCCATGATTATGATTTATTTGGCAAATAAAGGTCTGTAAAAACAAAAATTATTTTTTTATATATAGGCATACATCGAGGGAAAAAGGCTCAACGCATCTACCGCGAGCAACGAGATCGCTGCCTCAAAAACGTTCTCAAAACTTTTTATTAACGTCGAAACACAAAAAAAAGGGCGAAAAGTAATAACTTTTATCCCCGGCCATCATCAGACCCCGGCATCCCCGTCGAAAAGACAAAAGCGCAAAAAACGTAACTCCGCTTAAATTCAAACAAACTCTCTCCGTCCGCCGTACCCAATACGGCCGCCAACGCTGCCGCCGCCGCCACCGCCCCCACCCCCAATGCCACCCTTTTCTTGCCCGCCACCGAATGGGCGGTAGATTTACAATTCATGAAGCACCACTGTTTTTGACCCACGAGTTTCACCTTGTGGAGTTAATTGATTTTAAATTTTTTCTTTCTGGAAATTATAAGTTATTATATCTATACCTCTCCTATCGAGGAGATATGGGAACGACAAGCTCCTTTCATCTCCCTGTTCATTTTGTAGTTTTCCCTTTTGACTTTCCTGAGAGCCATGAGGCTGATAATCAAAATCTGTCACTCCTAAAGGAAAATTCGGGGGATGATAGTAGTCCTAAAAATAGCAAATTAAGGTCCTATAAGTATAGGGCGAAAAATGTATATTATTTAAAAAACGATGTTTTTGAAATTGTAGGCTTAAAAAACGTGATTAGATTTTGAAAAAAAAATCCTCCGCCATAAATTTTGACCCTAAATCATTTGGTGATTAATTGACACATCAAAATTTCATCACCAAAATTCCTTATTAAAATAATGCATTTTTTAATTCATTTATAGCTAATATTCAAAATGACTACTATTCATTTAATAAAGACATCTGCTCTTCTTCTCCATAATCTGCGTACCCTGTGGAAATATCCCCGGTGTTGTACGAATTTGATTGGGACAATCAATAATGCGTTGTCGTAGTTGCTCTTCAGTATTAATCGGCACTGAGTAAATCAAAAGTTTTCAAGTGGTCCCAGAAGTGAAAATCTAGTGGATTAAGATCTGGTGATCTCGCTGGCCAAGCTTATGAACCACCACATCCTATCCAACGCCTCTCAAAAACTTGCTTGACCATGATTCCTTACCGCTTACGGAAAATGAGCAAGCGCACCATCATGCATAAAATACATGATCTGCCTCTGTCCTATGCTAGTTCAAGCCTAAAATGTTTATTATTATAAGTGATTTTTCGAAAGGTACCTATAAAATTTACCTCAGGAATAGAAAAAATAGTAAAATGAGTATATCGCCAAGAATTCCCGTCCAAACGTTAATTGAGAATAGAATTTGGTGTCTAGTTTCCACAACAGCATAAGGATTTTCATCGGTCCAGTGATGTGTATTATGGTAATTAAACATTCTATTTCTTGTAAGCCCAGCTTCATCCGTGCATAAAACATTTTCCAAAAAAGGAGATTCTTATTCTAGTTCTCTTAATTACCAACGACAGAAGATGATTCGGGCGGAATAGCCTGCCGGAGCAAGAGCTTATGCCCTTTGGATGTAATATAAATACAGGAGTTGAGTATGAAGCGTCATTAGAATGGCGACTTAGCGTTTTTCCGCGCTGTATTTCTCCTTACAGATATCACCGGATCTTCCTCTACATGTGTTAAAATGCGTTCCTAAATATCAGGTGTACATCCCGTCAAATTACGGTCACGGTCTTGGTTTCTGGGTTTAACTGAACCTGTGCCTTTTAGGCGCTGATACATTCTCGCAAATATCCGGGGAGAAGGTACCCTGAGATTTGGATATTTTTGGACATACGAGCGTTTAGTCAAAAAACCGGTTCCGTTCGCTCTTCCTTCCATAAATAAAGTTAATAACTGCCAGTTCACGCACAGTATATTCCATCATTTGTCAAATTTTACGCTTACGCACACTTCAACAACAATAAGCTGACAAAAATACTTGTGAGTCAGAACATTTTTTTGCGTACCTGCAAGATTAATAAAGTGATAAGACCGCATAGCTTTAATGAATCAAATGTATGATTTGATTTATTTCATTTTTTAAAGCGCTTAAAAAATCATTAAATTTTGATTTTTCAATTAATTATTTAATATCTACTGGAGTACTCTTCAAACGCCATAACTTTCATAAGTTTATGTTGATTTACCAGGTGGCAACCCCTGATGGGCAAACTTTTTACCTTTAATTTTTTCGAAAAGCATCCCTCTGAGCGATGTTTTCGATAAATTAACCCATGTTGCGAAAAAAATAACCTCAATTATTCACGAAACTTACTTGCAATAACTATAATTTCCGATCTTCCAAATAAGTTTAAGGTGCCACCATTTGATTTAGGGTCAAAATTTATGCTACAGGAAATTTTTCGAAATTTTATCCTGTTTTTTAACCTTATATTTAAATAAAAAACGTTTTTTAAACTAATTGTGATATGTTGTATCTTGCACAATTTTTGCTATTTCAGTGTCGAAGAATGAAATGGAGATGTATTGCGTGAAAAATAATAATAATGAGGAATATGAAGACCCCAATGAAAATATCTTGGCCATCAATAAAAGCTGAAGAATTGCTCATGTATTATTATAACTATTGAGATTAGAGATTAATTAGGAAAATCATTCTATAATATTTAACATTTTTGTTTTTCCGATTTAAATATCGCACTAATATTCCAAACTTTACAGCACTGTCAAGGGGCTCTCAGCGGTGACCTTTTGTATCATTCCGGAATGATGAAGAACAGCTGATGTTCTCGGCGTTTCCAAAATCCTTAAAATATTGTAGTTCCAACTTGTGGGACTTTTTTCTCAATATATTTTTTAGATTTTTTTCAATTATTCTGTTTCTGAGTCAATAATAATAGGTGGGATCAGTTTATGTTTAACCCTGAAAATGACATTAAAAAATGCTGGTTTCTCAACTGAGCCCTTTCCAGTGTGTCGACATTTTTGGAGATCATTTTGCTAGGAATTTTGCAAATTAGCGAATTTATGTCACACTATTCCTCCTTCTAGCCCTTCAATAATAAAATGCTCCAACTCGTTTATCTTTATTTCTACCTTGGCCCAGATAAAATTCTTAGCTGCTTTTCTATCATTAAAATTGCTTGTCAAATTATTCTCTTAAACCAAGTAAGGGGAATGTAATTGGGAGTTTGGTTTATAGTAGTTTTTTAGAGACTACAAGTTCTATTTAGTAACTATGCTGATACCACATTCTTGAAGGGATAAAAGGGCGTAAAAGCCTTATACATATTTCTTAAAAATTATTAATCAGAGTAGTAAATATGTAGAGTTCTAAACACAATACAAATTTGAATATTGCTTACCTTTAACATACTGCATCTTACAGAGCACTTCCTTTTCTTTTAGCGCTGAAAAAAATTTCTCTCAAATACTCACATTTTCATTTACTAGAAAAAATTTCAAAACGGCATATGCAAGCTATCCTTGACATCATCAGCATATCGGCCATTTTGAAAGAAAAAGCTGTCATTTCTCTGTCAAAAGTTTCCCTTTTGCTTCCAGAACGCGCCCATATGGAAAGAAAAAATAAGGGAGAAGGGGTTTTAGTTGATTTTAATTTACCAGTACTATTTTCCTAAATAACTTCAATACGCCGCAAAGAAATCTTTTAAAAGTCCTTAAGACTTAAATCGGGACAATCGATTCCGAGACCATAAGAAGGATTAACTCGGTCTTACTTCTCGAATTTACCTCTTTACCGACCCACCCTAGGGGTCTCTAGAGATTAAAGCTTGTTGGTTCTCTGAAATCGCGTCATCATTTATGCATAGCTTCAAATACGGCAACAGTAGAGAGAGAGTAAAGACATCTTGAGTGCGCAACCGCGCCCGTTCCTCCGGTATAACCCGTATAACACCAGATGTAAATAATTTATCGTAAGTGTGTATGTGTCTTTGTCGATGTCCACCGATTCTCTAAGGTCAAATTATTAACATGAAACCCGTTTTGTCGTAATTATTTGAAAAAAATTATTTTTGAAGCTCGTTTCTACTATTGATGACGTTAGACGAACTTGATAAAAATAATTAGACAACGATATTTAAAATAATTATATGTAATTGAATTTTTGTAGTACATAAGGATAAATATTGCTTACTTGAGTATAATGAAGTCCTTTATGAAACATACCTGGTTTCCATATTTATCAAGACACATTCACTTCAACATTTCTTGATTTAGCTTCAAACGCTTTTCATTCACATCATCAGTAAATAAATATAAAGTGGGCATTCAGGCATATTTGGAAGTCAATCATAACTTAAATACAAGGTTAAGAGTTAATAAAGAACAACAACTATTCACAGTAGCAGAGGTCAATAAGAAATTTTTGCTTCTGAAGACTTCAGAAAGAATCACTGATAAGTACTACAAGGGATAGTACAGAGGAGAAAAAACCCTTAATTTTATTTTTAGAAGCCTTCTTCCTCAAATGTTGAGGAATGTCTATTGACGAGCCACAGAATTTCTTCAGTTACTGAATGCAGGATGTCAATTAATGTTGAATAATCAAAAGTTATTACGATACTGTAGCACCTATCTCTGACATTAAGACACACATAGGAAGATTTCTCATTGCATCAATTGGACCTGTAATAAATCCAACAAACTTATATTTAATTTAATAGAGGATCATAAATTGGCTAATAATCCACTTCTACCTTGAATAAAATAAAGCCAGATCTACAATAACATTGGAGGTTCTCTTAAAAAATACTACTGCGTATGGGTAGAAAGAGAACTGAACCCAATACATCGAGATTGACCATAGGAAGAAGTTCCATAACAGCGCCAAAAGAGAATAAAAAATAAATTCTGGGCTAAAAGGAGATGGACTAGTAGACCTAAAGGAGTAGGACTTTAGGAAAACAACAAGGAAAGAGTGGAAGCGACTATCTAATGCTTCAGAATGCTACACAAAAGATTCCTAAAAAAAGATAGAGTTAGCAAAGAGATTACTTGGAAGAAACAGACATCAATTTACTGTTTGAGTTTGTTGCAATCTTGATTTTAATTTTTAAAATAACTATAAGGCTTCCTCTTCAGCTGGTTTCTTCAGTTCGGACAGTTGAAAATCAATTTAAAAGCTAATTTATCGTCTCATCTGAAGAATCTACATATTAGCTCTTTGTATTATATCTACAATGTAGTTGTCTGATTCGTTTTCTTAGAGTATTAGTATTCTGTAAGTTAGAGATGTCGAGGGACTATCATTATCGTTGGTAGTGATCGCGAGTGAATATTGGAGAAAGGTCTAAGAGACGCTGAGGGATACGGGACCCTCGCTTTATAGTTTTAATACTTCTGGACTAATGGCCCAATTTCTAGTAATAATAAGTAAAATAATTTGCATCCTGAGCAACAGAATACATCTATCAAATCGACGAACTTATTTCTGATTAGTAACCATCAATAAAAAGCTGCCCACCAGAAATAAGGAAGTTAATTAGCCTATGCGCATATTACCTCTTATTATACCATTAATATGGAAGTAGTGAATTGAATTGTCGAAACAGTGGGCTGCCAACGCAGCTGTGCATATAGGTCTCCTGATGGCCCGTCATGCCCCACCGGGGTTTACCAGAACTCAACGGCCTTAGAGAAACCGATAGGGCTCTCTGGTCTGAAGGACTTAAAGTCACTCGGTACTCTGAAAGTGTTACCCAAGTATTTGAACCTGGCGTGCGTGAGTGCTGAGCACTCCCCGACTACATGGTCAACGGTTTCATCCTCCTCACAGCACCATCGGCATTCCAGATTGTCCGCACTACCGATAGTATGGAGATGGCTTGTTAAGTGCCAGTGACCGGTTAAAAGACCTGTCACTAGCCGAATTTCGCGTCTTTTTAGGCGTAGTAGATTTTTGGTGAGACAGGCAGAGGGCCCACCTATGTGCGCTTTGGCCTGTCTCATACCAGGGGACTCAGTCCATCTTCGGTGGGTCCCTTTGTCCAGCAGGCCCTTCATTGACGCGACCGCAACGCATTTAGCGATACCAACTATGGGTTCCGGCCCCATCGGCACATTCGTGGATCCCAGTCTGGCAAGAGAGTCCGCTTCCTCATTACATGGTCTTCCTCACTGCATGGCTGCGTGGCCAGATATCCAGACGAGCTGGACCCTGCAGCCAACCTGTACCAGTTTTTTCAGGACTTTTATGCACTCTAATACAAGCTTGGAGCTTACATTTGCGGCCGTGATAGCCATAATGGCAGCTCTGCTGTCCGAGCATATTGATACGACTGTATTGCGGTGTCCGCAGCTTAGGATTTTCTGTCCGCATTTTAATACAGTGAATACTTCGGCCTGGAAGAAAGTGGCGTGCTCCCCCAGCGAGTATGCCCTACTGGTATATGGGATCCCACCACAAAACCCTGATCCAGCTCTGTTATTCATTCTGGAGCCATCTGTGTACCAGATAGTCCCCCTATTTAGCAATGCAGGTCTGTTGGAATGCTGCCACTCCTCTCTGCCTGCAATGTGCGTCACCAATCCCTCGCCGTCCACAATCACTGAAGCCATGCAGTCACTGCCCATCAGAAGAAGAGGACATTCCTGTATGGAAGTAGTACTATGAAAAAATCTACATTAGAATACTGCAGAAAGAGAAAGAAAGAGTTTGCCTATTAACGAAATGATGGTAACAAAACATCTGGATAATCTAGATCATAGACTGCAAGTTGATATAAAACTATACTGGAAAGATCTAAATCAGAATAGACTCTTAAAAAAAACTAGTTTTGCGTGTTCTGTATAATTACTTTAAAAACATCACGACTGAGTTTCAGCATAGTTTTGTCGGTAGGACATCCACAGTAACAAATTTATTCTCACAGATTTCATTAGCAAAACTCTAGATAAGGGTTTTAAAGTTTACTCAATATAAATGCCCTTAATATACTCAGTAGAGCTTTCGATTTGGTTGGTCAAGGTATTTTATGGCACATTTTTATTCAACGTTAAATTTACGGGATCGCCATTCTCAAAGTAAAAGTCAAGGAACCTCTATCGTCAAAATTCAACGTGAACTCAGGTGTGGCACAGAGATCCTACCTTGCACTGCAGAAAAAGAGACAGACAGAATTTGCCTGTGAACGAAGAGACATCTGGATAATCTAAATGGTGAACTATAAGCTGATGTGCAACTATACTGGTATATTGCAGCGAAGGATTCAAAGAACTAAATTCAAAAGATATTTAGTATAGAAGGTTTACCCTTTGATACAGGAAGTCTTAGTAAGAAAGAGACAAAGTGAAGATTGGGTGATTATGGGTCATTAAATATTTTGAATAATCTGACGAAGTCATTAAATATTTTGTCACAAAGAAACGCTAGGTCGCAATAATTGTGATGTGACATTCTATTCAGCATCAATTCAAGCATATTTGGATCTAAAAAATTTGTTTTCTTTCTTTTTTGGCCAGAGGCAGCTTGTTTAATCAGTCGACTTAAAAAAATATACTTTGAATATAATCAAATCGTTTCAAGTCTATGTGATAGAAATCACGTTGCTTGGCTTTCCTAGATATATGTTCTAAGTAGGTAATTGAAGAAACTGAAATTTTTTCAATAATAATTTTACAAAAAGTAAATTAGTATTTTACTGCAGTCTATAAATCTCTTGAGTGAGTCAAAACAAACTCTACTTTTTTAAATTTTCATTTGGCTTTTATTTTGGTACAAATGTCACAGATTAAACTGTAAATCTATGCCATTAACCTTATGAAACAAAAACTTCTCAAAAATCCGTACAGAATTAACTTTTAGCTGTGAAACAAAGCCATTTGGTCGGGTATCAGCAGCTCCCTATGGGATAATTTTAAATTTTAAATCTGACGTTCCTTGTATGTTTATTTGGCTATTTGTATACGTATAAATTTATCTTACTCCTTCATTGGCGTAGACAACAATTCCTAATACAGTTCCAGTCAAGTATTTTATTAGGATAAGTAAACATTTTAACAAGAAGAAGTAAGTTTTGGTAAGCATGTATTTAATTTAATACATGATTATATTATTTTTTTGGTGGATACAAGAATTCTATAAATGTTCTTCCATGCAATCACACTCTATTTAAATCTTTGGTGTACCGCCAATGAAGGTATGACGTACCGCAATGTTTCCCACTGATGTAAATATCACATAAAAATGTCATTAATCGTCTGGGTGTTGGGAGCATTTTTTTCGAAAGTAGGTTTGTTTAAAATACAATAAACTTCAGTCGAGAGGGCTATCATTAGAGGGAGTTTTCGCGTAAGCAACTATCGATAACGTTATCTTCTCAAATTTCTACATTGAGTGGAGATATTATTTGGGTTAGTGGATCTTTAAAAATTTCTTAATGTTAATGCTGCTGGAAGTGAGTTGTTGTTTTAAAAATATATAACGTTTAGGCAATTATTGGTTGTTGTGAAATTTTCGGTTTGTATGACCTGCAAAGCTTACGTAGTAGTATTTATGTTAGAATTCTCGAAATTAATTAAGTCTTGGATTTAAAATTTAAAATAGGAAAAATACTAAAGTGAATTACAATGCTATAAATTTAATTTAAGAACATAATAAGTAAAAATTTCGAAAAAAATCAATTTTTGGTGAAAAAATTCGATACGGGGGGGTATACCCGAAAAATGAAAAATTCCAAACTTTAAAGGTCGATATCTCGGCTTCTATTGAAGCTATCAGGAAAATTCCAACGGTTTTTTCTTAGTTTCGTCGTTCTGAATCCAACGAGACCATACGCAAGGTCGTAGCTCTTCTAATAGCTGAGATATGGCATTTTTGATGCTCATTTTTTGCCTCAAAAACGGACGTCGAAAACGACTTTTTCAGGATTTTCAAAGTGCTCTCATTCCCTTAGTTCTGCTCGGATCCTGTTATAACCTGGTGTTTTCGTAATCAAGGTGACCCAAATAAGACGCTGGTATACTTAGTTTGATTTCGAAAAAAATCAATTTTTGGTGAAAAAATTCGATACGTATACCCGAAAAATGAAAAATTCCAAACTTTGAAGGTCGATATCTCGGCTTCTATGGAAGCTATCAGGAAAATTCCAACGGTTTTTTCTTAGTTTCGTCGTTCTGAATCCAACGAGACCATCCGCAAGGTCATAGCTCTTCTAATAGCTGAGATATGGCATTTTTGATGCCCATTTTTGGCCTCAAAAATGGACGTCGAAAACGACTTTTTCAGGATTTTCAAAGTGCTCTCATTCCCTTAGTTCTGCTCGGATCCTGTTATAACCCGGTGTTTTCGTAATCTAGGTGACCCAAATAAGACGCTGGTATACTTACTTTGATTTCAAAAAAAATCAATTTTTGGTGAAAAAATTCGATACGGGGGGGTATACCCGAAAAATGAAAAATTCCAAACTTTGAATGTCGATATCTCGGCTTCTATGGGAGCTATCGGCAAAATTCCAACGGTTTTGTCTTAGTTTCGTCGTTCTGAATCCAACGAGACCATCCGCAAGGTCGTAGCTCTTCTAATAGCTGAGATATGGTATTTTTGATGCCCATTTTTGGCCTCAAAAAGGGACGTCGAAAACGACTTTTTCACGATTTTCAAAGTGCTCTCATTCGCTGAGTTCTGCTCGGATCCTGTTATAACCCGGTGTTTTTGTAATCTAGGTGACCCAGATAAGACGCTGGTATACTTAGTTTGATTTCGAAAAAAATCAATTTTTGGTGAAAAAATTCGATACGGGAGGGTATACCTGAAAAATGAAAAATTCCAAACTTTGAAGGTCGATATCTCGGCTGCTATGGGAGCTATCAGGAAAATTCCAACGGTTTTGTCTTAGTTTCGTCGTTCTGAATCCAACGAGACCATCCGCTAAGTCGTAGCTTTTACGATAGCCGAGATATGGCATTTTTGATGCCCATTTTTGGCCTCAAAAACGGACGTCGAAAACGACTTTTTCAGGATTTTCAAAGTGCTCTCATTCCCTTAGTTCTGCTCGGATCCTGTTATAACCCGGTGTTTTCGTAATCTAGGTGACCCAAATAAGTCGCTGGTATACTTAGTTTGATTTAAAAAAAAAATCAATTTTTGGTGAAAAAATTCGATACGGGGGGGTATACCCGAAAAATGAAAAATTCCAAACTTTGAAGGTCGATATCTCGGCTTCTATGGGAGCTATCGGGAAAATTTCAACGGTTTTGTCTTAGTTTCGTCGTTCTGAATCCAACGAGACTATCCGCAAGGTCGTAGCTCTTCTAATAGCTGAGATATGGCATTTTTGATGCTCATTTTTGGCCTCAAAAACGGACGTCGAAAACGACTTTTTTAGGATTTTCAAAGTGCTCTCATTCCCTTAGTTCTGCTCGGATCCTGTTCTAACCCGGTGTTTTCGTAATCTAGGTGACCCAAATAAGACGCTGGTACACTTAGCTTGATTTCGAAAAAAATCAATTTTTGGTGAAAAAATTCGATACGGGGGGGTATACCCGAAAAATGAAAAATTCCAAACTTTGAAGGTCGATATCTCGGCTGCTATGGGAGCTATCAGGAAAATTCCAACGGTTTTGTCTTACTTTCGTCGTTCTGAATCCAACGAGACCATCCGCTAAGTCGTAGCTTTTACGATAGCCGAGATATGGCATTTTTGATGCCCATTTTTGGCCTCAAAAACGGACGTCGAAAACGACTTTTTCAGGATTTTCAAAGTGCTCTCATTCCCTTAGTTCTGCTCGGATCCTGTTATAACCCGGTGTTTTCGTAATCTAGGTGACCCAAATAAGTCGCTGGTATACTTAGTTTGATTTAAAAAAAAAATCAATTTTTGGTGAAAAAATTCGATACGGGGGGGTATACCCGAAAAATGAAAAATTCCAAACTTTGAAGGTCGATATCTCAGGTTCTATGGAAGCTATCGGGAAAATTCCAACGGTTTTGTCTTAGCTTTGTCGTTCTGAATCCAACGAGACTATCCGCAAGGTCGTAGCTCTTCTGATAGCTGAGATATGGCATTTTTGATGCTCATTTTTTGCCTCAAAAACGGACGTCGAAAACGACTTTTTCAGGATTTTCAAAGTGCTCTCATTCCCTTAGTTCTGCTCGGATCCTGTTATAACCCGGTGTTTTCGTAATCTAGGTGACCCAAATAAGACGCTGGTACACTTAGCTTGATTTCGAAAAAATCAATTTTTGTAAAAAAATTCGATACGGGGGGGTATACCCGAAAAATGAAAAATTCCAAACTTTGAAAGTCGATATCTCGGCTTCTATGGGAGTTATCGGGAAAATTTCAACGGTTTTGTCTTAGTTTCGTTGTTCTGAATCCAACGAGACTATCCGCAAGGTCGTAGCTCTTCTAATAGCTGAGATATGGCATTTTTGATGCCCATTTTTGGCCTCAAAAACGGACGTCGAAAACGACTTTTTTGTTTTTTTCTCAATTTTTACTAAGAATTCACATTTTTAACTAGAAGAAGATAAAGTAAAAGTTAATAAAGTCACTAAAAATTAAATAAACAAAACTAATTTAAATTTTTTATTAGAACAAATTAAAGTAAAATACAATAAAGTGGTGTTTCTTTAAGGTTAAGTGTTAATATTCTTTTATTGGTTAAAAAAAAAAAGTAAAAAGCAAAACAGGAAAAAAACTGAAACGAGGGAGAGAAAGGAAGGAAGAAGAAATAGTAAAGCGTTTCTGTTTATTACAATTTATTCTAACATTTATTTTATATAAAACAAGCTTTTTTTATTTCATGTTAAACGTACATAAGCATATTTATTATTACCAAAGGAGGGAGAAAATAAACTCAAAGTCCAAGTATTATAAATCAAGCGTCTATTAAAGGTTACTCGTTTCACTGCATTAGGGCATCATCAGACCTAAATAAAATTATCAAATTAAATGATACGAAACAGACCGCTAATTAACAGAAAAGACATACCTATCGAAACACAAAAACCACACACTAACTCACACTAACATAAAAAAAATATAAAATAAAATAAGTGTATCATATTAATATTTATTATTAACTTTAAAAATATGGTAAAATTTGTATTAAATATTAAAAATAAATACTTACTAATAAATAGAGCGGTAATTAAATCTAAATTATTCTCCAGCACTAATCTACCAAATCATAAAATATCTCAACCAAAATAACTGGTCAATTAAACATAAAATATGGGTCAAAGGACAATACCTCGTCAACGAGGTTTCCTTTTAGAAAACCAAGAGGTTGTATACAGATTTACAATTAGGTTTTTTTTTCAATTTTTATCGTGACTATTTCTCATTATTTGCACTATTTTGTTCTATGATTTGCCTCACTATATACGACGAAAAAAATCACTTTATTACGATCCTTTGAAGTCATTTGGCTCTGAGATTTTCATGCCTGTAATAATGATTTATTTATTTTTTCGTCTCCACTATATTTTATTTATCTATTATTATCTAAATTATGTTCTTTTTGTATTTCTATTAAGTAATTTGGTTTCTTACCTTCAAAAAGCTTTATTTCATTACGATGCATTTCCGTTTATTCATATTCCATAGACAACATATTAAACTTTATAAGCATGATAATCTATCTAAGTGTCTAAATATTTTTACAACAATTAAACTTATATATACAACATAAAAATATTAAACCAATTTTTGAATAAAATTTGTATAAATATTGGATTTTCATCTTTAAAATAAATATTTATTTTTGTCGATTTTCCATAAATATTATATAGTTAGCCAAGAAAGAATATATTTATTTCTGATTTTTTTGTGTCATATTCTCAATCGTATAATATTAAGGAAAATAAAAATTACAAAACTATTGAAATGCAGAAATTTATTATTTTAACATTAATGTAAAATAGAAAAATGAAGATAATTATTTTTTTTGAGGATATAATAAGTCCAAATATTTCCAATTTGACATAAATACGAATCTTGGTTTAATTTTTTGAATGATAAAATTTCGTACAAGTATATTTCATTAAGTCCAGGTAAAGTTTTTTATGCAGAACTGCACATCTATGAAAACTCTTAATAATCTTGGCAATAATAAAATTGTCAATATCGTCTTGAATATTAAGAATAATTTTTAAATTAAGAAAAAAATTAAAAGCCCACAAAATATTTCATTTTTTATAATTGTGATATAATGAGAGTAATTTTTTATGTTCACTCTTTTAACAACTATTTTTTTTTCTCAGACGTTAAAATTTTTTCTTTATTTAATAGGACTATAAATCTCTTCGAGACATATTTTAACTTAAAAAAAAAATTGGAAATAATTTTAATATCTTTTAGTCATTTACAATATATATTAAAGTAATAAATTTTAGTCATTTACAATATATATTAAGCCAGTTTAAAAAAAAAAATTAATATTTTTCCTTTCATTTTGAATATTTTTTTTATTTATTCCAGGCTTTTACAAATTTCTATTTATCCAAGAGTTTGACATAAGTTTTCATTTTCTTCCAGGCATTTTGAATACATTTTTAATTTCTTCTATTCAAGCTAGGTAATGATAGAGCATAATTCAGTCATTGAATCTAATAATTCGAGTGTGTGGTCTATTAGTATTAATTGTTAGAATTCCCGGATAAGACATGATTTTTTTAATATCCAGCAATATTTTGCAGGTTTAAAGGATTATAATGTGCTTATCAGCAAACGCTGATGATTGATAATCATTCGAAATGAATGGTTTATCTGATAATCTGCCCTTTATCAGCCCATTACCCATACAGTTATAATTAATAACTTATTCCCACATCTTAGCAACATTTAGTGATCCCTTATGTTCTGGTATTAATGTTGAAAGACAAGGATAAACTTTTTATAAACAATCTGTCATATTTTTATTCTATTTGCTTTCCTATAAAGAAACTCAATAAATACTCTAATAATCCCTCTATCGATTGGTTTAACCCTAGCTCAGCAAATATAAGAAAATATTAAATTTTTTAAATGATCAATTCTAGGGATCATAAAAATATGTACTTTAGAAAATAGCAAATTCTAATTAATTAAAAATTCTGATAATAAAGCAAAAGCAGCATTGCAAGTAACTATCCAGTATAGAAACATGAGAAAAAAGCAAAAGTTTCCAATGAGTGTCACAGCAGACCAATTTAATAAGTTTTTTTCAACATTGCGGTAAATATTTTACAAAACATACCAAATAGTCCTGCAGATCATTTGTATCAAATGCAGGTTCTAAATGTTAATTATCCTCTTGGGGGTTTTTCTTTCCTCACCTCTATAAATGTTAAATTTATAGGGGTGACAGATAATAGCAATGATGTCTATGGTTTTAGTTTGCCTTAATTATGCCATCTAATAAACTCTTGTATTAGTGAGTGGGTGTACTCAAGCTTTTTAAAATTATCTAAGATAATACCTCTTTATAAGAAGGGGAAACTGAAAACCTTTATAATTATCGACCCATTACCTTAGTGTCTGCTATATCCAAAGTGTTCAAAATCAAATGTACACATATTTAGCAAAGAAAAAACTTTTTACCGATAAACAATTTAAGGTCAGATATTAAAGATCGACTGTAGCAGCGATAATGTCTCTCATGGAGTATGTAGTCGGAGGTTTTGAGGAGGGTCAACATGTAGGAGCAATCCTCTGGGACCTCTTCAAAGCCTTCGACTACATATCCCATGATATATTGCTACTGAAACCTAAACCATATAAGCTTGAAGATATAAATCAGAAGTTGTATTTATGATGTGAAATACAATAAACTTTGTCTTGTGCAAAATGTCTGATGCCTTGACATAAAACAACATAAAACATAAAACATGGAGTTCCCCAGGGATCTATCAAGGGGCCTCTTCTCTTTCTAATTTTAAATGACATAGAATCATCTTGTGCTTTTTGCTGATGACACAACAGCATTTTTAAAAAACAAAAATCTGGGGTCTTTAGTTAGTCAAATGAATAGTTCATTAATCTCAATGCAATTATGTTATCATTAAATAACAATTAAACCAAAAAAACTTATTTAGCTTAAAAAAAATGTAATACAAAGCCTTACACTTTCCAATACAAAATCTGTGAAGCTTTTGGGGATACATTTAGGCAACCTTTTAATTTTTAATGGACGTATTAATCAGACTGGTAAATAATTAAATTCTACTTTCCTTCTAAGAAATATGAAACCACTTGTCGACAAGTCTATACTTCTAACAATTTATTATGCACTCTTTCCATCTCATTGTGATTATGCAATTTTGAGGAACATCTGATGTGCACGAATGGTTTCAAAACATTTACTACCAAGCTTTGACGCTATACACAACTAATCGAAGACGTTATAAATAAAAGTAACAGCTGACTTACCTTCCACATCTCAGGAAACACTGAAGTTTTTAATGATGTATTGAAGAGGATATAGAGAGGAAGTTATCGTGCAGATACACTTCGTTAAACAATAAATATAACTCTCTCAATACATTTCTCTTTTCTTGTTATTACTGAAAATACTAGGTTTCTACTGAGTTCTTCTTCTGGTAATCATCCATAAGAGAATGGTCAATTATGTATGTCAACATTGAATGTCGGAAAATCTTCTTCAAACAAACTGGCACAAATATGCTGACCATTAAAAGCAGAATAGCATTCTTATAAAGGAATATAAATTCTTTCTGAACTTACTATTAACCTAAGGATTAATTATGCTTAATACATTTTTTAGTAAATTGCCTAGACATATTAGGAGAATGAATGAAAAACAATTTTACAACTGTGTGAAAAGATATTTATTGACTAAGGCATTCTTCAGCTTCATTTTTAGGTCTTAATCAGTTAAATATTTTAATCGATTTTACATAACTATAAAATAGTGTAAAAAATTGTATATTTTCTTAACATGATAAAACACTACCAGTATTAGTATCTTTATAGAGACTTTCTGAGTCTCAGATATATAACTTAAAATCCCTTCAATCTCAGCACCATGCTTTTGACCGATCATAGATTTTGCTCCATAGGACCTTCGTCGATTTGGGGATTAAGCAGATCCTTCAGAAATTCGTCAGAAACTGGTAGTCTGAAAACTAAAAAACTAAATAGATGTACCTATGTTAAAAAACCCAATATATTCGTAGTTTTATATAAAACGATGCATAGCAAGCAAGACAATAAAATTAATATATCTCTAGAAATTAAAGCTCGCGATTCAATGTCAAATGATGTTGCAAATAGACCCGCAAAACAATATCATCATCATTCGGCAAGTAAAAAGTTGTAAACTATACACACATGGTCTCACTCGGCGCGTGACCCACATTAATATAAGAATGCAGGACTAAAGTCAGCGTTCTTGCAATGACACCAATAATAATTATAATTATTTTAATCTTATTTCCAGTGCAAAACATTTTCGAGGTCTTGCAACGATATATAATACATGCATCCTTCGTATGCGTTATAGATTTTATATGATTTATTTTCGTCCGACCTTCTTTATGTTTGCAATTGGGGGCTCTACGTCATTTTATTTTTATTAGTTTGTTTTAACTGAGAAAAAACTCATAGAAAATTATATTGGACCACCTTAAAAATTTACGTCAATTCTATCAATATAAAGTTTCTCGGAAAAGAACGTATATGCTACTAAGTCAACAGTTGTGGGAATTTTATCACTGATATATTTTAAGTGTGGCAATTAAATGTTGCATGATAAGGAGACCGGTCAATATGGTTAATTACTAGTAAGTTATTCGATTTTAGAAAAATAGTGGTTAAGTAAATAGGTCAATAAAATTCATTGGTAAGATTTAGGTCAGTTAGTATATAGGTCATCAGAAACCCCTTTTTATTTGATTTGTGAGGTTAAATCATTATACTTAGCTATAAACCTGAGGAAATTCCTAATGACAATACTGATCGAGAAAAAAGTCGTAATCAGGATTCATTCCAAAAACGTCCAATATAATAAAAGTGGTAAGAAGGTCTTAAAGACAAGCCTCTAACTTTTAGTATTCACTTATAGCTTTCAGTCGTTAACTTAACTGTAGATCAGGAGAAATAAATAAAATGCCTAGAAAAACCTTAAATCTATAAGCTAGAATAGTGCATGGTTATAAAAGTAAAGAAACTTTTGATGACGGTGTAGATGTAGAAGGAAATTGTAATTAAGATCCCAAATTGAGTTTACCTTTTTTGATTCAGGAAAATATTACAGCCACAATAGAAAGTGAAAATATAATATATGAAACAAACTTCTACAATGCAAAATATGACACAGTTTATAGTTTAGCAAGCGTAAAATATAAGTTGCCTTAACATGTACCTACGTAGTATAGTAATATAGTAAGTAATAATAGTACTATAGTCTGATAGATTCAGAAGTTTAACTAATTGCATCAACAGACGACGGCCGAACTAAAAATTTCAGTTAGAATTAGAAATTATTAAAAGTAGAAATAACCCTTAAGCAACTGCTAATTTCACCAAACTCAACTCAAACTCAGCTTCATAGCAATTTAACTCTTAGGTCATCCTAGGGCATCGTAATAATATAGAATATGGATAGTTCTTGACCAATTTCTCAGGTTGACCGTAACTCGATTTACACATTAAATGTTTATGACACCTACCTAATTCGACTGGGTACTGCAACTCTATGCCAGCATCTTTGATATGTGAGTCTGATCGGAAATTTTTGAGTTGACATTATTAATTACAAAAGTTCCACCTCTGCTTACGTAGAATCAGCACAGCATTCTGAGAGGTCGATCGATGGCAACTAACCTGCTTTGTTTTTTCTACAATTTCTTCTTGCGCTAATAATTTGGATATAAAGAGTCAGGTGAATCTGATGTCTACTGACCTCTCTAAGCTCTTTGATAAAATCATGGACAGATATACCACTAAAATTCAAGGCTTTTTGCAATGTGTTCTTCATTTTCAATTATCTGGCAAACAGTTTAAAATTGTACTTGACCGTGGAGACTTTTGAGGATTGCGAGAGTCTGCAATGTAGCTTAGACGCTGTTTAGGAATGGTGTGTTCAGACTAGTCTATTGCTAAATATTGAATATCGACAAATGTTTGTTCCATTCTGGTCAGAACACACAATGCACAAGATTTGGGAGTTTTAACTGGTAACCAACTTTCTTTCGCCGAAACGGTAGTCTCTAGTGCAAGTCAGATCCTAGGTTTTATTATGCGAAACAGTAAATCCTTTAGCAATGTCGATGCCCTTACAACTCTGATTAGTTCTTTAGTTAGGAGTAGACTGGAGTTTAATTCTGTTATTTGGTCATGTATATATCAGAGATGTAAATGAATTGAAGAATGTGCAGAGGAAATTTTTGCAGTACCTAATGTTTAAAGTGGATCTAGCTTATCCCCCAAGAGGGTCAGACAATGAAGAACTACTATAAGGATTTCACTTTGAAGTCTACGCAAGCGCAGACATTATACTTAATTTCCTTTTTGTATTAGTTGATAGGTGGTAATATCACTGTGTGTCTCTTAACAATAATTCAAATAAACTCAACAAGCTCGTAATAACTTGTTTCAAGTATCACCAGTTTATGGAATCTGCTCAGTACTCAATAAGATTGCAAGCTAAATTGATCTGAGTTGTCCTTAGTTAGAAATATTTATACTTTTTTGTCATTATGTGCTATACAACTTGGAACTTATATAATTCTACTGTCACAGTAGTTTAGATTAATTATTATTCATGTAATGTTGCACTAGCCCTATTAAGTGTTTACTATTGGGCGGTTTCCTAAAGAAACAAAATAAGCTTTTGGACCTGCAATTGGTTACCAAGAGTCTGGAGAGAGATGGGCTTGTTTAAAATCCAGCAAGTAAACAAAAAGTCACATGATTGGTTTTAGTTGTCAGACCCAGAGATGCCGAGTCGAGGAGTGCTTAGGTTAAGTTGGCGAGTACCCATCTGGATGGTTCCAAGTATTTATGGTATATGAAGCAACAAGGACTACGGATAGTTCATGAGCAACTGCTCACAACCGCGACTAGTACTCGCGACTACGACTTACGCATTATAACTCTGCAATAACGAGTCAACTTAACTGCGTAACTGTGATTGTAACAAATAAAATCGAGCATCTGACTTTTTACAAATTCGTCAAAGAGATGAGTGTCTAAGAGTTATAAGGGCCCGACAGCTTAATGAAGATGCCTAATAATCTCTTCCAACACTAACCTAATACATTCAAATACCTACAAAAAACTCTACTTTTTGTTGAGTTTTTTGATGTTATAGATTGTCATGTCTCAGACTGAGACAATGATAAAAATATAGATGAACTTAGTCTGAACCACTTGTCTATTGTTGTTCTCTCGCAAGTTCTGAGTTTTTTAGTAAATAATTGAAGATTGAATAAGGAACTGAGTTATCATCCTAATGATAAAGTATGCTTAGGGTCTATTAAAATATATTGAGAAAGCATAGGAATTTACTATAACTACTAAAAAAGTGTCTCTATACAGGGTTTTCTTAGTGTGCATTATCTAGTTGGTACTATTCGGATCTGTTTTAGCCATTATACCTTAAATATTCAGTAAGCCTCTTTAACCTGATTTCTTTTGAGAGAAAAAGCTAAGAATTTGAAGGTCATATATAAACTTTTGGCAAATATTAATTAAGCAGGAGGAAACTAGATTAAACCTCGGAATCCTGTTCGTTGATTCTTGAGAGGGATGCATTTCAAGAAAATAGTAAATTTATTTATTTTCTTGTAGAGATATGAAAGTCATTTAGGCAATTAGACGAGATATTGAACCTTTTGTGGCCAGTATAGCCTCCCAGTTAGTAAGAGTTTATCTATAACTTAATAAGGCTCGCCATAGATCAACTCTTGTAAACTAACTATAACAGTTCCAATATCGCAGTTTTACAATAAACTGGTTAACCAGTTTGATGCTTCATTTCCAATAGTAAAGATTAAGACGATAAAGTCAAGATCTGATAAATTTTGGTTTACTAAGGGTCTAAAAACTTCTTCCCGAAACATACGCTGCCTGCATAAAATATACTGTTTACTGATAATTAAGTCTTTCATAGATATCTTACTTCTTATCGTTCACTATCTCTCCAGCTGATTCGAATTTCCTAAGGGTCCTACTACTTAAACCATTTTAACGAGGCTTCCAACAAATTAAAGGAAAATTATTAGTAATATTACCAGAGCTTATAATAACCAAAGAGTCCCTCAAATATCTACTAATAAATTAAACAACTGTTTTTTAACTGTTGCTCACACCTTGGAACGAAAAATAGATCTGCCAATTGATCAATTTTCGTTGCTATGTGCTGTAAAAAATCTTCTTTTTTTTAATCCTATTAGTTTACCTGTAGTGAAGGAACATTATTGGATCAATAATAAAAAGCCTGCAATGGATGATGGTATCTCAATTAAAATATTCATGATGCATGGGAAAAGGGTATCTTCCACCATGCCTAAAGACAGCTAAAGTTGTTTCAATTCACAAAGCTGGTGCACTTAATCATTTCTTAAACTTTAGACCAATATCGTTCTAGCCTACCTTGTCAAAAATCATGGAAAAATTGGTAAAAAATCGTGTTTTATCGTTTTTTAAACACAATAATATTCTAAACAGAGTTCAGTTTGGTTTTTAACAGGACACTAGCACAAACCACTATGTACCACTTTCTTCGTAACCTTTACTGCCAAACTAATGGTGGTGGGCCGCAGTGTTTTATGACTTGTCAAAAGCATTTGACTGTATCTGTTACGAGATTCTGTTGCGAAAACTACACCATTATGGTTTTAGAGAGGTGTCTGCACAGTGATTTTCTTTCTATGCGTAAGTTCTGAGTACTAGCAATATCACTTTCTTACTCGGAGAGTACCACCAGGGTATGTTTTAGGTCCAGCCCTGTTTCTCCTGTACATCAATAATCGAACGAACCTCGATGCCGACGATACGACCCTTCTTCAGAACAGCTTAGATATTGAATCTTTGGGAGCAAAATTCTTTACGGATCTACAGATCATAAGTCAATGGTTTGCATCAAACTTACTGTCACTTAATACTCAGAAGATCAAATTAATGAGTATTAAGTATGTTCTCGACAAAGTTTTCGTTGGTTATTCGCCAGTGAAGTCAATTAATGAACCGAAGTTTCCAAGGCTGATAAACTTTGTTAAAAGGTTTTCTCGAAAAATTTTGCTGTTTTAGCTGTTTGAGTACTTAGGAACTTGCCTTAACAGAATGTCATCTTCGCTACTGGAACTGCTTTCGAGCAAGCGCTAGTAATTGTTGAATGCAGACATTGCTTACTCTTCAAAAACGTTTGTGCGATATATGTGCGAAGCTAAGCCAAGAGATAATTGTCGTCCACTATTTATTAAAGACGGTATAGGTAAAGGAAGAGATGGCTTGTATAATTTATAAAGACAGACATAGATTCATGACAATTAATCCAAGATATCTTACTTGGCAACAGAAAGATTAAAATCTTCCAGTTTCACCATCAACCTTGACTAAGAACTCAATTTTCTATGATATGCTTATGAGAAATTGTGATTGTCATGGAGTTTTTGTTCTTTGTCAGTGATGAAATTTTAACATCAAATAACATTTTAACATAAATGCTGGTTGTTTTAGACGTCTGTCACTTATAAGTGTTTCTTTGGAATTTTTCTGTTTCTTTTTTTCTATACAATACATATAAATATTTCGAATACTAGCAGTTAAGTGTGGTTTATAAGTAGCCTTGGTTATGTTGAACAATAAAGCATTTTTGATTTGTTGACTTTGACTAGACGAAGCTTATTTCGGCAAAGGATAATTAAATCTGGAAAATATGTTAAAAACAGGATATTTATAAACAGGATACTATCTACTAGTAAGTGGCTAAAACACTAAGAACATAACGTGTAAGACCAAACCCTACCAGAGAAAAAATTTTCCAGTTATTTTCATCAAAGGTATGATAAGGAAAACTCGAAAGCTTTACTGATTGGAATAAAAAAGTTGAATTTAAGAAAAGTTAATTTACTAAAGTTAACAATTATTATCCTCTCAATCAACAATTTTTGGTTCATTATTTCGCTATAAATAACAAATTCTACGGCAGCAAACTTCTCAAAGTTCAGAACAACACAAATATTTTTTACCAAGAAATTAATTACTCACATTTAATGTTTAACTTCCAGAAATTAATAACGAGAGCGTAACACGATAGTTTCGTTGCGCGGAAAACCAACCTATCAACAAATTTATCGGGTAATTGACTGAAAGATAAGAGGCGAGCAAAGGAATGTACAACTCAGCTCAATCTTGATGCTTATAAATACATAAAGTGTGGTATGCGGTAATATTCATGCCTGTTATTTATTCGTTGCTATGTCTTCGTAAACAGATGCAATATTATGCCACAAGCCTTCTTAAGACGCTTATGTAAATCCTAATTAGTCCAATAGTAAGAGTTTTTTTTTTAAATGCGTAAAACTTGCTGGGAAAGTTTTAATTTGACCCGCAACATAATGTTTAATAAAGCAAAAAATATTTTATTCTTCGGCTGCAGCTCATTATTAGTTTATAAAAAGAAAGTGCGACTAAATCGGTGAAAATCAGTAATCATCTAATTTCTTCTTACTTGTAATTCCTTGTTACATAATTTTGTTCGTATATCGTTCGCTAGTAATTTATAGTCGCACGTAAATGAGAAAAGTGCGTGCACTTGGGCATTGATTCACAACATGGGAAATGTAACAGTCAGAATGGAATAATTATTAAAGTTCCTTGACCACACTTATATAGAGCAAGTAGAACTCTATAGACTGTAATGTCTACTATAATCTATAATAAGAAGTCTATAGGAGTCGAATCTAAAATGTTGTGGTCCTATTCTAAGATTCTTTTTCTTTTCCTTATTATTATGATCGGTCTTGGTAAATGATATTGAATTATATTTAATCTAATTTCCATTTTTACTAATAACTATGGTAGCATCAGCAAAGCAAAAACCATGTCCATCAATATTTATCTTGGAAGATTATGGAACGCTGTAGCGCGCCAACATCTTTTTATACAGAGTACTACATTTTGTGTTCTTTTATTTAAATATAATATAATTCATTTATTTGTAATAGAACTTTGTTTCTACAAAAGCATAAGGTGTGTCAAATGCCTTCATTAAGTCAAGGAAAGTTTCTACAAAACACAACGGCTTAATTTTTAAGTTAATCTTCTTCATCTCTATCTAACCTAACTTTAAGTTTGGCTTCATAAATGCTCAGTATTATTAAGATCTGAGCCTTATGGACCCAGTGTCAATACCTCTGGAATAATTCCAAATATATTTGTTTTCTTGAATTATTGTCTTTAGAACATTTGTTTACCCTAACCTTAATTCCCGAACTATCTACATTAAATTATATTTTAAAATATCTAAAATACAGTTCGTGCAGGGTCAGGAAATCAGAAGTTACCATTTTTTTAATGTTTTACTGGTAGTAAGTGCTGAAAATTCATACAGGATCTTAGCCACCATTTCATCATTAAGTGTTTCATCCTATTAATTGTCCTATAAGTGATAAGCTTCTTTGAGAATTTATTATGAATGCTTTCTTATGGTCAGACCTACCTTTCCAATGGTCTGACAGGATTTTTGAGCTCTTGTTGAATATAATTTCAAAAGGTGCTTCTGGAGCTGATTCATCAAAAGCGTTTCTTAAGATTTATGTTTTTTTTTCTGATCAGCTTCTGCCTGAGTGGCTTCTATTGACCATTTCTCATTTCTTCCTACAAGACTTAAAAATCTTGATGATTTATTCAATAAATATCAAAATAAATCACTAAAACTCAATAATTTCTTGGAAAAATTAGACATTTACATAAATGTAGTAATAGATTTGGTAATTGGTCGAGTAGGAGTTGTATTTGGGTTGCGTTGGTGTATACAGGTATGGTAAAAGGTATTTATACAACAAAATGGGTTAAAACCGCTTTTGTTAATCATAAACGTGTTAGCAGCCATAAAGAATCAAAACAATAAGAACGTAACGTTTCTTCATTAAAATACGCTTGGCGCTCCCCTATTGACAGTGAACAAAAAAAAATCATAAAAATCCTCACATGTCTTAAGAATCGACGCCTCGCTTTATACGTTTACACATGTACGTACACACATATATGACCGAACGTCTTACTTACAATGCAATGAGTAAGAGAAATTGCTAGAAATCAACCAGGAAAGTGCAAGGTGAAATTGTAGCACCTGTAAAGGAAAGCGACCCGACCGATCGTTATATTTTAATATTCTTACATATTTCGACGATTTTTTACTGATGCATATGCTTAATAAATGACGATTTATCGTAAGTAATTAATTAAAATTGCTAGGAGTAAATACCGCACATAGTTTTTTAAGTAAGGTTTGGTCATAGAACCCTATAAAAATTGCGTTGTAGCATATTGTTTTATGATTTGATTTTGGTAGCAATTAATTGGGTAAATATGACTATTAATTTTTTTGGCTTTACGTTAAGTTATAAAAAGCTTAAAATAATATGGCTATAATTTACAAAAAAATTTCGACGTAAAGCTGCTAAAAAATATGAACATTCAGCATGAAAACACACAATTCTTAAATAATCAACTCGACAACCATACATCAAAAAACGGATGTATATAACCCAAGAAATATTAGAACTAATGGAAGAACGAAGACTATTCAAAATTCGGAATAACAATAACCAGTATAGAGACTTAAAATGAAGTATCAGAAATTAGAGGAGCAAAGGAAAAATGGTTTACTGAATGATGTAAAGAACATACTCGTTTTAATGAGGCTTTCAACCTACACAAGAAAGTGAAAGAAATAGCTGGAATATACAAAAAAGAAATAGCACAGATTATTGGAGATAAAAATAATGAAACGGTAGACAGACAGAATATTGGATATCTAGAACGAATATGCAATTATGTTTTTCAATAACAACAGACCAAACAATTAGAAGAGCTGACAAAACCAAGTATATTATTGGGAGAAATCAATACGCGTTGAAGCTTATGAAGAATAACGAAACCCAAGGTCGTGATAATATGTTTTCTGACATGCTCCAATTTATTAATGAACAGAACATAAAAATAATTTCCAGAGACATTTTCATCACATATTTCGATGTACTCTTTATACCTTTAGCAAAATCAAGCTCTTGCTGCGAATTTGCATACGAGGATCTATGAAAAGACAAAGAACCTAATGGCAGCAATAAGCTTGGATTTAAAAACTCAGTATTCAAACCTTGGTATGTCTATGTGGATGTTTCCATTTGTTTTATAAATCAGAAACCCTTCGATGAAAAAGATTTCTCTAAATATGTAGAAAGAAGCTTAATATTAACTTTTTTTAAAAAAACTTTTTCCAAAAACTGAAAGCCATGAAAAATAATAGACCTCGTTCAATATAAGGACAAAATTTGCTGTCCTTGGAGTTAATTCTATCAATGACAAAATATGTGTAATCAGAATCAGAAGTAATCTGAAAAACATTGCATAAACCAATGCATAAACAAATGTAAGCAAGGATAACTTCTACGACGAGGTAGAAAGAGTATATCAGCAGCTACCATCGTACGACGTCAAGTTTATGTTAGGGGATGTAAACGCGAATATAGGCAAAGAAGCAATTTCTTTCCAATAAAAGGTAAAGAAACCGTCTACATAATATCCAGCGACAACGATAACCGATTAAAAAGCCTTGCATCAGGCAACAATATGATAATTGCAAGCACATACTTCCCGATAAAGACGTTATCGTGGATCTCGCCTGACCAACACACTAAGAATCAAATTGACCATATTCTGATAGAAAAACGTCACAAAAGCGATATTACAAATGTGAGAAGCTTCAGAGGTGCAGAATATGATAGCAGCCATATCTTGATTATAACAAAAATAAGAAACAAAATACGAGGACTTGAAAACCAACCCCTCAAAGAGCGGGTTTATGAAGTCAACGTAAATACCCTGAAGTTAAAAAAGTTTATCAGATAAAAATAAACAAATAATTTAACGTTCTGACCAGTCAGATCGATACTGAAGACGTTACCTATAATGTGAACCAACACTGGATAGTTGTTAAAACGAAAGTATTCAAACAACTGTAAGAGAAACCTTAGGGCCACTACCCCCTCTAACGAATGCGAACAATATATTAAAATTAAAAACCAATATAATAAGAAGTATCTAGCTAATCCTTACTATCAAATGGAATATGAGCAAATTAAAAAGAACGTTAATGAATTTATCAAGAAATAGAAAAGATAAAAGAAATACTGGATGATATAGCGCAACACCATGATTAGGGAAGAATAAGAAACTTTTATGAAAAAATAGGGTAAATACGGAAAGGTTTTTAAGCTAGAAATTGGCTTGGTAGAAGACAAAATGGGAAGTGAAATCACAGAAAGAGAAAATACAGTGGAGCAATGGAAACAATATTTTGTAGAATATAAAGGAGCCAGATACCCGTAAGAGAAGGTATGGGATAATGATGATACAATAAGGAAAAAATTATTCTTTTCCTGTAGTCCAAAAAAACCATCGAAAAAATGAAGAATAGAATGGCACCAGGACAAGATGGCATTTAAGCTAAACTTATAAAGCACAGTGGATCAAATATGAAAAACTAAATACACAATCTTACCAGACACATCTGGAGGATTTGCCCTATTTGTAGACTATAAACAGGCTTCATCGCGAAAACCTATGAACCATCAAGAAAAACTTACTCAAACAAACTCATTAATCTAACGAAGGTGAGCATCCTAGAATCGAAGACCCGATTTAAAGTTGAGGAAACAGTGCCAAAATCCTTCGATATTTAAAGTGAGCTACGACAGGGTGAGGAACTAAAGAATGTGTGATAAAAGTGCTTGATGTTATCAGACGATTTGGAGGTAATGTGCAACACAAAGGAAGGACTTAAGAGACTCTATACATCAATAGAAAAAAGAGGAACGAAAATAGAGCTCAGAATAAGTAAAGCGAAAACTAAAGTAAGCAAAAACGAAACATGAAATTAGATTGAAAAGAAATACACACAAGACATAAATCTAATAATACGTAATGGGTCCTTAAAAAAAAAAGCTCCAAATAACTGGGCTATCGCAAACAGAGTCGTAGTGCCTTGACCAAATTGCTTCGATCAGGAAATCTACCAAGAGAAGTGAAACTGAAGATATACAAGACACTAGTGTAAACTATTTTATTTATTTTCCTTAAATAGCCTGTGGTATTTTAAGGAAAATATGGAGATCCGTATAAGATCCGGTAATATCCCAGTGAAGCAATCGTATAGTCAGGGCCAAGAATGGCGCTTCTAGAGATAGACGAAACGCAAGAGCTAGATAAAGCCAATTAAAAGATAATGCAGAGAAAAACGCCAATAAGATGAAAATACGAAATTGGAAAGAAGTACCAAGAGATAGGATTAGATGGGAGGAGGTGATCGATGAGGTTAAAATGCTTATAGTAACATAACCCGCTAAGTAAGTAATGCCTGGAAAACATTAAGAATTATGTAAAATACTTGGGAAATACCAAAAACACTTTTTAAGCTTGCAAAACATGAAAAAGGGTACATTTAGGCCAAATTTATCGGAATACCTTGAATTTCCAATTCTGAGCAACCATGAATTATCCAAATCTATTTAGCTAGTATAAAAATAGATCAAAATATCGATTCTTTTAGTGCCAAATACATAGAGATACTCGGAGTTCTGGATCATATTCCTGAATTTTGGTTTGTGGATTTGGATCGTCTTGGAAATATCCTAAACTCGCGAATTTTGAAAATCAAACCTTACTTTTAGTCTAAGAATACCCTCGAGTCTTTTAAGATAAAATTATTTCAGCCAGCCCAAAACTACTCCTATTTGTACAAACTAAGATAAATACCTTTAATTCTGCTTCTTTCCAGGATAAATAATTTTTCATCAGATTTCTCTAAAGTCTTGGATACATCAATGTCAAAATGTTGATTATTACGGGACGAAATGAATTCCTAGCTTTTCAAAGCCAAATTAATACAGCGGGCACAAAACCAAAGGGATCATCCCTTATTTTCTATTAGTAATTCAAAAAAAAATTATATTTACATAATTATTCTCTCACCCTAATTCTCCTGAGAGTTTTGGATCACATTTCGGGCAATAACGTATTAAAGAGTTGTGGTGTAGTGAGTCATAATATTTAACTTTTTGACGACCTGACTGACCGACGTCCAAATGACATGGACAAAATTATGTCTTAAGAACATTTTTAAATATACGTTTTATATATACGTCTTAAAGGACAAAGATGTATCCAAATGGTGACAATATTTACGGGAAACAAAAATTATTGCAAGCATGATATTTTATTTGAAATATGATGAATAAAGACTGACGTCGGAAAGATATTAACCATGTATCCAAATGACATCGTTATACATTACAAGATGTGGATAGTCTAGAGATAATCTAAGAATGACCTTATTTTACGTCGTTTTATCCCCTAAAATAATAAGATATTCTAAAGCATCCCCTATTCAGCTCTTATAAAACTTAATAAACATTTTTAATAACCATTACAATGCAAGGTTCGACATCGTATTAGTAAGTAATTATTATCAAATTTCGTAAAATAAAATGTATACATGTCGCATGTCGTCGTCGCGTCTAAATCATTGTTGGCGCAGCAACAAGCCATAATAATAAATATTAGGAAAAAACGAACTTACGCAATGATTATAGTTTTTTTTTAACACGTCAATCTATCCTTGACTCATACATTTTTAAATTCTTGAGCCAAAGTGAAAGAGTTGAACTATTAACCACATACCACTGTTTTTGTTCTCGATTAAGTAGGTACGTATTTGATATACGGTATCCTGTACGTGTAAAGGTAACACTGTTATTTTATTGTGCTCTTTGATCCTGTTCATTAAAATCAGATGTAACTGTTGACGTCTCTATTATTTTACCGTTTTTTTTTTTAAATTAAAATAACTTGGAAGTCTTACGTAATTATATTGACTTTTTATAATAAAAACTTGTTATAAAGGATTCTGTCTTTGTTCTAAAGATTAAGTGCAGTTTTGTTTCTCATTAATTGAGATTTTTATATACAGATGATTTTTTTTGCGTTTATTATATTTTCAGAATAATAATATGATGACGACTATTGCTAGCCATGAAATAAATTAAATTTTGCAAAGAAAGTAAATCTTAAGTCAATGATGAATCCCAAGTTTTTAGCAAATTTACATAAATAGTATGTACCTCGTAAACAAAATCTTAATATAACATAAAAATCATTAAAAATTTCAAAGCCGGTCATGTGCAGTTGACACCTGGAAATAAACGTCGACAATTTGAATATTAGTCCGGTCAGGCAGTTATTACAATTGAAATTATTGCATTTAAAGAACTTTTTTTTTAATTAAAATTCTGTAGATGCAATATTTGTATTCTTGCAAAAAGTTGAATATCTGTGAAGGCGTTGTTTTGAGACTTTTTGGCTTTTGATTGTGTCATTCTATATAAGTTAAAAAAGTACGGTTTTCAGAGGATAATTGGTTTAGATCGTTTTAGATGGTCAGATACAAAGAGTATGTTATAATAGCCTATACTTTACTGAGAAGATTATTTGCCAGGGTCCCTCTGGGCTGAGTCTTGGAACCTTTGCTCTATTTAATTTTCTTTAATCATCTTACTTTGTTTAATATGCATTAAGAATTTACAGTTGTTGTTATTGACACATTTTAACTATTTTGTGGTACGACCTAAATAATATTGCCTTAAAATAGTGCATATTACAACAGATCAAGTTGTGATGTGACTAAAATCATCTCACCCTAAACTTTTGATTGGATGATAACTAAATAGTTTGGTGTTGCGACTGAGAAGTCTACCTTTAAAGTTAATTTTAAGTTGGTAGTTGGCCATCATGTTGTTTAGGTGGAAGCAGGAAACTTCCATCTTTTTCGATCTGGGCTGCAATCTTTAGTAAGAAAATATCTCCCAATGGTAGTCAAGTCATTTGTTAGAATTTGCTCCTTTATCTCCCTATATGCCGAACTTCTTTGATGTTATTCCTGGCATGTCTGCTATGTAAGACTAAAGAGCAGGAGAATTGTCTTATATCTTTCAATTTGGCATTAAAAGACTTAAAGACTATGGTATTCTCGGGATGACCAGAATTTAGATTACTTTGAAAGACTCAGAACGAATAATTTGGTGTTTAAGCATTTTTGTGGTTTAGTTAAATAATGATTACTAAACTCTTTTACTGATCAAATGATCGTGGTCTTCAGGTAAATGCAGGCAAGGTCAAGCTTCTTTTACTACTTACTTTAGCAGAAGTAAGTAGTAATATTAATAATGACTCAATTGATTCTCGAAGAACTAAGTTATCCAGAACTATTGTTTGAGTTGAATTTTTGTTCTATGGAGCGGGCTTTCTATAAAACATTAACTTTTGGCTCCAAAAATTAAATAGTTGAATAATAGTATTATTTGTATTATAAAATTTTAAAACCGAAGAACTATTTAGAGACAAGACCACCCTCGATGAGAGCGCTACCTATAAATCACCCTGTATATGCAATTCTAGTTCATGAACGTTTTTTTACTGCATAAAAGAAGATAAACCAATTCCGTTTTGCATAATTTACAATAAACCTTTTGCGTAATAAGATTTTTAATTGAAAAACCCAAGGATCACTTGCCATAATAACCAATAAACGTAGGCTCATACGGCTACCAGTTATCTTCAAGTTTATATTAATCTCACAAAGGAAAAAAGGAACAACGAAATTTTATCCTGTGTCTGTATATGACCTCGCCTGCCTTTCTCGGTATTTTCATTGATTCAAGAAAAAGGCCGTAACCGGTCTCTCTCTGTAAAAGAAGACGAAACAGTGGCGGCTCGCCCCCTATTATGACTTTAACCGGCATAAATATTGTTTTCACTCGATTTTTACGTATTAAAATTAATTTCAAAAGAATTTTGACTCAACATCAAGAACTCTGAGTACTGGCATTTTAAAACAGGCTTCAGAAATTTCAGGAAAAACAGGGTGTTTCAGAATTTGGATCCATTTTCAGAAGTTACCTAATTTTCAACATGGAAGTAGATGCAATGATATTATAGTAATTTTAAAGTACTTTTTGTAAAAAGGTTTCACTAAAATGATGTACCAGTTCACCAATACTCCACACACGTATCTTTAAAGTATCTTAAATCTTAAATCGTATCTTAAATTCGTAATCCTGATGAACCGAGATTTTTAATAAAGATTTTGAATAAAATAGATTTTAGCACTGGACACGTGTTTCCTTAAGTATTTGTGCATCTTCAGGAGAGGATTAAAATAAAATTAAAAGTTTCAAAAATTATTAAGTTTGTTCTAATTTTCTATCGAAGATCTGCATGTGTTTCATGTTGAATAATTAATTATCCAGTATTTATGACCGTTATATCTCAAAAAGTTCCAAACCTAAAATGACTGGAGACTGCTTAAAAAAAATTACAAAAACTTTTTGGAATGAATCCTGGTATGATTCGAGAGATAAAAAGAATATTTCTCAAATATTGAGAAAGACAGAAAAAGAGTACCTTGGCCAAATCTATATATTTTGTTAATTATACAAAGCTTTAGGGAGAATGTGAAAAAAAAGTGTAAAATGAGTATAAGTTTTGGTATTAAGAACTTATATAATTTATCTTTGGTAAGAGATTGTAACAACCTTGGAAAAAAAAACTTTTAACAAACTAAGATTGATATTATTTATTACCAGTATTTATCACCTTTATATCTTAAAACTTAACGAAAATAAAGAAATACTCTTGATTTGTCTCAGTCCTCAGTAAAATGAGGAATATGTTTGTGCCAAATCAAGCTAATTTGTCGATCGAACAAAACTTGTGGAAAAAACTCAAAATCTAAATTTTGTATTTATTATTAAGTAATGAGTCCAAATAAAGGCAGGATGCACTTTAAAACCCTTTTTCTTGTGAAATATTATGGACTAACAAAATTTCAAAAATCTAAAAAACTCTTAAAGATTATCAAATGATTCATTATTGAAAAAAAGGCATCAAATTAGTTTAAAGTGCCAAAAAAATTATGATATAACTCATCTCAGATCCACTTTTCATAAAATAATGAAATTATGGATAATTAGATGGAAAGATATTAATAGAAAAATATGACGAAGAAAAAAATTTTATTTTCAGTATATAATTTTTCATTTTATTCCAGGCATTTCAAATAATTTTGTCATTTTCATTCATTTCTAATTTTCTAGAATTAACCAATCAAAGATACTAAATTTGCTTGAGTGCTCACTTTGCTAATGGCAGAATGCTCAACTTTCTGGAACACTGCCTATATAAAGAACTTATAATTTTTAACTTGTTTCAATGAAGAGAAGCACTTTTTCTAACTCCATTTGGATGAGCTTTAACTAAAAAATGACAAACGCAAGTCCTAGAATGGTACCAGTACAATAATATTCTTGAATTATTGTACTGATATATTTGTACTGATAATATTGAGAAAAGCTTCTGGTAAAGAATACACCACTAGGAACAATAAATAATATTTATATGCGCTCAAATTAGTAAAGTAGGAAATGTTTAGTAAAAAATTTGAGCAAAATAAATTTTAACACTCCAAACGTATTTCCTTAGGTATGCGTGCATTTTCAGGATAAGATTAAAATTAAGTTTATACTGCTACTTCTAATAGTCTATTGAAGATGCTAGCATCGAAACACCTATTTCATGTTAAATAATAAATTATTCAATATTTATAACCATTATGTCTCAAAAACTTCAAAAGCAAGAATGAAGAAAATTTTTGCATTAACTCACGATTTAAGTGCTTTTAGTCAAATCTGATTAATTGGTTTATCAATCTTTGGGAAGGCCTTGGAAAAGCCTTGGAACAAAGAATAACTTTTAGGAAATAACTAGAAAAATTACAATAACAACAACAACCTTTTGCAATGTGGTGTATCTATGATCTATGTCTCAAATACGTCCTAGACCAGAATAAAGAAGTATTTCTGAACTATCTTAAGGATTCAAGAGTTGCGGGAGAAATTAATTTAATTTATTAATCATACTTTGGAGAGAATGTAAAAAAATTTTGGAAAAAGAGTAGGAGTTCTTAAATTAAAAATCTAATTAATTTGTCAAGCCTTAAACCAGAAAAACTTCCTTAATCAGTATAAAGGAATATTCTTAAATTGTCTATCAAATAAATCTTTAGAAAAAAGAATGATCCCAATCTTGGATCCAAACATTGAAAAAGAATTTTTAAGGTTTTCAACTTAAGTAGAACTTAAAAAACTTAAAATTTGAAAGTTTTACCTATTAAGTAATCATCAGTTCAAGTAAAGGCTGCCCTTTAAAACCTTGTAGTTGGTATTTTTTGTGATGAAATACTATTACCACAGTAGAAGCAACATTTTAAAAATCTGAATTTTTTAAAAAAATTATCAGCTGCATTATTGAAAAAAAGGCACTAGATTAGTAAATGTAGATAATTATAAATAATCTCCAACCAAGGATTTCAAACAAAAGACATCGGTTAATGATGAATGTTAAATACAAATAATATAAAAGTTTTTTTGCTTATAAAAAGCTATAGTCAATTCAAAAACAGATAAATTCTTTAAGAAGTTGAGAAGGATAACCAGAAGTTATCATAAAATATTCCACTATCATAACCAATTTAAAAAAGATAATGGAGTTAGTAGCAGATATATTAAATGCTTTAAAAACAAAAGGAAGTGGTATTTCAGCGCAATGGTATTTCTATGATATTTAACTGAAGAGCATTTTGCCATATAGTTGAGCATCAGTTACCATTTTCTATCGTATTTAGTACTCGTTTTTGATGCAAGTCCGTGTGCAACTTCAGAATAAGATTAAAATCTAGTTTATACTTATTGTTGATCATGCAAGGCTTTGAAAAGAATATGAAAAAAATGCTTATATTAAAAATTTAAATAACTTGTTTATCGATCCTTGGAAAGAGTTTGGAACAGCCTTGGGAAAAAACTTTTAAGAAACTAAGTATATAATAAGAGAAACATCTTTAAAAGTATAAGCACTAAAAGAATATCACCTTTTTAGGTCAAAAAACTTCCTAAACTCTGGTTATAAGAGACTATTCCTGAATTGATCTAAGAACCAAACCCAACTTAAGGATAAAATAAGGGCTTTTTGAGCAAAATGAAACTAATTTTTTAATCAAACATAATCCCTTTTAGAAAACGGAAGAAACCTAAATGAGTTTTTGATGTCGCCCAAAATTGAAGCATTGAAAATGAATTTTTGAACTCAGTTGAGCATTAAAAATTTAAAACCTAAAAGTTTTACATACTAAGTATTCAGCACTTCAAGTAAAGATGTGCCTTAAAATCCTCTCGTCAGTATTTCTTAAAAATTAAGTTTTTACATTATCTAAAAGAAGAAGGTACTAAATTAGTTAAAGGTGAAGAAAAAAAATAGATAGATAATATTAGCGAAAGATGATGAAGACAACAAAAACATTAATTTTCCCTTTGCAGGCTTGATAACACGTTTAATTCTTAATTGTCAAAAAAAAATATAATTTTCATTAGTGAGTAAAGTTATAAAGTGAGTAAGGTTTAGTAAGTAACTGACTCACTAAGCCCAACCCAATTCAATTGGGTCAAAAAATTTTAAAAAATAATAGAGAAATACAATGCTGTAGATAAGAAAAGATAAGCACGTATATTTTTCCTATTTTAAAAGTTGACTGCCCCTGTTAAACCTAAAGATAAAAAAAAACGTAATGAAAATGTACATAGTAAAATAAATTATATAAGAAATATATTATTTCATAATGTTGGAGTCAGTAATAGGAAAATTAAATGGTAAAATTAAATAACAAAAAAAAGGATTCAATGGTAGTTCCTTGATGTTTAAATGGAGAGCAATCTGGCATATAGTTGAGCACCAATCACCATTTTGCTGTCTTATTTCGCAATTATTATTGATTCAAGTTCATTAAAGTTACTAAATCTACTTGGGTGCCAGATTCAATGGTAGAATGGTAAACGGTGTTTTAAGTAAATATTTTGAATTTAAAAATCACCAAAGTATTTTTACATCATTGAAACGTTGAAAACCTATCTAGAATTAAATCAGGTCGTAAGGAAGTTGTTATTCTAGTTTGTAGTGAGTCACGTCAAATAAGAAAAATAAAGAAGATAGATGATGCAGTAATAGAGAAATGAAAGACAGAAGAGACGAAGAAAAATAATTTTGAAAATGTATTACAAATATCGTTTTTTCTCATAAAATTTTCCTATTACCAACTGCATTTCTACTGTTTCACTCCCACTACCGATTTAATTCCAAAGATAAATCAATCTGAGACTTTATCGCCTACGGTGCGAATTATTTCCTGATTAAAAGTCACTGTGAAAAAGTAATTAATATAATAAAAACGATAGTTCGAATAAAGGGGGAAATAAAGGAAATTTCCGCCACTGGGAAAGCAAGAGTGCGCTTCGCATTGAGAAGAGAGCCAGTCAGATCTATCGCGGGCTTCTTTTTCGTCTCTTCTTGTCCTCGTCCGTCGTTCTCATCTCTTCTTCCGATATTCGTGCAAAGCGGCAGAGTAATATACTGTAAATAAAACCCACAGAGCGTCTGCATTTACACCCACTGTGTTGTTAAGTCGCCTGAAATACGGCCCAAGCGGAATTTTCTTCAAGTGTGGAGAGTTTTCCCGAAGTCCGGATGAGATGAACTAATTAGATTTTGATTTAACTATAACAGGTTTATAGTTTTCGCAGCAGTGCCCAGATCCATTGCCGGCCAATTATTTGCTTATAATTTCCTTAATATACATACAAAGTATCTATAACTCTATAGGCATGTTGTTTAATAATGAGAATGGGTATGCTCTGCCATAAATCATGATAGCAGATACATTCCAGAATACTTTTTTTATTGATGAGTATTGGAAATCAATTTTCGCGTAGTAATTTTCCACTATCAGTATTAAATCAGATATTCCAATTGAATTCACCAAATTCCTTTGGTTCCATTTCATTTTTAAATTTAATAAAGGGGTCGGTGACCTAATGAAGCACCTCCAAAAAATATAATATTGTAAATCTCAATATTCTATAGTGATCTATCTCTAACTGTGGTAAAAAAGAGGTATGGAAGATACAAGTATTGCTGTAAATGTATTGAATAAAATGAAAGATTAACCACACGCTTAGAACATTAAAAGCCTGTCAATTTCCTAAGGCCGCATGTCTGAAAATTAAAAAATGACCTCAAAAGCCTGGAAATCAGGAAAAAAATTTTAATCCTCTCGAAGACACAAAAATGGAAACTTCGAAAATTAATTTGAAATGCCTGGAATAAGATTAAAAATTGCCTAAAATATCTGAAATATAATTGAAAATTTTGGATTAATGAATGTTTCGATGTAAAATTACTGCAGATGAGCGAAAGATAAAAAGAAATACGTACACATTAGCTTTGGCCAAATTCTGACAATATAAGAAAGAGCGTAATATAATTTCGTTGGCTTTAATGACAAACTAAATATTTTCTATGAGTTTTCTATATAAATCTATTTCTATATTGTCTATTTGAACATTCAATCAATAACTGAAATCGAAAATTCAAGCCTAAATCCTGCTCAGCTTGTTATTTTAATCCAAAAATGAGCAAATGGGTGCCTTGCGATCTGATTTTGGATCCTGTCTGAATATATACAAAAGTTTTTAAGTAGCTTGTATGATGTATGATCTAAATTCATTAAATTCATCAAAACATTCAAAACATTACCCGACAACATGGTTAATAAAATTAAATAAGACATACATATACAAACATGAAAAAAATGAAGGATGCAAGGATATTCCCATGATTTTCAAGCGAAGCGCATTCCGACATGGACTTGAGTAGCATTGACCATTCGGTCATTGAATTCGGCACCGAAATCATTATAGTAACTTCGGTAGATTAAACAAAAAGAAATGATCATATAATATCCTTATGCCTTCAGGCCATTTTAAAACCACTCTTTATATCTTCTAGGTATTTAAAGTTACCTCTTGTAAATTTCAGACTTTTAGACTAAACTTTATTCCAGACATTTAAAGTAATTTCTCGTGTTGCCATTTTCGTGTCTTTCAGTGATTTAAAATAATAATTTAGACTTTCCAGGCTCGCGCAGTCATTTTTATATTTTACAGACAAATAAAAAGTTTTTAATCTTATTCCAGGCTTATGGAGTCAGTTTTTTATATTATCTAGGAACTTAATAGAATTTCTGATGTCCTCCAAGCATTAAACTTATTTATGTACATCTTCCCGGGATTTGATTTATATTTTTATGTCTTTTAAAGATTCTCTTTTATATTTCAAAGGCTTTCTTTTATATTATTTTTTAGATATTTCGTAGTAAGTAATTTTATATTTTATTCCAGGCATTTTAAATAATTTCTAGATTTTTTAACTCAATCAAAGATACTACATTTGCTAAAATGCCGAATTCATTTTAGTTTTTGGAATACTGCTTATATAGAGAATTTGCTATTTTTTACTCGTTTCAATGAAGAAAAGTACTTTTTCCAGTTTTATTTGGGTGAGCTGTGACTTAAAAATGAAAGTCAAAAAATCATGTAATTTTCCTTTATAATTCCAGAATTTCCCATCACTATTCAAATCTTTGATAAACTGGCAATTTTTTTCAAGTTGCAACAACATCTAAAAGATGCTTATCGAGAAAAATATCTTTAAAGAAACTGGAACTGTCACTTTAATTTATTGTCAAATCAATGTTAAATTCTGAGGTGAATAATATAAAATCAATAAAAAGAAGAAATTCTTTTTTTTGATTCTAATTTTATAAATTGCCAAACCGGGCACATGAAAAGCGGTAAAAAATTCCAAATTCAAATAATTATATCCTCCTATTATTTATTAACTACCTGTAATTTTTCATTTTATTTCAGGCATTTAAAATATTTTTTTTATGATTTCAGGCTTTTTGGAATCAACTAACCAAAGTCGCTAAATTTGCTTGAACGCCGAATTTAATAGCAGAATGCTTAACTTTCCGGAATACTGCTCATAGAAAGAGTATATTATTTTTTTTGTTATATTTTACAAAGGTTGAATCATATTTTCCATTTTATGTTTTTTAGAGAATTTTATATCAAGTAATTTTTTTTTTTTTTAAATCATCTTAATCCAGGCATTTACAAATATTTTCCAGGTTTTTCGAGTTCTTGGAATCAACCAACCAGTGATTTAGAATTTACTTGAGTACCCAATTCAATGGCAGAATGCTCAACTTTCTGGAATACTCATCATATAAAAAATTTATTATTTCTTACTCATTCCAATTAAGGGAGGCACTTTTTCCAGGTCCTCATGTGTAAGATTTGACTTAAAAATGACAAACACAAATAATGGTGTCATTTCTCTTAAATCTGTGATAAAAGGGCGATGTTTTAAGAATTTCAACATCTACTGCCTAAAGACAGTTTGCTCATTTAGAAAAATATATTTACAGATACTTCAACTGTCACTTGTTAAATTATTGTTGAATTTTGAAGTGACACCATTAAAATGAATAAGTCCTCGGTAATCTTCTTTCCTTTTATAAGTTTATAAATTCCCAAACTTTAATCGAGAAAACAAAACATAATATTGCTGTATCACCGGACACATAAACAGCGGTAAAAGATTCCAAATTCAATTAATTATAATCTCCTATTACTTATTAACCAACTGTACATTTTTTTTAATTGTATTTACCGAGTTACGCTCTAGAACGTCTTAAGATGGCCACGATCCGATAATACAATAGGGCCCCTCAGGGTACGCTACTTGGGTCGGAATACCTTCCACCTTAGAGTGTGGAATTATCGGTGGGACTTTTTAGACAATGTGCTTATTAAGTGATCATTGTGGGTGATAAGTCGATATACAGTAGGAGGATATTTATTATGAATCTTTTCGGTTTATTTAATTGACATATGGGATTTAAGTAAAAAAACTGGCAAATTGCGACTTAAAATCGTTTTCAGAACTGGCAAAGGTAGTTAGCTGATTTTGCATTTGGATATGGACTATGGACGATCTTTAAAATGTATTTTGTATACAAAAATCAAAAACATTTAAAAAGCTTCTATTACCTGTCGATAGAATTAATATATTTTTGTGGTAAACGTAATATTTATTAAACAAATGCAACCTTGAAATAGTCGCTGTTATCCTCGCCATATTACCACGTTTGCTAAATCTAAAACCGTAAGATTGGAGTTTTAGCCCGGATTCTTTATTACATTTGCTTAGGCTGGCAATATATTTATCGTCCGATGACACTATGTTTGTTAATTTTATTCGTCTGAGATAAGTTTAAATGAAGACTTATGGGAGAAGCAGGAACCACTGATCTCTCTTTATGTGAGATAGAAAAATCTTAAAATTAATAAGGTATTACTAGAAGTAAAACAAGAAAGGAGTTATCCAAGACTTCTTCCATTAAATAGCAACAACATTAGTAAGTGACAGTTCTGGACTACTGCAGTATAAAAAACAACGATACTAGGAAAACAGCTGACTTACTAGTCTACTCCAATATGCACTAAATAAAACAATGAAGCCAAAGATCTTGTAAAGAAAGTTAAAATGATCAAAATTTCTTATGGACACTAATTAGTAATAACTCTAAAGGCCAATGAGAATGAATAAATTATGTCCCATTTTCTGGATATCACAAACTTTACAAGATTTTGCAACCACTACCTCTAAGACACTACTTCTGAGAATAATTACACATCGATCAAAAAGAGAATCCTCAAGTAGTAGTGTAAAATCAAGTTCTTCTAAAAATCTATTAATCTCCACAATGGACTTAACCCAGTAACATTTTCTAGAGGGTAGAGCAGCTAAGCAGTCAAACTCTTATCCAATAAATAAGATGAGTTATAACAGATCGATAGAGAGATCAGGGATTTATCAAAAGCAAGTTCTTCCAGCTCAAACTTTTAAAACTGCGAGGTAGTTGAAGAAAAAATTACAGAAAAAGAAGTAATTCAGATCTGTGAAGCTAAATATGCTAAGACGGAACTCATACGATGATCAGCGAGTCAGAACTGAGAAAGCAATAGCAGAAATACGTTTATTTGCTAAGTAGTAAGTCAGCAAAAAATTGAAACATAGTTCAGGACAAAATAGAAAATTGTTATTTTTTAAGAAGGCTAAAAACTGTGGTTTATGAAAAATATTCAAAACTGTAAGCAGAATCCAGAAAAATAAAGAACAGCAGAATTTAATAATTCCATGAATGCAAAGAATATTTTAAAAAACTTTCATGACAGCATATTCCTTAAAGTCAATAAAAAATTAATAACCTTTCTCTTTTTCACATACTACAATTCAAATGAAAATTTATTGGAAGAGGCAGATACCAATGATTTCTTTTCATATGAGATAGAAAACTCCTAAAATTTATAAGCTATTGCTTTAAGTAAAGCAAGAAAGAAGTTATCCAATACTTCTTTTATTATGTAGCAACAACGTGGCAATATGGCTCAGTGCTTAGTGCTCAGTTGAGGTGTATTTAGGAGTCAGCAAAATATAAGTTCTGGAACTGCTTCAAAATAAAGTGAAAAAAGATCGATATGTAACAGCAGCTGCCATGCTACTCTACTCCAATGTCAACTAAATAAGCCATTGAAGCCAAAGGTCTGATAAAGAAAGCTAAGATGATCAAGTAAATTTCTTATGGACACTTATTAGTCATAATTCCACATTTTGGATTTAACAAACATTTCCAGATCTTCCATTATTCATCAACCATCAATTAGCACGCGGTTAAGCCCTGCATTAACAAAAAGGCGGTAAATAGTCTTGGAACAGTAATTTTGAACAAATCCATAAAAATTAATTAAAACATAGATATACATAAAAAGAATAGAAGATGCAAGAGTATTTTGAGATTTTTAAGTGAAGCGCATTCTGACATGGATTTTCGGAATAACGTTTTCCAATCTGCCATTGAATTCGGCACCGAAGCCAATTTATTAAATTCGGTTGGTAGACTTAAACTTAATTAATGTTCTCATGTCTTTAGAGCATTTTGAAACAGCTCTTTAGATCCTTTAGGTATTCAAAGTTTCTTTTTGTATTAATGTTTTCAAGAGATTTGAAAAAGTATTTTACACTTTCGAGGCTTTTGCTGTAATTTTAATATCACAAGCAATTGGAATAAATGTTGGATTTTGATCCGGGCTTGTGGGGTATTTTTTTAGAAATCCAACATTCTAGCAAATTTTTAAGATGAATTAAACGAAATATGATTACACGTCATTGACTGCTGAACTGTTGAACAAAGAAATATATTTTTTAATTACAGCTTATTAGTATTATTAGTACTATTAGATTTATTCTTTCTTAATATTTCTTAATAGAAATTACCGTAACTTATATTATGACAATAATCTATGAAGACTAAGTCTAAGCTAAAAAATGAGTATTTGGCATAAATCTACTAGAAAGAGAATCCTAACGTAGTAGAGTAAAATAAAGTTCTTTAATGAAACCTCTGGAAAAACCTGCAGACTTTTTACTCTTTTCCAAAAGTAGAATCAAATGAAATCTTTACATACTTGGAACATTTGTAGACTCTAAGGCATCTCAGGACTGAGCAGTCTTAATGAACCAATAAGTTATTTAAGACCTCGTATTTGTAGATCTATCCTCTTTGTCTCTAATGCACTTGCACCAGCTATCGAATAATCAGAATGAATATCAGCGATTCTCTTTGATTTGTCTACGTTCTTCCACTTGAAGCCTTATATGTTAAGATGGGACTCAGATCAGGCAGTAAAAACTCTGAAATCAAAAGCAGAAATATGTTTGTTTGCTAAGTAATAAGTCAGCAGATTACATACAACATAGTTCAGAACACAACCGAAAATTGTTATTATTTTATTTCAATAATTACTATTCTACTATTCTTGATTACCTAGAAGAGTGCTAAAAATCATGTGGTTTATATTTAAAAAATTACTTAATACTGTAACAAGAAATCAGGAATTAGTCCTGAAAATATATCTGGGGATATGAGAAAATTTGATTGTGTTCTATCAGTCCATAAGATCAGCAAAAACTCATACATTTCATAAACATTCCATGTATATAAACAATATTTAAAAAAATATGCATGGAGGCAGAAGTTGAAAAATGAATGACGTTCCCCTTTTTTCAAATATTTTAAAAGTACTGGAAAGCATTCCAATATTACTTTAAGTGTAAGCCCCACAAATCTTACTATTAGGGCTCAGTTAACATCTTCCACTGATACTGCTGAATGTTTTCAAATTTGACAAAATATAATTGAGGACTAAACGAGACCCAGGTAAAAATTTTAAGCAAATCCGGGGATTTACCCTACCAATAAAAATTGATGATCACAGACTTGCGACCCTAGCCAATACTGTAGAAGCTCAACTGGAGTATCCATTTAACATTTATTATATTTTCTTAGAATAGCATTGAAGTTTTTTACCTTTTTCAATATCTGTTAAAGATTTCAAGTAATTTTTTAAAAAATGTTTGGCTTAAAATCTTTCACTTCCAGAGCAACGTTAATTTAATGGAATAGATTAAAGGAATTATAAACATTAAAGTAAGTTGCAGTGTTGAGTTGTATGAGGAACTGATTTAAATAAGTTTTGAAAACAAACATTGAGTCTTGCACATGCTCCTGTCCAGTTTTTAAGCATTTCTTATTGAGAGTTTCATTAAGAAACCAGAAAAGTTTATAAGTATTTGAGACAATCCTCTTTTATATAATTATAATTTACCCTGAAAATATTGGATTAATGAAAATTTTCATGAGTACATTTCTTATTTGGAATTAAAGGGCCTTTCTTAAGAGCTACGAAAAAAAATCAGAGAAAAAGAAAGAAAATTACGGAGGAATTTCACTTTCGGAAATATATTTATCAGAAGTACTTGTTTCAAGTAAAAGAGCTTATATGGATTTTTTTATATTCTTTATATATTATGTATATCCTTAGTACGCTATTTCTTAAGAAAATACTGAAATTACTTATTAAACTAGTTAAAGTATTTATTAAACTAAATTAAATAAAGTTTTATTGGGTTATTGCGACCAATAATTTTGTACATTAAATTTTTCTTCTAAGGTCAAAAAAAATTGCAATAATATGGAAAAAAAAACATAAGAAATTATAATCTCTATTTAAAACCCAAAGAGAAAATCCTATTTAAATCACCCAAAAGACTCAAATAATTTAATTTAAAGTGGACCCCAGAGTCATAAAAAGAAACAATAAAATGCATCATTCAACGCATCGTTACATAACATACCAACAAAACCAAATTTTACTATTTACAATAAAGAGTAAATCTGTATAACTTAACAAATCCTAATTAAAATAATACGTCATAAACAAAATTAATTAATTTTTTTTTGGCTCACTGCCACGTTTTTCTACCGTTAATAAAATAATTTGTCCTTTAAATAATTCATTTAAAAGCTGAAAATAGCGACGAACGTATAAGGAAGCTATACGCGAATACTCCCTATAATTTATAAATAACTTTATAAACTGTTAAAGCTTTTAACAAGGTCAATGATCGTTCTTTTATTATAATACGTCTTTGATAATTAACAATTAACTATACAAGAGATTTTATCATAATATTGGTAAATAACATGACAATTTGGCGCCCAACGATTAAATTATTATTGTTGCATTTGCTTGTTTATACAGGGTGTCCCAGGATAATTTAGTTAATTTTTTTTATGTTAATAAGCATAGAATTTTTAACATAAAAAGTCATTCATTCCTTATAGAAGACTTTTTGGCTACTTGGAAGAAATAAAAGACTTACTGTAAATGGGTTAAAGGCCTAAAACAGAAAATTACTCTACTTACTATAAAAAATACTTTTGGTTGCGTATAAGATTATTTTAACTATCTGGAAAAAACTATGGATATTCACTACTGTCTGAAAAGTATATGTAAGCATATTATGGCCTAATCCTATTTTAAGCTAAATATATCGCATTCATTTAAAAGAAAAATTAAATATACCATATCAGGTGTTTACGGGTACGTGATAATAATGTTCAAATACACACTTTCCTTATCACCATATTAATTCGTAACTGGAAATTCATTTATCCGGCTGACACATTTAAATAGATAATTGTTTTTTGGGCTAATCCATTATGATAAGGCGTATTTTTATAATTTTAGTTACATTGTGGTATTTCTTGATGATATGGATTTTTACGCACATATTGCGCAGTTTCTGTTTTAGTTTTCTATTTACTAAAGATTTCCTATTACTACTAGGCTAAGATAAATTATTTTCTTAATAGTGTTTAGATCGCTGGGATTTTTGACGTAGTTTGCCAAATTATACAAGAAAAACATTGCTTTATTATTCTCGTCTAATTATTAGACTGAGAAGACGATATAAAAATGCGATGGCAGGTTTTTCCGCCTTTGTTGTGTATCACCGTTTCATTTCTTTAATAGTGTTTGATTGCCTGAAAATAGTGTTTTTCTAGTAAAGCTTGCCAATTTACACAAAAAAAACACCATCTTATTAATATACTCTTTTAATTATTAGACTGAGATGAAGATATAAAAATGAAAACGCAGTTTTATAATTTTTTTTGTATATCACCCTTTAATTTTTTTCATGGTATTTAGATCGTCTGAAAATAGTGTTTTTCTGGAAATAAAAAGGAATCATCTCTTAAATTTTTGCCACATGTTTAGTAAACACCCTATATATGAAAAATGAGTGTAGCTAACTGAGAAAAGGAATAAAACTTGACAACATCACTAATTGACGTTTAAGACAAAAACAAAGTGGCAACATTCAAACAACAATTATTCTTTTTGTTTTTCCCAGGCTGTGAACCTAAATAAACCGTCAAATACGCCTACGAACTGTAGAACCTTCTATGGGTATTCTATAAGAAATTCCCATAATCAAAAGAAACGGACACCCCATCCTTTCCTATGGGACTTGCTTTGAAATCATCCTTCGTATATCCGCCTTATTAACATCTTTAATTGCCCCATTGCCATTGGCATAGCGAGCGCTCCATTTTTCGCGTAATGCCCGTCTTTTTCGATTGTATTGTTTTAACGCCTTTAAACGTTAAAATAGAAAGGGGTCTTTGTATCGATAACTAAAGTAATGTTCAACTGCCAATATCTTAAAAATAATTGACGTTATTGACACATTTAAGCTGTTATTTTGCAATACTGAATAATATGTTCTCTTATGAAGATCAAGCTATTTAATGTATATTCCCATTAGGAGGTTCAAGTTAAGCAAATAGAAAATTAATTATCAGAAATTTGGGTGTAAAATAAATGAATTAGCCCAGGGATATATCAGAGACCAAGCAATAAAAAAATGATAAATTTAGACAGAAACTGGAACTAAATCACAGGTTATATAAGGACATAAACCTTGGATCCCAAGTCGTACAAGGATATTTAGAGAAATACTGAAAATGAACGAATAATCTAAATGAATTAAAACTAAACCACCATTTCTTAACTTAGAAATATCCCCTTTAGTGTTTCATATAAATGAGTTATCAATTGAAGACTTGTGAAACATCATTGAATAATGTGAATTACAATCCTTATATCCCACAGAAATCCCTTCTCGAAAATTTACAACCATTTCCCTATTATGCAAAAAAAAATCTGTCTGGTTCCGTCATATAAAAACTACATATTTATCCATTTAGTTATGTTGGTCTGTGTATTTTGCGGAAGCCCAAACAAATATTATTTTGCTTTTGTTAGTCTGTCATAAGGTTGTAAAACGATTAGCGCTAAAATCTAGTTGTTAAGTTGTGTAATGACTCGCTAATGACTTGAGAAGTCTTCAATAAATCCGTGTTAACGCCTGTCATGAATGTTACAGAGGTGACATTTTAAAAACATTTACCTTTAGTTTTGAATTTTTCAATTATGTCTAGTTCAGTATTTTGAAAATAAATAAACGTATTATCTGGATAAATAGATTTTATTTAATTATCAGCCAGTTTTATTTTTACAAATTTGTATTGTATTAATTTTAACACTCAAAAACCCTAGGATCATAATGATATTGTTAAATAAACTAAATCTATGGTATTATGGTCAGTCATTCTATATGAAAAAATACTTCATTAACGATCAAACTCAATGGTTTAATGATGAATGATTTATTCACACTTGTGAAAAGTCATTTTATTAAAACTTAAAGAAAACAGTGGTCACTGTCAATCAGATCTTCACTCGATTGAAACACGTTTACAAATAGACATAATTTCTTTTAATTTCTATTCATTATTTCAAAAACATAAAACCTTAAGCAAAATCATAGAAATAGATAGTAGCAGTTCCACTTCTCGGTACGTGACTAAAAGCGTCGTAAAGTTGTGTGTATATTCTGTGTCCGTTATGGTCATGAGAACTGTGGCATTCTAACTAAGATGCAGTTAGATGAAAATTGGAATCGTTTACTTAAAGATGACAAAAAACGGTTCTTCTCTCTCCGTTTGCCGTATTAAGTGTTCCGCGTGGATGTAAAATGTAATAAACTAGAAGAACAATGACGTACTTTCGAGAGCTATTTGAATATTACGTTTCTTTGCTGATATTTTTATGCTGAATATATTTTTGTGTTTTAATTATAGGGTTTTATTTAGAGTTCGGTCAATGGATATATAATATAACACTTATGAAGTAAGCAAGATTCTACAAGGTTTATTACCCGAGCTTGTAGGCAAGGGGAATGATTTTACAAGTCCAAAATTTTGCATTCCAATATGTAAATTAAGTCCAGTTTATATTTCTTCTATAGTATACCTTTTCAACTCTAGATATCTTAATACATGTTTTAAGGCTTGATTCTAAGATGGCGCTACGGACTCTTATTGCAAGTCAAATGCGGGAATGAATATAATAAAAGTATTACCTTACATTTCGTTAAAAAATATTTTTAATCTGGACCCTATGGGTCAGCTTTTATGTTGCTCTTCTTTAGAAAATGTGTAATAAAACAGGATGTAAGCTTTTACCATTTGATACAAGATGCGTTAAATTTAGCATGTTTCATGTATTTAAGTTATAAACAGTAGATGATTTAGGGAGTTTTAAATGTACATTGGCGAAATATATTAAGATAATAAAATTTGAATTTTTTCTTGATTCCATTCCGAAACAGATGTTAACTTAAATAAATAAACAGCTTATAGCCTTAAAGAATAGTTACAAGGAGAAGCTTAATTCATTGTCAAAATGTAACTTTGGTTATTGTGTATTCCAGGTTAATAATCGTCTTGAGTTGAAGTCAATGTATAATTCTTTATTATTCATGTAAACCTAAAATTAGCCGTTTCTTAAGATATTGGCAGTTGTTAGGTTTTTAATTATTTTTGCGTAATTTTATTTATGTCGCCTTTATTCCTAATACTTCATAGAAGATCATTTGAATTCGGTGGGTTTCGTAAATTCTCAAAACCTTGAAACTTAAGCTTATAAATCTCCATCAGACACAATTCATTTAGCATACCTTTGTTAATAAAATATTATTGTAATGCGCGTAGAATAAATTATAGTATTAGTCTATATATACTTATTTTTATTTTATAGTTGGATTTTTATTGTTGTGTGTTTTTTAAGCTTCAAATATGAACTACAAGATTTTATTTTTCACTGGCTCAAAAGAGATCTCCAAACTAAATCAAACGTTATTTATCACATGATGGTACCTTCCATCTAACGGTTCATCTCTCGGTACAATCTTCGCCTTTTCTAACTAATATTTATCTTAATGTAGCGTTTTTACTGTTCGTTTCGGTGTGAATTAAAACAATATATGCACAAAAATAAACAACAACTGTATGTATTGCCCATGTACAGACTAAACACGATTACTTAAGACTACTAAAAATATTTATTTACTCCTATTTTATTTCGATTTAAAAGTGGCGCTAATATTCGGCCCTTTAGCGTAGAGAACTCCTTATATAACAGCTTGTTCCGGAATACTCGATTACGTTTCAGGTATCTCCAGAGATGTCGTGCCCAACGTTTGCAATACATTTGTTATTTTGTTTATTTTTTTTCTTTTGTTTGTCTTTATTTGTTTGTTTCACCCTTGTTAACAACATCTTCAGGAGAAAACTGATTTAATCCTTCCTTTGAGCATTTTTGAAATCCTCTTTCAAATACAGGAAAGGTGACCAAACCGATAAAAAAGCATTTGAGACACTCTTGCTAATCAAAGGGATAAAGAAAAGTGGGTTATTGCCGATCCAAGCCCTTACTAGTTACTCTACGTGACTGGATGCACTTTTTATTATAATACCAGGCTGGCTAATTCTCGTAACGTTGCTAAAGAAACATGGTCTATTGTTAACGAATTAAGAAATAAGCCTTCTTCAACTAGCACTATCCCCTCTTCACCTGAGAATCCTAATAACTACTATAACACCTTTGATCCTTTTTCATATCTCTCTAATGAAAACTTACATATTTCTTTTTTACCCCTGTACTAATAACAGAGCTTCAAAGTACAATAAATGAAATAAGAAACAAATTATCATCTGGTACAGATGGTCTTATTAATTACTATTATTAAAATTACTAATTATTCCCTTGCATAAAGGAGGAGATAAAGAGCAAGCTTTAAATTATCGTCCAATCGCTCTCTTTTCAACATTATCGAAGATCATAGAAACATTGGTTAAAAAAGGCTATTATCATTCATATGTTAAAATATAAAATACTAACTCCCCATCAATTTGGCTTCTTGAGTAATAAATGCACTAATGATGCTATGTTTTCCCTTTTTAACAGTGTTTACTCCAGTATAAACAATCATCATTCAACAGCAACTATTTTCTGTGATTTCTCCAAGGCTTTTGATTGTGTAAACCATACTATCTTGATCAACAAATTACAGCACTATAGGTTTAGAGGAACGCCTCTCGAATGGTTTAAATCCTATCTTAGCTACAGAAGTCAGCTTGTAAAGGTTGATACGACCATGTCTTCTAGCAGACCAATAGAATGTGGGGTACCTCAAGGTTCAGTTCTGGGCCCAATTCTGTTTCTGCTGTTTATTAATGATATGACCCATCTTAACATTAGCGGCAAAATCTGTCTCTTTGCCGATGATACTAGCTTTACAAGGAGTAATCCGGATATTGCGGCACTTCATGCGACTATTGCTAAAGACCTTATCAACATTAAATCGTGGTGCGATTCGAATCTTCTCTGCTTAAACATCTCAAAAACTAAAGTCTTATCTTATAAAGGTACTATCCAACCCTTTGTACTTAGCAACACCAGCTTGGACGTTGTTGAATCTGTGAAATTTTTGGGACTTATTGTTGACAGCTCTTTGAAGTGGGAATTACATATCGATGTTTTATCTAAAAAATTAAGTTCAGCTTGTTTTGCCATAAGAGCAGTTTCCAGGGAATTAAATATTTCGTCATCAAGAACACTGTATTATGCCCTTTTTGAGTCCCATCTTCATTAAGCCCTTCCATTCTGGGGCACATGCTGTGTGACTCAGTTTGAGCGCATTTTTAAACTACAAAAGAGAGCGGTTCGCTATTTACTAGGACTTGATAGTCGAGCTCACTGCCAAGAAATGTTTAAAAGATTTAAAATATTAACTCTTTTATCTTTATTCATTCTTGAATCTATTTGCTTGGTTTGCAAGCATATATCAGAAATTTCTAATAGACCATCTCGCAATTATCCACTTTGAAACAGCACATAAAGATCATGATCTTTATGTGCCAATCCCAACGTCAAAATTAATAAAAAGCGCTATTCTTTACGGAGCTAAAAAAATGCACAATCATCTGCCTTTGGAAATTAAATCATTGACATCTTTTCCTTGATTTCGCAATGCTTTGAAATCATATTTACTGGAGAGAGCTTTATATGCAGTAGATGATTTTTTTAATATTAATTTTTGAGTATCATGCACGCACTGACTAATTATTAAATTTTTTTTGATGTAGAATAGCAATATTTTGTATTGCTAAATTTCTATAAAATTTTTTATGAATTTTTAAACATTGTATTAATGTTTTTGACTGTTTTTGTTTTTTTTTCCTTTTTTTATTTTACTTTCTTGTTACTATTTTTATTTACTTTCCTAGTTTATTACTTTTTACATTTAGTATAAGAAATTTGACCAGGTACATTTATGTCTTTTGTACCCAGTTTTGTATATATTTATTTAGTACTTGTATTTTGGTTTCTATATTTGTGTGTTTTGCTTTTTATGTATAGCTTTGTCTACAAATTTTTTTAAATTTTATTGACAATAAAGCATCTTTGATTGATTGATTGATTAATTGATTGATAAATTCGTATCGTGTATTCAAAATCGATATGTAAAAGACTGTTCTGTCAGTATATTTAGTGCTGAAGTTAATCAAGGATTGAACGTTAACTTACGCACGCGAGAACCGACTTGACCGGACCGGTATAGCATATAATCAAATGCCTGCCTTCTGACTGAAAAAACAAAGAGGCATCAGTAAAATCTAAAAGTTCAAATAACTTTTAACTGATGAGACCTACCAGCACGAAACTTTCAGGGCAAATAGGCAGTATCTTATGGCATCATTCCAGAAAATTTTACATTTTAAGCTAAATTATTTATTAATTAAAACAATTACGTTCAATTAAATTATACGGCAATTTGGTTTTCAAGTTTAAATAACTTTAGACTAATCAGACTGACAAGTACCAACTTTTAAGGTAAATAGGCAGGTCCTCAGTGCCTTATGCCATCTTTACAGAAGTAAACGAAAACCATTTTCCTTTCAAATGTATCCGAAAATAGTGGAAATTTAAAATTTCTAACCGATAAAGTGAATTAAGTGTGCGAAACCTGACGATTTTAATCAATGTTGTAACTGGTTGTTATCGTTTCGATAATCCTAATAGTAAGCTCTCAACAGCATTATACCGAAGAAAAATCATTTTATCATCGAAGAATTTTATTGTATTTACTTTAATTTTAAATAGGTTAAGATTTTGTTCTTCACTTTTTTGTCTTTTGCTATTACTTATTTTTGATTTTTTTTGAATCGGTGATGAAACCTATATGCATATTTTGTATTAAAAGAATAAAAAAATAAATGGTGTCCTTCTATGCTTACAGATAGTGTGGTGCAAGAGAGAGCTATGTCATCAGCAAATAACAGGTATTCATTCGATATACGCGAGTTTGGTAAGTTATTTAAGCAGACGATTAAGTATGGACCTTAGGCTGACTGAGATACACCGTCACTGACTGTTCTTTTTGCTGATGAAATACTACCAACCCTCTCTTTAAAGATTTTATTTTTTTTCCCAGACCTAAAACTATATATTTTTTCGTTTATTTAGTAATATCTGACGGGTAACATAGTCAAAAGCTTTGCACAGATAAAAAAAACAGCACTAGTGAGCTTCAGCTTGTGAAAATATTCAATGGTGGCTAGCATTAGATTTAAAAAAATAAAATTAATTTAAAAAAAGGAGCCTGATTCATCGCTTTTGGGAATAATTTGATAATATTGGAATGCATTCCAACGTTTCGGTAAATTCATTATTATGATCAATGGTACAAATGGACACAGTATCTGATTAGGACTTAATAGAATCAAATATACTTTACCTAGTTTTGAATTTTTTATTGAGTAATAAATTAGAAATAAATCAACCAAGACAAAGATAAACTCTGTTCAGATTTGGACATTTTGTTTAGTCAGGTCCTTATTAATATAGTTGTGAATTTTATAGTTGACGTGAATATTAATGGAATAAATCAATAAAATTCAATAAATTCAGTTTTAAATGAGTAACCGGTTAGGAATGAAAAAGCTAAAATCAAAAATAGGCTCAGTTCAGATTTTTTTTCAAAAAACAGATCCATATTTCAAAGAAATTAAGCTGATGATATTTGCAATCCGGCCTACACTGTTTTAATAAATTGTTTCTTCTTCAAGTATGAACTACAACTCTATAAGTTTTTGCATGTTTTTAATTTTTTCCACATTATTTTTTTTACATATCAAAGATGTTCCACTATATAAGCAAGTAGAAAAATCGATTCTTTCAAAGTTTCCCGAATCTAGTGGACGAAATTTAATTTAGATCGAAGTATCTTCGACCATTTTTATTTACGGTAATTTTTTAAGCTATTCGCGATGGATCTGGCAATCATGTAAAAAATCTACAACCTCGAGTTTCCTAATGATACTTGACAGTTTTGATAGATTGCATGATAGAAGAAGAGAGATTCTGTTTGATATTGCCATGCAGTATGTAATAATATATGTGTATGTATATTACTTCTATGATAACAATGTTTTTTATCATAAGTTTTGAAACTAGTAAAGTTGTGTCCCGTAATGCTCAGTTGTTTTTAGAAACATTATTATCAAGAAATACATAAATAAATAAATAAAAATTTTTTGATATAACTTTAAAAAAAGTAAAAATACTCACTCGTTTTATTATATACTAAATTACAATTTTGTAATAATTTCTCTTAAAATTTAATCCATAAATTGCGAAACAAGGCAACTGCTTGTTGCAACAAAAGAAATAACTATTATATGACACATAACAAGCCGCACAAACAAATGCCAATGGTTCGATTCTTAAGAATAAAACAACAAGTTTATATAACATCTAATAACAATAATATTGTTTTGTAATAATTATAGTTGCCGAACGTACATTTTCTATATGCACCAAAAAGCGAAAGAATGAGTTAACTATATACTCTCTTCCTTGTGCGTTTTTTATTTAAAAAAAAACAGATCATATGTTATATGCTATTACATTTATTTTGTTCATATGTTATTAGAACATAGAAAATGTTTTATGAAAGACTTATGCTAGTTACTTATTTCATGTCCATTTTTAAAAACCAAGACAGGGGTATAAGAATGGCTCTCTAGAATATGTATTTTTCTTATAGAGTTTGCACAATTACATTAAAAAAAAACTTAACCATATAATTGTCCTTATGATCTTAATCTTGATCTATGACTTATATATAGTTAAATCCTCCATCGTCTTAAACACCCTCTAAGTAAAATATGACGTGGAACCATAGACAGCCTTAAAATAACCCCGCTGACGCCACATCGTAAAAATTAGCTCGTGCTTCCTTCCTCCATTAAAAATAGGTAAAAAAGGAACCCTATTTCTGTCGCGAGCCCTCATCTTGTCTGAATGTTTCTCCACAAATAGATATTATGGGAATTTTCGGATATTTATAGTGCCCCAACTTATTTGTTACAATTATTTATTTTTAAATCACGTGGGGACACGAGGGCTGAATGTCAAGCCTAGAGGATATAACTAATAGTCTTTGGGGTTGTAAATAAAAATATATTCAGGAATGGTATTTTTAGATAATGGTTAATGATTTTTATTTAGGGAATATGGGGATGTTACATGCTTAAAGTTTTTTAGTCCTTTTTTTGATATTCTGTGATTTTCTATACTTCAGCGGAATGATTTAAATAGAAATAGGTTTTGTCCCTATAAAATCTCTTAGATTCTCTTAGATAGATATCATATTTCTTCGGATGGAGGCTTCTATAATGGCATGCTGACGATGCTATTTCAATCTGAAATATTTGCTGTGTTAAAATACGGACAGGAATTTTAAATTGTGGACATCAAAACATAGTCGTTTAATCTGCTGTATTAGCATAGCCCTATTGAGCCCCAAAAGTTTTACTGTATATAAAAGAAACATTAAATATGGTGGAAAAAGCTTATCGATCAGACATACTATTTTTATTTGTTAATTTTTCCAAATATCTTTCATCGGCACTTGCTAATTTCTAACAATGTCAAATTGCCTTTTACTGTCCAGGAAGTCAATCTCAGTTAATTAAATAATTATTTAAATAAATCAAGATTATTTGAATTGCAATAATAACCAATCTACATAACAAGTTATCTTCCTTTATAGTTGACCTAAAGCTATCAGTGGAATGACTAATTTTAATGAATAAGTGATTCTCTGCAATTATCAATTATTTCTATTGGATTAATTTCAAGCTATAATAATTTTAATTTTGCTTTACGTTAGCAGACCCAAAATCAACTGAGGAGTTTGTGTGTTATTATTATTATTATTATAATTTTGTTTTGTAGAAAATATTATATAGAACTTGCAGGTTTCACAATTAACGCATTGTGCTGGAATTGCTCTGAGATCACAGTCAAATTTTAGATTTTTAAGTTCAACCTTATTTATTTAGTAGGGCAGCTGCGTATTATTTTTACCTAAATGTCGCACTATACACTTAAAGAACACACGCGTTAAAGGAGGCAACCATTTCAATTTCAATTAAATTGGGAAGTCAAGGGATTACCTACATATCATCTGCAAACATTGACTCCCAATATTTTAATGGCGAAGATAAATCAGACGTGTATGAGTACTGAGGGACTTCGCTGTAAACTGAGTAAAAATTTTAAATAATATGCTCTACCCTTAGACTGACCTTTCTATTTTTTTAAATGTCTCCAATCCAATCTAATGCCAAATTGTGCTAGCTTATGCCTTAGTTTCTTCCTAGGAACTCTATCACATGGGCAAAGCATTCACGATGCAATCGTGCGGTCTCGGGTTCGAATCCCGGCATGGGCATGGTTCTTTATGTTTGTCTTATAAAAAGCACAACATTGTGGTTCGGAACCCACGTTAAACTGTAGGTCCATAAACAACAATATCGGACGGCCGTCGAAATACGACGCGAGTCCATTGTATTTGAGGAAGAAGAAGAAGGATCTCTATCAAATGCCTTAGCAAAGTCAAGATAGATGACATCCATCATCGGTTTCTTATCTAAAGCTGATATTTAGAAACAGATTTGTAATTATAAAACGTTATACTTTTACTAGTCCATGTTGGACATTTTGTATTATGATATTTTTAGTAAAGTATATTTGAATTTCATCTTAAAGTTTCCAGTCTAATATAATAAATCTCCTCTATTGCCAAGATGTTCTAGTTTATGAAATAGTCTCTTCCTAGGAACATTATCAGATGCCATAGCAAAGTCAAGGTAGATGATATCCATCAGTAGTTGTTTGCCTAGGGCTGATATTCAGAGGCAAATTTCTAATTGTGGAACGACTTTTTACAAGTATAAGTTGTACATTTTGTATTATGTTATTTTCAGTAAAGTATATCTACATTTCATCTTGTCTTTTGTCTTTAATTCTTATAAATGTCCTCTAATGCCCAAATGTTCTAGCTTAAGCAATAATTTCTTCCTAGTTTTGACTTTGTTCCAAATCGCTTGGAACAAAGTCAGGACTTCTTGGGAGCTGATTAAAATCGCCTTTTCATATCAGCTCATTTGGGAACGAGATTCATTTGCAGTATTTGATGTATGGCAAGTACCCCCATCTTGCTAAACCCACTACTGCTCATTAAAGCCACCAAAGGTTTGAAGGGTAGGGTTAAAAAAATCATTGCGGCATACCTGACGCATTTGTACATTTGAAGAATTGACCGTTACTGTTTGTTCGTTGTTACCTTAAGAAATGTATGGGCCTCTTATGTCTTTGGAAGAAATTGCCCAAACCATAGTTTTAGGCCTATGTAATGGAGATTGGAGAATGGAGACTACTTTGCTTATGAAAGTGCCTCATTTGAGAAGAAAATTCTGTCAATTCTATCAAATCCTTCGAACATTTGGTTGGCAAACATAAATCGTATGGGATAGTCTGTTTCCCTTAATTTCTGCACGATTTCAATTTAAAAAGAATGTATATTTAGGTCCTTCTTCAAAATGTAGAAACACTAGATTTATGTAAGTAGAGAACCGCAGCATGTTTTCGCACTGATCTGTATGCATATTGGGCAACTGCATCACGAACACGGTCAATATTTTGATTAGCTTGCACATTTCGTAGAAGTTCTGGAGGGTAAATATTTCAAATCTATTTATTCAAGATTTGATGAGATTGGTACCAGTTGCTTCACTGACCTTGTGAACAGTATAACGAGCACAAAATCGATGCCGAACTGCTGCGATGTAGAAATGATTTAAATTATAAAAACTACGGACACAAAACGCACGTTGTTGGGCATCAAACCGGCTCATTATTGCATCTGTCATTTCTGACAATCAATTTCCAAGGATTGTTTTACCCATAGCGAAAAAGTGAGCAATTTGATATGAACAGGCTTAAATCTTATAAATCAAATAAAAGTGCAAAACTCTCCGAAATACCTTGTATTCTATTCAGTAAAGAATATCTGCATTTCATCTCGAAGTCTCTAGTTCTAATAAATCTCCTCTACTGCCCAGATATTCTATCTAATGCAATAGATTCTTCCTAGGAACTCTACCAAATGCCTCAACAAAGTCAAGATAGATAGTGTCCATCGGTAGTTTTTATCTAAGGCTGATATTGAGAACTAAGTTTGTAATTGTAAAACGACCTTTAACAAGTACGTCTTATGTATTTGGCACTATGTATATTATTTTCAATAAAAAAGGTCGGTTCATTTTCAAGTCTTCAGTCTAATGTAATAAGTCTTCATTAATGCCAAAATGTTCTAGCTTATGCAATAATCTCTTCCTAGGAGCTCTATCAGAAGCCTTAGCAAATCCAATATAGATGACATTCATCTGTGGTTTTTTCTATAAGAGTGATATCCCGAAGCAGGTTTGTAATAATTGTAAAACGATCGACGTTTTACAAATCCGTATTGGATAATTTGTATTATATTATTTTCCGAAAAGAAGATCTGCATTTCACCTCGAAGTTTCCAGTCTAATCTAGTAAATCTTCTTTAATGCCAAAATGTTCTAGCTTATGCAATAGGCTTTTCCTAGGAACTCTATCAGATGCCTTGGCAAAATCAATGACATCCATCTGTAGTTTTTTCTATAAGAGTGATATCCAGGAGCAGGTTTGTAATTATAAAAAGAACTTTTACAAGCACATTTTGGACATTTTGTGTTTTGTTATTTTCGGTAAAGTTTTCAGTCAAGGTAAATGACATTCATCTGTAATTTTTTGTTTAAGGTTAAAATCCAGAACAGAATTGTGATTGTATAATGACCTTTTACAAGTATATGTTGAACCTTTTTTAAGAGTCACTAAAGAATATCTGCATTTCATCGCGAAATCTCTAGTCCAATCTATTAAATCTTCTCTAGTGCCGGGAGATGTTCTAGCTCATGCAATAGACTCTTTCTAGAAACTCTATCAGATTCCTTGGCAAAGTCAAGGTAGATGCCATCCATCCATACCAATACCAATCTGCAAAAGCAGATTTGTATTTGTAGAGCAACCTTTTACAAATTGGTTTTGGATATTTTTTAGTAAAGTAATGTCTGCATTTTATCTCAAACAATAAACTCCATAATTTTGAACACAATTGACCCTATAGTTTCCTGCTAATTGGTTGACGCCTTTTTTAAAAACTGCAGTCACTGATGCGATTTTCCACTGATCAGATACATAGTTTTTAACCAACCAGTAATTCATTACTTTTGCAAATGGCACAGCTATTACTTTACTACATGTTTTCAAAGCAGCAATTACGATTTAGGAGCTTTGACGATGTTCAAGTTTTTGATTAATATCTTTTGATCTACGTTTGCCAGGACTATAAAACTAGCTTTATTTAGCTAATGACTAGATTAGAGATATACTAGATTTTAAACCAGTACAAGTTTTAATTTCTGAAATTTAATATTAAACTTGTTAGAGAAAAAAATTAATCCTTCAAAGAGAAGAGAATCCTTCTCTAAAAATTTGTTTACTTTTCCGTACAGGTTTATGAATTTATACTATTTTATCCCCTTGGGTTTACCCATCTTGGAGTTTTTGATTATATCGTTTGATCTATGTAAGCCAGAATTATCAAGCAAACTTTATCTGTAATTTTGTCATTGTTCTCTGATTTTTTCGTAAAATAAATTCTAATTTAGTCATATACTAATGACTAAAGCAGAAGCTTAGAAGTAGTAGAAGCTTAAATTTTTGAAATATAATCATTAGAAAAAATAAATCCTCTAAAGTTTTAAGTTAATTATCATACGAATTGGTCAAAATTCTTGGGATTATGAATGATGTCTAATAAGTGTCATAACCAAAATTCTTTAAGAATCAAGTTTTGTTTTCCATAACAAGCTTTAACGAGGTTCCCTGATTTTTTTATTTATTCTTGTTAAAGAAGAAAAAACTTCCTTACCTCAACCACAATAAAATCGACACGATGGCGAAATTATTTTCCAGTGTTCCTGCTAATCTAACAAATACAACCTATTTATTATTTTTGAAGTTACTTTCTGTACCAGAAAACAAAGTTCAAAAGTGTCAAGTTTTGATAGAAAAATGCTGACACCACCAAATTGAGCTTCATTATCATTCTTATCTGTATTTTTTTAATCAATAGGAAATCTGTTAGATGAGGGAATATATACCTACAATTAAAATAATGCAATCAATATGTTAGCTTAAAAAGACATAAATCCAGTTAGTTCTTGCTTTAATTACATTAAAAACATTGAGGAAGTTATCTGAGCGACAACAATCCTGAAAATCACCAGTTCTTCAAGTACGGCAAGGCGGTCATGCGCCGCAAAGCCTAACTCGTTTCATTTTCTCGGCGGTTTATTTTCAATCCAGATATCACATTGATTTAAAAGCGCCCGAAACCGATTAAATGCTGAGCGGCCTTAACAAGGTGGACAAATAAATGCAGAAGAAGAAATAAAGATAAAGAGGACGCGATGAGGTGAGCCCCCAGAGCAAAGAAGAGTACAAGAGGAGTCAGTCGTGCAAGAAAGAAGAAGCGAAGGTAAACGAATCCCGGGGAATGTGTGTAGGTACTCGGGTCGGCGCGTATTAGCCGCTCTCTCGACAGTTAAACATCGATTTATAACAGTGACAATTGATTTACGGCGTCGAAAGCCATTGGCTGCTCTCGCAGTTACACTACTAAATATATATGCAACGAATAGTTATTTCTAGAGATAGACTTTATTGGGAGAAACAAAGAAACACGAACGGTTTTATCGAAAATGAGCGAGAAGATACAGCGGGAGTATGCGCGGATGACACTTATATCATATATGTCCGGACCGATGAATATGGTCAACTCATATACAGGGTGTCAATTTGACAAGTTTCCATGCAAATGTCTCTGAAACTAAACAAGTTAGAAAAACGAAATTTGGTACAAATGTTATACAGGTAGGGGGAACTACAACCATTATATTTTGGTTATAGCCTTTTGGGCCCAATGTCCTCAACCCCAAAAATTTAAATAGCACCACCCATTTTATGATACCCTAAATTAAACATTCTGAAATTCCCCTTGAATTAGATGCACACTTTATAATCAATTTGTTGCCAAAGATAATGAAGTACTCTACGCTGAACGGTTTTTTCTTGTTTACGACTGATCAGTTAAACTCAACCAACCAATTTAAGTCAAATGTGTCAAATAGTACTAAGTAAAATGTGTAAAAAGTAGCAATACATTTTTTGATCCAATAAAAAAGTTTGTTTACTAAGCTGGAATGCAGGTTTAAGGTCGTATCAGAAAGCAGATGTTTGACCTAGTGTTTAAAAAAAAAATTACATTGTAGATCGTCTTGTGACTTTTCACCGACTCTAGTTATGCACGTTTTATTTAAATGCTTCTGTAAGCACAACGGTAGATACTGGAGTGATGAAAATGCACATGTTTTTAGGGTAGGACACACACAGAATTCAGAAAAAATCATTGCGTGGGCTGCATGCATTTCGAGGCTTTATTTATTAATGATAACCTTAATTGCGAAACTTATAATACTTGGATATTCATTGGTACCTAAACGAAAATTTATTAAATTTTCAACAAGATGGAAAGCCACCCCACTATGTTCTTTCTGTGAGGCAATTTTTACCTGATGCGTTTCCAGATCAGTGGAGTGGGAGAAGAGGTCCGATGAAATGACCGGCGAGATCACCAGATCTAACACCCCTCGACATTTTTTCTGGGGACACTTAAAAACTGTTGTGTTTAAAACAGCTTCACTCGATAATCTTCGCCAACGGATTATTACAGAATTTACATCTATTCCAAGAGAAGTTTTAAAAAATGTGAAAGTGTTAAAAAATGTGTTTAGCCCAAAATGAAATGCATTTTGAGCATCTTATTAAATAAAATAACACTTTATAAAAACAGTTTATTTTATTTAACTTATACCTTTCTTTGACCCTATGTAAAATTTAGGAAAAAATATTGTGCAGGTTAACACTACTCTAAAAGAAAAAGACTTTAATGTAACTTAACATACAAGGGGTGGTGCCATTTAAAATTTGGGTTGGGGTACATCGGGCCCAAGGAATGACTCGTCCTAGAACCAAAATACAGTGGTTGTGGTTCCCCCTACATGTATATAATTTGTACCAAAATTACAATATACTTTTTATATTTGAGGATCCATAAGAACCAGTTTGAGAGATTCCTGATTTCAAGGAATCTAAAGGCAATCACAATGAAAAAGCTACTTAAATTTAATCAAAAGAGTAGCATCCTCGCTTAGGTTGGATCCTTTTAGAATCGTAAGCCCTTGATAAGAAGGTACTATCAATGGAACTGTAATTCTTTCTTCTCTTAATTCTCTCTTCTACATTTGCTATTGATTGTATTACGACGCGATGATAAATATCCAAGAGCAGTTGCTACTATCGGCTGAAAACAAAACTCCTCCTGAGAAAATCACCTGCAGATCAAGCCAAGATAAGAAGGTAAACGGTTTTTCCAGGTGTTCCTGTTCTAATTCAGAATAAGAATCCACCTACATTATCAAGTGTCTTAATTTAGAGGTTGCTTCGATTTAGAGGACCACTCATCTCCTAGCCACATCCGTGTCCCTATAGATCAATCTGAAAGTTCAAATTGATCTATGGCTGTAATTTTAGGTTTACAACGTACAGTTTTGCAGATGATACTGTAGTATTAATGTAGCGCTAGTAGCTTTCCTTCAGCTTGAAGATCTTAGTGTGTTCTTACAGCTCTGCGCAATTTAGTATTTTTCGTTTTTACTTGACCAGCAGTTGATACCAAAAAGAATCTTTCCAAACGAGGACCATTATCAGACTGAGATTTATGGATAATAGTAGAGTGATGATAGAAGCTCTGACGAATCCTTGTATTTTTTGCCATCATGTGAATGTTGTAACGAGTGGACTCCAACTACCGATTTTCTTGGGTGAGATACAAATAGCCCGACCGGTTTGTTACCGTACTTATGTGCATGTCGAGAGCTAAATATTGGTTTTGTGTGCGTTAAACGGAATATTAATAGCATAAAGTATAATAGTATTTATAAAATTGCCGGCGAGTTGATAATCAGACCGTTTGAGGAAATTTCCAGGATCGGAATTGCATTATCATCTGGTTTTTTCGCTTCAAAATAATATTAATTAGGTTTTTCCAATATTTATGTCCCATTCCTCTCCGTCCAATGTTGAACTTATTCAATGTATGGATTTCTTCACACTATTTTTTTCAGACTTTTTTTAAATATTATTTTGCTGTATGTAAATGACTTAGACTCAGTTTGGTGATGATACCATCTTATTATGGATTTACAAAGATTCTTTACATTAAAGCTCAGTTTTCGAGGATCTTAATATTTTATCAGGGTGGTGTGTTTAATAGGCTTGTGCGTAATGTAAGTAAGACCTTTAATATGGGGTTTGAGTGTAACGTCTAGGGCATGATGTTTACTGAACAGTCCCCCTTGCAAAATAACGAAAACTGCAAGTTTCTTGATATTACTATTGAAAGTTGAAGAAGTCCATCGTGACTCGAAGATCAAATCCCTAATCTTGCATCAAAATTATCCTCTGGATGTTTTGCAATCAGAATGGCAAGACATGAACTGGGAGAAGTGGTTGCACGTTTAGTGTACTTTTCTCTTATTAGGTCTGATCTTAAAAAAAGCAGTTAGGTATCTATGGTCTGCTGGGTTAAGAGATTTCTGTAAACCTCTCTTCATGTCTCAGAAAATCCTAAATCTATTTTTTTTATCTTGAAAACAGCATACATTTATTCATAAATGTCTTAAACCTTCCTGTAACACTGGTCATAAGACTCGTCAGGATTTTCCCTAACAATCCCTACATCCTTTCTCGCCAGAAACTCACTCATATATTTCAGTAAAAAAATGTACAATGACGAATATTAGAAAAATTACTTTTATTAACTAAGGCATATTATAGCCTTGATGAATTTTTTAACGATATCTTTTGACCTGTGCTCTAATAAAACTTTCACATTTTGTAATACCTTTAATTTTGTTATATTATTGTTTAATTTACTTCCTCTAACTTCTTTTTTTTGGCAGCATTTTTAAGCCTATTTGATTATTTCTTGAAAATGTGTTTTTAAAAATTTCATAGTTTAGAAATATGTATTGGTCCTTGTATGAATTTGTAATACTTAGGAAGCTTGTACACAAGATTTTGTCTATAGCACATTTCCTTTCTTTCTTTCTTTCTTTCCTAGACACTCAATGAAAAACTGGTATTCGACTTTCTGATTGAGAACCTTTAGATTTGTTAGATTTCGACAGTTTCCCTACTTTCCATCAATCCAGTTTAGGAAGAAATACCCTAAAAATTTCGGTTCAAAGGACCAGAATTATGTATTTCTTTTCGGCAAGGTTCGTTTTAAATTAAAAATTTAATTTTATATTTATTGTATCCTAAGTCTAAAATCGTCTCTTCTCGTTTTTCTTCAAAATTGGGATTAATTTCATCATTATTCTAGGCCATTAAATTAACTGGAATTCATATGCCAGGCAGTCGAAATCTAATTGTAAACAACTTCAAAACTACTTAGTTTAACTATAGATTGAGAAGATATATGGCAACAGCACTTGTGCTCTTAAGGATTTGGAAGGTAGGCATCGGATCGAATCGTCATGATTCGCAATTAGCAGTGTTGCCATATGAATTCAAAAAAGTGGCTTTTGGGTATTTCTATTATTTTTAGTTATTATGCTACTATTATTAAAGGTTTTTGTTTAAATTCGTCCAATTAAAAAATATTAAGCAAATTGACAAACTGAAAAAACTAAGTGGTACTTTTAAGAGGAAAATTTGCGATCTGAATAATGAGAAAAACATTGTTCAATCCATTGAATAAAATTTTATTGCCCCTCATGATTTCAATATTTATTCAAGTGGTAAATATTTACTAATTTTTAAATGGAAAAAACTAGTCTATAAACTATCAATTTTTCCATGGTAAGGCATAATGTTTTGCACAACCGCCGAACAAACTAAAAATAGATGCTCGAACATGCGAACAGGAAACCAGTAAAGCGTATAGTAAATGCAAGTACTACGATAGTTTATTGAAATTAGCGATTGTTCAAAAAAAAAACAAGAAATTACGAGGAATGAGGTTATCTCATTGACACACTTTTTCGCGGCCAGAAATTCTCTACTTTTGCTCGTCGGATCTACTAACTACTTTACCAATGCCGGCGGATTTCTTTTCGATTTTTCTAATATCAAGAACAAATAGCTTACACGTATTGTATGGTTTGTTTTTGCGGTAAACCTTAGGTCATTCAAGGATTTTTTTTAAAGTTTATTAATAACACTTACGCGACTATAACAACATACATAAACAATAGACGGTAATCGTTTTTGAAATATTTCGATTTACCGCTTTATTAATTGATTTATGAAGATTTATTTATGTACTTTAAATATTGTGTGTTTTTTTTTCTGTAAGTAAAGTCTAATTTAATTAATAAAATGGTTTGATTAGACTACGGATTCGACCTAGGCTTACGAAATTTCTACCACAGTTAGTCTAAATTACCTGTTAAAGACTAGCAGTGATATTTTGTCTTTTTTGTATTGTAGAGTATTTATTACAAAATTTTGAGTTCACCAAAATTAAATGCGCAATATCTCAAAATTTTTAAATGAAACACACGGTATATTTTGATGTGAGTAAATTTATTTGTAAAATACCTTTATTTTTATTAAATATGTCCTATATATAAACCTTTTTTTATATATCTGAAAATCTGTGTAAAGTAGGCATAAACACCGTATTTTGCGAATTGATTTATCATAAATATTTATTAAACTAGTTAAGATTTTTAATTTTATTATTATTATTATTATTGGGGATACCCAAAAAAGTACTAGACAGTTTCCTTTTAGCGCGTCATCAATTTTCCGTTAAAAAAATCCTAATTTGCTTAATTGCCAAATAGGAATGAATCTCGATTATAAAAAAATATATGCAAGGTGTCTACTATAAAAACCACCAACTTTCAGAAGTTTAACAACTTTAAGAGGTGATTAAACAAGTCATATGCAACAAAAAAGTCATATAACATTTTTTCGAAAAGTTGTTAGTTCTTCTGGTATTTAACATTTTTTGATTTTTTTCAAATTGCTTTGTTTTTTTTCATATAAACAAAAATATATCCATTATTCTTACCACCTCATAAAATTTAGATATACCATCTGAAAGAGAATTAAATTTGCTATAAGATGGGTATATTTAAGTTTTTGAGTATTTTTTTATACCGGGTGTTATCAGAAGGTAAATGTAACATTTGGGAAATTTGCAAAATTAGAGGTATCTTCTTCGTTGTCGTTTTTCTTAAATTTGGTAAATAGGGATATGTTTTTTTTTCAGCAAAAACTACTGCATTTAATATGCTTTCCAATAATATACTTTTGTGATAGCTATTTGTTTTCACAGCAATGTCATGGGCAGAAGAAAGAAAACCACAAAAATTGAAAATTTTTTAATTTTATATTTCTTGATTGACCAAAATTAAACAATCAAAATTTCAATATATAAACCTAAAATTATAACAATTGTTCAAAATGTCTTCCCTCTTGTTCAATACATTTGATGCATCTTCTTCTGACACTATCAAGAACCCGTTCAAGTTCAACGCGTTTTTGTCGCATTTCATTGCAACACACACTAATTCGATTAATTAGTTCGTCTCGAGTATTAATGTTAATACTATAAACATTAGATTTTAATGTGCCCTAGACATAAAAGTCAAGGGGCGTAAGGTCAGGGCTTCTGGGCGGCCATCTTACCGGACCGTATCTTCCGATCCATTTCTCCCCAAAGCATTGATTCCAGGAATTTTGCACAATTCTGCCATTATGGGCTGGGCATCCGTCCATTTGAAACCAAAGTTCCTGTCTAGCGGCTAAGGGGATTTCTTCCAGAAAGTCAACAAGGTCATTATTTAATAAATTTGAAAACTCATTGGAATTGAGCCAATCAGGAAGTATTACAGGCCCGAAAAGGCGACCTCTCATTAAGCCTATTCATACGTTGACCCTTATCTCATGCTGAAAATGTGAAACAACAGTCCCATGAGGGTTTTCTGTATGCCATATATGGTTATTTCTTAAATTCATTATTCCGGCTCTTGTAAATGTTGCTTCATCTGTCCAAAATATTTTATCTGTTCCCCACTCTTGCAACTTATTTAAGTACCACCTACAGAATTGAAGCCTGCACCTCACGAAGCAGCACCAATGCGGCGAGTACTTCTAGATCAATCTTCTGTAATAGGTTTCATAATCCCAGGTTCTTGTTTCCAGCCTTGACCATTTTGACCACCTTCTCTAATCCGCAAACCTCGAAATGAACCGTTTCCCCACAGCGTCTGAACACTTCTGCAAATGTACTTTTATGGGGTTGCCGTCTATTAGGGAAACGAAGTGCATAAGATGTCCCGACATTCAATGTTTGTGAAACTAGGCATTATTTTTTTATGCACGTTTAAATCAAATTAGATATTTAACTAATTTAATTCGAAGTGAAATTGTAAATATCTATGCGTTTGTTTTAAAATTAAGTAATACATGGTATAACAACTCTTCACATACTGTGCTTCTGTGAAGCATTTAATCAAACCAGGGCAACATTCCTGGGGGAAGAGAAACCCTCACCAGAGGGTATAAGAAATCTACCACTGGGCACAATCCTGGACTTCCTTGAAGCTACAGAATTGAACCTGTGGGACTAAACATATGGGACACAATAAGACTGCTTCTTAGCAGATCGCAGTGTAGGGAGCCACAAGGCACCACCCAGCGGTGGAGTTTTAGTGGGTATAGGACGAAACAGACTCGACACTGAGTCCCACACTACTGGGGACGGCGCCGCGTAACCAGTGTTCATAAAGAATTTCTCCACCGACCCAAAAAAAAAAAAAAAAAAAAAAAAAAATACATGGTTTGTGAATTTTCTTCTTTTGCGGATTCATTGCTATTTACCAAAGAAGGAAAATCTGCCTTTTTTCTTAAAGAATGAATATCGCGATATGTTATTTGTTTACGGCTTCTCTAATGGAAATTTGTGGCACTGGTGCTCAAAAGATCAAGAAATATAAAATATGAAAATTTTCAATTTTTGTGGTTTTCTTTCTTTTGCCCATGATATTGCTGTGAAAACAAATAGCTATCATAAAAGTAAGTATATCATTGGAAAGCATATTAAATGCAGTAGTTTTTGCTGAAAAAAAACATGTCCCTATTTACCAAGTTTTAGAAAAACGACAACGAAGAAGATACCACTAATTTTGCACATTTCCCAAATGTTACATTTAACTTCTGATAACACCCGGTATAAAAAATTACTCAAAAATTTAAATATACTTATTTTATAGAAAATTTAATTCTCTTTCTAAATTTTATGTGCTGGTATGAATAAAGGAGATATTCTTGTTTATATGAAAAAAAAACAAAGAAATTTGATAAAATCAAAAAATGTTAAATACCAGAAAAACTATAACTATAACTTTTCGAAAAAATGTTATACGACTTTTTTGTTGCAAATGACTTGTATAATCACTTCTTAAAGTTTAGCGGTTTTTATAGTAGACACCCTATATATTGAATATCCAATTCAACCAATATAAAATAGGTATATTATATTAAATGCAAAGCGAAAATGTGAGTATAGGCTTGACCCAGTATAGCCATAAGAATATGATACGCAACCTCAATGAAAAGATACTGGAAAGAAGTCAACTCACATGCAACTCAATCAATATTTATTTTCTAGACATTATCCTGTATTTGCATAAGCATATTTTTTATATATATTTTTTATACTTATAGAAAGAATAATCTTTAACAAAATGTTATTGTCTATTTTAACGACAAAGTTTTGTGAAATATGTTCTATGTGTATGCTATGTACTAAATCCTAGAAAAAAAGACAAGATTTTGAAGAATTTAGTTTCAAATTATGAGCCTTAGCATACAAACATATGCAAGTTTTAAAAAGTTTACCTTACTATTAATTATATTTAATTTAAATATAATGACTTTATAAACATGTGTAATAATAAAAAATTTTATAAACCCTTTAAACTAAATTTCAACTTTGACATACTCCTAGTTACTTTTTTATTTTTCTTTTTATAAAATATAATTCTTGAATAAGTTGGCTTCAAAATCGTAATAGACAAGGAAAAGGTGTAAAATATTAATAGATGCTCCAGAAATAATTGCCCCATTAATTTTCATTATTAAATATTGATTATTAAGATATAATATTTTATTAATAAAAAATCGGGTTATTATTTAAAAACATTTAAGTTCTATTAGGGCTTAAATAAACAAAAAAAACATAATTAATACTAATCTTGTTTTACCAAACTTTTAATACACTTATTATTAAAAAAACGTGAAATACCCAGCACGTCAATAATAAAAATTGTTATCGCGAAAACGATAATAAATTAGCAGAAACGGCGATAACAATCACGAGAAAAGGTATAATGTGCATAATAATACTTATTCATTACCAAAACATATTTTGCTCACGTATATGTATATTTTCTAAAAAAAGCTCCTAATAATCCCGCTTATCGGATTTCCTCTATTGCTTACTAATCCACAATCAAAGGCCACAAAGTAGATAATACGGCTTATCTTATTGTTTTCCCAGGTTATCTAAACGCCCCATTCGATGCGATGCTATATAATATCAAAGTTCAAACAAAATATTTTTTTGGAATGTTGCGTATAAAATAACAGGGTTAAAAATTATTTTTGTTGATTGAATTGTTTGAATGTGAACATTCAGTTTATTGGAAAAATAAGATTTCTTAAGCTTTAAGGCAATATTTAGTTGATCTACCTTACTAAGATTAAAGGACTATACACTAAGATCTTTTACGATGTCCATAAGCTAAGGTTAATAAATATTCCTGAAATGCGCAAATTCTGAAAGTATGATAGAAAAATTATAGAAGGATATTTCAACAAAAAAAAATCTAAAAAAAATTAGTATTTTATTGATTTTTCGAACCTATATCCACCTCTCAGTCTAAAGTATGAGTTTCCGAATAATCGCGTTTCAAAGTTGCCGAAACAATTAATCCTTTAAAAAGAAATCTCTTTATCGGCTATTTTGTCTTATCTAAACAACTTCTAAAGTGAGAAAAGAAAAACATTCAGATATAATAAATAAAGTAGATATTAACAAAGTGCCTTATACATTTTGGACTTTCTTCTCGTATATGCATAACTAGCGGTAGGTAAAGATGATATTTCCTTGATGATAAGGCCATTACTGCATGTAGTATAGTTGGTTAACCCTTAATCGAGTGATGTATCTCCTAAAATACAGAACTTTTGAATTTTTTTTTTAATTTCAGTTTTTGAGCAGTCTCAACAACCAAAGAAATAGGGAAGTGGATTATGTTATTACCACCTGAAGACTGCTACCTTTCTGACGTTGGGTCTTCATCAGATAATAAAGAGGTAGACGGAAACATTTTAGATTTAGATTATAATCCTGAAATTCAACCACTTCATGTACCAATAGATCAATCCAATGATTAGGATTGTTTCGACGATAATATAACATTATCCATTATGGCTGCCAATTTAAAAAAGAAAATCGGAAAAAAGAAAAAAAGGACCATAATTTTAAATGAGAAAAGTAAGACCTAATATTCAACATTGTTGAGCAAACCAATATATATTCAACATTATCAACTGGTACATCAATAAAAAGGTCTTCAAATGAAATAAAAACCTTTGTAGGTATAGAACTTCTTATGAGAGTTGTACGGAAGTCATCCTTTGAAGATTACTGGTCTCTGAGTCTCCGATATAGTCTTATTTCTGATGTAATGCCGGTTAAAAGGTTTAAAAAACTGAGGAGAGACAACAATGCTGACGCCAATGGGGATCGTCTTTTCGAGATAAGGCCTTTGTTAGACATGATTAAAGCTACCAAATCAAAGTTGAAAACCTTTATTCGATTGACTAAATGGTGATACCATATAAAGGGATCAAAGCTGGAAACATTAGAGAGAGATCTGAGAAACATTACTAGTATTACTACTTTTGATAATATGAGTTTTTGTGAAACTTAAGCTGAACTTGGCTCTTGTGGTAAAATATTTATATAGCTTTGTAAAATAATTCCAGACCCCACTGAGAGTTATATGTATATTTTGATAACTGGGACACAAAGTGCGGTATCACACACTCCTACTTTTCAGCAAAGAGGAGAAAAATATATTTGACATATAATGTACACAAATTATAAAACAATTTAATCCCCACATGGGTGGCGTACACTTAGTTGACATACTAATAGCTATTTATGAAACACCTTATAATTCACGGTGTTGGTGTTTTGGTATATTCCGACAACTTATTGACATTTGTGTAAATAATGCTTGGTTATTACACTGAAGAGGCAGTGAAGCCCTTGGAACTTTTGACCATTTAAAAGAATTCCGAGTAAGTTAGGCTTTATCGCCGGTAAAATCCAAGCACAAGACGAAATTTCGAAAATCTGATTTTGCAAACAATCAGTCATCAAAAAAGATTAAAGTTCCAGTAACTATAACCCTACCTGACGATATCAGATATGACCACATTGGACATTTTTCCACATTTACAAAGAAAGGAAGATGTAAGCTTTATACCAAATGACAAACTACGTTTTTTTGTCAAAAGTGTAGTCTAAGATTATGTTTTGTGCAAGGAAAGAAATGTCAAAGTATAGGATACATAATTTTTTCCTGTACCTATGCATAGAAAATTAAAAATTTTGATTTTTTTTTGTAGCTTATATAATGCAAATAAAGAAAAAAATATGCCAAAATATATTTTTTTATTATAAAAATAAAAACTTTATTTGCCCGGTTAAGGGTTAAGATCTAGGAATTGCGCTTAAATAGGTAGATATAGGAGCTTCTCCGTAAATATTTTTTAATAAAAAATTATAGAATACATTTAAAGCATGCTTTGAAATAAATGGATCGTGATATCATATACCGCGATCTCCCTACCAAACAACCTATATATAAGGTCTATCTTAAATGGCCAAGTAAAGCTAATCCCAAATATTGCATTTTAAGGATCTATATCTGTTTCCGTATAATTAAGCTATCTCAAAAAGTTTTCTTGTGATGCTGTACAATTCCGTTTTTGTACTGTATAATCCAAAAAGCAGACGCTTGATCGCATTCAAACTTATAATATGTTCACCAGCGTTGATCATTCATCATTGATTAGAAGAAACTTGGATTCAGCTATAAATATCATTTTATTCTAGTTTTCTCTGTCAATAACTCATCTCTTCTGTAAAAAAAAAATAGTATAGCTCTACGATGCACAGGGTATATATCTTATATGCAACCTAAATTCGTTTAGGCTATTATAAGACTGCGATAGTATTAATAAAAAAAATCGTTTGCTTAATCTAGTTTTGCAAAAATCTCACAAGTAGTCCTTAAACCTCTGCGCAAAAAAGAAGCACCCATCTGTCATAAGAAGTGCACTTACACTACTCTTCTCCACTTTTGTCACAAAACTTTAAAGAGAAGCAGCATAGGCATAATACTTCATCAACATCATCTTCATTATTAGTTGATACAATAGACATCATCTCAAAGTCAAATTAAGAACTTGATACTTCTTTACTCAATTTAACATTTTTGACGCTTTTTAATGTTTCAGATTTTGTTCTTTGATTGCGTTTTTTTGTGGCCTATCAGTAGCAATCATGGTTCTTCCTAGCTTTTAGGAGGGAGACCCTCTTATTCTTCTTGCGATCTTTGGCCTTAGGATACGACTGAACTTGGGTAAGGAATGTCTTTTTATTTGATCTTGACGTCTTTCTAACAGCAGATAAAAGCGGAGCTAAGGAACAGCAAGTTGAAGTTGAGGGGCCAGGATCTGAAGTTAGCTAATAAAGCTAAAGGCATGAGGATATACTGTTCCTAAGGCCTCTGAAACCTTGTATGTATATATCAAAGGTTTTTCCTTTCTTGTTAAGAGGCTAGGCTTCAACGGCTTACTTGTAATAGTTCTTCAAAAGTCCGTCGACAGAGAGGCAAAGAGGTCTAAAAGCTGTAGTCTGTATGAAGTATAAGGACCAAGGTGGTTTCATGGTTATCTAGAAATAGGAATTGATCATGTTTAGAGCTTTTTACAGAATTCATGAAATGATCCAAAAAAATTCGTAACCGATTTTTCGTTCGACCAACTTAGTGGATTTGCTGTGCCAATATATCCTACTCCAAAAAGCATCCTTTCCTTAAAATTGACTCGTGGAAAGATCAACATAGGAGGCAACGAATTGCTGATTTCATTCACTGCACCAATAAGAATTACGAAGGCCCCTCTTTAAGCCGAAGTAGCACTGCCTATATGGCTTGCAGCTTTTGAAGCAACCATTCTAAATTGCCTTGAACTAAGCTCAGCTCTGTTTCATCCAGGTTATGAATTGTATTTCGAGAAATTGAACCAGATTTTTATACACCTCTTTAGTATTGTTGTAAAAAGGTCCAACGTTAGCCTTGCTAATTTATCTAACTTATTATTCGGTTTATACTACTTGCCTCTGGTTTTTAAACTGAAAGTTGTTTTTTATGTCGTTTTAGAAATCCTTTTCCTCCTTTCAAAATCCATTCTTCTCGTTCAACTGTTTACTATCTAAAAACTTTCTTTCATCATAACTGTAATAGTCCATTTGCACGACTATAACTCAAATGACCAGTTGTTTAGATCAAGATTGTGGACTAGATTCGTTATTGGCTCACTAAGAAGCAGTACTATTTAGGTACGCGAAGGGGTCCAAGGTATTCTATGGTTCAGGTACAACAGTTTTCTCTAGTGGTCATTTGAAATGTAGCCAAAAATTATTGGATTTAATGATTAAGGTTGAAGTCGGTATAAATGTCTTCATAGTGGGAGTATATTGTAGGTCTCCTAACTCTACGAACTATTAAATAAAAAATTTAATGAAAATAAAAGAAGTCAAGAAAATGAGACCTTTTTATTATGTTTTCTCGGAGGAGCTGTTTAAATGCACAATAGGGAATTTTTCAGATGGAATTAAAGTTAATGGGAAAAGCATCAACAGCATAAGATATGCTGATGATACACAGGTTGCACTTCAGAATATTATTGATAGTAAAAAGAGGTGCTCACACATGCTTACACTATAGAATAAAGATCAACGTAAAGAAAACAAAGACAATGATAATTAACAAAAATCAGAATTCGGGATATTCTTCCATTGAAACTCGACGGCGACGACCTCAACTAATAATTTAAGGAAACTTAGATGGAAAAAGGGGTTGGGAAGATAGCAACTGTTCTGGATGCAAAACATCGGAAACTGCAAACTTGAACTTCAAGCAAGTCCTTAAAAAGGCACAAGATAGACACGTATTTGCCAACCTTCATTGAAGACGGTACGGAAAAAAAACCAAAAACTTAATTTTTTTAATTCAGGAGGTTTCCATTTTACAATTCTTTTGCTTTTTAATTTGTTTATATTTTTAATCATTGAATATTTGTTTTTATAAATCATGGACTTTTCTTAAAATTCACTTCTTTAAATATTATTTTCTTGTTATATTCTGTATATAACAAGATTCAATAATGTATCATAAAATAAAAGTTTAATAAATATTTAAAAAATAATTATAAGAATAAACTTTTTTAAATACAAATCAATATCTCAGAAATAATATTTTAATAATATTCCCAGAATCTACTAGTAATATATTAAAAAGAAAAAAATTTAAAAGTACATTCCAAAAATGTCAAACTACCATGGTGGTTCAGAATATTCACATATCTTTGATTTTTTCTTTAATTATAGAATTATCCTATAATATAGAATTCTTTTTTAATAATCTTTGCTTATCAAAAAAACATGTTTTTAGAAAAATATTATTCAAACATACCTAAAATATTCAACTGAAGTAATCCTTAATTAATTGCTCAATTTGAAGAGTACAAACTAATATGTTATTCAAATAATATTCCCAGAATATACAAGGAATGTCTATTGTTATTAAAATTACCTTGTTATATTCAAGATCATATTGTATGATAATTTAACTGAACATAATCGCAACATAATTTTTTCAATAAACCAAAATTAGCAAACCATTATTGCCCTTACGTTTATTTCGAAAATCTAACGGTCGACGCTTTCCCAAAATACCCGTTCGTTTCCTGAAAGTGTGACGGCGGGACGTCCCAATAAAAAACTCGAATTCCGCAGAGTGGGTGCCAAAAATCTTATTTTAATTCTGTTCTGATAATAAATTTGTCAGATGCGCAAAACATCTCTAATGCACTTCGGATTGAAATAGGAAGGTACGAAAATAAAATGCAGGCAGGGTCACTGAGCGGACATGGGAATTATTTGACGACGCTATGACGTCCGACGTGTTACTTATTTGATTTGATTTAAAAAAAAAACACGGATTTTTATTTTTGTTTAATAAAAAACGTCCTGGTTTAAAAGAACTTCAGGAACCATTCCAGGATGGTTTTCTGGTAGGAATATTTGCATATTAGAGGTTGCGTACGCAGAAGCTTTCGTTTTCACAAATGAATGAAGCTTTCATATTTCCTGCAAATAAAAAACCAATATTTACCTTATTCATGAGATTTTTTCCATGTTACAAACATGTATACTTTTTTTATAAAAATTAATTTATTATGAGATTACATTGTAATGATCTGAGACTTTTAATAAAACCAAACATTTTTGAAATCTTCTAAAATAAGGACACAGATAATTTCCTTATGAATTTCTCGAAATATCAAGTTTAAGTCGTGACCAGTAAGGCGTTTTACAATCTCTTATATAGCGAAAAAAAGTCCCTTAACAACATGAATTTTAATAATATTTTACTTCCTTGATCTGTCATCGTGGGCTAGAATCCGTTCTCAAGCTTAGATAACCGATCAATAATCTAATGAAGTAACTGTTCGCCTGTGCCTACTAACTATTTGAGTAAATAATATATTACGACCCGGCTGTGTATCGTTAATCGATGCCTTAAAGCACGACCGAAGAAAATCCCTGATCTAAAAGTTGAAATACAACGGCACGGATCGAAATATTAACTTTCGATAATAATGGATTTAAATTAGAGCAGGTTTAAATTACTGCAGAATAAACCGTTTGAAGAGTGTAAAAGGTGGGAAGTCACGAACCAAAGAATGGAAGACCTTTTTGTTAAGGGGTATTTTGTTGTTTTGCTTTAACGTAAATATCATTAAAAGAAATTAGGTAGGCATATATGAAGAATGCTGGATGCATTAGGCTGGCTTCTGAGCTTATGACTCTACATGAAAAATTTATTAACACAGGAAAAAACTTTTATTTTACAGAATTACATTTTCACCATGTTGTTTAATGCAACCAAAAAGACAGACTGCCAGTAACAAAACCAGACATGTCGAAATAAACCTAAAATAAGGTTGCGTTCACAAGTTGTGGAGCTAAATATTTGAATTCTTGATTTCGGGACTTCTCAATCTAACTATTTTCACCACAAAATTATTAAAATTCTAAACCCATTAACGTTCGTAAATGCTAAATGTAACCTATGTTTTCTGAACAAATCGCCGAATCTATTTTTAGTTAATATATCAGCAATTTTTTTGCAACGGGGTCTGGCCCAGTGAGGCTTTTTGCACTGCAACCATTATTGTACTTCTACTGTTCCTATCTATTTAATATGTTCGAAAATAGGATGAATTCTCTCATCTATCTTCTCTTGCTGACCACAGAAACTGCAGATGTCTCTGTCATATAAGCCCCCTCTGTATAAGCCTTTGCAGTTGTGCGTCGCTACCAGCGTTCTTAGGGTTTTTCTGTCCAGTATTAGAGCTAGATCCGTTTTTTTAGTGTCGAAGCTCAGGAATTTTTTTTGCAGGAAAGTCCATAACGCAATGTCTCTTTTAAGGAAACCTTAGTTAAATCAAAAAGATGAGGTGGGTCAAGTATAGTTCCCTCAGCTTCTTTTTTTGCGTAGATATCCATTATATCATTTGAGCCCCTCATGTCCTGGCATCCAGACCTGAGTGCACAGTGTCGAAATGGCTGTCTTTTGCTCGGTTTTCTTTCACTATACCAGAGCTCTTTCCAGTATGGTGCGTCTCACCATCTAAATATATATCATTTTTAGGGATAACGCCCATCCCAGGCAAACTTGCAAAATGCATAGCATAGACGCATAAGGCTATAACGTACATACGGTTATAATGCGAAAACACTGTGTATGTAATTTGTCATAGCGTTATAAATTTGACCAATCAAGAACGACGATTTTAGTCATTATTCATTTCAAGTTCCAACCATATTAAATATTCATGATCCTCCATGATGCACAACTTAAAAAAAAAGAAAACCACAACTAGCAGCTTTAAAAAAAAACTTATAAATTTTCGCCTATTTAATTAAATTAATAAAAAGTTATAATATTAAAATATTATAACTCAAGAGTTTTCGTTTATTCTTCATTAATCAAAACAGTTTTCGACTATCACGTAACCTACAAAAACAGATTTGATTGGCTACGCATGACATGACATCATAACTTTTTCTTTCTTATGGAAAATTCTTATGTAAAAGCAATATGGCCGCCACTTCCCGGCCTGTGGTCAAAGTCTTTTATGCATCTATGCTATGCACTATGCAAATGTGTCTGGAGTGAGAGTAGCTTCATCCTGGGGTACTGGTCCAATAATTTCTTTACTGTCTTTAACATAAAAGAGAATCGACTAAATGGCCTGTGAGACTAATCTCTTTTTCACCCTTACCCCTACCGCCCTCCAAATCCTTGAAACATATCCCAATGTTAGGCTTAATCGAAATATGACCAGTCCGATAGAAAATTTCAAGAAGCATTATACAAGAATAGAAGAATTTCTCTGGACAACAGTGCCGAAAAAATGCTATCTGACCTTGGTGACTTGTAAAGTTTGGAAACATTTACAGCTCATTCCACTCTCTGAAAGGTCGTTCTTCTGATGACCTGATTTATCGCCCTTCACTGAACATTGTGAACAAGTGTTAGTATTGTATTGAAGCCAGTATTCTAAGAAGAAGCTCTAATGCTCCATTGAAAGGATCTGTGTAGCTGCCATTCGCTCTTTTTAGTGTGCATTTTATTGAAGGAATTTTGTGCAGCCTGGCAATGGCTGATACATCCTTAAGATCCTCACAGCAAAACTCACATGATTTCATTTTGGACTTAAATTCCTGTTATAAATGATTAGAGCTTAGAATTTGTAGCTCTTGGAACTACTGAATTCCGAGCTTACTTTGCGGCGCAGTTTTTCAAGTTTTCTATTCCACCAGCATACTCTTTTCGTGGACGATTTTATCTTGACAGGATAGTTATCTTGAAATAAGGATATTATTGCACCAGTTAATCAATTCCTCAAGTGATGTAATGAAAATTCTATTTCCAGTGATTCTAGACTGTAGATCTTGCAAATGAATATATTTGGTACAATATAAAGATGTATTTGTGATCTGGCATGGAGTCTTCTTCAGAGATTCTCTAGTTAGTTATGAGGGTCCTGACGTTAGTTAAGAACCTCTTCCCTTATGGCATTGCAAAACGTTGCATTACTCCCCCTATTTGCAATCCCGCTATTAGGTATTCGAGTAGTGACTTACCTCTCTTTTCGTTTTTTTTTTGTTTGTGTTCATGCTTTCTAATGAAAATAGTGTTCCAGATAAGGGAAGAGGTGCTAAATTGCATGCAAGAGCAATATCTATAAATTGAGCAAAACAAGATTGACGATTTAATTAAGAAAACAGAGCTGTTATTAATTAATTGGGTTTTTGATAAATTAATATTCAGCATGATTTTATATTTTAGTATTTTTTAGATTTTTATTTAATAGTCTTTTTATACCTTTGTGCCGTAGATAATTTTGATGTGGGTACATACAAAAATCATAAATTTTGTACATGATTATGTGATATCTTATAGAGATCCTGCAAATATCCATTTTTTTTCTGAAAATTGTGTTTTTCATCAACAATCAGCAATTTATGTACCAAAAATTTTCATTTTAGTGCTTAATATCTAAGACTGAGGGTATGAGATATGTAAAAATAATGTAAGTTTTCTTTTGGAAGTATCCATATTTAATTTCCCTATTCGAGTAGTTGAAAATTTATGATAATTTATTTGATTATGGCACTTTCACAATTCTGAGATATCCAAACCCATAAGATGTGATGAGTGTGACGACAATAAGAAAATTATTCACAAAATTACAGAAATATTTAGCTACAAATTTACACCAATGAATATTTTTGATAATCAAAGAAAGAATTCTTAATTTGGTTGATTTTAGGCTCTGAAGGGGATATGGATCTAACAATGAGAAAAAATATTATATTTGTATTTTGGATATATCATCATTTGTATTTTTGTCTATTTTTGTTTGAAATATTTTTCAAAATTAAAATAAATTTTGAAAACAATTCATATACAGTGCGATATATATAATAATAAAAATCTTTTAATGAATACCTTAATAAAATATAAATACGGAGAAAGTATTATGAACGAAAATTTCATGAAATGAAAAAAAATCTTCTATTCATTCCCTAAAAACTATGAGAAAACCCAATTTTTTTAAAAGTTATTGATCTAGCATTTATAATTGTCATAAAGTAAAAGGTCTTAAAAATTCTTGAAATGAAAACCGAAAAAATTTAATATTTGTGGCTAAAATAAAGAAAAAAATAAAAAGCAATATAGAATAATTTAAAAAATTAGTCAAAAAGCATCACAATCAAAAGACCAAAATAATGAAAATCTAAGGCTTTACGGAAAAATCGGCTCCTATTATAAAGTTTTTCGCTAAAAATTTGTCGTCTATGAAGGTGTAATGAAAAATAAGAAAAAAATCACTTTTCTTCTTTAATAGGCAGAAGTAAGTCAAAATGTCAAGGTATATAGAATCCAGAATCACTAGTCGGGAATCACCGACTTTCACCCCTGATTATATTATATTTATCGGATAAATTAAAATTAATCATATTTCTCCTTATGCAATGGAAAAACTACCTAAAACATTTATTTTTAACTATAAAATAAATAGAGCTTTATATCACTGGAACCATAAAAAACCAATGGAACTTTTACTTATAGAGTTACAATAAGATCCTTGATGAATGTTAAACTCTTGCAACAAATTGATTTTTTTAGTGTTGCAATCGTAATCGCAATCGAAGCAAGAAGAGAAAATAATACGAACTAATAAAGAGATTGTTCATGCTTATGTAAAAGCTAGACAATCTTTTTGGCCCGTGGGCGCACTTAAACGCTATAATATGTCTCCGATAATTTCATCGACAATGATTATTCTATTTAGCGATCTGGTCTAGTTACGAGAAATGCAAATCCACAAAACAATATAGAAAGTTCGTCCGATACAAAAGAAAGCTGTTATCTAATAATTTTCTTTTAAAGGAAGTGTATGAGCCAACCCGAGAAATTGGCATCATTGGTCGTGCGGCCGATTTCTCCCACATGCTGCCATACAATTTGGTTTTTAGTGAAAATTAGCATAAAAACGTTTTGTTCTTCACAGACGTGTTTGCGACAATGTTATTGTGAAGAGTGGCGTTTGAAAGTCTATATACCCGTTTGTTTCGCACAAAACTGATATTTATTTGGTACGATTCTCGAGACCGTTTTGTTTTCTTTTTTCATAATGGGTGAATGACCTTGATGAACGAATAATGAATAAATATGGCTAAACTGGGTCTTTCAGTATTTTAGTAGCAAGACATAATAGCAATCACATCTTTAGAATGTCGCCAAGTAGTACTTCTAGAATGTTTAAGATCTGCGATCCATTCACGCTTTCAAAAATTAATGAGGAATGCTGATATGCTTGGAACGTCACAAAGATGTATTAGAATTGACGTTATATAGATATAGCATTAACTTTTATGCAAGAAGGCGTTCTTAGAAAACATAATTGACGTCAAAGTACCACTCGAAGGCTACGTAATCAGTTGAGAGGAGTTATGAGCACGAGACCTGAATATAAACATTTTAAGTAAGTACTGACGAACGTATTACTTAGATAGTCGAGTATATCCTTACAGATGTTATTTGAATGCAAAAAGGCCAGATGCAGTATTCCATTGAATCCTGAATACATTGGTTCTAAAGGTTGCTGTGGTTGTGTTTTCGTTATGTTTGGACAAAATGCTTAAGTTCTATGTATATATTTTATAGATCTTCTTTAACTGCATTTGATTCCTTCTTGCAATTTGATTTCCTTCTTAATTCTCTTTGTATTTGTTACTTCTCACTAGCATTTGATACAAGCTTTTATAAAAAATTGTATTTCTCAAAGAATAATGAAAAAGCGATTTTCCAAGAATAATCGGAATTTCAAAGAAAAATTCATACCATATAATGAGTACATGATTGTATTACCTTGACTGTAATTATTGATGAAAATTTCTTACTAGCACACACCGTTCAAGCAATTTTCAAACCTACAAAAAAAAGTAACCTGGTCTGATAAAGTATAAAAAAGTAAACATTTTGGCGAAATAAAAGCCTTTTTCCAGAAGAATTTTAACAGCTCGTAAGAATATCTAAAATTTGTGGTTATACCTTTTTCTTTGAATTTTCAATAACTCCAAAGAAATAAAATCTGCCTATCCAGAAATCACGCTGGCGATTTCGTCCTACTAACTTACGATCAACAAAAACTCAATTTAAATACTTATTGAGTAAAATGAAAAGAAAATGAGACTACTGACATGTTAAAATTTCAAAGATTTATTAGAAAATACTTCTGCTATTACAGGAGTTTCCTAAACATTTATTTTTATAGATAACTATAGCGGATTACACTTTTTAATTATAGTTTTACTAAAGTGTAGTTTGTCAGTGTGATCCTCGTTCAGCTCTGTGGGTCCAGTAATCTAATCTCATGTGTATTTCTTCAATTTTTTTACATTTTTGATGGCCTTTTTTTCTTTTTATAGGTCGTTCATCTGTTTGACTAACTCTACTATCCTAATCAGTTAAGCTAAGATAACTTTTGCAATAAATAGACATCTAGGTATCCTTTAAAGAATAAAAGAAAGAACTTATAAGATTTGTTTTATTTCGGAAGATGCATGATAAGAACTATCTTTAACTCCTAATATTACGGACAATGTTCGGTTATCATTAATATTTAGATGATCTGGATATAACAAGCAATCCACCTTATGTAATATTTCACCTGAAGATTTTAATATAGTAAATTTCTGGCATTCTATTTGATAGACCAAGTCCAGTACGTTAGAGTAGGTGGTGTATAATTATCAAGCAGTGTATCAAGCATTAGAGTCCTCCAAGAGTCAGTGCTTGGTCCACTGTTATTTCTAAAATGTATACCAATGATCTACCTTTAGTAAGTTCAGGAAGTAAATACACGCTGTTTGCTGATGACACAACAATCATGATCCAAGAGAGCAAATTGGATGACAGCTGGGTTTGTCTTTGGTGAGATCCCAGTAGGCTTGCCAAGTGTTTAACAGGCTACTGTTGAATACAAAGAAGACAAACATGATAGTGTTTGGCTTTTAAACAATATATTTTAATATATCTTTGTGTATCTTTCAAGTTTAATATGAATGTTATTTTACCATGCTAAATTTTAATTTGTATTTTATTTTGTAGGTGTATCTGATTCTCAACAGTTTTCACCTTAGGTAAAAAGTAAATGTATGGGATTAAGGAATGAATGTCTCTAACTATAATGTGTTTAACTGTATCTGTAAAAATATTAATATGAATAAATAAAGAATAATTATACGAGCTTTGACTTGGCCTATTTTTTCTAATTTGATTGAGTTTGGTCGCTCTCTTAGCGGATCACATGTACTGCACCATGAAGATTACCTTCAATTACTAATATTAGGTCCAATTTTGATTTATTATAATTATTTGGACGACCTGGACGTAGGCAATCTTTGACTTTCCCTATGTCTCTAAATTTCCTGTCAATTGTTGAAGTTTATAATAATTACCTTGCACTGAACGTTCAAACATAAAACGCCAGTGCCAGCATGTCCTGTCTTATACTTACCTTATTGCATCTCCAGCGATTTGTGTTCTATAGTCATAATTGGTGTAACGGGTGATAGCTATAAATAATTTTGATAATTTTTATATAAGTTTTGATACCTTGCTTTTTATAATGAATATAATTTAAACTGTTAATGGGGTTATCCCGTTTATTAAATAAAAAAATAAAAAATATTTCATTGCTATGACTATTAATTACATAAAAGGCGATATTTAGCCGAAATACAGCTATTTTTACAAATAGAGTAATAAGGGTTTTAGAAACGAAAAACTGAATAATGAAAACAGTTTCTATAATAATAATAATAATAATAATAATAAATGCCTTTATATTACGAAAATATTTACAAAAGTTATTAACCAAAAATGAGGCGAGATCTAGCCTGGGGCTACTCTATTAAAGGAAGGGGGAACAAAAATAGGCATAATATCTGACCCTTATTGGCAACCTCTTGGACCGGGTAAGATACACCCTTAAAACCTGAAATATAAAGGGAAGTCGAGTGATAACTCATTTTCAAACTCTTGAAAAGTGCTTTCCAATCATACCATGGCAATCCACTTTTCAGAAAATTCTTCTCTACTTATCAAGGGAAACAATAAATAAAAACACTATTTTAAAATTTTTATTATCTAATTAAATGTTGAAAATGATTTCCGTTATTTTGAAGACAATAAACAATCCTACATCTAAATTCTTTACGTACATTTATATATATTTTTCTATATATTCACAACACATTCCTGAACTCTTCTATACTAATTATAGTTTATAATCATTACTTTGCACTGAACGTACAGACGGAAAACGCCATTGCCAGCCTGTACTGTCATATACTTACTTTGTTGCATCTGCAGCGTTTGGTGAATTCTATGGTTCATAGTTAACATGATAGATGACTTATTTTAATTTGCTCTTTTACTGCTGAATCACGCCAAGAAAAAAGTTATTGTTAATTATTTAATTTTGTCAAGATAAATCAGAGGCACTCTTAGGTAATTCTTCTTCACAAAAGGAGTTTAAGACAGGAACAGCCTGTTTACACATTACACATTATTCCCAAATATCTAAATTCAAGCTCTTCAAGCTCTAGAATTCCATTGTATTCTACCTCAACATGAATTCTACTGATTGTAGATCTTGTAATGGATCACTCTGAATATATGACATCTACCAAGTTACGAACTTCTTATTTTGTCTTCTTATCTAATAATAAAAATTACAATTCAATATATTCCTTTTAATGCAAAAAATGTTGAATCTAATTTTATATCTAATTTATAAAAAAAATTTTTTAACTGCATCATGCATGTTCACTCCCTAATAAACCGTATTATTATTTTTACTAGTATACCCATACTGATTATGTCATATGACCAAACGTACCAACATGGTAACCAGTTATACGAGACCATTATCATATTATAAGGTATAATATCTAATGTCTTTTTTGTGTGAATAAAATTTTAACACAAGGCGAACCGCCTTTTGCTTTATAGTAAATAATAGTATCGGTGTTTCGTGCCTTATTGAGAAACCACGATTTATTATAATTCCATATACTAACAACTATTAACATTTTATAGCAAACCACTTTTTTTTTATTTAGTTAAATAATGCTAACTAGCTGATTAGCTGCAAGTTATTCCACTTGCGTTGACATGTTCAATTGAGATACATTTTTTTTAATGTAATGAGTGAAAAAGCGCAATGAGGTCGGTTAAATAATCGGTGGTAATATATTTTTAATAAAAATAGTAAGGGGATAAAATATGGTTTTAACGTAAAGAATATTTTGTTAAAAAAATTAAAATTGATGCTTTTCTTAGTTCCAGTTCAAGTTCCATCAGGCTTTTTCAGGAAAAAACCCCTTAAATCCTCCTTTTTTTGGAATAATATGGATATGACACTTAATAATGCCACAAACACGTTTGATTATATAAACGACATTATATTAAACCATAAATGTATCTATGGCCTGAACGCAAGCTAAAAGTAACAATTTTTAGTTTAGTAATAAAACTATTAGGTATTTAGTTTTGATTTTACTACCTGAAAAGTAGAACCTATGGCCAACTTTCTTAGACTGACAAAAATAGGTAAGTTCTTTGAATCATAATATACCTATAAAAGCAAAACTAAATTACACTATTATCTAAATCATTGTAAATGTAAATAATACGTGCAGGGTTTATCTCTTACTCGTCCTCACCGGGCCTCGCTTGCCTGAGACTCGAGGCAAGTGACATCACGGGTTTTTCCTTCATACCTAGATTAGAAAATCTTAAGTAAGTTACTGGTAAGAAGCAACATTGTATTGAATTTATTTACGGTTATTGGGTATCAGGTAGACTATTTTACCTAGAAATGGGTTGTTGTTAAGTGTCTGATCTCATTAGATTATCCGCATTTTTGGGTTTCTATCACATTTTATGTTTATGTCTAAGGAACATCATATTTTTTTAAAAGGTGCCTTCTAGTGTATCGTAGGACCAACGGATATAAGAAAGAGAACTAAACTATTTTACTTTTTTTCAACATCGCCGTTTAATTTTAATAGTGGAATATCTTAGACAATTACAATCATAAGACATCAGTTTATTATGATCATAATCCTACTTCAGATTATCTGAATATTCTATTTATACTGGACTGTATGGATATCATACTCCAAGGGCGTCGCCAGCCGGTAAGCTAGGGAGGGGCAACATGAAAGAACTAAAAACAAAAATTTTATTTAAAAACAAATAAAAGCCGAACAAAATATTTACATGAAAATCAATTGAAACATAATCTTCTAGGGTTCTTTGCGAATTCGTTAGTCACTTTGTTAACAAAATCGTCCAAGTTTTTAAAAATGTGTTGCCTATGTACACTCATCATAGCGAGGCCATTGAGTCGAGTTTCAGACATAGTGCTCCTCAACCAGGTTTTGATTCTCCTAAGGCTACTAAATGACCTTTCAACTGTACAAGTCATACAAGGTAATGCAACAAGGATCTGTAAAGCCTTCTTAATTTCAGGAAAGAAATCATCAGTTTCCTTGAGGATGTCCACAACACTCATTTTGACCGATTCTGGTTTTTCCTCCCATATTTTTTCCTAAGCTCTATCTCATTTTGGATATTTGTAACACCGTAAAAGTTTTTAAATTCCTCGCAAGCGTCTTCAAGTTCTTTCAAAGAAATGTTTTTAATTTGCGCAGGATGTAGTTTTGACAAAGTAAATGAGGGTCTATTTTCTTCAATAAACCTTATTTCTAGGGAATTTATAACTGAGTCCAAATAAGGAATTGTTATGGACCGGACGTTTACTGTTGGTTCTAAAAGAGCGGAATATTTGGCTATCAATCCAAGGCTAAAAGTAAACGAAACTTTGGAAGCTGCAGCTTGGAGCTGATATGCATATTTCCTTGTCGTAATATTGCCATATCGAGACAGGGTTTCTAGTGCCTCCATTATATCACAAAAGTTCTCTTTAAAAACTTTGATGCTCTTGTATTTCTCGCTCCACCTTGTTTCGCACAGCTTGGGAAAATTGAGTATTAATTTTCTTCTTAGAATCGATTCACGAAAAAATGTAATTATATCTTTGATGGCCCCAACTGTATTTCGGATCTCCGGCAGAGCATTCAGATCATTGATTACCAGGTTGAGTTTATGTGACGAGCAATGAAAAAATAGTGCTTTCTTGTATTTTTTACGCAAAATAGCCTGAACGCCACCTTCTTTTCCAGACATCGTGGAACAACCATCGAATCCCAAACCAACGCATTTATCTGGATCGAGATCCTCTTTCGTCAGGAATTCGTTTATTGCCGTGGCAATCGATTTAGCGTCCAAGGCTGTAAGCTCAGCAAATCCGAGGAATACTTCTTCAATGTTGCTGGTTTCCTCATCAAAATATCTTATGCCAACTGAGAGCTGTTCCTTTCCAGAGATATCCGCTGTTTCGTCTGCTAAAATGCTATATGCTGCGATATCTTCACATTTTTGATGCAATCGGCCTTAATAACATCTCCACAAATACTGATAATCTCATTCTGGATGTCAACCGATCGATAACTTGCATTTTTCTTTCCATGCTCAAGATGGTTTTTTAAAATAGTGTCTCCTGCGGCAATTCGCTTCTTATACAGCCCTTTCAGAAATTCCATTACCATAGCTTGCTCCCCTTAATGCTAGGTCGTGGGATCCGCAAAACGCAATGCAGGAAATAATCGATCTTATAATTTTCCTGTTTTTTTTTTTAAGACTTTCCTGAGAGTATTTGTTAATTTGCACATCTACTGGCACATTATCAAGAAAAGATTTAGCTGCTTCCAATGCCGTCTTATGAAAGCGAGTATCTGCGTGTTTTCTGCAGTATACATGAACATCTTTGAACTTACAAAACGGCCTTATAATGAATGAACCTAAAACACCTTTAACGGAGCTCAGATTGGGTGGAAATAGTGTACAGATCTTACAGAAGGCTCCTTTTTTGTTGGCGGGAGTATGCTAACCATGGTGAGTACATTTCCAACCAGGAATGATTGAATTTTCTTTTCAGATACTGGGTGTCTTTGGCAAAGTCGGACATTTTCCGTAGTATCCATAGATTCTTGGCTCAAAGTGAGCGTAATCGCTTCAATTCGCTTTTCACTTGCGAGCGCTTCGAGCCCCCGAAATGTAAATATGTATAGGTATAGTAAAGCCTTATCTTAGATTGAAGTTATCTAATAGCCTAATTATTAAGTGAAATTAGAAATTAATAAGTGATAAGTTACGAAATATATGTTTTCAAAAGTAAAGTTTCAAAAGACGGATGACTGGTTTAGCGTTAACCTCTAGGCCTCTCTGGCGACGCCCTTGTCATACTCTAAGCGACAATCATAATTTTTATTATTTTTTTTTATTTGTAGCTTATGGTTAACAAAATCTGCATTATGGTCCAACACGTTCTGTATGCATCCTGGTCTTTCCTGTAAATTGCTTCTTTGGGTAACATATATATCTGCATCCTTCTTTATTAATCATCTTCAGACTTTCACGGGAAAAACAATGATAGAAACATTGTTTTTATACCTTTTTCAGATTTTCTTTTAATTTGGAAGAAAAGAATGATATTTATCTCCAAATCCTAGATTAATTTTTACCCTTTTCACAGATATTAACTTGTACACCTTTTTACCACGTTTAATACCCAATGAACTGTTGGAAATTAAAACCAATAATAACTCCGAAAATAATGAAACTAAACTCCTTGTCGTTTTCAAATTAATCAATCATGATGCAAAAAATAGACAATGATTTTAAGATGAAATATTGGGTCTATAGCAGCTTAGACCTTATTTTCTAACATAACCAACTTAAAAAATTAATTCAGTTAGAATGTTTAATGATGCTTTTTACCTCCTTCAACCCCTAATTGATTCCTTTGATTTAAGAAACAAAAGGCGAACTATTTAACAAAGCTCATCTCTCCGAAATGTTTTCTCGCCCCTGATTGATTAACGGGCGAAACTTACCCGTAAAATTGAAAATCAACTATGAAAAACGACATCGCTCAAAAGCCAAATTGATTATTAAAAGCGTACACGCAGCAAAGGTTCTTTCCGAAAAGCTGTTTAAGGCAACAATATAAGTAACTGTTAACCATGCGATACGATATGAAGATAACAGTAACTCACCATATATATTGTCTTATTCTACTTTCGTAACCGATACTTTTTTAACAGTACACTTAGGTTTACGGATTCTTTAATTCGCCAACGATTTAGCAATAATTACTTCATGGTAGGAATGCGTAAAATATGAGTTATATCATTCAGAGCCAGCGGTGCACCGAGAGGTAAACCGATGGCTTTGCACTTAACGGCACATTTGCTGCTATGGCCCGACGTTGTCGAAGTTAAACGTTGAATAATTGTTTGTACAGAAAAGTGTTAAGTTCTTCATGGCGTTATTAATCATCATATTTTAATATTTAATTAAACAAATTAACTTTAAATAGACTAGGATCAAAAGAAATTGCATTAAGAACAATCTTTTGTAGACTCATTTTTAGATCAGCCCATTAGTAAAGTACCTTTTTTAATTATGTGTCGTCTGCAAAAAGATTACTGCTGTCATTTACTATTGTTAATAATAGTGATGTAAAGGGAGGAACGTTCCCTTTGTGCTGTGGCGAATATTCGCGCAGAATAAATCGTTCGTGCGCGCATGATAGATCGTTCTGACAGAATAAAGACATTAGTGATGAATTGCGTTGAAGGGTTTTTTCAACGGTAAGATTCTTTTTTTTTTGTATGAAAGTAATAGGATATATGTATCAGAAATGGTTTATTATTAAAGTTGTGACACATTATGAGATTAAAAAAATTGACATTTTTTACAAAAACTACTGTTACATATTGGTACCGCTAGCCGTTTATGATACATAAATGCATAAACGTAGCAACTACTTTTTGTGAAAAATTATATTAAATTGTAAACATAACTCGATGTCACATTTATTACACATAGTGTAGGTACTGGTTATACAACCCTCTCCAGCACAATATCTCAAAATTGTCAGATCATATCTCAAATTGTCAGAAACCATGTTGAGTGTCATACTGGATTTACAAGTCATTGAATGGCCAGATTGAAGGATTGGCCTGATTTGGGTGCAATACCGTATGTAGTAAGATATGCTTGTGATATTTCTCTTCGAAATTCTAATTGACTAAGTGGAGCTAAATAATTATAGTTCTTATAAATGTACCGCGCATGTATGCATGTACGTATGTATGCATTTTTTTCGTCGGATTGCAATCCTATATCTTGATATTTGGCTGATCCATCAGATCAGCTCAATCCATACAGCGATTATATTCAGAGATTAGTTTTGGCTGTGGTGCTTGAACGATTTTCTTTTGAGCCTAAGAGTAACGTTTCATGTAGACACTACTGTCATCACATTATTATTCATCAATTTTAATAAACGTATATCATCCTCCTTACCAATAGTTGAAACTACCTCGTCTCCTCCTTTCTTGTTTTGAGCGATCTGACTCTTTTGAGGCAACCTACAACTTTTTGGAACCCTATTTTCTTTCATCGTGCCCAAAGCGTAGTAACCTTTCTGTTTTATTTGAAAATTGTAAAAAAATTGTCAAAGTAAAATTATCATCATAAATATATTTATAAGGACATCAATGGAGCAGTACACGTTCCAAAATGATTTTCAGAGACTGTGTTTGCTTTAGGATTTTTTCCCTAGTACATATCAAAATTAACCAGGGGCTAAATTGAGCCACCACATTTTGCACCTAAATCCAATAAGCTTGCCTGGTATAAACAGCTTACAAGAATGCTTGCCAAAATTTTTTCTCATTGACTCGTAGTCTCAGTTTTATTCAGGAATCTTATTTTCAAGCCACTTGAATTGGGTCTTCTAAGGTAAACAGACCTCTAAGGAACAAAACATACCGATTATGAAATTTACAATATTCTGTATATACAGACAGCTAGCGTTACTAAACTGTAATACCTATTTTTACGGCCTCATATGTAGAAGGCTATATTAGATTTTACGAAAACTGTACTACAACATGCAAGGCTGGTGATATTACTAGTGTAATTTGACAATACTTTACAATAGAATCTAAAAACTAACCCTCTGCAGTCGAAAATCTATTTTCCACCCTACTAAATTTTAAGGTTAAGTTTAACTCCTAATTTCTGTAACTTGCCGGTAAACTGGGGTCACCATAGTCTTTTGTCGACTTTAAATGACGAACGGATCAAGGCGCATGTCATTCGCAACCATAACGGTCCGCTGTAGTGATGTAGTGAGACTTATTGTAGTGATTTCCTTGCGTTATAAATAAGTAAATTTAGCCGTTGAAGGGTTAAGCACAGCAGTGAAAAAAATTGTCTCAACGATGACATATACTGGATCAACTTGTAATGAGAGCTTTGTCATCTATTGTGAAATGCATAACAAAGCTGAAAGGAGATAACCTGTAACTATGCGATGTCACAGAAGACTTTTATGTGTGTCTAAAAGAGGTACCTGGACTACCAGTCACCAAAAAAAAGGAAGGCGGAAAATACTAACCCGGGATCTAATGCAATAATATGATATATTTTCATTTCAAGTGCAATTGTCTTTAAATTAGCTCAATACATAGCACATACCGAACATTTTCCAGCAGGGATATTGCCATAAAACAGCTATGATTTAGGAATTAACATTTTGACGCTTCTGCCTTCGTCAGTAGAGACTGAGCGAACGTTTAGTAGATATAGATTAGTTCATACTAAACGTCGAAGTTTGATGTTGAAGAGAGCACGACACGAATGCTGACCTATGGCGTCTGTACTCTTAATCTGAGGACCAAGGAGTCAATTAATGTTTGGATTCTTCCACGTCTACATAGACTTCCACAGTTCCTCCTCTGGGTGATCAAGTCTATGATCGATTATTAACATTAGAACCTGAGAATTCAGAGACTGATGAATCTGATAATGAAGAGAGCGAGTCCTACAATCTCCACTATTCAAATAGTATCGTTGAGTCGGAAAGTCTCGGTGAGCTTGACTCCGCTTGACCTTGATACGGATCCTGGATTAGATTACCTACGTTAGGTTCAAATTGTATTTTTGGTTTATTGCAGATCGCAGTTTCGCTATTTTTATATTTTACGTAGTTCACTTCTTAAATAAGAATTCAACATTACGTTACTTTACTTTGTATACACAGATCGCACATATCGCTCAAGTCATTATAAGTTTCTGAGAATATGATATTAAATATTCGGTAACGTATATTCCTGAGTTTTCTTTAAAACTCCTTTAAATATCAATATTTGGGTATCTATGAATATTCTTGCACTATCTGCACTTAATGTTATTTCGTAAGGTTTTTTTTTTTAAGTTAGAACAATAATTCAATGTCTTTTTACTTATAAAGAATTAGGAGAATATTGAGCATTTTCATTACATCACTAGTCAAAAACATCATCCATGTAGCGATCAAGCGATCAAGCATCATCCGAGTAAACTATTACGAAGATGGAAATAAATTTATTAGTATTATCTTTTATTATTCATAAAAGAAATTACTATATTGGAAAATGTTCTATGATATGATGATGAGTTGAATTTAGAACCATTATTTTTTCCTAATTTTATAAAATATTTCAAAGTTTCTGATATGGAATCAAAGATGATACATCACATACGAAATTGTAAGTAGGCGATCCTATAGTGGACACGATTGACTTGAATTAAAAATCTGTAATTTGAATTGTTAAGATAAGAACACAACGTTTTTGCATTAATTTAAAGTGGCTTTTACTTGAAAGTGAAATCTGATATCAGCGTGTTGGCAGTTGATGGTATTGTATGATTAGAAATAGTTGTCAGTCTTGGGAATTTCCTATAGGACTATTTTAGGGTCTTTAATGCTTATATCAACGATCTTTTTAATTTTTACTCTTAATAGATGACTCTGCTATTCTTTTTTTTTATTTATTTCTTAAAAAATAAATACCAAAATTAAAATACGAACTTGCGTGCCCAGTATTTGCTACCTATGAAGTAAAAAATAATTAGGACCCCAAGATGAACTGAAAGTGTTGACGTAAATAATATTGTCAGAACTGGAAAGATTCAGACATCATTCATGTGCTTCGTAGATCTCATGAAAGTATTTGATATAGTACATCTGACAGACATCCTCAAAGTTAATCTAGAAACATAAATCCTGCTATTCACGTATATATCAATACATTGAATTACAACGACAGTAGTTGGATTATGAGAAGTGCGAAGTCAGATGGACAGAGATGCAGAGAATGGCAGGTTGAAAATCCCTGATCCAAGCTGTCCCAAGATCTCATCAGAAACTGAAAGAAATTGGATGATAATCAAGAAGAGAAAGACAATTAAAAAAAAATGTCACATCTATAGTTTGTCTCTTTAAAATCCTCAACTGTAAATGTAACTCCAAAATCTATTAGTCAATCAATTTCCTTATGAATACTTTTAAAGTTCGTTTCCAATATTTCAAAGTTTTAACTTAATGCGTACTTTGAAAGTTGAACCTTTCGAAGTACGAACAAATATGCCTTTTCGGTATCATTTGGCAACAGCGTGACAACAAGTACCATCGATGGTTCCTTCGGCTGGTTAACGGGGCTGACGTTGGTACGATCGTGTCACTTTGTTAGATTTGCACTGATTATTCTTTGTTAGTAAAAATCTGCGTTAAAGTAGGTATATACGCTTACTATCCTATCGTATAAAGAGAAAGGTCAGTTCTGTATAGCCGTACACCATAAGTATAGAAATTTAGGTAACAGTTTAGTTGAACCTAAATTTCTATACTTATATTAATTGCGCGTATTTGTTATGCTAGCCTCGCGTCCTAGAATCGGTTTGCTTATTAAAACATATTATTTATGTATTTGGGATGAGGTTTTTACTTAATTTATTAAATCAGAATTTAGAGTGTTTTCAATGAGTTCATGATGAATGCACAAAGGTCAATGATGATAGTTACGTAATATATTTGTGAAAGGAGTACAGGATCGTTTTATTGGTAGTAAAAGAGCTTATTTTATGACGAATTTCGCAGAAATCAGAAAGTGCGTTAAAAAATAGGTGGCAAAGAGATAACAAGGGAATTGCGCTTCTAGAGCAATAAAGAGATATCTGAAGAATTCACTTAATTGCATTAAAATGATGATCTTCTCAGCATAACCTAAAAAAAACAGGTTTCAAGAGTTTTTTTTTATTTGAAATACAAGAGTCTAATAAGATTGTCAAAATTATAAGACTAGTAAATCTACAAAGTGAGCAAAACTGCTTGAGAAAAATAACTTTTTGATCTGATTTAAGAAGCATTAATTGCAAAAAATTTTATAGAAAGAAGTTCAGACAAGATTCTTTATCTTGTACTCAATAATCACTAAGGACCGCACAAAGGAGAGGGTTTGATGGACTTCAAGCTTAAAATTTTTAAAACTAGCACTAATAGACAGCTTAGCAAACACATCCCAAGAAACATTTATACTAACATAAATTATAATAAAATAGTAGAAGTATTCGAACATAGACTTGCAAATTTTTTTCTATATTGATACTGGTTTCGCAACTTAAAAGCTGCATCCTCAGACAACACTAATGAGAATTATCGAACATCTCTGCGAAGAAAATGTGTAACAAATATATTATATAATGATAAAAACATAAGATTATCTTTTTTATCCTTTGCAATGGTTAAGTCTGAAGTTGGTGCAAGAGCTGCTGACGCCATTTTAGTCGATAGATTTAGCAACAAAATGAGCTGAAGTCGTAGTAGAAGTTTTTGATCACACGAAACAGAAATTAAAGCAAAAATGTCTAAAAAAAGATCCGACAACCCAGGAGTAGTGTTAGAACATGATATGGAGATTACACCAGGGGTATCACCAAATATCAATAAATATTTAATATATTCTGTGTAAGATAATCCGAGACCTAATCGATATTTGGTTAATTAACTTGATTATCCATCTAATATAAAGTACCTTTTTGTCTCGGAATGAATATATTCCAAATGTCCACCGAATGACCTCGTTTACTACGACAGACAACCCCTTATTTTAATGGGACATAATAATTGGACCAGTTGTCGGTTATTCACCAATCGTTACCGATACAGGCGTACAACGCAAGCTTTATTAATTTTTTGTTCTTTCTTTCCCACATCTGTTACCAAGTCTGCTATGAAAAGTCTTGCTTGTAAAACATACACGCCATCGCCATCGGTGTCAGTCAATAGGAATAGGGAGTAAAGTAGTCAGTAGCGTACTGGTTAAATGGGGTGTTATAATTTTTAGTATGGTGAAACATTTAAAGGATATAAGGGATGTGAACTAGTCAATTCCTGTTTTTTTTTAACTGGAAATTTGCCTGAAAGAAATAAGTGTCTGAAAAAAAGGGCAAATCAGTAATAGTGCCTGAAAAAAAATAAAGAGAACTGTTTCTATGTTTATTAAAATTGTATATATAAATATTTAGTATAAAAAAGCGTTATTACATTGGATAATATGGACGAAAAACTCTGATTTTTCAGAAGAATTTCATCAAATATAGTCGAGTTTAAAAACTATATATCTATGTAAATCCCGTGTCAATTTTTTTAAATGCCAAAATTTTCTCCCTTTTGTAAACAGTATTGTAACAATATGATATACGTATATTCTACAGTTTAATAAATATACCTTGACCATATACGGTTGATAAATATACCAAAATCAAAAATTTACTAAAAAATCGTTGAATAGATATATTATATTTAACGATAATAATATATGATGTGTTGCTTGGGTTTATCTGATTGTGGAACGTCTGATTGTGAAACATTCTCCCCTTTATGATAAAAAAATATACACTTTGTGGCAAAATTCTTAACCAAAAGTATTAACAAAAGTCTTGATCTTTATTCTCCATAGGAAATTCTGCAAAAAAATTCAAAATTACAAAGTAAAATTACAATTATCGGTATTTTCAAAAAAATGAGCACAGTTAATTCTATAAATCCTCCATTTTCCTAAAGGAGAGTAAAAACTAATATCTCATAAAGCGAATTTAACCATAAATTAATTCCAAAAAAAAAATAATAAAAAAAAAATCAAAAAAATCCAATTTCAAAGTTTTTAGTTTTCGGGTCAAAATCAAGAAATAATTCGTTTTGAAAACATTTTTTTTATGTTTAAGTCGAAACAATTAACCAAATTGGTATATTTTAAAATTATTATATTATTATGATTAAAAGAAAAATTAATTTTACGTATAGTAAAATTAGTGGCAAAAGTCCTAATCTTTATTTTCCATAGGAAATCCTGGAAAAAACTTCAAAGTAGAATTCCAGCATTAAAAAAAATTATGACAACCAATTTTTCTATTTGTTTCTCCTTAAAAAAGTTAAAAATTATAATTCCCTAGAGCATATTTTTACCATAAATTAAAAATAAAAACACAACTTTCCAAAAAAATTATATTTTTTTTTCAGAAAAACCTTTTAAAACATATTTATTTCAATTTTTTTTATGTAAAAAAAATAAGTTTTTTATACAACCACATAAATTTAATATGAAATTCGTGACCAAAAAAACCAATAAACTAATTAAATTGCGCTACTCTTGTAAATTAAACTTAAATAATCTTTAAAAAATGAAATTAATTTAGCATTTTATCGGACAAATATTAAGTTTAATTTTCAATAGACGCTAGACATAAATATCGAAAATGCCATTACCGTCCATAATATTATAATAAAATAATACAAAAAGCCGCAATATTTATAAATATTTTAATTTTTATTATATTGTTAGCGAGCAAATATTGCGGCTGATTTATAATTTATTTATTTCCCCATCGGAACTATTGTTTCGCGACTCACTTTTTAGAGATAAATCCTATTTTAAAAATTATTATATAATCAAAAAAAAAATTTGTTCAATTAACAGTAATAAAAAAAATCACATTTTCCTCGCTGTTCCTACTATACTGATCGGTCCTCCAGGTAGTTGATATTAGTTTTGGTATCACGCAAACCGTACAATCTGATAAGTTATTAATAATTATATCTATTATAACGAGCAGTTTTTGAATGATACATTTTATTTGACGTAATACGTTATTAAATTAAAGGAATAGTAGAACTCTTGTTACCATATACAATTATATAACCCTTACGCTCCCGAGTCTACTTTTTTTAGAATTTTGAGACAAAACTTTACGCCAATGCTTATTATGACCTCATTAGAGGTAATCCTAATTTTTCTTCAGAAAAAAAAATCACATTTGATAAGATTTTAGGGACTTTCACGATTGTGTTGGATAGGAGTCAAAATGATACTGGCACAAATGTGAAAAAAACTTAACTTACTTAACATGAAATGTTTTGAAGCAATTTTGATTTTTTTGTAAACATAAGTAAACATTACTCTTAATACATTTGATTCTTGATCTACTTTGACAGGATTCCAGGCGACAAGTGTTGGGATTTTTTTGATCCTCATGTACTGGCCAATGATCAAACCCATCGAATCTTTTATCTTTACAAGGTAGAGGTGCATATCTTACCTTACATTTTCATCCGTTTGAGCGTGTTCACAGTTTAGATTTTTTTTTTGTTCCACAAAGCATAAATTCTCCTAATGCTATTCGAAACTGCAAAAAAGATTTGCTTTCAGCTATATCCATTTTTTTACAGTCATTTCGATATTCCATCCAGCTATTCACAATAGCTATGTCAAATAAGTGTAAAATGGTTTTAAATGTCTATTTTCGGGTTTTAAAGTATGTTCGATAAGCCTCAGTCATTTGATCACAAATATCAACTCCGCCCATTTTTTCATTATAAACTTTAATTACATTTGGACAGGATACTTCTATATGTTTTTTTGTGTTTTTATCCCATCTCTGAACTATCTATTCTATTCCAAAAGCCGTAGATGCCATGACCACTGATTTGTTATCTTTCCATTTTGTCAAAGATACTTTCGTATCATTTTTTACGCGCACTTCTGCGTCGCCTCTTTTCATAGTAGCATCTTTTTGAAATACACATCCTTTTACTCTGTTTGTCATTATGGTTCCCGTTCCTTCCATTTTTAATTCTTTTAATTTTTCAAATAATGGTATTGTAGAAAACTATCGGTCAAAAAAAATAAAGCTTCCAGGTGGCAAGGTTTGTATTAAACAAAGAATAACTGATGGCCCTAAACCAAGTTGTTTATCTGGCAATGGCGTCAAGGAACCCTGGTATATTTCGAAGTCCAATATTGTACCACAAGACGTTGTAATGACAAAATTCTTAAGTCCAACCGGCCTTGGTTTATTTTTGACAAATTGACCTATAGGACATCGTCCTTAAAAGGGTATCAGTTGCTCATCAATTGAAAAACAACCATTCTCTGGCCTGTGAATTTCAAGACATCTTTGTCGAACTCGGTCTATCATGGGTTGAACTTTCCAGAGATGATTCTTCTTTTTGATATCATCCGATACTGATAGATTATGGACTACGTGAAAATTCGTTCGAAGTTTATAAAACCTGTCACGCGCCATAACACTAGCTATGAGAGGTAATCGATATTTGATACTCCAGTAAAGGTGGATTCTAGGAAACTTAAAACATCCCATAATTGCATGCATACCAAAAAAATGCCTAATTTCTTCATCAGTCAATTTTGGAGTGATTTCCCTAGCATGTTGTAGCAAGTAATACTGAGAAGTTAACGCTGCCCCCATTTCAAAAAACTCATCATTGAAATATCTACTAAAATAACCCCATGGACTCAAAACTGGCTCAGGTTCATGGTTATCAGACATAGTAGGGATTTCTTTGCCTTCAAATGGCTGCTTTACCCATGTTGGAGCAGAAGACTTTTTTTGGCTGGTACTAGGTCTTGGCGCGTCTTCGTTACTGCTGCTGCTGCTGTCGCTGTTGCTTTTGGACTCTTCATCTTCCGATAAAACGCGTTCGGGTGGAGCAAAAAATTCATTATCATTATCGCTTTCCTCCTCGAAATCGGACTCAAGGTCATCAAGGAGTTCATACACGTCATCTGGATTGGCTGCGAACCTCTCCAAGTTCAATAATCTCTTGGATCCTAGAAAAAACATAACTATTAAAAAACGGTACCGATTTTTTTTGTATTAGTTGGCTCCCAGCCGTTACAATTGTGATACAGCGACATAGTACGCTCTTCTAAAAATGGCCGCAAAATATTTTGAAATATTTTTGAGCTTATTAGGGAAAACAATACATTACTTAAATGATTTGACATTAAAAACACGGTTTAAATTCATTTTTGTTAAAACTTACCGTTATTCGCCATCACAAGTCACAAGAATTCGAAAAAACAAAAAAAACGGTAATTCAGGCTCCTCTGCCGAAGTCAAAATGGCTACTAAATCCAGCCCGTGCGTTAAAAGCATAAAGAGGTGTCTTGCACAATCGTGTGGTATCATTTTGGACAGTTAAAATATCATTTTGATGTTTATATCCCATGTTAATAAGACTCACTTCACAAATAAGACTCTTGTGAATACAATTGTGATATGCTGGAGCGTAAGGGATAAGAAATTTTAGATTTAGAGGTCCATGCAATCCCTTTTATGACAGTCAGTCATGATGAAGCCTTCCAGGGCATAAATGTAGTGCCATTTTAAGTGTTAAAACAAAATTCTTTATAAACATATCTCCACTACAACACATGTCATCATTTAGTTACTACATATCCTAAATTTCCCTTATATAGTAAAATTTCAATATCAAAGTAGCAACCGAAAACTCCCTAATGGAGTTTTCTTAATAATAATGCCAAATATTGTGTTCTATGACCTAGTTAGATCGAAATCGTCCTGTATAACGAAACCCTGAAGGTTTTATACGCAGGATAAAAATAGAATTTGGGAATTCGGGTAAATGAAAGGTTGTATTGTCAATTGTTCTACTTTCCACTTATTGAATGTTTTCGTTTTTTTTTTTGATAAGATTGTGACGGATTTGTGTAACAATGAACCAATTGGGTTTTAAAAAGAAATATTTTTTTAATAGAAAATTATGCATGGGTTTGGAGCAATAGAAAATTTTTTATTCAATTTTAATTTTATTCAAGTATATTTAATTTTTGATTTTTTATTTATTTACTTTGACCTTTTGTGTACCAACTCGATTTTTAGTTCAATTCACCTTATACAACATGTTATCAATTTCTGTTCGATCAAAAATTTTAAAAAATCAATATCTAGTACAAAATTTTTTGGATGATTCTTCATTAAATTTTAAGTAAAAATTGGCTTTCCTGGATCACATAAACAACTTTTGATTTCACTATGATCATTTCAACTTGATAATTGCTGGACGATACTTTTTGCAATCACTGAAATAAATTAATATGCAGACTAATTAATCATTTTTTAACCAATACTCAACCATAAACCAATATACATACCATAACCATATAAATAAATACCATAACTCAATAATCAGTCTGAATGGTTCTAAATATTTCATTATCTAATTTTCTTTTATAATGATTTTGGATCGAAAGGTACTATCCAAACCAAATTTATTGGTTTAATTTAACCGGTTCTTGATTAAGTAGGTCGTATATACTTTTTTTTTAAGATGCTTTCTACCCCAGTTTTGTGACTTATCTAATAAAGTATATTTTTAGATAGAAATCACATACGTATCACGTGATCTAACTGTGTTTATAAGCCTTTTGTCGTCTAGTGCTTTTTTCGACGTTCTTAATACTAATAACGACTGCGTAATATTATTCAATGCTCAACCTTCAAAACACATAATGGTCATGTAATATTTGTTGGCTGGTATTATTAATACTTTCATTACCAAACATTTTGATCGGTTTTCGATGACAGTAGGCTCGTAATGTAATTATTACATTTTTTTTTATTAGTAAACTTTGTTTCTTGGACATTATTTTCGTATCATTTCAAGGACGAGCTATTATTGTATTAATATAGTAACCGATATCCCTAGTTATAGACACAGGATCGTTTTTAAATAAAAAAAATGTTGTCAAAAGAATGAGGGATAAATTCGAATTTAGAGCTTAATTTTTTTGGTTTTTTGAAACGACATAAATTGTTCTAATATTTTTTTATAAAATTTCTTAAAATAAATTTAGTAATGCGATAAAAACTTCTTTTTTCCAATGTTTTCTTTTCTTTCTACTTTTTTGTCATTTTTCCTATTAGTTAATTTTATATTAGTTTTCTTATATACTGATAATTTTTATCGTTTGTAATTAATTTGTTAACCCTATTTTTCTATTTTTGTTTTTACAATAACTCTTGCTTCTTTTATCACTTTAGTTATTTTTGTATTTGTTTGTAAGTTTTCTGGTTTTTACTGCGTATTTTATTCACGTACTTTCATGTACACGTACATCAAAAAAAATATTTAAAAATATATATCTTGAGTACTTTTAAAATTATAGGCATTCATAGAAAACCGAAAAAAATTGACACCCTCTGTTGATCTTTTTAGTACTGGAGTTGCAAATGTTTGAATTTCTTATCAATTTTTTTATTGTAATCCTGAATAACCTTTCGAAAAATTATTAGATTTTTGCTCAACGTGACCATCATTTCCCAACTTTAACTAACTGTCCTGGAAAAGAAAATTACTTCACTCTTTGGCAAATGATTTTAAAATAGTAAGATACTTGCTGAATAAGGGATTAAGGACAATGCTTCAAATGAACATAAATATTTGGATAAATTGAATCTAGTGTCTCAAGTATTAGGGTAAAACTACCAGTTACTGGACAGTTAAGCTTTTTTAGAATTTCAAATTGCTGCCACTGGAGTATTTTTTAACCGATATTTTTTTGCCTATACCTGATATTTGTCAATATATCCTATTTTGTGCCAACGGGTTTGAAATATCCTTAATATTATAGTTCTGTTAGAAAATGTGAAAAGTCCTGAAACGACTCCGAAAATCTAGTTATTGGACAAAAAATTCAATTACTGGACACGAAATGTTCAGTTATTGGACACAGGCATAGCAATTAGTAAAAGCAAATAAAAACTTGAAATTACCTACTTAGTGTAAAAAAACTTTTATTGAACTATTTTCACTTATATTTTTTCATTTCAAGTTGGAATGTTTTAAAAAGTTCTTCGACGTCCATGTCGTCATTTGAATTATTTTCTGACATCTGGTCCACTTTTTTCCTATAGTGTTCATGATCGTCTATTTCAATTTCTTCCTCACTTTCTATTTCTTCTGGGTTTTCGTAAATTTTGCTATTGACTTGACCGTTCTCATCTACTTCATACTCCTCGCAACTTCCTAGTTGTTTCAGTTCGTTGCCATCTTTTTTTTTTCTGTGTATTTATTTCATTATCTTTCCTAACGCAAAATTCTTTTGATTGTTGATCGGTGTTACATTCATTGCTGTCTATTTCTTTGAGGTTGGATTCCTTGCGGTCACATCTTTCAATATCTCCTTCACTTTCTATTTCTGAAATAACATCATCATCATCGCTTTCCATAGTATAACACAAGTGACACACGAATAAATCGTCATCATCTTCTTCAGGAACATGTTCGTTATATTTCTTCGGAATATATCGTCGGTGAATTCTTTTCTTGCAGCTATCACATGTGAGGTAATTATTTTTGATTGTATGAACTTTGCATACAAAGCATGAATTATTTTTGTCAGTATCTCGTGTAGCCTTTTTTAAAGCTTTTGCTGCTTTAAAAAAGCGGCTTCCATCGATTCCGCATTATATTTATTTTTCTTGGGCATGATTGAAAACTATAAATACAAAAAAAAAATCATGTTTCAGTTATAGGACAGAGTATTGACATTGGGACAGTATTGGCTAGACTGTGATTATTAACACCAAAATCGAAGTACCGGAAACAGGAGAAGACGCACAAAAATTACGCACAAAAAGTGTATAAACTTTGTAAAATGCAGTTATTGGACACCTCTCTAAAACATAACCTAAATTAAATATATTGATATTAACCTTAAAAATACTTACTTTTACTAGACCACTACGTTGTATATTTATGCGAGCATTTTGGTACAATTTCACTGGTAATTACAACACTAAAATTCACCTAAGGTTTCTTAAGATAGGCTTAAGGAATCTTACTTTTTTGTGCATAACCACAGAATCTCACAATTGGCGCGAAAACAGAAATGTCATTTATGTCTATATTGATACCAATAGTATAATGGCGACATCTCAATAATATTTAGCGAACTACTACAGAATTTTTCTTTTTAGTTAAAATAATGGAATGTCCGATAACTCACAGGTGTCCAACAACTGGTAGGTTTACCCTAGCAAGTTCTATATGAGTAGAATCTGCACTTTCTAGGTAAGGTAGACATTACCAAAGGAACTGGATCTGATCTGAATGATCCCATTCTCTTTATCTGCCTCTGTATCACATTTTTATTTATCTATATATTATATCTAAAGATATCTTTTGCTTGAATAACTTTTTTAATACTGTCCTTAAGTTTTTTTTCTATCGTATTTTTCTAAACCTCTTCTTACAATTTTTTTGTTATTTTATTACGACTTTACATTTATTTAGCTTTTTGCGTACTTATCTGTTTTTTTAATTTTTTAAACGTTGAATCGCTAAAAGTAAATATTCTAGGCTCAGATAACGGACCTATCTTAAGTGTAACAAATAATCTGTGTTATAATTTAATTGATAGTCTTATAATCCTTAATTTTTTAGAACTTCTTCCAACTCTTCTTTACCTTTTTCACATACATTATACATTGATAAAATGATCGAAGAGTCATTTTACCGTTCAACCAGATGAAGTTAAAGAGCTCATCAAGAATAAGAATTTATTTGACTAAAAATTTGAACTACTAATACTACCTATAACCTTCTAACCGTTCCAATATGATAATTTTTATTTGTTCCGGACTCTAAAGGGTTATCCAAATAATTAACAATAAATCAGTGACACTTTATAATTACTTTGATGATTATCCAATCGCATCTAAACCAATAAATACTTATTTGAAATACACAAATTATTTTATTGATTCTCTATCAATGTTTTCTTTTAATGATGATATTGTTTTTTACGTGTTATATGTTAGCTTATACAGTTCATACATTTTTACATATTTTTATTTATGTATTTTTCTTAACAAATTAGCAATTAACTTTCTCTCTATTTGTTTTTAGTCTATTCTCTTTTACTCTTAACTTGGTTTTTGATAAGTATTTTTTTGTGTTTCTTTCATCTTATTTATTATACTTTTTCTTACTTTTCTTTACTTTTCCAGCTGACGCTTTTTTTGCACAATTTTTTTTTCGACAAGTTTATTGATTACATCTTCACATGTGCTGAAATGATTACTGAATTAACTCCAAGGTGCTTATTTGAACCATATAATCTCTCCATTATTTTAATTATATTGATTTTACTTCCAATCACTTCCAGACCAATAAAGACTTTTACTTAGGTTAAATCGGTAATCATTTAGGAGAGTCAAATCAAAGGAAACGGTTACTTATTGAAATAATAACTCCAGTTAATTTGCGTTTGAATATTCAGTTAATCAGTGATTTGCTGATATGGACAATTGCGGAAAGAGGACTGTGATAAATAATTACTTACTTCCAGGCCTAAAAGGACTGTTTATTTATTTTATTGATTAAAGACCAATGTTTTATTGAAACCATTAGATTAAAAATTTCGTAAATCCCTAAGACGTCCAATATATTCATTAAAAGTTTACGAGGATAGATGGACGAATAATGAATTTAGAGAAATATGGGTCCAGTATATTTCTGTTCCCAATGGCTCTTCACTTTTTTCAATCCATAAATCAATGGCTGAGTTCAATGGCTTTTCATTAATTCATTATTATTTGTCTCATTTTTTTTTATAAATCCATGGTATATTTACCCATATTCAACAAATTAAAGAAACATCTTTTGACAAGTATCACAACGTGAGTCCAATAGTTTCTCAAAAAAATTACCCTTTGGACTCTAGGCAAAATATTAGGCAAACTAACTATACTTTTCAAAATATCTTTTGGATAAAGATAATCTAAAATCCATTGGTATGTACAAAATTATCATCCATAAATATTCTATGGATATTTCGACCTAGTTTCGACCAATGCAGGAGACTGTGTGCTGTTTGGGCCTTTCCAGCTTAAGATTTTCTGTATAAATACTATTTTTTGTTCAATTTATATTTCATTATATCTGCAATAAGTTTATTGATTACATCTTTATATTTTCTGGGATGATTATTCAATCAATTCGAAGGTGATATGTCTTTATTTGAATGATACAATCGCTCCATTGGTTTTGACTAGGTTAATTTTAATTTCAATCAATTCCATACCAGAATTCATTTCTGATCATTTAAGAGAATATTTACTTTTTTTAGAAAATTTTACTACGAGATTTATTAATTGTAACAGTTAGTCCAATGAATTCGCATTTGAATATTCAGTTAATCAGTGATGTGCTGTTATGAATAATTCCTAAAAGATGACAGTGATAAATAATTATTTACTTTCAGGCCAATTTAGTAATTCTTTTTTATTTGAATTATAACATTTATTTCATCAATTGTACACCAATGAAAACTTATATGAATTATTAGAATTATTTTATACATTTTGCAGTATTAATTTTTCATTGAGATATTGTTTGCTTATCTGGATCAAAATAATCAATTAATTGGTTTTAGCTTGATCATCATTTTTCATATTACTTTGATATATCACTTAATCAGTTCTAGCTGGATAAAAGCATGACTGAATATTAACAATAATTATATTTTTTTGTTCAGTGTAATGATTATTAATGAATTTTTGGTCATTAAAGGCTTATCAGCGTTTTCATTGAACCACTATTATCTACCTTTCCCCTCCACCCACAGATGAACTTGAACAAATATGGGAGGATCTTATGTAAGCAGCAAAAAGAAAAGTGACTCTAAGCAAAAATTATAACGTTAAACGTTAAGACCTTCACATATCATAATCGGAACAGACATCAATTATGTTAATTAGCCGCGCAATTAATATTGTTATTTCAAGTCCGTCCCTGGTAACCTAACAAAACCTCTGCCGTGGGTGGGTGGGTAGCAATGGCACAGTCACACACGTTAACATACAACAATCAGTGGTCTCGCTCGCTAACGTGCCTCGCTCGTTTCACCGTCTCCGTCTCTTCCACAATTTGAGTGTAGATCGGCTTGTATAACGTTTAACCGATACCGTGAAATTAGGAGTCGTTGCACTGTTTAACATTATTTTCTATACCGTTAAAGTTGCCACAACAATCTCTTTAATCCCCAATCGTAACAAGATATTCCAAGGATATTCTACAAAATCCTGCATTGACATTTTGGAATGTTTTGCTTAGACATTCTTGGTATATCCTTTCATTGGATAAATAAATAACTTCCTCAGAATGTTCTCAGGACAAATAAGATGATCACAAATAATTTAACAATATTTGAACACAGTCATTGAAAGGCTCGAGACATCTAAAAAGCCTTAAAGTTCTTTTTAAGAGATAATTGACAAATATAGGAAAAAATATATGTTTTTGATCCTATATGCAGCAAAAAGATGTAAAAATGTTATAAAATTAAATTCACGAAAAAGATAAAGAAAACTTAGACCCTCTAAGCTCTAAGAAGCCAAGATGTTTTAAAGACATTGCAACTGACAAAAAACACAAAATTGACAATGCTTTTCTTTCAGGTAATTGTTGAAATCGTTTTTAACCAAGTTTAAAAACATCAATAACAAATAACAAAAACTTAGAATACCAACCTTTAAACTGAGACCAAAACGGCAGCTATTAAAGAATTGAAAAACAACTGAGTAGACAAACTAAAGCTCTTACTACAGCCGCACCAGGCTTTAAGAACTAAATATTACGAGAAGAAAATATTGAAAATCAGCATTGACGGAAAATTCAGAATATATCAAGAACTTCTCTTGTTATTGATCACATTGTGGATAGGTGTTCGAGGTTGCTCAATTGGAGTATTTGAACCGTCACAATACCATCTATATTGCACTGGAAAATAGGCAAAAAATATCAAATTGCACTTGTGACGAGTGCTATAAGCATCATCCACCGGATGTGATAAGCACCGACACCGAAGTCAAATGTCTCGAAGAAATGACTTTAAATACTTGAGAGAAATTTAAAATTCCCTCAAATACCTAAAACATAATTTAATATTTGTCCACAAATTTGGCACACGACTTTAAATACCTGCAAAATTTAATTAAAAATCCTAATAGAGACAAGAACGTTAAATACATGGTAGAAATGGATTTTTTTAATTGATTTTACGAAATTTCAGTAAAATTTGAGATTACGTTTAGATTAGCGTTTCAAACCTTAATAACAAAATATACCTGGTATTTTTCTCTCATGGAAATCTGTATGAAATATTTGCTATTCATTTGGTCTGAATGTAAAATTAATAAAATTGATTGAAAATATTATAATTAACCCTTTGCATCAATAATGCCTTACTACCTCTAATACTTAAACACCAGTTTTAATATTCCTATGCAGGAAAATCTTCCAAGAGGGAAATCTGAAAATTACAGTTGTACAACTCAGACAGCACAAATATGTTCTTTTGACATCCAAATATTTTCTCTTTTTGGAAATGTAAAGATCTAACGAACGTCCATTAATTTCTTCAGAAAATTCAATGGATATCCATAGGATGATACAAATGACACAGCATTATTGAATAAAATTATCCACTGGACGAATAACTTGTTAATGCAAAGGGATATAGCATATCCAATGACCTTCTTCTTGAAGTCATCCAATAAAGATGTATAATACAGAGTGTTTGAAAAAATTATAATGAATATCTAAATATACTGGACTCAACTAAACTAATTATACTTTTCACACAATCTTTTGAAAGGTCAATAGAATTCTATTGAACCAAGTTAGTTTAAAGTCAATAGAATTGCTCCAAATTATTATACATTGGATGTCTATTATTAATCCATGAACATTTCGACTTTGTTTAAACCAATATCCATTGGACGATGTGTGCTGTCTGGGATCCAGATTGAACTCAATAAAGTTTAAAGTGAAAATTATTTCACTTTTTTATATCAATCTCCATTTGACAGCTATATCCATTATTTTGGAAAAATTAACACTTTGTACAACTGCACTAGACGAGGTACGAGATCACATTACTGGAGCGACTGAAGCTAGATAGAGACAAAGCAACTGTATTAGTACTTTTGGATTATTCGCGGGCCTTTGACTTGTTTGAATCTTATTTAAATATAAGGCAAAAAAGTTGCACTGGACGGTAAATTTTGCCAAGATATTCTCTGTATACTCCGGTGTTCCAGGCGAGTGTTTTCTCTTGTCTTTCTTACAATTTATACTTCAAGTTCCATAAACTTTCTAAAGTATTCTAATTACCATTTATATGCCGCACGCAATTATTATATAAGTTCATAAGTTGACGGACGTTGAAGAGGCAGACTTTAGAATGAATTCAGGAACAAAATCTTCCCAGGAACATCTATTAGAATTAAATCCTTTAAAATCGGTAGCTCTTTTATTTTGCAATGATAAATTGCGTGAAAATATTTTAATTGAGCTCAGTCTTACTATTGGAATTTCCAACATTTATTTTAAAATCTCGGCTAATAGAGAACTTAAGTTTAAGGAAAACGTACATAACATCGTGTTTTAAAAAATCTAATTCGCTCCTGAAATCTCTTTTCCCTTATATTAGTTTCCTTCCCAAGGCATTACGTTGGGAACAAAACTAAAATTGATTTATGCGATCATTTGAAAATTTAATTTTGATTTTGCGGTTCCTGTTTACGGCACATCTAGATTTCACTCAAACTAGAAGAGTACAAAATGAAAAAAATTATTGTGTTTGAATCATATGTGGCATAAAGCGGCGACAACGTACTCCACGTAGGTTTAAAAAGCTTAACTGGCTTTCAATGATTAACAAAAGGTTAATACATACACACAATACAGCCTGTTTTTTCTTTAACATAATTTAAAATAATAATGTCCTAAATATTTAAACAAAAAAATATTTTACTGTACTGATGTACATAATTTATATATAAGAAGGAAGCATATTCTTCCAATCCCCAAGTATACTACAGTTAGTTAACAGACTTGAAAATAACTCTCTTCAACACCTCTGTTGCGTGTTTTAAGAAGATATTTAGGCAGCAAATTCTCCAAGTAGTGTCTCCAATAGTGTATATGGCATTTGTATCATTTGTCCTATTTATTTATAAAGACGTAGTTATATTAATACTGGCAAGTGGCAATATGTGGGCTCTATCGAAAGCTTCATGACATAAACTGTCAATAATAAAAAATATTAACTTTGACAAATTGTTCATCATCAAAACATCTTAGGTTTTCTTTTCAAATAACTTTATTTAAGACCCTTAAACAGTTTACAATAAACTGACACTATAGGGTCTCTGACTTACTAATTTTCACAATAACAATTTTAAGTTTTAATTTAAGGTACTTAGTTTTACAGAAATAATATTAATTTTATGAGATTATGGTTTTTTAATTACATATTATATGAAGTTATCTTAAGAAACATAACTTATTTATTTTATCAATAAACATTTGTTTTAGTCCCTTACAAATTTTTCTACAATTTCCAATATTTGTTATACTTTCAGGAACTGAATTATATGATTGTATACTGCTATATGTCAGTGGGGAGCATCTTTTAATTGTTCCAAGTATGGGGAAATTTGTCACTTATTTTTTGTATATGATTGTTCCATGTTAATTTATTATTTACATTCAATCCTAGATATTTATAATTTGTAATATTAACCTTATTTAAGTATGAATTTATATCACATTTTTGTTTATTTATATTGTTTATAATCATATACACAGTGTTGGTTGTGTTTATGCTATAAGTTAAGCATAGCACAATTTGCTTTTAAACCAGGATATACTTAATACTATGGTCTAAAAATTTTTTTTTAATTATTCTTAATTTTAGGTTAATAATTAACAGTAACATTACAGAAAAAATGTAAGATAACTTTTTGAAGAGACCAATCTGACAAACCCTCGTGCAAAGTTTCAAAAAATTTAGTAAGCGAATTTTGAATTATTCAATTAAATGTAATTGCAAAATTACTAAATTTTCGGTTCAGATAAAACCAGACACCAGCCACCAGCAAACAATTTGTTATAAGGCTTTATCAAATCTGACGTACAGCCGAATACAAGAAATGTTTTTTTTTTCGTTTTATCAATCTCACAACCATACATTCAAAGTAAGACACGTTAACATTACTTTTTTATCTAAACTTTTATTTAATATAACGATGAAGTTAAACCAATAACAATTATTATTATCGATTATTAAAAAAATAATGTTATCATACTTAGAATTTAATTAAACCAATAGCAGTATCTAAAATATTTTCGATTTATTTTCCCATCAAGCCTATCTGGTCCATTTCAAGCATTGAATCTATTGTTAGTAAATTCGAGTCCAAAGACATTGCAATAAATAATTGTAAATGTTTAACTCAGAAGATCGAAAATAGATCTGAAAAAATAGAGAACAGAACTCTTAATATTTTACTAAGTGTGGAAAAATAAAATATAATAACTTTTTGAAAAATAATAGAGAATTACATAAAAACATCAATAAATCAAATGTTCAAACCCCCCATTAACAGCTAAACAATATCCTAACCGATCATAAAATTCATTTCTAACATTACTAAGTTGATATTGGGAAATTTTATTACACTCTAACGAAATAGCGATTTGAAACTGGTTTAGATTCTCAAATTTTACACTTTTATAAATGACACTTTTTAAATGACCCCACAAAAAGAAGTCATTCGGTGAAAGATCAGGTGATCTGGCTGGCCAAAGTATCCCGTACAGTGGACCAATAATATTGCCGTTAAAAGCATTTTCCAAGCACTCTCTAACCACACGGGCATTATGGGCCGGGCAACCATCCATTTGGTGCCAGATCATTTGATCTTCTTGAACAACTTCTTCCAAGGCGGGTCCAATTTGATTTTGAAATAAGTCCAAATAGGTTGCAGCTGTTAGGTTATAGTCCATAAAAAAGGGTCCAATGATATGGTGTCCGGTAATTCCCACGAATACATTTGTTTTTTGGGGATATTGTGTCCGAGTATGAACAAAGCAATGTTCATTTTCTTGGCTCCAATACCGGTAATTCTGAACATTTGGTTTATTGTTGAGGGTAAATGTACATTCATTGGTAAAACAAATATTTTTAAAAAAATTCCCGGTATATATATAATTTTAATTTGTGTATGTGGCTTTAACAGCCCCTTCCTTTGAGAAAAAAGCATTTTGTTCCAAAATCAAATTTGCTGTAAAAGTATTGTATTGTAAACTTAAACTATACAGTTTAATTCAGTGCTGCTCTCTGAAATCCTTTAATTGTACCAATCCTAGGATTGATGTACGTTCTAAAGAAAAAGTAACAAAATAAAGCTAAACTAAACTGGGTCACTATAATAACATGTTAAAGCACCTTTATGGTTCTGTTGTTGACTTTAGCATAGGCCTATGCGACACAATGCTTCTACTAGTATATAAGGACTAATAGCTCTATATAAAGACTAAGGCGGTACAGTGCTGTCATGGACTGAAACACTGCTCAAAAGTTTGATGGCAAAGTGTATTAACTTAATATTAAAGTGTAAAACTTAAATTACCATTTTAATTTTTTAATTGCTCCATATTCATGTGGAATGGTTACACCGTTGTTTCAGTATCAATCTTGAGAATTAATTACTATTTTGGCACTCAAAGTCTGTTTTATTTCTCAGTTGTTCCGAGTAGAATTTAAGCATTGCACAGTCTGGATCTAAATCTGCATGCTTGGTATTGAGTTGCATTTCTGCTTCTTGTTGGCATCAATTCAGTTACTTTTTTGCTTGATTATTTTAATAAAATTTATTCTTCTGAGTGGCTCTTTTCTTCTAAATTTGGTCTTCGTAAAGGAAAAAATCAGTCATGGAAATTTTGAGTCTCGGTTCTTACATAACTGAGTCACTCAATAAACTACAGTTTAATTCAGTGATGCTCTGTGACCTTAGCAAATCGTTTAATTGTATCAATCCTGGTACAAAAACTAACAAAATAAAACTTTAGATCGAAGACCATTGACCTCATAAAATCCCCTTTAAGACGTCATTTTGGTACAGTCATGTGACATTTGTATGTCACTTTAAGGTCGTCAGGACGTACCTGATTCGTCATATTCTACAAAAATACCCACGTCCCCAAGACCTGACTGACTGCACTGTCTGGAAAGTTCTCTTTGTTACATACTTACTCTCGTCGGCCAATTATAATTTACTTATAACCGCTTAAGCGCTCGACTCTGTAAAAACACAGATATACTTTTACGATCCATTGGCTTTCGCTTGCGGCTAATTTATTGGTATATAGACCTCCTATCCTCGCACCGTCTATATAGATAAATCTAGTATTTCCAGTGTCGAAACTGTGGCAACCTCGCTTCTACCATCCGATATTGTGGCCGTACAGATAAAAGCCGTCAACTCAGGTCACTATTCCCCTAACGAACCCAACCCCCCACCACTACGGTCGGTCACATCGGCTTACGTGCAGCGAGAAACACAAAACGAAAAGGTGCTTCGAAAGCTTCCAGTCGATGCTCCAACTTTAGTATGGCGACGCGTTTCGTGGACGTCGCAATGACGCACCGTATCCGACATTAAGCCAGTGCATCTATATTGGATTATCATACTAAAACCGATGGACTAATATACATCAAAAAGACAATTTTTATCATTACCGATTATCTATAAAGTGCCGAAAGTACCGTGCGAAATCTAAAAAAAAACATCTTCAAGAAGCGCGCGAAATTTTTAAATTTGCCGCTCTCGCAGTTCAAAAGTGTATTATTATTATTACAGTCGACCAAGTTGTTTGTGTGGCGCTCTCGTACGGCCCGGTAGTTTTTTTCCTCTTAATTTATTTTATTAACTTACTGGACTATTATATTTGGGACTAAATGAATCTTATTGGGACTATAATAAGTGTTTGAGGGCGCAAAATTATCTTTATCTTTATGTGGCCTCTCAAATGCTGGGATACACTTCCTATAGGTAATATATTTTTTCCTTTTTAATTCTTTAAATTCATAGGTAGTTTTGTTGTAAAAGTGGAAAATTGTGGATTTAAAGTGCAAAAAACCGGATTATATTTAAGTGAAGTGTCTAATAAGTGCACAATATCAACAAATTTAAAAACAAGTGAGAAAAACATATATGGTGTTATCAGAGATGAAGAATGTGCTGTAGTACATACCAGTGTTCAGTATACGGATTTTTTTCACCAAGTGAAGTGCACTAGTACAGCAGCCGATGTTCAACATAAATAGGTTGAATATTGAATAAAATAGTTTAATATTAAAGACAATTATTAGGGAATTAATTGAAATAATATTAGTAGATGTTTTCTTTGGACTTTAGTCCAAATTTAGAACAATTAGGCACTGGAATTTTAAATATTGTTTTGTTTTTTAATTTTATTATTTTGCTTATTTTTCAATACTAAAAGATTTTCTGGTATAAACATTTAAAAAAAAATAAAAATGTTGGTCCAAATAAGATAAACAAAACCCATAAAAATATTTTTTTTCTAACAAGTCTATAAACATGAAAAAATTATGGCTTTCCCATTATTACAATTTAATTTATTTAACCCCTACATACAGCCAATTTTCCTCTCAAACAAGGAAATCATTATCTTTTATTTTTATATAGTCGATTACCACAAAAATTCAATTCGTTATACCACCACGTTCACCTGATTTGACCCCCGGTAATTTTTTTTTATTTCCAAACTTTCACGTTATAAATAAGAAGATTGCGGCAGGCAGGTGCTCATGCACGCCCAATTAAGGTCCTCCTTTTCTGATGACCTGAGTCCCAGAAACATTGAAAAGATTGATTAATAAAGAAGTAATCAAAAACATTCATTAACGTAACTGCAAGTGGGATTAATCAGAAGTTGTTTATTAACATTTTCGTGCATCTAGCAGCAATTCCACGCCCACATTTGCCAAGTTCTTTATAAAACATCTGACAAATCTAATGTCTACAGAATGAAACAATTTATCTTGAAACTCAACCCCCGAATTCTGAAACAGGAAATCCTTAATCAGCCACAAGAAGAATTGTTCATAGCACCAGGGTCAAGACTAGGTTTATATAAAGGATATATATAAATATATTTAAGTAAATGTGATGAGAGTTTATAGCAATGGCAAATGAGTCTTAACAGGTCAAGACTGCAAGAAATATGTCATTTTAAAGAAATTCTTTTAAACCTTCAAGCGCAAGTAAATCAAACATTTTCATCAGAAATTCTTGTCAAAATTAAACCAGTTTATTGCTTCTAATAAAAAAAGGCATTTTAAGTTGATAGTACACGAAGGTGAGGGTGAACAGGATATCAAAAATATTGAAATCTGGTCGCTGCAAAAAAGATCGCAAGTCCTGAAGTAAATATTGCAAATCCAAAGGTCAAAGTCAACCTGATAAGCCTGTAAAAAATAATCTATCACTTTAATTGCATATAATATAACAAGCCCAGTCATTATTGAAGCCAAGATTTTTTACATGTGTTTTTGGAACTGTTTTGTCGCCATTTCTGCTATCTTAATCTGAATCCCTCATAAACATTTTCAAAAATCCTCAAATCCAGTACAAAAAAACTCTCGTTGTTAATAATGTTTTTAACCCAATAAATGTTATAAAACTTTCACTCTGTTCAGACAATCATCTGATAATCTTAATCCACATTCCAACAATATCCTCTCCGTGTGCGTTAACCAAAGCCAAATTTATCAATAAGCTTTATTAATCTTATCTCCTTATCTATTACAAATAATATCCCAGCTGCTACGAGCAACCTTGCATTATTACTTTTAACAAAAAAAAAACTGTTTATCATTGTTTAAAAAAATCAACAAATTAATTAATTAGGTAGTGCTGTCGTGTCTAAATTGAGCACTTAGTCAAGTATGGCAAATTGCTTTGTAGATGCTATTTATATACCTTTCGGGCTGCCAGCGTTGCCTGCTATTATCGCTTTTATGCTCACATATACGGTAATCTTATTGTTTGTTATTATTTGGTGCTTCGAAAGTGCGAATTTTAACGATGAATTTTAATTTATTTGTCGGGTGATATACGAGACAGCCGGTGCGGCGTAATAATCTATTATAAATGTAAATCAAATGTGTTCGTGTAATGTTTTCGAATTATCTATTGTTTACAAATAATGTTATCTCTTAGAACTTTATTTATTTGTATCGAAGTCAAAAAGTTGGGAATAAATTTTCATTTTTAAGGTCAGTTGGTGAAAAAATTCCTCATCCATATCCATGTGAAGAATGTTTAGTAAAATTATTTTATTTGGATGATGTGATGATTGGCTGACAAACTGACGCTCAATCAAACATTGCATAAAAATATTGATTGTTATACACAAATATGACTAAAATTGAGGTTTTCTTTTTAAAGGGATTGGTCGCCGGGTGGCATTGGCACCCAGCAGCAGTTGTCCGTCGTGACCACCGTGTGGGGAGTCACCACGTCCACGCAGTCGGGCCCCCACGGGGCGTACGCGGGGGCAGGGGGCCCGATATCTCAAGGTACTTTTCCAAAGGGACAGCCCAACTCTTATGGCAACCAGGGAAACTTCAGGAGTCATGGGTAAGTCGGTACACATAATTTTTAATAAATTAGAAATGGGGGATCGCATCCAACACCTGGGTTGGCCAGACCTCTAGATAAATTTGAGATGTACGGTCCTATTTTGGTTGTAATTGTAGTATCTGTCGTTGTATTAAAGGTTGAAAGACTGTGGTTTTCACAGACTTCCAGTTTTTTGGAGTAAACGTTTAGTGCCAGAAAGAAATATGTGCTACTTTTATTTGTCTCTGGAGTACAACCATCGAATCCTTGGTCAATTTGAAGACGAAATGTTCATATGAAGACGAGCAGTATCACTATCACTAAAAAAATTCAAATAATGTTCTACTACGTCCAGAATAATTAAACGTATTTATTAAACAGTTGATAAAACATATGCTCAATTTTGCATGTTTTACAAGTTGCTGAAACTCAATAGAAAAATATTAATTTCCTGTATATTTGGAGAGAAGCAACAATACAAAATAAATAATAGTTTTTTTATAATAAATATTCAGAGGCCGTCTTCAACTTCAATATAGACATCTAACTCTAAAACATTGACTCACAATATGACATTATTTGACAATTCTGATAAAATAATAATTTCTTTTAGTGCTGAGGTACTCCAGCTTGAAACCAAAACATGTTCATAATATGAACATTTTGTCTTCAAATTAACCAAGAATTCGATCGTTAAAGTTTTTTAATGTATACCAATTGAATTATCAATCTAAAATGGTCGGAAATTGGAAAAAACTTAAATATTAACCCGCGTTAGACAAACTTTGGTCCCACTTCTGATTTTTGCACAAACATTTTATTACTTGTCTAAAATATACAAAAATATTCGACTTAAAAATATCCGGGTACCGAAATACCAATTGAACACTTCTCAAAAAATCCTAAAAGTATTGGAAATTCCCGAGTCTAACGACGTCACTAAAGTAGTAAAATTGATTTTTAAATCAGGTAGAAGCTAGTAGGGTTTTGCATATAATAAAATAATCTAAACAACCCTTTCACCGCATCAATTCATCGGTACCGAGAATCGCAAAATGCTCAAGTGACGTGACTAAACTCTCGTTTACCTTTTAAAATCCTTGTGACCGAAGCGAGTTGCCAAGCCAGGTCAAAAAAGCAGGTAACAAAAAAAAATTGCACGAAACAATACCTGCATATCAATTATCACAATTTATCGTCGACATTAACCTTTACTGATAACTTTAGCATTGAGTAATTTCATTACTAACTGTTTTTTTCCAATGCTGTTTTAACCGCTCTCAGGCAAACAATCAATACTTCAACCAGAAATAATAATAGCCAAACAGAAAATTCACCCCATAATGGGTCCATGGCGGTATTGTCTGCCCTTTTTTTTTCTCCCTACATATTTTGTCATTCCTTCTATACGTTGGCAACTGACGATCGCTCTTTAGAAAATCAATTGTGCAGTTGCGCTTACCCACCGGTTTTTACGAGAATAAAAAAAGAATTTTATTTTTCTCCTTGTTCTCTTTCCCACGAATTTCTAAATGAGTCTCTTTTTTTTCTCCTGTGAGGTCCTTTTGTTCCCGATTTTCGACGCAAATAAGACACTTTCGTACAATTTCTGTATTTTTATCTCGCCAAAGGGATATAATGTTCTGCCCTATTAATCCGAGTAACCCTCACAAATAAAGATAGCGCTGCCTTATTTACGCCCGAGTCTGGATTCACAACGTATATATCCTCCCGACATACAAAAGCGGAAAACGGGGAGGAAATGGGGGGATCCCTTTGAAAAGCTGCTCAAAAGGGGAAAAGTGATAGAAAACTATGAATAGAATCCCTTTTAAGGGTTAACAGTTAAACCGATAACACTTTAAATATCTAAAAATCAATTCGATAATATAAGGATATTATTAACCGCTTATGAGCCCTTTTAAAGCGTCAAAATACACACAAATTCCCAGGTATTTTTCTGCCCTACGCTCACCCCGCTGACAGTTAGAAACGAAACCCTCCTTCCTGTGCCCTTCTGGTTTGTATGTGCCTGCGTTTTGTGACCCGATTGTGTCGAGAACAAGGGCCCAAGCTATACCGTACAGGGGCGTAGACGTTGATAATTTTCTATAAATAGGATAGAGAATCAGTTAGACTATAGATACTTCAAGTTTATTATGTGTCAGATAGGTATTTACTATTATAAAGACAAAGGGAGTTGATAGTAGATCGACTACTACACAAAAAACAAAATGTTTAGGTGTGTGTATATTAATAGTTTTACAATCTATGAAAAAACTAGTCAATAACCCAAAATAATTATATTTACAAAGAAACTTGTAAGGAATCAGCTTTAGTGTGAAATAAAATCGTTACGACGTAAATCAAAATTAGTTCGAGATATGGAAAAACGTCTTATTACGTATTTTATAAATTTAGTATATAAACCAATAAAATCAATAATTACTTTTTGCTTTAATGTCAGATATTAAAAACACGGAATTTCAACAAATCCGGCTCGAAAGACCATCGAAGCTTAGCCACTAGGGCCAAACTTCGAGCAAATCGATTTTAAGCTTTATTATTTTCCAAAAATAAAACATTCTAAGATACTTGAACGCCCAGTAAAAGACGATCCTAAATCAAACTATAATAAAACGAACCACGAAGAAAAAAAAAGATGACAGCTGTGCACGTGTATCCGCAGGCATCATGCCTCCGTATAACCGTAGGGCCATATCTACCTAAGAATTCCAAGAAAACGACCACTTCCACCCCCCTCTCTTCATTTTTTCATCGGTTCTTTTCCAACCCACCAAGACTGTTTTCAAACATTTTGTGAATTTTTTCTTTGAGATAACCACTTTACGGACAAAGACGGAAGTACCGACAAGGGAAGAAAGAGACCTACTGGGGCGAAGTACAAACCATTGTGTGTCAAAATAATGCTCCCTTAAAGATTTGTTAGTTAGTCGATGAAATGTCGCTTTAGGCCTTTTAATGAAATAATTTTCGAAATTTTCAAATGGCGTTTACTAATCTGCATTCGAATCTAAGGCCTAATAGTTCTATCTCGTGGGGGAAATATGACTCCCTAAGAGGGAATGAATGTACAATATACACATCAGTTAAAAGAGGGGTTAGTTTAGTATACATATGTATAAAGTGATCGAATAATGCCGCGTGGTATGGATTGCTGTCTAACTTGGGGTGATTTCCCTCTAACACATATGGCGAAAGCTGAAAACGGAATTAATCGATACTGCTCCCAGTAGGAAATAAAGGGTATATATAGTGAGTAGAATTTTTTGCCATTTAAATATACAAAGGCCAGTTTTTTATCCCCAAATGAGAGAAGATATTTCTCACGGTTTTTGTACTTTTGCCAAGGTATCAATACCTAAAGAATTCTTAATTCTGGGCATACAATAGGGTGGTCTTTCTACCCCTAGATTAGTTGTGATTTAGGGCAGGTAGCCAAAGAATCTCTTATTTTTACAACAGCATTGGACAAAAAGATGAAATATTTTGACTGATATATGGTGGCGAGGCGGAATAAGTTGTAAAATTTTCAGACCGGTGACGTTGCAATTAGATGGTCAGTAAAGCCGGCTCGAAGGACCATGTAATTTTTTTCTTAAATGTAACGATCACTTTTTATTACAGGTAATAAAACTAGACCGTAAACAAGCACGAAAATTTTCGAAAAAAAGTACTTTCCTGAATTGACAATAAATCTTACTTGATTTATTGATGTACACTCTAAAGGTTGTTTTTTTTAGTTTTAATTGATTTGGTTTGAAATTGATGTTTTGCGATTGTTGCAAAAAAAATATTTCGGTAACGATCAGTGATTGATTTTTTCATTATCTGAGTTTACTCACAGCTTTTTAGCGTCGTATGAAAAATCAATAAAATCAATAGATCAGTTTTCAAAACATATATTTGGGTAGATAAGTTAGGATACCCTCTACATTGTACTACAACATACTTGTAAACGCAAGCTGATTTCTTTACTATAAATTTAACAGTTATAAAAATCAGAATTTAGAACATTCGGGTAACGAGTTTAAAATTTGAGCATTTCCAAGCTTATTCTTGAAAAATTTGGAAATTCAGGATATTTTCACTCTGATAATTTTTTTCTGCAAATAAAAGCCATAATCCATCATACTCAAACTACAAGATCATGTCAAAAAATTGTTCTGTACCCTTGAATTATTTATAAATAAATAAGTTCCTTCTAAAAGAATGCTTTTAATTCGGAATCAATCAATGATGATACCACATACTACTAAGGTAATCAATGTATTAAATTGTAAATTCAGGTTTAAACATTGAAGACTTACTAACTCTACATGGTCTCCCGAACATTTTGAGTAATTGCAAGAAGGTCTTATATAGAGGATTCCAGTCCACACAGTGGAGAAATAAGAATGTAGTGAAATTTATTAATAGAATTAATAATTTTTATTTTATTTTATGCTGTTAGAAGAGTGCTTTGACATAGTAGAACACCTTATCAATTGATTTTTTTAAGACTAGTCTCATATATCCTTCAATGTTAAACATAACAATAATGGCCATACATATCATGATCATTATTTTCTTCTGGAATTTCGAAAATATTTTTGGTTAAATTTGGTGCTTTGGTAACTTCCTAACTGTATAAAAACAAAATGGCCGGCGACAAACGCCATCTTTGGAAAAAAAAAATTGCGTCATTATGCAGATCTAAAGCGAAATGTTGGATTGTTCTGGAATTGTCAGTTGTTTTCTGATCCACCATTTTGAAAGATGCCACGCCTAAATTAAAATATGTACATAAAATTTAAAAGTTAACAAGGGAGTTTGTATATGAAGTGTTTGTATATTTTGAGAAGGAGGGGGTGTTCGTATACACAACGTATCCCAAAGGAATACTTAATGTGAATTGTTTTCCAATTACAATCATTTTTCCCCAGATGGCGCCGTCCATTCGCCATTTTGAAATTGAGAACTGCCACTGTTGACAGTTGGTCTGATGAAAGATTCACGCCCACTTTAAAAAAAATTATATGGGATTAAATTAAAGAGGAGGGGCTGGTATACATATATACCTACTTAGTGACCAAGGAAATATTTGATAATATATTTTTTTTCGCAAAAATTCAGTTGAATATTTTGATAATTCTGGTTGAGCACCCAGTATATTTTTACAAATTTCGATAATTTTTAAAATAACTGTAATTTGTTGGCACATAAACTCAAATTAGGTTGTCATTATTAAAAGGGCCTTTTCACGGCAAATTTTTCTATTTTATATAAATCATCATCGAAAAACAAAAAAAAAGATGGCGACATTTTCAAAATTTAGAACCAAAAGATAGTTGGCCACGCCCAAGCTTACAAAAATTTACATTGAATCAAATTAGAGAGGGGGAGGCACTCGTATACTCGTAGTGGTACTTGACAATTTCAAAGTTTCTCCATAGACATCTTAATTCTAAAAAACTCAAAAATTTTGAGGTTAGGTGTCAGAAAATGACAGTCAAAGTATTTTTTTAAATTAAAATAAGTAGTGATTTAATTGGAAAATAACGCAATGTTCTCACTTTTTGTTGCTTTCGAATTGTTTCAAGTGCCCTAAGCTTAATTATAGCCAAGAAAATTCTGCATTAAGTCGTTTCTAATGATTTTCCTGTCAGAACAACTACTCATGAGATATAGAGCTTTAAAGTTAAAAATTTTGTTTTCTAGAGACATTCGTTTTGGACTTTTCGGTTTTGTCGAAATATCTCAGAGTCTGTTGAATTTATTCAAAAAAATATGTCCTTATGATAATTGCATCATAGTATATCTGCAAATCTTAATTTATATGTCTTAAGGACTGAAGCAACGCTATTATTTGAACGAACCAATTGTAGCAAATATCTTCTTAAAAATTAAGCAAAAATCAATTTTCTCATTAAATTCCAGGCTCAACAGTTACGGCACAGGTCCGAATGGTATGAACCAACAAGACCCGTCGGGCGGCGCATTCGGCAACCAAGGGAACGCTCTTTCGACGGCCGCAATGGTTGCGGCAGCTACAGCTACGGCTACCGCAACCGCGAGCGTGGTAGCGTTACAAGATAACGCAGCAGCTCAGTTTGCCAATCAGCAGTACAATCAGGGCTACCAGCAACGGATGATGCCCATGAACGGGATGAACCCAATGGGTATGAACGGCATGAATAATATGAATCAGATGGGAGCGATGCACCAGATGAACGGAATGGGCAATATGAGTGGTGAGTTATTGCACTCATTCAAACTTTATCAGAACATAGTTTTAACTTAATATAAATTTTTTGAAGGAATGGGAAAAATGGGTATACCCATGCAAGGACCCGGAGGAGCTACATCAACCTCGATGTACCCTAACAGAAGGATGGCACCGTATCCCTCGCCTGCCATGCACATGTCTCAGAAAAGATCAGGACAGAGCTACCCCAGCGGGCCTTGTCCTACGATGGGTACACCAGGTATGGGTCCAGGTAACATGGGAGCACCCAACATGGGATCGATGGGACCGGGCATGAATCCCAACATGGGTCCGAACCCTATGAACCCCAACTTTAACCCTAATAGTCAATATGGCAGCTATGGAACGCGGCAGCCTAACTTTAATCAGTATCCTACCCAACAGTCCCTTGGACCTACGAATAGTTTCGGCCCAGGTAATATCAAACGAAATTTATTCAATCGCAGGATTATGCAAAATGTGGTTTTATTTATTAGGACCGGGAACCATGGGACAGGTATCAAATCCCCGGCAATTGAGAGGGACCACGCCACCCTACAGTAACCAAGGACAGTATTTTAATGGTTCGATGAACCAGTTTCCCGCCAATAATTCCGGTCAGTTTAGTATGAGCCAGACGGGACATAATGGTAATTTCATTTTTTTATAACTAGCCAATTTCTGTGGTGCCGGAATATCCAGGCATTAACATGCAATACTTTTCCTAGACCCGTATACTTTACCTAGTTTAGTTATATCTAACTTGTATAATTTATGCTTACAGGACAGTACAATTCTTCAAGCCAATTCCAGCAAGAGGTGGCAATGAGAAATAACATAAGCTACCAGCATAGTCCTATACCAGGCAATCCGACGCCACCTCTTACGCCTGCCAGCAGTATTCCGCCATATATAAGTCCTAATCCAGATGTAAAGCCTAATTTTAACGAACTTAAACCGCCTATACAAAGTAAGTTTCCTTTTATTATCACTCAAATGCAATAAAATTCTAACTATTTCTTTTAATCTGTAGAAGACGAGGAATTGCGCCTAACATTTCCAGTACGAGACGGTATAATTCTACCGCCCTTTAGGCTGGAACACAACTTGGCCGTCAGTAACCACGTGTTCCAACTGAAACCGACAGTACACCAAACGTTAATGTGGCGATCGGATTTGGAACTGCAGCTCAAGTGTTTCCATCACGAAGACCGTCAAATGAATACGAATTGGCCTACCAGTGTCCAGGTGTCCGTCAATGCCACCCCCTTGATGATCGACCGGGGCGAAAATAAAACATCTCATAAACCATTATATCTCAAGGATGTATGTCAACCCGGAAGGAATACCATTCAAATTACCGTGGCTGCTTGTTGTTGTGTAAGTTTCAATGACTTCCTCATAATACATTTAGATTTTTAATAAATTATTTATTTTAGTCGCATTTGTTTGTTTTGCAACTGGTACACCGGCCGAGCGTACGATCCGTACTTCAAGGCTTATTGAGGAAACGACTGCTTACCGCCGACCATTGTATTACCAAAATCAAAAGGAATTTCAGCAGCACCAACTCTGGCACCGACAGGGACGCTGTGGAACAGACTTCGCTTAAGGTAAGTTCGTTATTTGTCGTTTATATTATTTGGTACTAATTGAGTAATTTATTTCAGGTTTCCTTAAAATGTCCTATAACGTATAAGCGGATAACGTTACCTGCGAGAGGGCACGAGTGTAAACACATACAGTGCTTCGATCTTGAATGTTACCTGCAGCTTAACTGCGAACGGGGTTCTTGGAGATGTCCTGTGTGCAAGTAAGTGCCTCCTTAGTTAACCGTAATATGATAGATAGTCCAAAATATGATGTGTAACCTTATATCGAACCCCAACATGGTATTCACAAGCAAAATCCTTTACTTCTAAATACCATCTAGACTACTGGCATAAACAAATTTGATTCAATGGAGGGAAAGATTTCCAATTTTTTAAACCTTTATTTTTTGTAGTAAGCCAGCTCAGCTTGAAGGGTTAGAAGTTGATCAGTACATGTGGGGCATCTTGACTAATTTATCTACAAGTGACGTTGAGGAAGTGACCATCGATAGCCAAGCTAATTGGAAAGCTGCTAGAAACGGCATTAAGGTATGTATTCAAACCAGTTAACCAGAAGGGATATTTTTGAGTTAAACTTTTTTGTTTTAGTTGGAAGATGAAGGTTCCGATTCCTGCGCTTCTAAACGCTTAAATAAAGCAATGTCTCCTGGAAGTATGACCCTACCTACCATGAACAACTGGGATATGCAAGCAATGTCGCCGTACCTTCCTCCGGACATGAATAGTATTGCCAGTGGTTCAATGATCAACGGCAGCCAGTCGTACAATTCAGGAAATCGAGGTAAGGATCACATCTACAAAAATTTCAATTGGCCGTAGAATATTTACATTACTCACATTAGAATATTTAAATTTTTTTATACTAATGATATATAAGGAGGTTAACGATATTTTTTTTTCAGGAAACAACATGGATTCCAGCAACATGGGCTACAGTAGTTCTAATGATTATTTGGGAGGAAACGGTCCTTTAAGTCATTTGAGTGATAGCGTTAACTCTCTAGATCCCCTCAACGCCATGGAGAAAAGCCTAAATGAGCAGGTTAGTAATGAGTTAAAAACTTAAAACATTGAATACATTAAAATAAACATTGGCTATTTTGGATTGAGCGCAACATCGACACAGGGGGCAGAGGTGATATTTTATTTTGGATATTTTTTTGCTTAATATTCCATGTTGCCAATGATTGCTCAATTTTAACAGAAGCAAATAAGGGATATAATAAATTATTATAATTAGCAGAAACTGAATTGCATTTTTTGCAAAGGATATGGATAACCTTGTCTTTGAAAGTTATAGCCGTTTAGATTTTTAAACAATAACAATTCCTATACAATCTAAAATAATAGTTTCAGATTGTATAGGTTTGCAATCATCACAAATCGGTTTAGATATTTATAATATGTATAAATTAAAAATTATAGAAAAAAGTTATCCACTTCCTCTGAGAGTTTTTATTTTTTTTTTTAACATTTGACTTTTTAATTAATTTCCACAAAAGAATCTTACTTTGTAGAGGTTTGTAACCACCAAAAATCGATTAAGTAAGTTATTCACCTGTTAATATCTGGACAAAAAATTATTAAAATTCTTTGGAATTTTAAAAAATATGGGCTTTATATGGATTAAATTAGACGCTAAAATTAAGAACAATTATTGTGCATTTTCAAATAAAGAATATTATCATTTTTAAATAACGGCGGGCGCGGACTCTAAATAGGTTGCTGGCAAACGACATATGCTGCGTTCTCGTTTTGCTCGCTAGATATTAATCGGAGGCTAGCTTCACACATATGCAAAACAATCTAAGAAAAACCAAAGTGGCAACATTGGATACTTGCATTGTAAACATATGAGGTATCCTACATTGCCAAGTTGCTTTGTTTTATTAACTTATTTGTTAAGAATATTTTTTTATTATGAAAAGTTTGTTGATTAGTCTCAAAGTATATACCTATTGTTAGTCAGCAAATAAAAGAAAATTTTAAAGAGTACATTTTTTACCTGTGACAAAATACAACACACTAAAAAATATTTAATGGATTAAGAAAAATACATTGCATGAAAAATTGGAAAATCGATTTGACATCAGGTGGTTTGCAGCTAATCTTGTTTTAGGCATTCCGCGTTCTAAGGTTACAAAACAAGATCTGTTTTTTCTTTTCTTCTCAAAATTGATTTTGCAAATACCACATTGAGAGATCATCTGCGACCAAATTATTGCTTCCTTGGAATTATAATAAATTATTTACTTATCGTGTTTTTCTTTTCTCTTAACAGATGCCTCATACACCACACACTCCTCACACCCCGCATACGCCTCACACGCCGGGTGGTGCGACCCCGAGCGCACACACGCCCGGAGGTGGTACCGGTCCACCGAGCGTACCACCTGCGAGCAACGACAACCATAACACCAGCGGAAACAGTACCAATAACGGAAATACCTGTACCGGATCGAACGAGAGCCTATCCGAAATACCGAGCGATTTGAATTTCGATCCGGCAGCCGTTATCGATGGAGAAAGTGCGGGACAGGAGACATTAAATGTAAGTAAATTTTTATGGATAATACAAAAATCTTTAATGTTTAATTGCCTTTATTTTAATGTAGAAAATTTTATACAAGGTGTCTTAAATGTGAGATATGACGTTTTCAATTCATTATTAAATAGCAACCCTGTTTGTTTAATGGCTATTATTAAAGGGTTTAACAAGTCACGCATGCGTGCCAAATTTCAATTTTTACTTCTTGTCGTTTAAAAGATATTTAACAAACATTATGTAATTCAAAAAGAAAATTAATTCAATAGTCTTTTCCTAATAAGTGTTTAAAATTTTGTCAATTTTCTAACTGACAATACCCTAAACGGAAAGGAAGCTCGTTTTCAACATTTGTAATTACTTCGTCGGAAATTATCCTACACTATTGTCTTATTTATTCTTTCAAATCCTCAATATTTGCCGTTTTGGTCTTTAAAACTTTGCTCTTCAAATAACCCCATAAGAAAAAATCCAAAGGTGTTAAATATGAATACCTGGGTGGCCATTCAAAGAGTCCTCTTTTGTCAATTGATCTACCTGGAGCATAAACCAGGTACCCACGGACAGGTTATGCAAATGAGGAAGCGGGAGGTCAGTTTCTATAGAGCAAGGGAAGAAAATAGCCAAATTCGGAACTACGCCCTCCTGCAAGAATTCTGAACTGCTCCATTATCAAGTATTTTCAAGATTTTCCTAATCCCTGCCCAAACATTGATTTTTTCCGGATGTTGAGTCTGGCCTTCGCTCATCCAGTGTGGATTTTTTTTCAATACGACAATTTTCACGATTTACTTCACCATTCAACATAAACGTTGGGTTATCAGGAAATAGGACGTTTTCTATTTGTAGAACGTTCCTGCCTAGTAGATCCATCATTTGTTCGCAAAACAAGAGTTTTTTATTCGTATCATCTTCGGTAAGTTCCTGGAGAATTGTTATTTTATAAGGATGAAATTTTTCAGCGTTAAGAACTCTTGCTACTAATTTCGAGTTCCCTAGTCAGCTGCCTCAGACATGGCGATTTTCTTCGAAAAAAAGGAAAACATTAATTTTGAAATATTTATTAATAATTTTTCCGGCACTGTTTTTCAATCTTGCTTTACGGTATTTTGCGATATGGGTGGTAAACTTCATTTTGTGTTCTTATCCTATCTCCGTAGCCCATACATTAGAAATTCAATCTCATGTGTTTTATTTAAGTGCGGCATTTTACAACCGGGGGACAAACTGTGAAACGACTAACAGTTTCGTCGCACAAATATAAATCGAATACGATACCACTCTCCTTACTTATTTTTATCAATATAATCAATGTCAATGTCAGGCATAATCATACCTGAACCAAGTATTTATTAAAGAAAGATTATTGAATTAAATTAATTTTTTGAATTAGATAAAGCTTGTTAAATATCTTTTAAAAGAAAAGTTAAACGAAATGAAATGATGAAAAAAATAGGTTAGCCATTAAAAAAAAATCGATGAAGTCATATCTCAAATTTGAGACACCCTGTATAATTTTTTTTAATATTAAAATAAAGGCAATTTAAAATAAAACTTCCAGGCATTTAACGTAGTTTTTATAGTCTTTTTAGTTAGACAGAAATAGAATTTTGATGACTTGATTCGACATTTCTGACAAATCATCAATTTTAGCTTCAAAAGCTGCCATTTTATGCGTAAAATAAAAATAAATTAATAAAATAATAATAATAATTTTTGAAAATGTCACGGGTAAAAAAGAGAATAATGTAGGAGGATTTTGCAAAAGGGTGAACGGCAAAGAGAAAAAAATTAATGATACTCAACGTATGAACACTCAGACCATACAAATCTAGAATTTGATTGTTATCCTAACAAACGAAATAAAAAAAAAATTGCTTATTAGACGTTGACAGTCGCCTAGTAGCTATGCCACTGTCATGCCAGAATAATCGTAACCTCAGCCAATAAAATGCATTCAAAAATAGCTCTATCTTTAGAAGTAAAAATGTATAATACTCCAGTGTAAACCAAGTTAATTTCAATTTAAAGATTCTAATACTGCAAATGATTTAATTCATGGGAATTGACATTATTGACTTGCAAGGGCCTTCTAGGTAAAGAAACTTATGAGCTTTCATATAATAGTAAAAGCAATAAAATCGAAACATGAGTTTTCAAAATATTTACATTGTTGCAAAGCCTTTGAGAGCATACAACATTTCTTCAATCAATTAAAAATTCTTTGACATCTTTGAAACTCCTTGAAAGGAGTTTTCAGGCGTACGAACGAATACTAGGGTGATAGCTTAAATGATATTTAACTCCATAGATTTGTTTGTGATTTTGAGCGTGAATGAGCTGCAGTAAGAATCCACTAAGAATATAATAATGGTCCACAATAAATTGCTAATCATTGAGCATCTGTTATAGTTTAAAAAGTGGAAATAAATGGATACTGTGAAACACTTTGTTCCCTTAATTACCCGAGCTTTAATATACTCACTGACATAAGAAGTGTTAACTAGAAGGATTAACTTCTTCAACTTAATTTTTAACCAATGAGGTAGTTTACATCAAAAATGAAACAATAACATTTGCAAGAATTTGTATGGACAAGTAAGACAAAAATGAATAATGTGTTTGGCGACCCCGCAGCTGAATACACTTCTGTATACGTCTAGGCATGACAAAATAAGGCAACTCGAACTGCGTGTATTAGTTATGCCAGAGTCCGTCCCACACATGTTCGATGGGATTTAAATCCGGTGAACGGGGTGGCCACAGCAGAACCGAAACCCCTGCTTCTTGAAGAAAGTTCGTAGTATCTCTATACTCCTTTGCTCTTCAGTAATGTGGGGACGTGCGTTGTCTAATTTTGAAGTCGAGGAATTTTGTTAGTAAGCGCACAAGCAATAATTAAAAATATCTGTGCTAATCAGCTCTCAGAAAATGCGTTCTTCACAAAAACTAAGAGATAAAATTTTAAGAATAGTAAATAAAAACAAAGATAAAATTTGTCGTTATTACCATATTATGCTTGAAATATGGTCGTTATGTTGCCGAAAAATCAAGTTAAAGAAATGATTCCTTTTGGGTGTAACACTTCGTATGTCAGTCATACTTTTATTGTTGTTGCTGTTACCCTTAATGGATTTAAGCATGTTTGTCACAAACACTTAAAAAGAATTTTTTTCTAAAAAAATAATTTCCATTAATCTTGATTATGCATATCAACGTTTCCCTTTTTTTGCAGCTCTTACCAGACAGTGTGGACCCGATGGAATTGCTCTCCTATTTAGATCCTCCGGACCTAAACACGCCGCCATCTAGCGGCAGCAGTTCGGGCCATCACAATACGTCCGCCAACGACGACATTTTGGCCCTCTTCGAGTAAAATAGTTCCTGCTGCACGTAAAGAAGTTATGTAAAATGTGATAAAATACTTACCATTTTGTGAAACAGTGAAATAAGTTGTGAAGTACTTAAGAGAGATGTGTTCAAACCTACGGTTACGTAGCCAGTGATGCAAATTACATTGATAAAGAGTAAAATCAGGGTGTTGTGAAATTAGAATGTGGAGCAGTCGAATGTGAAAAGATGCTCACTCTAATTGGAAACGACCTGAAAGTCGTAGCGTCTTCGGTTTGTTTCTTATCAATGATTACTCGAATAATCAATTTTTCTTTGTAAAATTAATGCAAAAGGTACTTTTGGCAACACAATTCAAATACATCTAAGACGCTACTAGTTCAACGAAAAGTCTCGTCTTATCAAATGGTTTTCAAAATAAACTAAGAAAATTAAATTGCCACTGCATGACCTCGATTATGAAAAAAAATAATCAAAAAAGTTACCAACGTTTATATTTGAATTAATTAAAAAGAGAAGTTTTGTTAAATCTAACTGAAAGTCCTGTATAGTATATTATGCAGAGGCAAATAATTTTTTTCCTTAATACATTTTTCATGGTATATGAGAGCTAGAATCACTGAGAAACAGATAAAGTTGTCTCCTAAAAACTGTAATTATATTTGTACTTTCTCAGGAAACACTCTCTAATAAGACACAATGAATGTTTAAATCAAATTCTTTTAAATCCGTAATAAAGTGTTGTTGTAAATATAAACTGTAAATAAGAAGAAATTTATTGAAAAATTTTATTAATAAGAATTTTAAGATAAAACTTTTGGCAGAACAATGTTTTGCTTTGGCTGACGATTTTCCTAATTAGTTTTTAAGAATCAAAAGAGAAGTTCTACTGTAGTATTAAAAAAATTTACCTTTAGTTCGTTTTGAACATGGCCTGTATATACCATATTGGTAATTTTTTATATTCCTATAATTTTTACTATAAAGCCAAGAAGCAGCTAAAGCAAAAAAACTGTAAAAGCGGCCAGTCTAGTAGAAAAAGTATAGTATTAACTATGATGTAAAAAAAGAATATAGCGAAAAAGCGACAGTGTTTTTTTGCCTATATATAATAAAAAAGTGTTTAAAGTAGCAAAAAGTTAACGAACCAAAATTTATATAGGTACTATTGCCACCTTAGGGCACTTTTACATATAAATTGATGTTGCATTGTAATTGTAAAGCTTCAAGTGTATAACCTAAGAAAATTTCGTGAACCTTCTTACACCGATCGAATAGACCAGAGATATAAGCAGTAACGTTTCAGCTATGTGTTACATTTGGAATAAAACAGCTGTCTTTAATAGCAATCTGATGTATTCTTTTCATAAAGGTGGAACTCTATAAACTGTGATATTTAATACTTAATCGTAAGTTCACTTTTACCCAATATTATCAAAAAAATTAAAAACAGTAAATAGGTAATTAATTTTTTTGTGTAAACTTACACAAGTAATATAATTAACCCACTATACTTATAATAAATGTTTGAGGCCTCGTTATACTGTAATTATTATAAAGAATTAATTTCCTTGTGATAAAATATATTTTGGTAAAAATAAGCAATCGATTGTTTTATTTTTAAGTTTCCTTTTAAATGTCGGTGTTAGTATAATATAATGCACTGTAATAACTAAGCAATTAGTAATAAAATGCGCTAACGTTTAAAAGATTGCGCTCGCGAGTTCGCGAGGTATAGTTCCTAAAAAAATGTACTAAGGTTCACAAAATTTTCAATTGAAAAACTGCTAATCAAAAAACATAATTATTTCACAAATTGCTGATTAGATTGCAAAAATGTACCAGATATTCAATAAAACATAATAATAACGCAATTTGTCAAATAGTAATGTTTATTTTATAATGTAGAAAAAGTACGGAGTTTCTAAAGTAATTGTAAGTAAACATGAATGAAACAAAAAGAATGAAACACCATTAAACGAGTCAACATTACCAAAAGCTGCTTCCAAAACGGTGTAATTTATAATAATGTTGTAAATAACGTTTTTTTTATTTTTGAAAATTTCGTTAATGCTCTTTGCCAATAATTAAACCGCAGCCTTTTTTATAATTCAGTTGACAGCACTGCAAAAACATTTTTAGTAGAGAATTATTAAAAAAAAGAGGACCAATAACGAAGTTAATTTAAAATGCGTTTTTTTGTTTTTCTTCTTAATTTGAGACCAAAGTTTACATATCATTTATTTAGTTTGGACCAATTTTTGAAACGTGCTAAGGCTTGTTCATTCATTTTCTTTTTTAAATTCTTACAACTGTAGTCAATAAATGGAAAATTATTGGCAACTTATTTATTTCCTTTTTTGGTTGAAAAAAAAAGTGTAGAAAATATTGTATAATTTTTATGTTAAAGATACTGTAAATATAAAACAATTATTGTACATTTATTTAAGATAAAAATTACATAAAAAATTTTTTTCGAGATTGCGTATATTGTAATTTCATCCATACATTTTGGAGCATTTTTCTGTTATCCCGGCCAGGTTTTTTGTTAAAATTCAGATTTTATCGTATTAAATGGGTCTGGAAATTGGATTTTTGGACCAGCAGTCATAAGACGAGCTGCAGACGAGTCTTAAGGCGCTTAGTCTAAAAAAACGCTTTTCAGATTTTAGCAAATTAAGCGAGAAGTATTTTTTTGTTAATATTCAGAGTCATCTTAGTTCTTTGTTTTAACAAAATACCTAGTCGAGACGTTAAGATAAAAGAAATTTTAAGTGATGTTCAGTACAAATTAAGATTATTTTTAACGAAAATTTAGTACCGAATAATGAGGTATACACCTTTGAAAGATTTTTTTGTTATTCAGTGTTTTTGTGCAATCAATAAAACATCGTAGACTGAGCGATAGTTCAAAAATGTGTTTTAATTATTTTTTAAAGAATTAATCGGGGGGTTATTACAGGATAATAAAGAATATTAATACTTGGATAGAAGAAACATTTTAAAATGTATTACCAATAAGAAATTAAAAAAAAATTAATAATATAATAAAAATAATAAAAAAAAAATTAATTTTATTAATTTAAACAAATTATTTTTTTTATAGTATTTAGAAAATCTGCCATCATCAGGATGTTTACCTTATTGTCTCCCTATACCTGACATTCCTTGCAAACATCATAAATAATATTAATCACGCATATGATGAAATTATTTACAGCAGTTAATTAAGATTTTTTTAAATTTAATGATGGTAATTCCTTTAAAGAAACATCAGAAGACATGAATGTAATACCTCATCAATTAAAGGGAATAAAAAATTCTCTTCAAATATTAAATTAAAGAAATACAGATCTAGACCTTAGACATTTTTATTGATCTCGCAAGAGCTTTTGACACTGTGGCACATCACATTCTCTTGCAAATACTGGGTGACGTGGGTTTAAGAGGTACTGAGTTAGCACTCTTTGAATCATATCTTAGTAATCGAACACAACAAGTAAAAATTAATAATCTTGTTGGAGAGATGGGTACAGTTCAATGTGGTGTGCCACAGGGTACAGTCCTGGGGCCACTCTTATTTTTGGTCTATATAAACAACCTTACAAGAATTTTACCTAAAATAAATTGTTCTATTATTTGTTACGCTGATGCTACAGTAAATCTAGTAAAAGCAAAATCATGGTCAGAAGTGCAAAAGCTAGCTGAAAAATATATCACATTAATTAAACTTTGGACGGATCAGCATCTTCTAACTCTAAATAGTAATAAAACCCACTTTATAAATTTCAAAAAGAAGAACCTGTAGAACTAACAATACATACTTATCCTTGTTTTGCAAATCAGATGGAAAATTGTACTTGTGATTCTAAGATTTTTTCAGTTTCGTACACAAAATACCTCGGCATCTATATTGAGAGAAATTTAAGATACAATATGCACATTGATTACATAACTAAAAAGATAAGGAAAATAATTTATGACTGGTGAGTTGTTGGAAGTGGTCTATCAGGCTCTGGTTTGAATTCATTCTAAATTATGGTATAAGAATTTGGGGTAGTGCGTGTAGCACAATGTTAACAAACCTGGTTAGTGGTTATCACTCACAAATATATCGATGGCCTAGGCGCAATACCTCGTATCAACATTTTAACAACTTTTCAGGAGAGACAAAAAAAATTATTTTTTTCTTATTACAAGACGCTCCTATGCAATTTTTATTTACCTAGCTAAAAATCGTATTTGTTAGACAACTTTATTTACAAAAATTATTTACATTAGTTTTTTTAGCTATGCAGCTTTAAACGTGGTCTTGCTTATTGAATTATATGTTGATAAGTGCTATTTGCCCAAGAATACAATAAAAATAAAATGCAACAGATTTTGTAAATATCGAACTTGATCTAAAAAGTCAATTTTATATTCTATGGTGCTATCAATATAATAATGTAGTTCTTTTAGATTATTGACAGTGGGATCATCGGTACACGCCCTGGTCTTATGCTTCTGTACCGCATGAGATTTTTATTAGCGTAGTCTTTAAATATTTTATGCGTCAACATTTCTGCAATTAATGGGTTCCGCTTTTTTCTTGCTTCGCGGGTTTTGATAATGTAATCATATGGTAATGAAATTTATTGATTTTTTAGTTTTCTCTCTATCAGGCTATGGACAGCATCGCACTCTATTTGGGTGTGCCCGGGTTCCAGATATTTTGGTGCCAGAGGTTTTTTGTTTTTAACGGAATATTGCAGAAGTGCATTTGAAAGTCCCACAATCCGATTCTGGCAGGGACACTCATCAGTCCAAAATATCACTGGTAAATTGTCTTGACAATACTTTTCCAAATGATTAACAATAATTGTAGTAAATATGGAAGAACATAAATCCCCCTCAACTTCACTCAAGTAATTCGGAAAAGCACCAATAACTTAAAACCTTTTGTTTATCTTCCTGATACGTTTCTTGGCATATTTTATATAAGTTTGCCTTTAACTGAAAATCATATTCAAGGTAGTGCTTTGTGGAATCTTTTCTGCAATAGTGTGCAGGCATTTTGGAAAGTTCTTTACAAAATGCTTTTAAATAATTTGATTGTTCCTCCAGTCCAATTTCCCTTTCTGTTTTAGGTCGGGGAGCATCCTTTAGGGATTTTCTAGTTTTTTTTGGAAACATCGGCAGTAGGAACAATACCATTTTCATTTTTTTTTCTTCGTTCACTCCTAGTGTAGTTTTTTTGCAAACTTGTTTTTTTTACTTGTAAGAAATAGTCGTATATTAAACTGCGTCTGGAATTTTCAACATACTTTCTTTCAGTAGATTTAATATTCATAAGCGCAATGACATATATCTTTCTTTAGTTTATTCTTTTCCAAAAGCTGGAAAAAATTTGGTTTTGTTCTTCTTCAGATATTGAGCCCCAAAATCTAGTTTATTTTCATATATCGCTTTCATCGTTATGCCGTTCATTTAAACCTGGCTCTTGTTCTTCTGTGTCTGAACTAAGGTTTTCTTCATTAAAAATACACTCAGAATTGCCCGGGACATCTTCTTCTTCATAAGTAACAAAATCTGCATCATTTCCTTTATTTGTTCGACTGTAATTTTTAGGTATTTCTTCATTTATTATAGCTTTTTCTTTATCATTAGGCTTTTGAAAAATGATTTCTATGTTGTTTTCTATAGAATAAGACTGAAAATTCTCTAAAACCTGTAGCTTTTCAAAGAGAAAACTGCTTTGCACTGCCTGTTGAAGTATGTCATTATCTCTAATTGTATTTGCTTCTTCCGTCATGCATTCTGTTAATAAATCTGATGAAGATTCTTGGTTATTAAAACTGCCTGTGTCATATTTAAAAGGTTGTGTCTTTTCGCGTACTAGCATAACCAAGCGTTTACCCCTGGATGTCATAGTGGAAAACTAAGAAAAAAGTTTTTTAGCCCCAAGGGTCCTTGGCCTTGGTTCGACAAGGTCGGATCAGCTATATTATCGCATAAATAGTGCAAAATTAATTTAAATAATTTACAATTGCCATTTGAAATACAACGTAATAAAAATTTATATAAAATTGTATTACCCTGTATTAACAAAAGCAACTTTAAACGTAATTTTAACCGGCTTTGATTTTGATATTGGACAAAATTATTATAAAAACAAATAAAAGAAACAAACCTAACGCGTTTTGCAGATAAACTAAACCGAAACTTATCTTTGTTTTTCACAAGAAAACCAAAAAATCACTAGAGCAAAAACCACCTATCCTACTGGCTATGTAAAAACTGTTGATACGAGCTATTTCCACTAGGTTACCGACTCGCGTTGATACCTGTTATGCGGACACTGTTTTCACGCGTTCATTTTGGAAGTAGTGCGTTAAGTTTTGATAAATAGCGCAAAATGTTCCATCTAATATCAGGAACATAATAACTCGATTTAGCCAAAATTGATGATACGAGGTATTGCGCCTAGGTCATCGATATACTAAAAATAATAAATAAAAAACCAAAAAGATACCCAACAGTTAATCTGTTCTGGGAAAGTGGTGCTCTCACTGTAAGAGAACGTTACCTGAAGAGCACCCTTAACTTTATGAAAAATACAAACATTTATAAGATTCTACCCCAACGCCTTAATATTACTAGATCTGTCACGAGAGAACATGTTTTTTCGACTAAGGTAGATTTTACAATTTGTCAACGTCATATATCTTATGTGGGGCCAAGAATCTTTAATTTTATACCACACGCTTTTAAGGCTATAAGAAAAAAACTGTTTAATATACGCATAACCGAATGGATCAGGTGTAACTATGATAATATTTTATTAAAGCTACCTTTTCTAACGTAAACAAATGTTATATTTACAGGTATATTTGCAAATATAACTTATTGATAGAATAAAGGAATGAATTAATTTAAATATTATTTTTACAAATTTAATCTAAGTTAATTTAGTTTGGTTTTTATAACAAGCTCTCAAATTTCTTGTTAAATTATTATTGTATTTTGAAATACTGTCTCCCGACAAGTCACTGAGACTTAGGGTACACACTAACTTTGTAACAATACTGTACAATTTTAAGTAATATATTTGAATTTGAAAAAAAAAGATACATAGATCTAAGATATCCAGATATCTGTTGTTATAATATCAAATATCACTCATTCAATTTTAAGCTATCGTTTCTTAGGATAAAAAGTCGGAAATTTTACCCATATATAAATCAATACACGGTGCCCCTTCTTAACTGGTAAAAAATGCTGAAGTACATACAAGAACCATAGAGAAGTAGTTAGAACCATAAGATAGGACACCGATGGTCTGTGCGTCCTTTCCAAAATACAGAGTATTGAATTTAAAAAAAAATCGAATTTTGTCCTCCGTAATAAAAACGCTTTGATGCGATTTTTATAGAATTTTTAGATTTTAAATAATAGATAATATTGATGCGACTTTCTGAGCAATTGCACTGTACGCCACTTTTTTTTTTTGAAAAAAAAATATTTTTTTGATATAAGTACAGTAAAAGCTCTTTATTAGTGGGGTATACGTTCCGTAAATATGCCGCGAATAAAGAAACCGTGAATATGGAATGGTAATTTATATGGGATTATAAGGAATACATTCCTAGGTGACAAAATAACAAACAAGTACATACATACATATATAAAAAATAAATTTAATTGAAGTTTTTGACCATATTGATTAATTATTACCTTCAGGCTTCGGCAATGGCTTTAAGAAATTTATAATTTTTTCTTGCTTGTCATTTTTTAAAAGCTCCTTCAATTCAGAGCATTAGCAATTTGCCTCTTAAAAATATGACTTCGTTCCATAGATGGATAAAATTTCATAAAAAAATCACAAAGTTCATTTGCCATTCGCTAAGATTTTTTGAATTAAATGTCACGTTTCCAGTGCTTGTTGAAGCCTCTTCTTCAATAGGCTGCGAATTTAGCATTTCCTCCAAGTCCGTTTCAGCCAAATCTTCATCTTGCGATTCAAGCAACGTCTGAATGTCACTTGATTCTATCTGTTCGAACCCATCTCGTCCTTTTCATTCGTAATTTCGGCTATTTTTGCAGTCAAAGTTTGAATTTGCACAGATTCTTCGTCATTTCCTGTAGTCAGAGCGGCCTGTGTCAAAGGAACCAATACGACGGCGATATCATTTAACAATATACTTTGGGTATAGTTGTAATAAGGTCAATTTTACTTTTTTATTAGTCCATTTGACGATTTACAAAGGATATTCCGTTGAATATCTATTTGAATCCTTTTTATCAATATATATGCACCGACGTACTGATTCGATCCGCGAATAAAGAAATTTTTAGCCGCGAATATGAATTGGGTCGAAGGAATAGAGAATAAAGAGCTTTTACTGTACTCTATTAATTTTAAACAAAAAAGGACCCTTGAATTTCTGCGCTGACGTATCGTTTTCGTATAATAAAAAAAATTACAACCAGGGTTCTTTAAACCTTTTTATGGCACAGAAAGAAGTTCAATATCATTACGATATATAAATAATTTATTAATACTTTAAACTTAATACTCAAAGTGTTCTCCACACATTTTCTGCACCTGTTGACCACGAGATGCCCGCATACCCGAACTAAGCCGCCTGGATCGTTCCTCAGAAATTCGGCAGCCACCACAACTATCGTAACTAGGTCCTCTCTGGTGGGCACAGGGGTTCCGTAGTATGAGCTGTTTCATGGCGCCTCAATCAAAAAAAGTCTAGAGGTGTCAAATCAGGTGATCCTGCTCGCCAAGTCACTGGACCGCCTTTACCAATGCATCTATTGTTGCAAGTCCGGTGTAGGAAAGTACATATACGACAGAACATAGTTTATCTCTCACTCCCAGTGCCATATATATACGTTCACCAGGAAAATGTTGAAATTCCCGCTGCCTCATATATACGACACTTTGTTAAGTTTGGGACATATTTAGGCCAACTGTCACATTTATACGTCAGTCTTAACGTGCATGTAAACCCACTGTCGTATTATTACGTTCAAATATAAGTGTCATTAGAACCAGTGCGAAAATTAACAAAAATCCTTCATTGTCATCGATCCGATAATTGAATGAACAGTACCACGTGTAATACGCTGCACAGTAGATATAAAATGGCGTCAAGTGATCCGGATACATCGCAAAAAAGAAAACGCGGTAACAGTGATGTTCGTGTATGCGGCCTTGCACAGGGCGATATAAATAAACCCCTAGGGTGTCTGGGTTCGGAGGATGATCTACATTGTACATTGACAGTGGAAGTGAATTTATACCGACGGACAGCGAGGCAAATAGTGATCAGGAAAGTGACGAATTTTTAAGCCCAGAAAATAGAGCAATCCAAGAAGTAAAACACGCCTTAGATGAAAATTTGTATATAAAATGGCGCAACCGCCAATTTATTCCTGTAGTACATAACTTTGACGATACAAATTCTGGCGCTTGCTTAGGAAACATGACAAATCCTTCAAAAGAATTAGATTATTTTCTTTTATTTTTTAATGATGAGGTGATAGATGTTGTAATAACTAAAACTAATAAATATCCTTTAGAGCAGAAATAAATAAATAAAAAAAATAATTAGGACACCAATTACTAAAGAAGAATTCTTCAGTTTTATTACTGTACTTTTCTTAGTAGAGAATTGGTCTACCGATACTATATTACTATACACTCCGATATTTCGGAAATTGATGTCTAAAAACCGCTATCAAGTAATATTACGCATGCTTTATTTTGCGGACAATGCCCAACAAATTAAAGGCCACTCTGTCCACAAAGTTCGGGGGATTTTCGACAAAATTAAAACTAGGTTTGCCCAGAATTTTGTTCCGTTCCAGAATTTGATAAGCGATGAGAGTTTAATGCTTTTTAACGGACGTCTGTTATTCAAGAAGTTTATACGAACAAAACGACATCGTTTTGGCACAAAAATGTTCCTTTCATGTGATTTTGAGACGGGCTACGTCTTAAATTTTATCGTATATACAGGCTCAAAAACAGGTATTGACTTGTATCAAGATTTCGGTATATCAGGATCAGTTGTGACGACATTAATGCAATCTTATTTGAATAAAGGTCATTCTCTCTATACTGATAAGTGGTATACCTTACCAGCTCTTTCTACTTATTTATTTGCAAATAAACACATCTGGTCTATCACGGAGATTCGACAAGGGTCAGACAACATCCAAGGCTAGGGAAAATATTTTAATCGTCCGATGGAAGGATCACAGGGAAGCTTATATGTTGAAAACTATCCACAAACATGAAATGAAACAGTTTAATAAAAAAGACTGAAAAACAGGGGCGTTTGTAAAAAAAAACGGCATGTGTGGTCAACTATAACCAAAATGTGGGAGCAGTTGATAGAACTGATATGATGCTAAGTTCTACAATTTACGATCTGGAACTCGTTCATTCAACTGGATTCATTTTGAAAGCGATTCATTTTGTTTTTGCAGTATTCTTTTTAAACAGTTAGAGACAGGTAATTACTACTAAATTGTAGTGATAATAATAAAAGTGACTTTTGGTCGTTATCGCCTTGGCTAAATTTACTGTCATAAAAAATAAACAAAACATAATATTTTGTTTACGCTATCGCCTTGACACCATTATTTGTATTTGGGTATGGTATCTCCTAAAAATGGTTTCTGGCCATACCGTAAAAATACCATAGTGTGCACCCACAATAAAATTGACAAAAAAAATTGACATACTTCTTTTTCCTTGTTTTTAATTTCATGGATATTGTAATGAAAACCTGGCTAAAACTAAAAATTTCGGAATATAAAAGTAAAAGACCCTTTTATAGATTTTACTTTGTTATACAAAAACGGTGTGTCGGAGCGCATAAGTTCAAGATTTTTTGATTTGATTTGAAAAGTGGCGTAAGCTTTTGTTTCCAAAAAAATTAACACATGTACTGCAAGTCCGTCAAGACAAATCACCCGCAATTGCTTAAAAAGTGCCCTGACCACCATACCATTTGAAATCTAAAAATTGCATTAAAATCGCTAAGAGCATTTTTAATTCAGAGGAAAACTTAGTTTTTTTTTTGAAAAATTTCAACACCCTGTATTTTGGAAACTACGCACTTCCGACCATCGCACTGTATTTTGTCTTATAGGGAAATGAGGACAAAATTCATTGCTTTAAGACTATATTTATTTTAATTTTAAAATGATTTTTATCGTAACTTATACACTTTTGTCAAAAGCTAGAAAGCATTAAATTTTAAGAATGAATAAATGTACACATTATACAGAGTGAATTACGAAGTCCTTCATAATCATTTCCCTAAACGTAACATTATAAAACTTAATAAAAAAATAGAAGACTGATTCCAATAAAGAGACTGATTCCATAAAAATCGTTTATTCAAAAATTATTCTACAACTCTGCCATTTCCTTCAAAGTAGTCCCCTTGGGCAGCTATACAACGATTCCAGCGCATTTTCCACGCTTCGTAACAGTTCTGGAACGCTTCGACTGGGATGTCCGCCAGTACCCTAGTCACGGCCACTTGGATGTCCGTAATCCATTCAAAATGGCTACCTTTGACCACCGATTTTGTTCTAGGGAACAAAAAGAAGTCACAGGGTGACATATCGGGCGAATAAGGTAGTTGCTGCAACACTACGATCCCTTTTGAGGCCAAATACTGGGACACGCTGAGGGCGATATGGCACGGCGCGTTGTCATCCCAAAATCGTCGGTTAAATTTGTCTCACGGTTCATACCTAGTTCGGAGGCTAACATTCGGACTGTTAAACGCCGATTTTTAAGGATTAGGGCGCGTACACGCTGCGCATGCGCGTCAGTCTGCACCTCGACCGATCTCCCTCATCTTCCACGCTTTCTCGCCCCTCCATAAACTCTTTATGCCATCGAAACACCTGGGCACGACTAAGAGCACTATCACCATGCACTTTTACACTTTTAGTGTACGTTTCCGAAGCTGTTTCGCCCAATCTGGCGCAAAATTTTATTGCGACGCGTTGCTCTAGATTTCGTTTTTGCATTTTCGTGACAAGCACCACCAACACACGTCCACTCAACACGACACAGCAGGCGAACTAAACAAGCTAGAGCGATGGTCAATGTATCAATGGAGAGGGAAGGGATGCCGGGGAAGGGGAAAGGAATGTTAAGGTCGCAGGTTTACCACAAGCGCGGCAACAAAATCAGTCTCATCACTTGTCACACCTCGTATTTATGCAATTATTTATTGTCATTTTAGTACAATTTTGAACTAAAGTAGAGACCATAAAATAAAACTTTAAAAATATGAAAGCCTTTCTTAGAAAATAAAAGGAAAATGTTTCCTTTTTATTTTAGTTCTTTATCCAAATGCCTTCTCTGAGCGCGTTGGTGGGGTCAAAGAAAATAAAAGTGAACATGTAGTAAACTCATTGTCATTTGTATATTTTTAGAAATTTAGACCTCTATATAAATTAACAACATAATACAAAACATTTACAAATATACATTTTTATCCTTAAACTACTGCTAACGCTGCATTTTCGTTCAATAATATATTACCCCTAATGCTAAATAAAATAAGTAATAAAACGTATTTGGTTTAGGTCTGAGGTTAAAAGTATGTAAAATAATTATCGTTTTTGGATCAAAAAAAAAAAATAAGCGCTTAGTAAATATTAAAGCTATATAACGAAAAATGGCTTTTGTAATAATAATTAATTTAGTACTACTTAAACCCCATAATATTTGTTCGTTTCTTTTTTTTCTCGTATAAAGTTGAACATTACTGTGGTTTACCTTACACAGTTACTCCGACCTCTCCTAATATATCAGATAATCGCTCCAAATGAACTGTTACTGCGTTCGAGTCCTTGTTCTTTTGACTACGGTTTAACAGTTGTAGAGCGTTCATGTATTCTAATTCACTGAATGCTGGACCTTTGTCTACTATACCGTTGAGAATTTCCTGAAACAAAACACAACTTTTTTAGAACCCTTACGATCCAGATTAATTTATTAATCATTTAGGGTTGTTCTATATGTTTAGATAGCATTTTTCTTACAAACTTTTACTGTATGGGATTGTCCCAAAAACAAGGTTCATTTACATTATCGAATTACTTGCGTTCACGAAGGTTGCGTAATCCATATCTAGTGAAATATATATATTTTTTTTAATTATCAAAAATTACCATTTTGCTCCAAGACTAGGCTCAAAATTTGATAGAATTGTTAAGACGCACCTAGTTTTTTTCGAATGTCTCATTGGATTAACAAGAAGGTTTTCCATTTATCCTTGTAAGCATTTACACTTTTGAGAAAAAAAAACGTTTACCAAAAATACCGGGCTATACTGAGATTTGAATATTTAAGTATGTTATCGCCTGTTTACGGTAATTAGTGTAAAGCTAAGTGAAAATAAAATAAATAAATCTTATGGCTCGGTCAACATAGTTTGGCTTACCTCAGGTGATAAGAAAAACAACTCAAAGTAGTGTCTCGCATGGTCTAGGGCAAGCTCTCTCGTCATGGTAATATTGGTTAAAGTCTGTTGAAGGGCAAATATATTTCTGCACATCCTCTGAATTCCTACATCGTCGATAATCTGCATGTACTGGGCAGAACTAATGAGTATTTTCGCAATAAGATGGCCGAGTCCTTCGAATATATACTGAAAGATTTAATAAATTGATAAAAAGATGTTAAAATGTGTAGAAAAAGTTTGTTTTTGTATGGATGGTATTAAATAGGCTATAAAATAGTTCATACAGCTTATTTGATAAAAGTAAATTAAAACTAATATTTAACTTTATAAAAACATAAAAAATATAATTAAAAGTTAAAGCGGTTCATACGTTTAAATAAGTGTAACGCGTATTTTCTATAAAACTCAAGAAAGAAAAAATAAGCTAGAAAAAGTTACAATTAAAATTTATTAAAAGCATTTTGACACAAGAAAAAACAACATTTTTAATGTTATTAAAGAGAATAAAATGAGAAAACGGGTTATTTGTAAAGAGACTAGATTTAGCAAAACTAGGCAAGCAAGAGATAGCAAAAAGTAAGTAACTGCAACATTATACAATCAATTATTAATTCCTTTTAAATACGAAGAAAAGCAGTATAGTTTCTCATAAATTGGGTGCACTTACTTTGCATTTTCTTGGATGTAAACTGGATGTCATCGCTTCATCTACATTCGCTAGAACTTTGCTAAGTTCAGATACTTTAGGATCTGGTTCATGGGTTTCTTTATTACATTGGGCTTGGGCTAGTAGATAATGGAAGCACTGCACCCTTACCTGCAAAAATTAGTAAAATATATCCAATATTCTATCTATATAATATATATTAATAATAATAACGTTTATTATTTACCACAGAAAAAAAAATCTACAGACAAAATTTACACGTGGAGTTAACTAGTAAATAAGAGCCAATGTTCAATCTCTTGCAAGTTCTGATTTAACTATGTGGCAAAACTTAAACCTACATAAAAACTCATATCTAATTTTATTAAATTGTCCTAACAAAACAAGGTAATATTTTAAAAACGAATTCGTATGCATAAGTAAAAGTATTGGGGTAAAAATAGTCTGTTTGTGCACATATTTCAAGAAAAATATAAACATATAAGGAATGCATAGGAACAACAATTAAACATATTAAGCCATTCAAAATCTTTGAGCATGATACAGGACTACCTTTATTCAGGTAATGGCTATGATGGTTTTTAAAGCACAACATGACTTCTTAAGAGTAATATATGACTCGAAAATTTCATTTGTGAATCAATTGTAACAGCTAAACTCTTAGTGCTTTTTGGGTTGGATTGAATTCAACCCAATAGATAACAAAAAATAATCAGAAATATTGCTTATTCGGACTTTATTCCCAAAAAATAACTACACACTTCTTAGAAATTAATTTTAACACATGTTCGAGATTCTAACAAGTTCATCAAGATCGGAACTTATATATCTCATAATAGTTAACTCTACAAAAGGAATAATACAGCTAGGTAATAGTAGAAAGTATTGTATAAGTAATCGACCTAATATGCATCCTTGAAGGACATCATTATGTACCGAGAGATAGCTTGAGAGAATTGTAAATATTTTAACCCTTTAAGACCTATTACTTAAAAATGATTTAACTAAAGCTTGTGCATTATTTGAAAATACTAGGTAACGTAGCAATGTTATCAATATTTCGTGATTAAGAAAATCAAACGCCTTAGTAAAACCTAATAATACCAAGACAGTGATCTTATTATTATGCCTGCACGAAAAATATAATCGACACATTGAAATGCAAATTGTTTATCTGTTAGTATCAAGAACTTGTTAATATGTAGTCGCTCTTGTATGTCCTCGTTGTACAACCTTGGACATAATTGGTAGCCCACTAATTGATCTACAGTCTGTAGGGTAACTTATTTTAGGAAGAGGTAAGACAATAGCTTTCTTCCAACAATTACGCAAATAGTTGTTTTTTAAGCATTTATTAATAATATGGGTTTTATACTCCCAAATATGGGGACAACAAAGATCAAAAAGACTTATGTTTAGACCGTCCGTTCCGAAAGCCTTACCTTTTATTTTTTAAATTATATTGTACACTTCATAAAGAAACTTATAAACATCCTTAAATTGCTCAGGAATAAGGATCAAGGCCAATATCAAACAGGAAATTAGACTAATTTCCAGGAAAATCTGTAGCAACGTATTACGGTGGTACTTATTTCTCTGGATGAGTGCTGTCATCCTAAAGGAGAGCATTTGGATAATTTAATTTGGATAATAACTTCCTATGTATTCGCTACATATTCATCATTACACAAGAATCTATTTAGTGTTGTTGTATCAGAAAGGGATCTATTAAGTGTTGTTGTTTTAATTAACAACAACACTAAATTAGCAACTTCCTGTTTGTTATAATAAATAAATAAAAATATATTTACAGATAAGGAAATTAATCATAACTTATAATGGAATAAAAACAAAATAATTGCAATCCACATGTATGTTGGATTCAAATAGATAGCAATAAAATATTTCCTGGAATCGAACTAAAGGAAGTTGTATTTTGGAACTAGTCTTAGGTGCACATAGACCAATTGGTCATTTTAACCTAGAATAGTCTCAGTTGCGCTTTTTTTAGTTTTACATTGATTAGATTTCATATCATTATTTGCCAATTATAAATTTTCGTTCGACTATTCAATGAGATTTTCCAATTCCCGTATTATGGCCAGTATTGTTTTAAATAGTCTCAGCTACAATGAAATATGCCTCCCTACCTTATCGTGGGATACATGTCCTTTAAATCTGGTATTAATTGATGAGCTAGCTTTTCTATGTATCTACATATATTGCAGTTTTTACAATACAATAGATTTGATAAATTCCGGACTTTTCATTAGAAAAAACTTCATCGACATCTGATTTGCGCAAGAAATTTTAGATTGTTACTTTTACAAACACTAATAAACTATCTTAGTTAACAAAAACTGTCTGTTAAATTCTTGTAACAAAAGATGAATTTTGCCAAGATATATTCTATCGAGCAATAATTTGATCATTATAACCTTTAATTATAGCAATTGTTATCTTTGTTTCTCCCTCTTTATCAAATCCGATAATTATTTATAAAATGTGTCCTACAAAACGATTCTTAGTAATTTCATATATTACTTATTACATAAAACAAAAAGAATAATCTAAATAATAAAAAAAGGGAAAGGAAGTTATTATATACCTCTAAATGTAGTAGTAAAAGGCATGTATTGGCAAGCTCGTCAAAGTCTTGAGTTATACTGGTCAACTGATGAAGCGTTGCACTGGAAACCGGTGGTGTAATGTCGTTATGATTTTCTACTTTTGGTGGGGACAACTTCGAAGGTTCTAACCGAAATTCACTCGTGTATTGAAACATCCTAACTGAAAACCACTCCTAAAAAAAAATAATTTAAATTACAAAAATTTATAATAAGTTTACATAAAGATATATTGAGAGGCTTACCATACTTTCTTGCAAAGTTGCTAACTCCTTTAAAAGAGTCATATCGGAGAGAATTTCACTTGCAGATACGCCTAAAAATATGATCAAATTTAAGAAGATTATTTATAAGAAATTAATAGATTTTTTGCAATAATACCTCCTTCTCCTAAATTACTGGCCAAAATTTCTGCTTCTTTTCGGTTTCTCATTCGTACGTCTTCCGGGCTTTCTTCTTCTGATGGTTGGCCCTTAAGCATTCTTCTTCCTAGAAAATATACGACCATATATGAATATGTTGCCTGTAAAATATAAAAAATACAACCGACAACTAACCTCTTTCACTTCTGGCATAATATTCTTGTTGTGCCTTTAAATTTAGCCAATTCGGTAAGGATCTGCAATTAAAAGCATAAAACTTATCACAAAGTTTGGGAAAAAAATTGCCATTTCTCTTTTAAATGCTTAATTAAAACGTTTTAAAGATGCACCTACCTCATCGATTATTTAAATTTTGGCCACGGGAGTACAAACATTGTGGATAATGTAGTAAGTAACCATAAATCGTTTGTTTAAAATGTATGTTAGCTAGGTATAATGTAATTCATATTATTGTCGAATATTTAATATCGACTCAATAAGTGAATTCAGAATCGCGTTGAGCAGGGAAAGTTGGTCTCCCTTATATCTTATTGGGGATATGATTATCAAAACAATGCCATAAACGGAATAATAAATCTTGGGTCACAAATGAAATTAAAAAATAAAGCAGTAATTTAAAAAAATTATTTCAATTGTCAAAAAGTAATAAGATCCTAAAACAAAACTATAAAGCTACGAAAAAAGAACATAAAAAGATAATTAACTATACTAAAAAAAAGCATTTTCAACCCAAGATTTTAAATGCTATTAACCCTGTACTAGGTGCATGGATCATAATTAAAAATTTATCAAATAAATCAAAGACAGAGCAGACTTCAGTCACAATACTTGATCAAAATTTGCATAAATTTTAATAATGACCCTAAGTTCATTTAATTCATTCTTTACGAATACATCTCTTAACTTAACAAATAAAATGGGTAATTTCTTACAAAATAGAGCACAAAATAGTATTGAAGAGGAATATCAGTCGAAAACGCTTTAGTAGGTTCCTTTTTTGGAGTATAAGTTCTTTTACCTAATACAAAGTAAGCTAAAGAGGAAAAAATCATGTGGGTCTGATGAAGTGTAGTAGACCTAGTTCCATTCTTCATCAAGTGCTGTTTGAAGGTACTTGCCCATAAACATATTAAGTAAACTTATCGTTTTGCACAGGAAAATTTCCCTCGATTTTAAAAACATCAAAAATTGTACGCCTCCATAAAAAAGATTTTAGCAAACATTTTATGGAAAATTATAGGCCTGTTTATGTTCAGTTCTTTCAAAAATTCTTGAATACTGCTTTCTGGATAGACTGTCTTTGAAGGAAATAATTGGGACACACCAACATGGTTTTCAGAGAAGTAAGTCCACACACTCTTTATTGTGAATTTGTGAACTATATTGATGCAGCGGAGGTCCCTGTTGGGCTCTTTTGTGATCTCAGCAGGGCTTTTGACTGTATGGCTCATAACATTCTTCTGCGGAAATTACAGCATTACGGTTTTGAAGGTAACAGCCTAAGCTGAATTGAATCTTTTTAAAAATATATATATCAATATGTTAATATTTCCTATGCAGTATCTGGCTGCAGTACTGCTATAAATTCTAGGTGTGTCGCAAGACTCATTATTGGGCCTTATACTTTATCTGTTATATACAAATGAACTTCAAAAAGCAATCCCAGGTGTTCCAATTACTGGAACTGACCAACTGCTGGTACTGATTATAAGATTTCCTGTAGAACTCTTCTCAAAAAGTTTGCAACATTGTCACACTCACAGGAACATATATTATATCATAAAAACATGTTTAAATATTCATCAACATAAAGACAGCGATCCAACTTATGGACGGAAGCATTTCCTAACACCATGAATGCAGATAATTATTAAATACTTCCATATAGAACACAAATAAAATGTAAATCTCCAAATGCGATTGGCCTTAAAATGTATAATGCCTTGCCACCAAATATAAAAGACATGTCAAAGACTGAATTTACTCTATAGGGGAGTTCATGAACTTAGTTTCTCTTCTATTTTTAAACTAAATGATGTACTGACGATTCTTAGACAATAATTGTTAAAGATTATCAATTCGAATATTTGAAAAATAATAAATTAATCACCGATAAAAGTACTTACTTTAAAAACCGATTTATATCCTCATCTTTTAACCAAGCTGCGCTACATATCCTACGATCCTCCGAATGAGGATGCACCATTTCTTTATAAGCCGAATAGCAAGCATCTCTGTATTCTTTCAAAGCTTTTACAGAAAATTCGGCGATTTTTTCGCTGAATAACGGTAGCGATTGGAGAACTTTTTTCCATTCCCGTATACAACGTTCAACGGCAACAGTACTCTAGAATTAATAAGGGATTTAATAATAATAGTATATAATTAACAAAAAAAAACTAGTTAAGAATAATGTATATAAGAAATAATTAATATATATAATAAAGTAGTAAAGGGCAATTTCAGCTTCCTTTCTTTCCATAAAGAAAGGCTGTTAAAGCCTAAATTTACAAAATAATTTGTTGCCAAACAACAACTGTCTTTTCTGTATATAAATAATAATAGAATCGAAGTATTTTGTAAAGTTCATACCTAGACATATATTTAAGTATTCCATCAAAAATTAAATACAGAAAATGCTTACGGTATTGTTAATTCTGGGAACTGCGAATATAAATACAAATAGAGGCAACTGGCTAGGATAAGACAAAGGGTAAAATTAATTAAACTGGTCACATGTAAAAATTCATGTTTACGTTTAACCTATGGCATCCGTAGACGCGAACACATTTCACCAACACACATTACATAAATCAAAATTGATGCTCGCAGTTGCCCTCTACGTTTTAATAATAGTGTTCATACCCAGACATCATAAAGAAATATTCAAAAGGTCTTTTTCTTATATTGCCGCAACACTATAAACTCATTTTCACCATATCTTCTGAATTGTAATCTTCTGAGGTGTAATTGTCTGGCTAGTTTAAAAAAAAAACTTATGCAATGCCTGATTGCTCAACAATTGGGAATTAAGTGGATAATGGGGGTGAACTCGTCTTCATAAATTTTGTGAATAGCTGAAATTTGTTGAATGTTTTTTATTAACTACTTTTTACTGCTCTGTTGCTTGTTCGGTGTTTTAAAACAAAATACATTTAGAATTACAACTGGAATAATTTTTATTATGTTAATAACATTGTACTTTAAAATACACATTGGCTTTTAACTAAATTTATTTATCATTTCTTGCAATATTAGCTTGTAAGTACACTTAATTAGTTCTTACTTTTTGTTTTATTTATTCCTTTTAAGTATGTGAACCTAAGATAATGTTTTAATTTAATCTCTCTTGTTTGGAGACTTAAGCAGTGCCTTGCATTACTTGTGTTGTCAGGTATCTGAAGAGTCTTTTAGGACCAATATCTCAAATATCTGTATTTTTTATAGTTTGGTTTGGTCCTAATAAATGAATTATTATTATTATTATGTGACTTATTTAAATGTGTTCTAATCTTCATAAAAGACTGCACGGACTTTGTAAAATTGTCAACTCTATATTTATTCAAAGTTGAGACAATTAAGTATAAATAAGACTTAATATTTGTTTATTATGTGCAGGTATACATATACTGCCACCGAATGTTTTAGATTATGAACATTAGTACGAAATCCCATTTTATTAAAAAGATAAGTTGGACATTTAAATTTAATTATTTTATAAAATGAGCAGACATTGCAAAAGGCGTCTCTTAGCCGTAGTAAATTATCCCAATTCCCTTGATTTGTAGGACACAGGCTATATTCGTCGTATTCAAGATGTCAGAGGTATATAAGATGTTTGCATCCTTTAAATTCTTTCCACATCCACAGAATTTATGAAGGAATCATAAGTGACTTCCACAAAATTAAAATATGTCAATATAAGAGTCTCGCTTAGAAGAGCTCTTTTTTTAAGTACAGTAGTGGAAAAATGTAGAGCAACATTTAATAAGTTGCTAAAATAAAATATTAGATGATGACTTTTAGCATAAAATTTCTGTAGATAAAAACATATGGTACTTATAAATGGTTTTTGAAAATTTGTACTTATAAATCATTTTTGAAATATTTCTCAAATCATGCAAAATATTTTACTTAGTGTTAGTTTAAACTGATAAGTTGACGGTATTTGGCTGCTTAAGAAGCCTCGCGGTAAACATTTATCTGTCAATATTAAAAATAGAATTGTTGATTTATACAAAAGTGGTCAAAAGCAGATTGCTATTGCAAAGACATTTAGGTTACATAGATCTATCGTGTCTCATATAAATAAGGAGTTTCATATAAATAGCGATTTATCTGTTAAGAAAAAGTCAGGGAGACGTAGAAAAACTACTCCATATACCGATAAACAAATTATCAAAATTACTAAAAATGAGCCTTTTCTGGGATCCAATAAGATAAAGCACCGCATATCCGAAGAGCTTGGAGTAAACGTGACTTGAGAAATAGACTATTAGAGGCCAAGTTATTTGCCAGAAGACCTGCCAAAAAACAGCTGCTGTCAAACAAAAAAGACCTTCCCGTTTAAGTTTTGCCAAAACGCATCTACGTTATACAGAGCATGATTGGAAAAAGGTAATCTGGAGCGATGAATTTGGATTCATCGCTCCAGATTACCTTTTGTTTTTGTTTGTTCAAAAGTGATGGAATTGTGTATGTTAGACGCCCTGTCAATGAAAGACTCAACCCCAAGTATACCTGTCCAACAGTAAAACATGGTGGTGGAGCAGTAATGGTTTGGGGATGCTTTTAGGGCTATGGTATGGGCCCCCTGTAGAAAATAGAAGGTATAATGGACCGGTTTCCATATGCTGATGATACTATGCCTTTAAGACATTTATTTCAACAGAACAACGATCCCAAGCATTCTTCTCGGTTCGTAAAAGCTTGGTTCAGAAAGGAAAACATTAATGTAATGGAATGGCCTTCACAATCCCCTGATCTCAATCCAATTGAGAATCTGTGGGACATTTTAGATTCCAAAATCAGAGGAAAATCTTATAAAAATCAGCACGAATTGTTTGAAGCATTGATGGAAGCATGGGTGAATATGGATCCAGGGAGCTAATAAGATCTATGCCAAAACTTTGTGAAGATATAATTAAGACTAACGAATACTTTACAAAATATTAACTTATCTTTTTTTTTATTTATTAGAAATGAAATAAAAACGAATATTAAAAAATGTTGCTTTACTTTTTTCCACCTAAAAAATAATTTTTTAATACAAAAATACTAAGGACAAGGAAACATGTTTTTTTTCTTAATATTAAATTGCTTGTGTAATAATAAATTACTGGAATTAATTTTACTTCTGGTTTACATTCACTGCTTGAAAAAATAAAGTATTTTCAAATGTTGCTCTACTTTTTTCCACTACTGTAAATGAATGTTGCTGTGCATAAATTAATAAGTTTAGAAAATGCTCTTCTTAACCCTTAAAAGACTTACATGTTCTTTAAATTTCAATTTATCATCCATAAGTCCTAAATTTCCGACAGAATTTTTAAAAGCAATCTTTTCATTCCTCAACGTAATTTTTCAATGTTCAGTGAGTTTCTTGTGATGATTTTCAGGGCAGAATACTATAGCAACGCTTTCAGCGGGATTGAATTTAAGCAGATTATCATTTGACGAAGTGAGCAAGTTACTAATCTCGTTTTCTATTTAATTTTTGAAATTATGAACAAAATTTATGGAAAGTTTTAAATTTCTGTGTATCAATATTGAGCCCTGAGGATTCCAACAGTCATTTTTTAAGTCTAAAATTTTGCCATCTATGATTATCCACTGTGCCCTATTACTTAAAAAAGATGAAATGGCAGACTTGTCAAAACCGTAATATAACGGTTGCAAACAATAGTTGATAATTAATCATATCAAATGCTTTAGTATAATCGAATAAAATAAGTAGAAAACTAAGGTTATGATCTTACGCATTAACGATATCATCCCAATATCAAATATACAATACTGTATATCAAGTATACAGGTTGCAATACTGCCCATTGTAAATGTTCTTCGTCTAAGCCCAGATTATTCGTTTTGAACATTATCATTTTTTTTCAAAGTCAAAAAAGTTTATTACCAAAAAAATTGTTATAAATATAATTAGCTACATGAGAAAATAAAATTGACAATTTTTGGTAAAAGGAACTGCTTCGCGATTATATAAAACCGATAGCGCAATTTGCGTGAAACAGGTCTTGAAAACATTATAAATAAACACAAAAAAAAATTCCCAATTAACCTAAAAAAGAACAAAACTAAAATTAAAAAGGGCAGAAACAAAAAATGGCAAAGCAATTTGGCTGGCATGCGACGGAAGGTAACAAGAATAGACAAAAAAGAACCACAAAAGAAAGATTGGACAGGCCAGCTTATCTTTGGTCTTAGTTGATTTTGCAGTTTATACTACTATGTATCTACTACTAGTCATACTACTAGGCATCTTGTTGGGAGTCGAGAAGAATTTGCTTAACCTTGGTGTAAAATTTATTAAATGACAAATCTTTAATATTATTTGGCAAGTTATTCCACATTGTAACTCCGACAACCGAAAATGACTTGTGGAAGTTACTTGTTCTATGTTGAGGTATCCTAAAATTTCCAACATTACGAGTATTGTGTAAATGCGAGAGAGTAGTAAATAACTTATTTAAATAAGGGGGTTGACCCGACTTTATTATTTTATATATAAAGGCATATATGTGTAATTTTCTTCTCCTTTCTATATTTAAAATAGAATTTATGTTTAAATAAGGTGTGATATGCTCCCGATAGGCAGCGCTATAAGAAAATCTTATACAGCTATTTTGTAATTTTTGTATAGATCTAGAAAGCTCAGATGTTATAGAATTAGAATATACGATATCACCGTAGTCGAGTAAGGAGAGAATGAGGCTATTGCAGAGATAATATTTGGTTTTACTCTTTAAGACATTTTAAAATCTGTACAGATTTCTAAGACGCATATAGCCTATATTTAATTTGTTCTTAATGTGTGTCTCAAAACAAAAGTTAGAATCTAAAGTCAATCCTAATATTTTCACTTCATTGACAACTGGAATTTTTTCTCCATTAATCTCAATATTTATACTTTTATATAAGTGTCTCAGAATTCCTGACTTACAGCCATACAAAATGATGTTAGATTTAGCAGGGTTAATTTTTAAGTTATGCTCATTGGAAAAATTAACTATGTTTAGTATATCCGATTAAATTTTTTGCTCAGAAATATTAAAATTTAAAAAATTTAATGGCATGTATATTTGAGAATCATCAGCATATTGTTGTAATTTACAATGTTCAATACAGTTAGGCATATCCGCAACATAAATCGAAAATAAAAGAGGTCCCAATATGGAGCCCTGAGGAACACCAACTTCCAAGTCAAGATACCTTGAGTGCTCCAACTTCCATTGTTGGTTTTTAACAACACCGAATGTGATCTATTTTTAAGATAGGAATCAAAAAAAGAAACTGTAGATTCGGAACAACCAAAATATCCCAACTTTGCAAGGAGCATTGAGTGATTTATAGTATCAAATGCTTTGCTAAAATCAAGCACCGCCATGCAAGTACTTTGTTTATGTTCTTCGTTAAGTCTTATATTATCTAACATTCCCACCAGACTAGTAGTTGTACTATAATTCCTCCTTAACAAAATTATAAAGTTGTTGGTGAATATGCCTTTCTAGAATTTTAGAAACTACTGATAAAATACTTATAGGCCTTATGTCTTTTAGTTCTTTTGGATTAGAGATTTTTGAAACGGGTCTTATAAGTGCTTTTTTCCAGATATCAGGATATACATTTGTAAGAATGCAAGTATTTAAAATGTTTAGAAGTGCTTTTTTACAAAAAGGTCGGCAAAGCTTGATATCATTTATACAAGTCCGTCAGCTCCTATAGCATTTGATTTTATGGTCTTAATTATACTGTTAACCCTTTCTTCATCAAGAACACTTAAATTTAATTCTTGAATACTATTATTCCATTTATTTTCATTGTAAAAATTTAATTTGGTTTATGATATATTATTGTTAATTTGGTTAACGCATTGAGAAAAATAATTATTTAGGGCTTCTGGATTACTAAAATTACAAGGCAGATCGGTATTCTTTGATTTAGTTAGATGTAGTTTATTAGCATTTATCCAAAAATCACGATTTTTTTTTGTAGAAAGTGTGTTAAAATATGATATTTTTTCCCGCTGAATAGCATGTTTTGTATAGTTTCGCAATTGCCTATAATAGTTTAAATTTAACTCAGTTTTATTTTTTTTATATTTTCGCAGTGCTTTATCTCGGAGCTTCATAAGCAATTTAATATTGTCTGTTATCCAAGGAGTGAATGGTTTATTTTTAATATTTTTAGTCTTAATTGGCGCATGTTTATCAACTAAACAAAGTATATTGTTGTTAAAAGCCACAAGTTTATCGTTAACGGAATTTAGGTAATATATACTATCCCAATTAAGTCTTAAAGCGTCATGCTCAAATAAATCCGTATTAATAACACTATAATTCCTACATTTCATTTTAAAATGTCCCTCTTTACTTTTAGGAAACTCAAGACAACAGAATACTAAGTTGTGATCACTAATGGTTTGTGGCAAAGACAACGAACCGACACCATTTATTGGGAAATGTTTATTTATAATAATGACATCAAGTAGGGTACTTGTATTGTTAGATAAATTCCATCTTGTAGGCTCGGTTATTACTTGATTTAAATCAAATTTATTTAAGAGCGCTAAAAATCAGTCTTCCAAAAATAAATGTAATCTAATATTCCATAATTGTTTCTAATATTTTTGAAAGAATCGGCATAATGGATATTGAGCGCAAGTACTATAATCGGCGCATTTGCAATGTACCACAATGTGGGAAAATAGTATTTTATTAAACCTGAATTCATTATATTAGTTAAATATGTAATTATAAAGGGACAACAGAGGTTTACCAAGGTTATATTAAGGCGATCAATTCCAAAAGCATTAGATTTTATTTTAAGAATAATATCGCAAAACCCGCTCTTCAGTAGCAGTATTAAAAGAAAATATACTATCATTAAAATGACTATTAAGATTAAAAGTCATTATTTCTTGTTTAGGCATTGCCGAGGTTCTTAAAAGCTGTGTAAAGTAATTATTAATTTCATTTGGTCAATTTAAAATAAATCGTTTGAATACTTCTATTTAGAATGTTACTTGTTAAAAACATTTGTGGTTAAAGTTATTGAGGTTCATTTATAAAAAAGTAGAGCATATAATTTTATAAACTTACAACTAATAAGGGTTTGTAATCCGAAGATAACTCTAGAAGTACGGCAGTTTTCCATGCATCTGGAGCTTTAAAGGCTTTTTCAATTTCCCCTATAATTTCATCTGATTTTCTCTTTAGATACACGCTTGAAACGTGTTGCGTTATGTATTTGTACAATGGACAAGATCCGTGAGACATCCCTAAAAAACATCTTAATTTTTATAAAATAAAGCCTGTACAATAAGTTTAGTTTGTGTAATAAATGTGACTACCAACATACGAAATAAGGAATTATATTAAACGATAGAAAATTAATCATTGAAGAATAATGAAATTATAATATAAAAGACCCAAGACACATAAGGGCAGTTACAAAAAAATATCGGTACTTCAAATATTATGCTTATGCTTGCATTGGTTTTTAGGAAATGACAAGATAAATAAACCTAAAAATCTAGAAGTTTTTAAGGTGATGTAGGCACAACATCAATGTGTAACATTTTCAAATTTAAAACTTGTGAAATAAAGCAATTTTGATTGAAAAAATTAACAATTAATATATATATTGTTTCCCAATGGTAGAATTTATTATTTAATAATTGTCCTTACCCAACATTTGCTCGATATCTTCAGTAAAACACATAAAAGGTATAAACAAATCTAATATATTATTAGGATGTGGTGAACATATTAGTACTTTTTCTTTTTTATTATTTTTTAAGGCACTACTTAAACCAAGGGCACTTGAAGAACCATCAAATTTGAACAGCACTTTCTTCTTACTAAAAAGAATACTTTGGCTAAAGAAGACAAAAGTCAATAGACATTTTAATTTACCTCTGCTGTTTCTTTCTTGAAAAATATGCAGAAATATCGCTGTGATCTACTGTGCTGTTCATTTGAAAATCTACAGACATATTTTGCAAATCTAAATAGTCACTTAGAAATTCTTGCAACTAAAAAAAAGGTTTAAAATTCAATATTCGGAAATATATCTACTAAAGCCCTAAGAAACAACAAATGAATTATGAATTCCTACCACTTCCTGAACCTGCGACCAATAGTACTGCAAACTGTAAGGTTTCAAATCAATATTTTGAGATGCTATCGACTTATCAACCCATTTTAAAAATACTTGATGTGAATCTGCTATTTCCTTAAACTGATCAAATAAAATGTCCACCAGCTCCTTTAACCCCCGCTTAGAATCAATGTTCTCTGTAAAATCTATAACATGCTGTGTGGACTTCTGAATAATGTGAGTTAAAGAGACTTGCATCTCCCTAACAATTTCCTGAAAATAAAAATTTGCACATTTTTACTAGAAAAAAAAAACGTTTTTTAAACATACATCTAAGGCATAAGGAAGCTTTTCTAACAAACACAAGCTTTTTACTAAAACAGCAACAAAATTCCTATGATTTTCATCTATATTAAGTCTGTCCAGGTCTTCATCTAAATTAAAACCCTCTGACAGTAAGTCCTTTGCCCCAGACCTAAAATAAAATAAATTATAAATAATTTAATTAAATTTATTATAAAATATAGGTAAAATACTTTGTCAAATCCTCCATAAGATTCTTAGAAACATTACTCCTATTTCTCCCACTCAGTCTAAGTTTCATGCTTCTCTGCAAAGGTGAATGGATCAAAAAACCATTCCTGCCAGAGCCCTGCCTTCTTAGTGTTAAAATATGCTGGCATGGTTTTGTATATAAAATATGCTTTAATTCTTGTAAAATTTGCAAGTGTAATTGCTAAAAAGTTTTATAAATGTTATTTAATTTCTAAAATATTTGGGCTCATTACTTACTTCTTTTTTCTGTTCTAATTCTTGGCTTAACTCTTTTAAGCTCTCAACGCCTTCCAAGGGGTCTCTTCCTAATTTTACTGCATCTACCAACAGCTTTGTAGCATGGAGATATCTCTTATGCGACATATGATTGGCTAGTTGATTTGGGACATTATTCATTTTTTCTCTAAAAACGGTCTATATATGTACAAAATGTACTATTAAAATTTTATACAAACACATACATTTCCTCAAGTAATTGCAGCATATATTTATATTCTAGGCCTTCCATCCATAAAGCTTTCAACTCATCACGTTTACACCTCAATTTCTTTTTACAGTCTTGCAACAGTTCTTTTGCTTTATGAATTTTCACTTTATTTTCAGTTACAGATTGTGATATGGTGCTAAATAAATGCATAATCTAAAAAATATATCATAGATATTATAGATGTTACTGTGTAATAAACAACATACTTCAGTAAGATCACTTTCATGTTTAGATACTAGATGATCGAGTCTTTGATCACAGATCTTGTAATCGGCTTCTAGTTTTGCCTTTTCTCTATCTCTTTGTTCATTTGTCTCGCTAGCAGATAAGGTGCGGATTACTGACATTAACAAACCACTCTGAAAATGGATAATTTTGTAATTTTGGGTATTCGAATTATAAGATTCTGGTGAATATGGTATATTTCTTTATTTATTTAAGTATGAAGCTCTCCTGCAGATAGACAAAGCAATCCAATCACGGGAAATTACAAAATATCTTAGTAGATTTAAATACAAATAAGCTTTTTGCCGGTTACTACACTTTCAATAAACCTAAAAAATAAACCTAACTAACTAATTTATTAACATCTTTACAATCATAGAAAATATCATGAAGAATGACAATAAGAAAAAAAGGACCTTTCCTTGCATTAATTTAGAGAAAACTTAAATTCTTTTTTTTTTCAACAAGTTATCTCTATGTGGCACTTATTTTAAGGAAAAATGTACATCAAGGAATATATGAGGGGGTCAGAAGCCAAGGGGTCCAAGTCGAGTTTTTTTCAATATCGAGTTAAGTGCAGAAATCAAAACTTAATATATACCTTTACTTGGTGGCAAAGAGATCCAAGCATAAAACAAGTCTTAATGGCTCCATCTATCAATAAGAAAATGTACTACTTACCATATCTTAACAGTTGTTTAGAGCTAAATGGGTCCAAGTATACTTGGATCCATTTACATCCAAGGAAACTGTTATATTCTGTTGATTACTAACGATTTTGTCAGTGTCAGTTGTCGTACTAAAATCGTGAAAAATAGTGATCAAAGTGCATTTTTAATTTCAAAATGCTTACATCAGACGATGAAAGAGGTAAGTAGTTATTATAGCAATAAAAATTTCTATTTAAAATAAAAATTAAGGTACATATTTTATGATATCAATTTTTTAAGGTTATGATAATACAAATGGAGTTCTTTTCATTATAGCGCACCAAATTCATATGGAACTAAGAACATAATTATAATAATTGCATATTTTTCGTTATTATTTAAATACCTACAACAGATTTTAATAAAATGACTCTTTTTCAGAGCCATTCTCCGACAACTCTGATATAGATGGAGATTATGTTCCAAGTAGCAGTGGTGGCAATGATGCTGAAGTGCAAAACTTGAATGAAGCTGGGAATGGGAAGTCCAGAAAAAGGGTTCGTAAAACTGCGACATGGAAAAGAAATTGTTCAAAAATTCGAAGAAACAGTGGCCAGGAATACGTTGGTCGCAAGGGTGAACATGCAAAATCTGTTAAGGCTTATGACCATACATGCAGATACAAGTGTACAGAAAATTTTACGGAGGAAGTTAGAAACACAATTTTTACTGATTATTGGAATCTTGGAAACAAAACTAACGGATGGGATCTACAGAGCACCTTTATTGCATCATGCATACAAAATAATGCTCCAAAAATGCACCATCTAAAAATCACCAGACAAAAGAGTATTAGCGCTGTGATAAAACTTCAAAATAAACGTGTATGCAAAGAGTTTCTTCTGAGAACTCTAGATATTAGCCGCAAACGGTTTTATAACGTCACAAAGAAAAAGAAGGAGCCTGGAGTCGTCCAAACGGATCAAAGGGGAAGACATATCCCTAGCAATAAAATAGACAATGAGTCTTTAAACTTAGCAAAACAGCATATAAACTCATTCCCCAAATTTGTGAGTCATTATACTAGAAAAGACAATCCGAATCGCAAGTATTTGTCTCCCGAGTTAAATGTAACAAAAATGTACAAGCTATACAAAGAATTTTGTCATGAAAAAGAAGCCCGACCATTAAAGCTGAGCAAATACCGCGACATTTTTAATACCCATTTCAACTTAGCTTTTCACCGACCATATTCAGACACATGTACAAAGTGTGACACGTTCATTACTCAGAAAAATTCTTGTGATCCAGAATCTGAAGAGGGCTCCCGCGTTGCCAGAGAACATGCTCGTCATCTACGTCAAGCTGAAGCAGCAAAAAATTAAAAAAACGCCGCCAAGGAGTCAGCAAGACAGTGTCCAGAAAAACGTGCTATTTGTTTTGATCTACAAAAAACCTTACCCACTCCGCATTTGACATGCAGCAAAGTATATTATTTGCTCCAGCTATGGACTTACAATCTAGGAATCCACGATTTATCATCCGTAATTGGTAATATGTACATGTGGCATGAAGGTGAAGGGTCGAAAGGTTCTCAAGAAGTTATGTCATGTTTGCTGAAGTATATTGAAAGTTTGCCAAAAACAGTGACCCACATCGATGCATTCAGTGATAACTGTGGTGGTCAAAACAAGAACAAGAACATAATAAAATTTTGGATGTATATTGTGCAATTTACACATATCGAAAGTGTTGACCACCATTTTTTGGTTTCGGGACATTCCTTTATGGAATGCGATCAAGATTTTGCCATTATTGAAAAAGCAAAGACACGGCTAACTCACGTTTTTACTCCCGATGATTGGGTTAATTTTATAGCAAGAGTCAGTAGAAAATTTAGTAAAAATGCAGCCTGAGGATTTTAAATCTATATCTTCCATGGACAACATCATGAAATCAAATCTTACAGGAATAAGTAAAATGCAATGGCTACATTTAAAAAAAAAGTATCCAATGAAACTTTTTTATAAAGAAGTTTATAATAGTGATTTTCCTTTTGAAGAAATGGATCTTTCTAAAAAAACTGACTTGCATGGTAGACCTTCAAAAATTCTTCTACCTGCTCTATATAACAGTCCTCCAAAAATAAAATTAGCAAAATTCAATAACTTGATGCAGCTTCTACCATATGTACCACCAATACACCATGATTTCTATAAGTCGTTGAATCCAGGACAGACATTGAATGCAGACCATCAAACAAACAGGCGAAACGATGAAGATTATATTCTCGGTAACATGGTTGAATCGGATGATGATTAATATTAATACAAAACCTTCTGTAACTATTTTTTATTAAAGTCGATTCTATTATTTGACAATTTTTATTACCTATCGAGTTACCTACAGTGGCGGCCAGTTAATTAAAAACGACACAAAATTTAATTTTTTTGGAAAACCATTTTATGCAGTTTTACGAATGATATTTATTTATAAGGGTTAGACATATTAAACACATTCTACCATAAATCAATAGTAATCTATTCAAAAATCTAGGGAAAAAAAATGTTTACAAAATTAATGGACAACAAATTAAAAACGAATTCAATATTTTAATTTTACACCAAAAAAAATCAGTATTTGGTAGGATATCCTTTAGCTTCTTTTATTGCTAGATATCTTCTTTGCATAGATTCTATTAAAGTTTGACAGCCAGTAATTGGGATGGAATACTAAGCTTCTTGAACACCTTTCACTAGTTCGTCCATGTTTTTAAATTGCTTTGGCTGAATTATTCTTTTAAGATCATTCCACAGATTCTCTATCGGGTTGAGGTCTGGACTACACGAGGGCCATTCAATTACATCAACGACGTTTTGTTCAAACCACCTTTTTACTGAACGTGCTGTATGCTTGGGGTCATTATCCTGTTGAAATTTCCAGGTAATAGGTAATTTTTCTTCTGCATATGGAAGCATCACATTTTCTAATATAGATTTGTATTTCTCCTGATCCATAATTCCATCTATTTTATAAATTGGTCCAACTCCATACCATGACATGCAGCCCCACATCATGATTGAACCACCTCCATGTTTAACAGTTAATTTTGTGAATCTTGGATTTAATTCCTCACCAGGTGGTCTTCGTACGTAAGTACGACCATCCGATCCGATGCGATTAAGTTTTGTTTCATCCGACCAAAGTATATTTTTCCATTTGGTAAGGGTCCAACTCAAATGATCGCGTGCGAACTGCAATCAGAGTTTACGATTCTTCTTTGAGGCAAGTGGCTTCTTTCGGGAAACTCTTCCAAATAGTTGAAACTCATTAAGTCGGCGGCGAATTGTTCTTACTGATGGCTTCGGATCGTTTTGTGCATACATTTCACGTCTGATATCTACTGCTGTTAAATGGGGCGACTTTTTTGCTAAACGTACCATAATTTTATCCTCTCTTGCGGTTGTTATTCTAGGCCTTTTCTTCCTAGGTACATTTCTAACCGTGTCGTGAGTTTTATAATGTTTAATAGCATTATGAACCATAAATTTAGAACATTTTAGCATTGCTGCAACTTTACTGTATGAATGCCCTTCTTGAATCAAATTTAAAATTACTTGTCTTTTTTCAGGGTCACAACTCTTTTTTTTACCCATAACGTTTGTTTTATATTGACCTTGTATTACTTAAGTGAGATACCAACTAAATGATAAATAAATGCTACACATTCATATTCGACAAAAATTGATAAAAAAAAACAAAAGATGAATCGTTTTTATTTAGCTGTCCAAGGTATTTCTAAATTGTTAAAATATCAGATTCCAAACCTGTTTCAAATCCAAATATTTATGCATGTGCAAGCTTAACATGAAGTGATAAAAACATTTATTTGCAAATAGAAAATATAACCGTATGATTTTAGCATAAAATATTAAAAATTGTATCGTTTTTAATTTGCTGGCCGCCACTGTATCTACAAAAATAAATGATTATGTGGCATTTTTTCAAAATTGTTACAACACCCGTGTACCATAGTACGGCCCTGTGAATAAAATAAAGCCCAAACATTTTCAAAATCCATCTTAAATTATAAGTATAAGCAAAACAAAAAATTTGCAATACATAACTCATGCATTTTAGGGTTCTAGATTTTTTAATAAGTAAAAATATTTAAAATTGAAATTTCTCAATATTTATGTTTTGGTACTTGGACCCCTTGGCTTCTGACCCCCTCATATACACTTCTTATTTAATTGGTGATATTTTCTTTTACAGTAATTTATTAATAAATTTATTCATTAATGTGCTCTTTTCTTTTACTTTAAATTTAAAACTGCACCACAATTTTGTAAAAATTCAATTTCTTTCCAGTTAAGTGAAATTGTAGTATTTATATATATGTTAAACCTTTGACTTCCTTTCTACAAAAGATTTCTTGAAAACCAAAAAATGAAGAAATAAAATATATAGAATGATTATACCATTAATGTAATTACATTCTAGATCATTACCTTACCTCCTTTTTGCCATTCTATGTAATTCTATGCATAAGTTTTAAATATAAAGCTGTATGTACCATATATTATCCTTACCATACAAGTTGATAATGTTTACATTTTGATAGTCATAACAATGGTGGATGGTTATTAAATTTAATTAACTCAATTTGGATGTTTAGATCATATTCTGGTAAGTGCTAATTCTATAATATTTGTTTGCAAGTATCTCTACTATCCACAGGTAGTTAGTTATACAGCAGAGATGTTTTTCCCAAATGAACAAGATGCAATTTCCATTCTTTAAGAAGGATATGATCAACCTCAATTCAAATTTATTTTTTTGTTAATTAAATACTTAATTTAATATGTGACGGCGATAATATGTTAAGTATAAGGTCCAGGAGTTTGTTAAATATTGGAAATGTTAGAAGCTCTAATTCAAGGCCTTATTATTTGCCTTTCTTTATTTATATAAAATTTCTTTATTTACAGTAAATACTGTAAATAAAGAAATTTTATACTCAATAAGTTAATTGAACATGATATTTAAAAATTGTTTGTAGGAACTTAAAAACTCTAATTTCAATTATGAAAAGATAATTTAGCAGTTTGCAGGCCTAATACCATTAGCAAGATCATTACACACAGTGGGAGGCTTTTCGATTATTATACATTAATTTAACACTAGAAAGAATTAAGTCTTAACTTGAGGCATTTTAACTTTGGTGGTTTAACTGACTGCCTTATCACAGGACGTAAGTTGCACTTTGCTATAAACCATAAAATATAAATAGTACTCCTTCAGGATTATTAAATACTTACCGTTTCTTTAACTGGTTTTACTCCTCTTGGAGGCTTTATTGGAGGTGATTCCATTTTCTGTATTCAAAGTAAAAACCCAGGAAATCTATTATTTATTAAATGTTTGATTTTTATTTTTCTTTTTTTATTTTATGATGCCATTATTATTACTTTTTTTGACACATAACACATAACAAACCATGACATGACATTTAACTGACAGATTCTCATAAAGCCGTATTTTAGCGTGTAAGCGCCTATAAGCGTCTTCAAGACATGTCATTCGGGCGATCAAGTCACGACGTCACCGTAAAAGGCGCTTAAGCGTTTGTTAGCGGTCTCCCGAGGCCGCTAATAAACTCAATATGTCAGGAGGGAAGATATACAAACAATCGTAAACAATAAATTGACGTCAAATTTTTGATATTTTTTTGAGTTGAAAATCATTAATTTTTTTTAGTATTGGTTTACTTAGTTTCACTGTGTTATAAAGTTTATTTGCGTTAAGAATGAGAACTTTGAAATAATTATTAATTACAGCGATTTTTGTTTTTCCTTTGGTAAAAGTAGTACTAAAAGTTAATTAATTAAAGAAAGTAGGTAAATGATAGGTATTTATTGCAATTGTTTATGCATGAGGCAAACTAATTTGGATCTAGATCCGACCTTAAAAATGTATGGATATATTTATGAATATGAGGTTAAATTTCGGGTCAAAATGTTTTGAAAACAAATTCAATACCAACGAAGACGTAGCACATGTTTAGACTCTGATAGCTGTTAGACATGATATCATTTGAGCGAAAAAATATTATGACGTAAGTCATCGTAAGCCAACCGCGTAAGACGTTTACTCGCTAAAATACGGCTTAAGAATCGGCGTAATCGCCTAAAGTAAAGGCAAACCCTTGCAAACGTCAAAGTTGTCATATGTCTTAATGTCAAACGTCACATGTCAGTTTCAAGTTTGTAGCGTTTGATTGCGTTGCGCAATTTTAGAATATTTCAACTTTCAATACAATTTTCGAAAATAAATATTTAAAGAATCATGTATCTGCACTTCAGAATGTCTCAAAAAGTTTTAACCAGACCGTGCGATGTATTGTGCTAATTTACAAGCCCCTATACGGATATTAAAGCAGTGAAATCTTAGAAAATGTGTTGTCACATCAGCTGGAGGCCATTTTGTTTACTGAACTGACAAAAAAAATGGAAACTGACTTTTTTCACTTTATTGTTTAGTTTTCTAGTGTTATTTAGATGTAAAAATGCTTCAGTCTCGATAAAAAGTAAGTGCCTTTCTATTTCTTATTACCAGTTCCCTTTATAAACCGAGAAATTACAATTATATAGTCAATATGGCGCATGCACACCTGGTGTTTTTAGCGCCAAATTCAAAATATTTACATATTTAATTTTTTGATGAGCCCCAAAGCCTAATAAATATTACCACAAAATTATGAAGTGTTTCTGCAAAAGTTCATTATATATATTTGAATGTTAAATTTTATTGACTTGTTTGTATGTATATATGGTTTGGGTTCTTTATTAAGCTTTTGTTAGCCAGTTAATTCATTTGCATTTATAGGCTTTAAAATTTATTTTTAGTGAATTTAATGGTTGTGGGCTTCTATTTAGGGAAGCAGTGCCCAAATATTACAAAAACATATAGCAATAGGCATTAGTAAATAGCCCCATTTTAATATGACATGGATTATTCAAAATAAACAATATTGTAATAGGCAGATTCATGGTAATCATGATCATCTTGTGGCCATATGAATAGTACCTATTGCTTAAAATACATTCCAAGAGAGCATGGATTATGCCTAAATTATATATGAGAAGTTAGGCACATATGTCAATTTAAACTGAGTTTTGCTTGTTTTCTATAAAAATAAAGGGTTCCAAATTCTTTAAACCCTAAGTTCACTCTCCAGGCCTCAAGTTTAAGTAGTCTAAAAAATATAATGTAATAATAATTTGATATTAGATGGTTGTTGTTTATATCATGTAGATACATTCAACAATTTAATTGTTATTTTTAACTAGTACTTTACATTTAATTGATAGGAATATTATAAGCTAGTTTGGGAGAGATTGTGTTAAAATAGATAACATTAGTGCAATAAAATAATAAAATTCTTTATAGTTTCATGTTTCCCTATTCCAGTTTCATTTACCTAGAATTATTTTCAATACATATCTGTTCCTTTGTTACAAACATAGAATTTACATAATTAATGTATTTGTAGAATGGCAGCTAATGATGCTGGCACCAGTGAATTATTCCCTGGTTGGTCTTCAGTGGTTCATCAACCAGAAGATGACCCTGAGGAATCTGAATTGCCATCTACTGTAGATATCGGAGCTCTTATTGCAGAACCTCCTTCAACCAATCTCGCTCATAATGAACCAGATAGCGAGGAAAGTGAGGATTCTGAGGCTGACTCAAGTGTAAGTGATTAAAGAAAACCATATGAATAAGTTCAATTTTAGTTGATTTATTTTTGTTTTTAAATTTATAAGATCTTGAAAGCACTCAACAATTTAACTTTCTATCGATCAGCTTTTGGCACATTAAGAGAAGCTTTATATAAAAATTGAGGATTATCAATAAGACTTTAGTAATTAACAAAAAGATGGAATGAAATATATCTTTATTAAGTAGGTACATCTAATATACATATAAACAAAACTATACTAAATAAGTAACTTAGCTAGGTAACAACAAAAAAAAAATAATAATAAGCACAATTTCACCCTCTTGAAAGAAAAACAAACAAATAAATGAATTTCCACCAACCACATTAGTTTATTGCCTTAATTCGCCAATTTCCAAATTAATTTATATTATTCAAACTAATTTATATTATTCATATAATTCTTTAGAACAGTTTTAAACCAATCAAGAGATTGTGATTCCTTTATTTCTCGAGGAAGACTATTATATTTTTTAAAACCCTTAAAAAACAAAGAATTCATGGTACTTCTAAAATTGGAATAAAAATATCATCACTATTTCTTGTAGGGTAATCATGGACATTTCTATTAAAAGTAATGAACTGTTTGAAATAAGGTGGCGCTAAATTATTTACAATCCTATATATAAAAATCATAGAAAGAAAGCAAAACCTTTTCTCAACAGAAAACCAATTTAGAGTGTTGAGCATAAAGGATATTGGTGTAAGGCGGTGTGCATTTAATATCACCCTCATGCTCCAATTCTGAAGAGTCTGAAGTCTGTTAGTCTGGTTTATATTAAATAAATACTGTACTGAGGCACAAAAGTCAAAATGTGGTTGAATGATTATAATGTATATATATGTTGAATGAGTATTATAAACCATTAATTTAGATTGATAAGATAGACTTGTTGATATTCTACTAAAAAAGAAAATTTTTTTTTGCAATTTTCTTTTCAATGTAATCACAATGAGTTTTAAAGTTAAGCAAATTATCAAGTTGCAGACCCAAATATTTCATACATGTTACAAATTCAATTTGTTCATTGTTAATTAATAATTGAGGACTAATATCCACAATTTTCCGATATTTATACTTAGATGTAAATATTATTGCTTTAGTTTTCTCCACATTTAACTTTAACTTATTAATATTTAAATATAATGATGTTTGTGACAATACCCCATTCATTTTATCTACTGCTCTGTTAAGACTTGTATCACTACATGCCAAAAATGTGTCATCAGCAAAAAAGTTTATAAATTCACAATTTACAAAAAGCCTAATATCATTCATATACAATATAAATAGAAGAGGTCTCAAAACACTTCCTTGAAGTACTCCCATATTGTTATTTAGTTCAGTAGACTCATTTCCATTAAACCTTACTCTCTGTTTGCGATTACTTAGATAGTCAACAAACCAGTTATAAACAATACCAGCAAAGCCATAGTTCTTTAATTTTTGTAATAATATGTCCCTATCAATAGTTTCAAAAGCTCTCCTTAAGTCCAAGAACACCATATTTATTATTATCAAGATCAGTTTTTATTTTAGATAAGGTCAATTGAAGGGCTGATTCTCATGAATGCCTATGACCAAAAGCTGATTGATTAGTCATCAAAATTTCAACGCTTGTAATATGTTCCAAGATTTGATCATATACTGCCATTTCTATAACTTTTTCAATAGGAGGTAAAGTATTTATTGGTAAATTATTGACCTTTGGAATTGGAATAATTGTGCTAGATTTTAGTTTTTCAGGGATTTCACCAGAGTCAAGAGATGTATTCAATAAATTCAATATAACATGACCAATAGTTTCAAATAAAGATTTTAAAATTTTTGCATTTAGTATTTCATGTATTGTTAAAATGGCATCAATATTATCCCATTTCTGTTGGCTTGGTAGACTTTCATTAATTTGTTCAATACTAGCAACAAAATAAAAATTAAATATTTTTGCAATTTCCGAGCTATCTGTAAAGACTCTCTGTTTACCCTCACCATTAAAGAAAATTGAATTTGGAACTTTAGAAACCCCTCCATTAATTACACTCTTTAATGTCCTCCACATTTCTTTGGGATTACCCTTAAACATGTCAATCTTCTCAAAATAGTAATGTTCTTTCTTCAATCTCAAAAGATTAACAACATTATTCCTATGAGCTTTGAACTCTTGCCATTTATTTGGTCTTTCGATATCATTTGAATTTATAAAAATTTTATATGCCTTGTCACGAATTTTAATTTTATCAAAAACCTCATTATCAAACCAAGGCAAATTAGATTTGTATTTGCAATTCTTGATAGGAAGAATGTCATTAATCACCTTATAACAATTTTCCAATAATTAAAAATAACTTCAACATTGACAGAGTTCAAATTCCAATTACATTCAAACAATTCTAACCCTATAATGCTAAGATTTTTCTCACTTATATTTCTATACTTTTTGACCTGTTTATGTACATATAATTTATTGCAGAGGTTAACACTAATAACAGAATGGTCAGTAATTTTTGGAGTATCATGCACCTCCACCAATAAGTTATTTTGATTTGTGAGCACATAATCAACCAAGGTAGCACTAACATCCATTATTCTAGTTGGTACAGTGATCAATTGACTCACTCCATAGGATGTAAACAAATATACACTACAGCAAAATGAGAGCTATTTCTCTCAAGTAACTTCATATTGGAAATATTACTTAACTCAATTGAAGGAGGAATTATTATTGTAATATTTGTTTTTTCTAACAAAAACATGTAACACCACATTTTATTTTTAATACACTAATACGTCATATTTGTAGCATTCATAGTATAGGTTCCTAATTATGCAGGCATATTCTAATAAAAGGCTTATATAGGCATAGGTATTTATAATGAGGTAAATATGTTAAGTTTTGATAAAAAATGACTCCCAAGTCAGTAGCATCATTGACGAGTTTAAGAAATACATTATTTAATTTTGATGGGTATGCAATACTAGTTTCTTTTCTATGATATGAAAGGATTATACATTTACCTATATTAAAGTATATTTTACTCTTGATTGATCAATGAACAATACTATCTAAATCTTTTTGTAAATGGCAGAGTTTATTATTTTATAAATTTTTAAATTATTGGCAAGCAATAACCCTAATGAATTTTTTTTAAACTTTTGTAATGCAAATAATAAAAATAAGAGGATACAGGATACTCAAATTGGCATGGTATTCATTGTATGTATTGGTATTCATCATTTTTGTACACTGGATTTAGGTTTGTTGTGAGTGGGGAACCTTGTGTCCCTCCATTGCGACCCTAAGTCTATTGTGGCTGGATTATTATGTTGGGTTCTACACAAGTTCAAACAAAATCAGTGTACAGTTGACAATAACTTTTTTAAATTTTAAGTTAAGAATTAAATTAAAATTTTAACTTAAGAATCACTTTTGCTTACAAGGAATTTGTTTTAAAAGCATCCTTTATTTGTTTTACAGAAGAATTCAAAAAGTTTAAATCACACTTATTATCCCATGGTTACATTCTTCTAACATTTTATTTATGGGTGAACAATCAGTTTTATTAGTAGAGAATAATCTATTGTTATTTATTCTTAGATATATTTTTGGCACAATAAAATTAATATGAATGGATATATACCAAACTTTCTGAGATAAAGGAACCTTAACAACTGTTTTTGAACCTTTTCAATTGGGTTAACATTGAATTTGGCTTGTGGTATCCATATAATAGACTAATAGAGGCATACTCCAAGTGAGGGATTACTAGTGCATTGTATAAAGATATTAGGGTTTAAATACTTAATTTGAGTACCAGCATAAGGAGCCTAGAGTTCTGTATGCCTTTTCAATGATGATCCAATAATGTTCATTGAATTTCAAATTTTGTTGAAGTAGTACTTCAACAAATCTTTGCAAGTGTTTTTTTTTTCAATTAGAGTTAGAAATTTTGTATTGGTTCTCTATGTATTGTATTTTTTGGGTGAGAGTTAAAACATGACATTGTGAAGTGTCCATTGACTTACTCAAGTTCAAGTCACATTGTAATCTGATAATTTAAGATTTCTCTAGAAAATTCTTATTGAATCCAAATTAATATTTGAAGTTCATACATTTGTTGATTTCAAATTCACTTTTTAAGACCAATTTGGTAAGAAATTTTTGACTGACTTGTGTAAAAGCTTTATACTTTTTTGCATGAATAAATAAATAAATAAGAAAAGCACTTCTAATAATGTAATCTAAGAGTGTAGCATTGGAACCATGTTTACAAATAGGAAATATTTTAGTACTTGAGTACATAGTATTGCTTAAAATCTGATAATTAAAATATTGATGGAATTCCAGGTCAGATTTTATGCAAGCACTTAGTTCTTTGTGTCCAATTTTTCTATAAATTTTATAGTGTTTATTATTTTTTATGTTATAGTGTTAAGTATTTTCTAATATTCAAGTATTTCTTATATTCAAATTTAAATAACTTTGTAGCTGAAGACAGTCATTAGTGGAAGGTATATTATAAAGCTTACAGCTGTCAGCAAACAACAGATACTCTGAATATGTTAAATATTTTGATAAATGATTTTAGCTGCACTATTACTAGCTTTAACTTTTTGAGGTCTCATAGTAAGATATGATGTCACTTTATTACGAAGTTTATTGAAGATTGTACAAAGATCTTTACAATTTGTACAATTTGTGACCATTCAGCAGAGGTACTCAAAGAATACCTCAGCAGAACGATATAGGAGTAATTTTTGATCACACTCTTTCATTTTCTGAACACCTTTTATGTAAACTGCCCAAAAAAGCCTCTGAATTTATTACTACAACCACCAAGGAGGTAAGTGTTGAAGTGTGCCTTGATCTTTTTATAGTTTGGTTCTATGGGTTCTATTATTTGGTCCCCCCAATACAGTGCCTGGATAGCAATCATTAAAAGGGTTCAAAGGAGGTTTTTGAGTGCTTGTATTTTAGGCATTTAGTATATATCCCCAGAGAGAAATTTTTGATAGGCTGTCTCTGAGTAAAAGAAGAATTGAAATATTTTTGTGCACTCTTTAAAATACTAAAAAATAAAGTAGATTGTCCTGAGATTCTTAGTCAGTTACTTTTTATTTAACAGAATGAACAATCTCCATTCAAAAATATGGTATCTGGCTTAACCATGAACATTTATAAACTTTGTGAATCTTTAACCTGTATGCTTCAGATATTGACATTGATTCAGATGATACTAAATAAACTGACCAGTAGTTAGGTATTTATTATTGTTTTTTGTGGTATAGGTGATTTTTGCGTTACGTTTTGTATTTCTTGTACTATTTTTTTCATTCAAGTATACATGGAAGATATATGGAACAAATAAATAAATAAATTTTGTGTATAATACATTGGTCATTAAGTACAAATATTTTGTATTTTTCTTTTTAAATTTTAGGTCTTTCTCACATTACTTTAACTTGCTTTTAATTATTTGTTTAACTGAATATATATTTTTTTAATTGTAACTACACAACAGTAAACATGTAAACAACTTAAATCTGTCTGTTTCAGAACTCAGATGCCAGCGAAGCATCCCAAGAGTCTTGTACCCACAGCGATAGCTCCGATTCGGACAGTTCCTCCAGCTCTCAGGATTCCTCTTCCCGATCTCCCAGTCCGGAATTTTCTGTCACCACATCCCAAACCAACGGGCTCAGACTCACCATTGCCACCATCCGTAAAACTAACAGCCCGATAAACACCGTAAAAAAGGCCTCGACAGTTAAATGCCCCGCCAAGAAAGTGAAAGGGCGTAAAAAGAGTTCCACAAGTAGCAGTTCGGATAGTTCAAGCGACTCTGAGAATAGCGAGACCGATAAATGTGATCTTAAGACGTCCCCTGTGAAGCAATCCTTGCAGAAGAAGGCTCCTTTAACTAAATTACATTGTAGCAAGTCTGCAAAAGAAGGAGAGAAGGCCAAGGTCGTTAGTACAAAAAGTCGCGCGAAAGATGTATCAAGTCCAGTGCAAAAAACCAGAACAAGTAGCAACAGTAGTAAGGAATCTCATGCCACAAAAACTCTCTCTGTTAGTAAGGATTGCAATTCTTTATTTGCTAGTGATCAAAAGGAAAAAGAGGCAGTTAAATCCAGGTTAAGATCCAGTGATGTAAATAACATTAAAGAACAAGGAACTCCTAAGTCAAAGAGTAATCCCAGTGGTAATGTTAAAGAAACAGATGTGGACGCAGAAAAATCAAAACCCGCAAATGTCTCTAAAGCTTCTACAAAATCTCGGGGAAGTAGCAGTAAACAGCAAGAAGAGCTTAAAAATAAGGAACCAGAAGTGTTTGATGCAAAATATTCTGATGCCACCACATCGTCTACAAGTAGTAGAACAAAAGAGAGGCTAAAGGCCGAAGAAGCTAATAAAGTCAGTGATAATGATAAGAACAGTAGAAGCTCGGAAAGTAAAACTAGTAAGAAGAAGCAGAAAACCAGGAAAAAACTGAAGAAGGTAAGTCTTTTGAAGTTTAGTTAATATTTTGGGATGGAATGATGAGGGATATCAAATTGGCTTGTGGGTAATTTTGTAAAAATATATGGTATCTCTCAGTAAAAAGCAAGTTTTCTGTTAACAAAATCATTCATCATCACTTTTTTCTCTTTGGGATGATTTATGATTTTAAGTGGGTAAAATGGGAAGAAATATATAATAGCAAATACATTTTTTGTTAATGCACTCTGAGGTTCTTGATCTATTTATTTTTTTTGTTACTGAAAGAAATACCTGAGTCTTTCTAGCAACAGCTTTGCTGAATCTCGCTGGATGTAAAGTAAAATTAGTTTAGGTATTATTTATATTTAAGACATAATTTGAAAGAATATAACAGAAACCAGGGACGAATTGACAAGTTTTTGTGTGTTTTTAATAATTTTGTAATCTACAAAGATTATTATTAGATACAGCTGTAGTGTATATACAGTATCTAATATTAATCTTTCTATACATTCTCAGATTATGAAACTAGTCAAAATATTAATATTAATAATTTTTTTTTTAATGGAAAACAAAGAAGTGGAAAATTACAAATATATTTTAATCTATGAAATATCTCTAATCTTACACATTTAAACATTTCATATACATCTGAAGTCAACTTTAGATCGATTTAAAGTCATTTTCATAAATATTTCAATTTATGTAGAAACATAAAAGGAAATAGTTTACCCACCAAAAAAATTTAGTTTAGTTAGTGGAATAATTTAAAGTAATTCCCATTATGAGGCCTTTGTAAACTAAATAAAATACAAATGAAAGCAATCAAGCAAATCCAAGTAAAAAAAGACAATAAATCAGTTACTTAAAATGCACTATTGGTATAATAACTAAAGTACATTTTAGAGATGCATAGGTTAAGTGAATTTCAGGATTTATGTCGGAATCGTGAAAAAAAGACACAGCAGGCAAGCAAATTAATCTTCACAGAATACAAATTTTCTATTTGTCCTTTTTTTCCATTTACTTAGTTGTGTTTTAAATAGATGTAAAGAAAAGATCGTTGGGCTAGTGATGTGTTGAACTTTTGAGAGAGCCTGTTGAATTTTTTTTGTCTAGTATGGTTATGACTTATAATTTTTAAAGTGTCTTTTTTATTGTATTGTTTAAAAGGTATTCTCTATATTTTTATTATATTTCTCCAGAGAGTTGTCTCATATCTAAAAGTCCTATCTCTTTGTAAACTAAGTTTGTTGGTTAAAGCTTAGACTTTTTACCTTAGTATCCAACTTTTCTATATTTTCCAAAGGCTTAATATGTACATCCAATGCTCCACCCCACACTATTATTCCATACGTTATGAGAGGCTTCAAAATATTAGTCATTTCGGAAAAATTGCGCAATAGACTTCTTAATTTGTTTGTTGGATGCGCTATGTGCCCATTCCACTTTAAATAGCCAATTTAGTATAACGCCTACATATTTTATTATCGTTTTTGTACTTATTTTAACATTACTGGAATTTATTATATTACTAAGCTCATGATAGTGAGGGAGAGAGTCAGAGTAAGATCCAAATGGCATAAAATATTTGTTTTCAAGGGTTACTGTTAAAAGATAATTGTTAAAGTAGGTAGGTCTTGTTCAACAGTTTTATTTTTTATAGTTTTCCACTTTTTACCTTTATATAATATTGCAGTCATCAGCAAAGCAAATTAATTTTCTGTTAAATTTGATATTAAATAAATTACTTATATGGAGAAACACTATATAGGGCCTTGTAAAGTTCCTTGAGGAACTCTGATGTTGTCATCAATATTCTCCTTTTGGGTTCACTCAGAGAAGTAACTATTAAACAGGTCGAGTGCAATACCTCTAATGCCATCATTTTCCAGTATTTCCAGCAATTTAGGATGATCAACGGTGTCAAATGCCTTGGCTAAATTCACAAAAATATACAAGGCTTTTTTCTCCATAACCAAATTTATGTTGTTCATGAGTTTAATGAAGGCATCTTCCGTTAAAGTTTTTAAAAACGAAATCAGTTTAATTTCGACTTATTTTTTCTATGAATTTGCTGGCTGTATTTAATGTTCAATGTAATAATTCAGGTAGTGATGGTAGTATTCCTTTTCAGACTTAAAAATGGATTTAATAATGGCTTGTTTAAAAATTTTAGGAAATTTCCCTATTTCAAAATATTTATTTATTGCATGTGCAAGAGGGGCAGTCTAAAAATCTTAATATTCGCTTCTGATTCTGTCACTTTTAGGACTTTTGCTATTTTTTTAAAAAGTCTATGCTTTTTATACTCTCTCTTATTGGTCGGTGTTAAAAACAATGAGTGACTATTAAAAGGTTTTTGATACTTTTGATTTGGATTTAAGTATTGTAGTTTTCTTTTACATCTCATTACCAACATTCTTGAAATATCCATTAAAATATTCTGACATTCGCTTTTTATCTGTCTTCTATAGTTTATTGGTTTGCTTCATATTTTTTCTCCATTTTATTTTTTATATGTTATATAGGCTTGGGCAAGCATATTATTTAAAGTGTTTATGTAATTTTTATATTGATGTGCATAATCATCAGTAAGTCTGCATTCTGTTCTAATTAAACCTCATTCTACGTTTTTCCAGATGAAAAATCTTTTAATTTTTTTACTATTTCTGTAAGCCCTATTTTTGTTTGTAATTTCTGGTTGCTTTATTGAGCTATTGCAAGTCGTTTTCAAAGGAAAGTGCAGAGCAATAGGGTATTTTCAAACGTACATGATTGTGCAATATCTATCGGATTTTTTGATTCGGGTCTTATCATCTAATGCGGACGCAAGTCCACTTTCCCATAGGAAGTTTTTGTATTTTTCAGTTATATGGTTAGTGTCAAGCAAGTCCATATTAATATCCCCTATTAAGACGGAATTCCTGAATTTCTTAAGATTTTTTGGAAAATGTTTCTAACAAATGCACAAAGTTTTCCACGTTTACTGACAGCGATCTGTACAGGCCTAAGAGATACATTCTCATTTTGAAATTTAATATATACATAGGTTTATGACATTTACTTGGTCTACAGTCTCAAATAAATTCAAATTGCAAATTTTCTTCTATATATGCAGGATGTTCCAAAAATCAACGATAAGCCGAAAACGGGTAATATACCAGGTGCTTACACCCTCTGTTGATCTTTTTACTACTGTGGGTACAAACTTTTGAATTTCTTAACTATTTTTTTAATGTAACTCTGAATAACCCTTCGATAAATTACAAAACTAAATTGAAACACAACTGTTCACATTTTTAAAAAATTATCAGATTTTTGCTCAACTTGTGTTGAAAATTGTGTCTTTTGACCATTATTGACCAACTTTAACTAACTGTCCTTGGAAATTAAAATTACTTTACTGTTTGACAAGTGATTTCAAAAGTTTAAGCTAGATTTCAAAATGGTAAGATAATTGCTAGTTTATTGGTTAACTAGGGGATATTTTTTTTAGTAAATGTACGCCGCTACTCTAAGCTAAGTTAATAATTGTATAGTCAAAATAAATGAAATCAAACTTTACTTAAGTCGCAACTCGTTCAAATTGTCTGCCTCTATTCCTGATACGACGTTTTAAATTGGATTAGTGTGCACTTTTTCTTAATTTTAATTTCTCACTTTTTATTAACTATTGTTCCCCGTAAAGTAGGTAAGTTTGAACAATTTATTTAAATCAAGTGAACATGGCGCCAGGCTATTCTTCTACCCCGCCCTATCTACCTGTTTTTTTTTGTAAAAATTGACTAAAAGTAAATTAAGATACAGCATCAGAATTAATCATTCGACAAATTCATTTGCCGCAAAGCGATAGTGCATGTTAACAAGGTTCGAGAATTAATCAGGACTGAACTTCTAAGTGTGCTGGACGTCCCACAATACTGTGCAATCAACTATAATTATAATTTTAAAAATTACATAAATTTATATTTACCATATCAAAAATTCTTTCAACTCCTATAAAATTTCATTTTTAGTTTAATAAAATCACCCATAAATAGATTTAATTAAATTTTCTTAATACAGTCTTAGAGTAGAAACAAGCCACGACCCGTAAAAAGATTTGTATTTTAGGACGCAATTAATAATTAATTTTGGTGCTGTATCTTAATTTACTTTTATTCAATTTTTACAAAATCGATAATATTTAGAGATTTTTGCTCAGAGCACCTTTTTTATGCAAAAGGCATAGGAGCATCATAATCTGATACCCAAATGGGCAGAAATTGAAGTCTTAGAGAAATGGGGTTAAATTTACTAAACAACCTCCTGATTTCCACGCCCCTGGTTAAAATTATTTTTGTTCAGTAGGTTCAAAAGAATAAACGTACTAACAATAATTTATGTCCAAAAATTGGTTGCGGTAGCTTCCGAGGCTATAAAACGAAAACTAGTTTTTAAAGGTTATCTTCAAAGAGCTCTAGCTCCCTAAGGAACTAAAGAACTTTTCTTTTTTTTTTTGACGTTTTCTATCTACCCTAGAAGTTTGTAACATGATCAACGGAACATCCGGTAGATAAGCTTATATCCTGGAATATTTAAAACTGTTACATCACCAAGCAGGAATGTCTCAGTCAATACAATAATTTGACATTTTGTTTTTAAAGCCGCGAAATAAATTTGAATTTTAATATTAAAAAACTTACTAATAATTAATCAATTTTCACAAAAAAAATAAAAGAATAGTTTTGTTACAATTTCTAAAGAAAACAATAATTATTTTTCTTGGATAAATTAATAAAAAAAATACTTGTATATACAAAAGAAAACTTCTTATTTATGGGGTAAAATATATGTATATTCTAAATAAATATTTAAAGGTCTGCCTAGTTAATAAGATAGTAGAGCAGAGTGGATAATTATAATGACAATAAAATTATAATATTTATCAACCTATATACAGGTACTTTTATCGGAGATCGAAATCCGAAAATTAAAAAGGCAGGTGCTTGACAAGCTGTTGGCATAAGCAAGCTGATAAATGCTTTAATTTAACGGCCTCGGTGGTCGGTGAGTAGGTTTGTATCATATATATTGGCACCAATATAGGGTGTACAACCAAACATTAGTAATCCAATTTTATTGTGGGGTAATCTAATATGCTCTTGGAATAATATTACGCGGATTTATGTAGAAATGTATGGAGTTAGTGCGAAACAATAACGAGTAATTTTTTTAATATGTTTTATAAACAAAACTCTCATTTTTATTTACTCGAATTCTAGAAACCAAAAAGAAAATCATTAAGGTTTTTCATTGTATATAATTACTAAATTGTATGATAATTCACCAGTATAAACGTAGTCAAATCAGTTGGGTAAACGTCCTTAATTTATTATGAGGCGACCCCTCCCTCTGTACGAAGGGCCTTTGCGGGAAGCGGGATCCCTTTACCCCTTTGCAACCGCGTATTCGCGTAATGGTAAGCGTGGGTTTGAGAGAGAGACGTATTTTAAATTAATGCAGAAACGTTTTATACGGTAAAAATATATCTGATCATTCTGCGTGTAAAAAATTCTGTTTAAAAAACAATATCCAGATGCTTTAACATGTGTTTGCACGACATATAGACCGGCAACATATTATATGTATATTATTTTCCCGCGTTCGAGGGCAGGCTGTTTTTTTGAACAAAGCGTCGGTGTAGTTTGTGCTCATGTTATATAGTAATAGGGACTTATTTCACGATAGCAGTAATATGGTTGGTGGATTAAGGATTTTAACCGTTATTTTACATAAGGTTTGTGGTAATATTTTCCACTATTTATGATTGATTTTTTGGGTCTCCCGACTGTGCTTTATCATTAGGGAACAGGTTATTTACATGCATTTGATGACGCGTCGGTGCATCTCGGAAATATGTATACTTTTTAAGCAGTTTAAAGGATTTACAATTTTAGGCGAGTAAAGTAAAATTAATCTTTTTCCGCTTAACGGAAAGAAAGTCGTAACAATTTTTTTCTCTGTTTGTTTTAAAATTCTTGTATGATCATTTTGAACAACTAAATTAAGTAGAATCAGTTGAATATTAGAAAATAATTTATTTAGTTTTATATGGCAAATAACTCTCAGTGAATATAATTTATCTCCTAAGTAGATCCATTTTTTTCTAACAAATTTAGTTTAAACAGTAAACAGTTTAAATAACTTTAAGGGAAATATAACACTGCTGTGTAACTATAACCGAAATTTTCTTTGATAGTGAGATAATCTCTTTGTAAAAGTGTTCATTGTAGAGTTCAAATTGGTTTGATTTTGCTCTAATTTTCACTAGTGACTATAGAACTATTTAAAGTATTTTTTTTTGTGAAATAGCTATAGCAGAAGATAGTTTAATATATTTTATATAAATTATATTATTCAAGTCGATAAGGAGTACGAATTTTGAAACAAAAACCATCTATAGGAAAGCATTCAGGGGTTAGTCAAAATAGGATCCATTTTACTCTATTTTTCACTAGTGACTATAGAACCCTGCGACTAGTGGTGAGGTTGGGTTAAATACGTTCAGTGAATTTTAAATGTTTGATGAAATATTAAAAAATGTCACATAAAAACCATTCCTTTAACAGTGTGAAACTTATTAATGAATTAAATATTATCAATTTGTTTAGCATTTAAAATTAATTAAATATAGCTTCTTTAAATAGTTATAAAAAAAATAAATAAAAAGAAATAAACAGTAACTTTAAGTCACAGGTCTCAAATAAATTGACATATAAGGTCAAAGGATTACACGTTTCGCTGTTACTAGGCAACATCAGATCTACTGTAAGAAAGAAACAGGAATAATAAGCTTTACGAACATTTATTACTTAAACCTAATTTACACTAAAATTACAAACTAATTACTTCATATCTTGTGTAATCACTAATAAAAAAGAACAAAAAACAAAAAAAAAAACATTACATGAGTAGTAAGTTTAAATTGATAAAATAGGACGGAGACGAGTTATCACTTATTAAAAATATAAACAAAATAAATTGAGGTTAGGTTTAAAGACAAAAAATTCAATACAGAATATATGAAAATTAAAAAAAGGGTTTGTTGAATGTAGGAATCGAACCGTGTACATCTGTGTTATAAGTAGTATCATTAAGCCTTGCGTCAAATTGGCTTGGTGTAGTGCACTTCTTTTATATAAGGAGAATCTGGCAAGGAGAAGGCAAAGTCAAATTGTTAAAAATCAACGTGAGTTTCAGAATTGAAAATCTTATTCACACAGTTGAGAATTGGACTTTTCTTGGCTCTGGTATTTTTTCCAATTTTTCTAGAAGGTCCTATTTTTTACCTTTAGGACATTCATGTAATACTTTCACATTCTCATGTATGGTACTAAAATGTCCTACAGGATAAAACCCTAAAATAGCCAACCCAGCAATCTGTTTGAAGAATCGTCCATTAAATTTATAAAAGTTTTGTTCCAGTGCTAGATTCAACAACGTTTTTAGATTATCTATCGAGGTTTTTTCGGCACTTTACTTTTTTCGAAGCAGTTTAATCAATTCGGTCATTTCTGAGCGAGCCAAGAGAATAATTAACTGACCTATTTGGACGCATATTTTTTATTAGCTCCAGGCACGTCTGATATTCAATATCTTCAACATGAAGTACCTCAAGGGTCCATTCTTGGGCCCATACTTTTTCATCAATACTTATATCTATATATTGATGACACAGCTTCTATCACCATTTTATCCTGAAGATTCTGGCGGGGGACTCGCTGGTTTCAATGTTGATCTGGACAGTATCTCTGACTGGTCTTCTGGACATGGTTTGCCTACAGTGCGGTGGAACTTATCAATGTAAATTATTTGCTAGTGACTGGCTCTGGTCATTATTCTTTCAAAATCAATACACCAAGTTTTTTACAACAGATGATAACTTAGGTGATTTTCTTTTTTTCTCTTTTCAATACTGTACATCTGGGTTATGGTAGTGGGTTTAAGTTTTCTCTTTATTTATTTTTATTTAACTGATTGCTTTTTATTATTTATTTTTTTTTCTTTTATAATCTTAACAGTACCGTAATTGTATATATGAATGAATGAAGGTTGCTTCACGCAAATAACACCTTTTGTGTATATATGCTATATATTGCTATATGCACACTTAACTTGAATTTGACTTTTAAATTTAATGATCTCACATCAAACAAAGAGACATAACTGCCTGGAAAAATATTTGAATTTTTTTGAGGCAGTTTAGTGAATTCAATCATTTCTCATTGAGCATAGAGATTAACTGACTCAACAGCCTGGAAGACTATCCAAATTCCTTCCAGGTTGTTCAGTAAATTCAAGCATTTTTACAGTTACAACTAAACGTTTTCGTTGAATATTTTCCCAAGTTACTGTCAAGGGAACATTTTCATTATATTCTCCGACTCATAAAACTCACGACTCATATTATCATCTCAGTAAGATGTGACGCTACAGTTTTAAAATGCTGAATCAATGTTTGTCAAGTATTTGAATCAATATACAAAAGTAGTTTGTTAAAATATAAAACAATTTTAATCTGATACTAAAGTAAAAATGAAGATGAGCGACTTATTGTTTAAAACAAATATTCCTTAAAATTTGAATGAAAATATGACCTCAAACTTCTTTAAAATAAAGTTTTAAATGTTACGTGTATATTAACTTAAATTTAAATACATCTTATAATGAAATTGACTAAAAATGTATTGTTGCTCTCATAGCTCAAGTTACTGCTGCATGATTTGTTTTTAATAAGGTTTAAGTTTCTTAATACTTTTTACACTTCACTACTGCATTTTTTAGATGTCATCATTGCCACAATCCAGAAGCTCTACATATTTCACATCAGATTCGGAGTCATCCGACGATTTACTCAGCGCGTCATGTAGTTTACAAGAAATACGACAAGAAGATCTGGCAGCCATATTACCCACGCAAAATGAGTGCAATGACTTCAGCCATTTTGATGAAAAGAACAAGGTAGGCATTTGATCGAATCAAATCTATAAAAAGTACTCAGGTACTAATGTTGTTCGGAAGATAATAACGTCAGTAGTGAAGTAGATGTCTAGTTATGTCTAAACCGAAGGTTCCAGGCATTCAGTATTTTGCTAAAATTATCCTAATATACAAGCTTTTGAATTACTTGCGAACTAATCTTTATTATTCATCATTTTTTACACTGGACAATTTATTATGTTAGGAACTACAACTGTAAACAAAATCAGTATACAATTGATATTAACTATTCCAAATGTAATTTTTAAGAGGTTCAGGAGCAAATCAATAAATATCTAAACAATATTCATATTTTATTACCAATAACTAAATAATTCAACTAAAATCGAAGAAAATTGACTATGAAAAAACTATGGTGAACTTCTGGAAAAACTGGAAGAATTTCTATCAAGTGCCTATTTTATGCTTTTAAGATATTCAAAAGCCTGAAAGAAGCCTCTAAGTGACTCAAGTGCCTGAAATAAGATTTGTATTTAATAAAAAGTTAAGAATAAGTGTCTTATTGGTTAAACTTTTCCCTCTCATTAAGTGCCTGATATAAGCTGCTGAGTTACTTAAACGCCTTGAATAACCTTCCTAGTTAATTTAGTATCTGTAATAAGTTTTTAAGTACCGCGAAATGCATGGAATTAGGTTCTAGTTAATCTGTTTAAGTCAGATTATTTAATTAAAATAATAAGGTCTAATAATACTAAATACATCATTGGAATAAGCTTTTTACTTCAATTAAGTGCCTGAAATACAACTTTTACTTTTTATTTATTTACCAACGGCCATTAAACCCAATATACGATAAAATTAAAGTAAAATATTTGTATAGTATATTAAATTAGTCTAATCTACACTAGAAGAAACAAAACGGAACACTTGTATCAAGTATTATCACAATCAATAATTGGTATAGCAATATAATTTAGTATGAGATCATTGGAAAAATCCAAGTTGAACAGAAGTCTGTACCCAGACAGTCCAAGTCTATCCAATGGACTTCCAAAGGTTTCCTTTTTTCTCCATATACCATAGGGTGGGCTAAGTGATCAATAAAAAAATTATGGATAGGTCATTATTTTGTCAGTTTCTGAATATTTGAATAATTTTGGTGTAAGCTTGGATGAGAAATTACATTGAAACTGGAATCCTATAGAGAAGTTTGGTTTTGCAGAAGAAATAGCAAAAAATCCTCAGACACTCCTATAATAGAAATTACAGAGAAGAAACTCCAAAGCATTCTAAATACTAACTGGGCAAGTTTGGTTTTGTTAGATTTATACATTTTAGTGTAGGTATTTAGTAACTCTCTTTATTTATTTAGGCTTTTGTTCATCTTTTTTCTACTTTTATCCATTTTGGATAAGTAAGTAGTTTAGCTCTTCTCCAATAAGCTTAAGATCACTATGTTTACCTTTAAAGAAAATATCAATACAATTTCGATCTCAATCAGGACTCTCCTGCAACTGGCGATATCTCCGACTCGGACATGGAACTTCCTCAGCAAGCCATAAACTCACTCATTCAACGCACCACAGAGTCATCGAGCGACGGTGAGGGCCATCAACTTCCCAACCCTCAAACCTTATTCGCTAATAGACTGCTTCAGCAATTCGTACCGACCGAATCTCTAGTTAATGCTGCAGACGGTGAAACGCACGAACCTTTGCCCACCTCAGTGAGTGAAAGTTTGAACTCTCCATCGAATACTAGTACCGTCAGCATGGCTAATTCCCAAAATAACTCGGTGGCTTCAGGAAGCAAAACACAAACCAGCGAAGATATTCAGGGTTCGAGTTTTGATAGTGGTCATGTAGATGTTGCCGTGAAAAGGGGTAGAGGGAGGCCGAAGAGAGGAGTTACGAGGGGCATTAAGCCGAAATGTGAAGAGAGAAGTGGCGAGAAGAGCGTGCCAGAGTTTTGTGGTGGGCCCAATGTTAGTCCTGATTCAGGTAAGCTTGTTTTTGTAAATAAAAATAATGTTAATATTATTTAGAAATACCAAATTATTTATAGACAAAGTCATTCAAAATACAAATTTTAGAGAGTTTTTCAAATAAATAAGAATATAAAGCAGCAAAAAAATTTCTTCCTAATTCGAAAATACTTTATATACTTTTTTATATGATTTGACGGTTTATTAATAGTTTGACAAACTATTTTTTTCAATTTTTTTTTTTTATTTAATTATTTAATTTAATTTTACTTTAATTACCTTGATAACGGTAGTAGATATAACTACCGAAACGTTGGTTCAAATTAGGTATTTTTAAAAAAAGTAGGTCTTCTTGTTCTTCTTGATTTTCTTCTTCTTTTCAATTGTTGAGCGTGTGAGATAAAAATTTCTAAATTGATTTTTGCTATAAGTGACGTAATACCCAATATAATAAGTAACTCATTATGAATTCGTCACAACAATACAGATTTTACTTAAAAATTAATCTTATAGCATATTTTGGAAATTCAAAGTATTGGCTGCTAAGGACTAACACATGATTGTTAACATTTACACACGGTGGTGTCAAACTATCCAAATTACTTTGGTTTACAGTTAAGCAATTTTTTCCATTACATTACAGCATATACATGTTAGATACACGGTACATTTAAGCTTTTGATGGCATTTTACCTTATTTTTCATTTTATTCCAAATCTTCCTAATGATCTTTTGGACATCTAAAGCATGTGCTTAAAAATAAACTAAAAATTAGCTTAAATGCCTGAAATACTTGGATGAATCTACAAATGTCCCCAAAAGCCAGAAAAATTACCTAAAATGCCTAGAAAAATACTGAAAATGTACTCTAGTGTCTAAAAAACTGAATTTAAATGAAATGGAATAAATTTAAAAAACAACTATGCCGATTATTTCTTCATTTCTATGAACTTTTCTACTTAGAATCCAGGAATGCCCTCTACAAATTATGATTACCATTTAAACAAAGCTCTATATATTTTGGCATACTTTATATTTATTTAAACCGTTCTACATCTTATCTTGGTTTAAAAAATCTGATCTTTCAGTTTCTTTTTATTAGGAAAAAGTTTATTTAGTGTTAGCCATTCTTGGACCATTATATTCGCTCTACAGTTTCTCTCGGATTTCAAAAATTGCATCATCAGCATATAATATATTTAAGATGCCCTTTTATATACATTTATATAAATTAGGAAAAATATGAAATAAACCTCTTAAATATGGGACATATTTTAGTTTTAAAGCCTAAATAAAATAACCAATTTCAAAGCAAGAGTTCAGAATATCAACCAAATGACCACATTGTATTTTGGTATGATTTAAAATAAAGAAAACACTTTTCACATCAGTGTAATCTTCCAATACTCCTTAAAGTTATATGCAGAAGGTGGCAAAATATTTGTTAAGGCAAGATTCTCATATAGACGGTGTTTTTCGAGCCTCAACTTTGCGCTTGTATTGCAAAAAAACTGTGCATCTTAGAAACTTGAAATTTTTAATTACAATGAAGTCATTCTATTGGAAATTTGATGCAGTTCAATTTTATATACAGGGTTTTCAAAGTACTATTGTTAACGTGGTTATTATTAGAGCTCCAAAGTTAAATAGGCAAACTAGTAGTATGTTTTCCGCTGATAACGATGGTGAAAATGAACTAAAAATCAGACAGTATGATTAATAAAAAAAAAATTAAAATTTTTATTATTATTTGACTATACTATTGACAATGTTTATTTTTATTAACCAAAAGAAGAAAAATATTTCCAAAATATTTGGGAAGTTAAACATCGAATTTTTAGTGTTTAACCACTTGGTAAACTTCTTTTTTTTATTTCAATTTTTGCAGGGCGCATTGGAACATATTGTTTTATTTTAGATGCCTGTTTATAACCCCATTTCTAAAATACGGAAGCTTACAGAAATTTACCTAAAACTCTCGCAATTTTTAGGGATTCAAAACAGCCCAGATCACGTCTCCAGTCCAGAACCGTCAATTTCAATGAGATTAAAGAGCGCCTTTAGAAAAGACGATTCACAAAAGTCATCAGAGGCGAAAATGTCCAGCAAAACTGAGTCCAGTAAACGGGTTTATTCCAGTTTACGAAGCGTCGAGAGGTTTTCAAAACGAATTGTAGCACAGGAAAAACAAGGAGATAATGTAGATAATCTAGAACAGGTAAAGAAGAATATTTAATTTTCTGTGCTGTATTGTTTTTTTTAAATAACATATTATAGATATGATTTAAACAATGAGTATAGTAATAGTTTTTCTCGGTTTTTCAGTTAGGATGTGAAAAATGTTCAACTTTCTGTTCATATATGTTAAAAAACTCTGCAAATTTCAGTATATAATTTATTAACCAAAAAGAAATAATGGACATATCAGTTGATCATGGGAAAATTTATTAGGCAGCTGATTAATTGTAACAAATTTCATGTAATATTAAGGGCTGATGATTAAAATTAAAACTTTACATCACTAACCTGTTATGAAAGGTGTAACTGGAAAAAAATTTTTTTTTAGAAAAAAACCGGCGGTACCACCACCAGAAGCCAAGATTCAAACACTACCAAACCACTCAAAAAAACATCGCTAAACGCCAGTGAAAATATTACCAAATTTAAACCGTCAACCAATACAGATAAATATTCAACCAGGCGATCATCCCGGGAGAAACAACAATCAGATTCCAGCAGGACTTCATCCCAAGAAAAAATTAAGGAAGTCCCCGGTAAAACGGTGGATCGAGCCAAAAGGGAGTGTCAGAAAAAGTTAGCAGAACCTGAAAAGTCGCAGCAATCTATCAAGAAACCCAAATCGGACTCTAGCCGAAATTCCTCCCAAGAAAAAGTGAAACAAGTACTAAATAAACCTCCGGTTACTTCGAATCAGTTTGACCGGGTGCTTTATGCGAACGCCGATAGAGTTTTATACCCGCCCAGGCGAAAAGTTGGCAGGCCTGCTTCGGTTCGAAAACCCGGTAGACCCCCGAGGCATAAAAGCGAGAATTTGGATGGGAAAGTGCAGGAAAAAGTCCCGAATTGTAAAGGTAAAAATAAATTTTATTAATTAAAGGCATGTAAAAGGAAAATGAAGGAACTTAAGAAAACTATTTATAGTTATTAACCGATGATGAGAAGGTTTCTAATTTTATTTGAGTTTGCAAGTATATGTCCAAATGAAGTTTCAATTTTGATGAATAAAAATGGCATTGGTCATAAATAAAGCCATTTTTATTCAAGGATTGGCAATATTTTTGTCTTGTAAAAATGTAAGTAATATGCTTCTAAACAACTTTAAAAATGGGTTTTTTACGTAATTTAATACTGCACTGCTTAATTTCATATTTATAATAATCTTTTCTCAAAAATATCTTTAAAATAAGATTTCCCTTTTGTCACCTTATTAGAACAATATTAAATTTATCAACAATTATTATGAATTTAACTAACTTGAACATTTAAAACTGCATAGAAAATCCATATTTAGTAGCAGTAAATAAACAGTTCTAAAGATTTTAACCCGGTCAAAAAACGAAAATATTTGTTATTGTGTAAGAAACCAGATATTATTGTTTGGGATTTTGTTGTTTTGTATATATGGTAATGTAATATGAATTTAACACTAATGATATTTGTAAAATATAAAGGGACCATCTACTAGGGGCAATATTGATTTTTTTTGCCTTGTATATAAATATAAGGAATTTGGAAAGATTTAAAATTGATATTGGACAAATGTTGACATATTTAATATTAAGGCCAAAGAAAATAAGAAATTGCTTGAGCATCAGGACATGGTTTAGAAAGCAATATAAAAACAAAACACAGTTTTATTTTATATAGGGTGTTGCACCGCCAGGCGGGACAGGAAATCCTATGTAATTTTTAATAGGGTCAAAAATTGGCTCTCCTAAGTATTTTCGAGAAAAATGTATTAAAGTGGTTTAAAGAGCGCTAAAATTTGCAATCAACAAGATAACAATTTTGTAGGTTTGTCCGTTTAGAAGTTATTAAGCCAGCCAAAATGTATTACCTTGACCGGTGCTGAACATCAAACAATTTGTCATAATAAGTTCCCTACACTAAAATTCTACATTAAAAAACTCAGCTATGAGTTATACTACTGAAGAAAAAGTACGGTTAAATGGTTTTACCAAGGCAAAAGTTACCGAGAAATTTCAGAATTGTTTGCAACCCTTTTTCCAAATAGGCCGCCGATACCAGGAAAATTAACAGTAACCATTTAACCCTACTTTTTCTTCAGTAGTGTAATTCATAGCTCAGTTTTTAATGTTGAATTTTAATGCACTGAACTTATTATGACAAATTATTTGATGTTCATCACCAGTCAAGGTAATAAATTTTGGCTGGCATACCTGTGAATAAGAGGAAATTTAAAAAAATCGTGCATATTTTTAGCTGTTATTCCAAAACGGACAAACCAAAAGTAATTAAACTTATTTTGTTGGTTGTACATTTTCGTACTCAAAATTTCTAAAAAAAATCTTTAAATTATTTTAATACATTTTTTCTTTAAAATAATTAGGGGAGCCAATATTTGATCCTATTAAAAATGACATGAGATTTCCTATGTCCTGCCTGGCGGTGCTACACCTTGTATAGTGAATATTGTAGACTGTACTTGGGTTTAGTTTTGTTTTATATCCTGTTTTTATTGTTCTCCTTTCTTTTGATTCTTGTAACATAGAAATTAAAAAAAAAAAACAGGTTTAGCATTATAAAGTATAATATTCCTAAGTTTAGACTGGTTGAGTACTACAAGATTTTGATTGGTCAATTGTGATGAATAATCATGTTATCATTTATTATTAATTAATTTTAAAAACTTTATTGTTAATAAATGCTTCACAAAATTACAATATAACGCATAAAAAACGCAACAAAATAAAAGGGGATTAGTAACGGTATTATCACATCAATTAAAACTAGAGATCAAATAAAGAAAAAAACTGATACTGAATTAGATAAAGAATACAGATATAAGAATACAATATACAGGAGAGAATCTACAGAATACAAAAAATATGAGAAAGATGCATTAAGTAATCAAAAATATCCCATAAGAAAACGATAAAAATAAGAACGATGGTGTTATTAATATAAAAAAATAATTATCGAGAAAATGTTAATAGTCCGCTTGAGGCATCAAATTTTTGTAAGAGCTATTACATCGGGAATAGAAATGGAAACATTAATTTCTCCACCTCAATTTAAACAGGATGCCCCAGTAACAAGATCAATTTATTTTAAATGCCATAAAAAATGAATTAATAAAGTGTATCTCAACATTAAAAAAAATGATAGTTCACCAGGTTATGATGGTATTCAAGCAGATACCATTAAGGAGACACGTTTATAAATAGATAATCCACTATTACATATTCTAGATCTTATATTATAAGCTGGTAAAATACTACTTGAATTTAAAACCTCCATTATTAAATCAGGTTTTAAAACATTTATAATTACAGCTCTATCAGCCTTATAAGTAATTTTGCGAATGTTCATGAAAAATTTATAGATTAGAGTGATTAGACTAATGATTTTTTTTAAATAAATGTTGTATCCTCAAATCAGCAGGGGTGCAGTACAAAAGACGCCATGCATCAACTAATAACTGAAGTAGTAAATAATTTAAATTCCGACTGGAAATGCTTGGCTATTGTATTCCTAGATCTTGCAAGGCCTTTGATACTAAGGCTCATAATAAACTTTTTAATATTCTTGAAAGATTAAGCTAATATCTCGAGTGACGCACAGGAAATTAAGATTGGCACTCTATAAGGCACGGTTTTGGGCCCAGTACTTTTTATAATTATAAATAATGGTAAATATTTTAACAGCAGAGGTAAAGTTAAATTTTGCTAGTCCGAAATTCAAGGACAACCAAGATAAAACTAGTTGATAAACTTAATATAATTTTGGCCACAAATTTACCATTTTTAACAAAATTTGGACATTGTCTTTTGTTTTATATGGCAAATCTTCAACTTATTTTTTTTTAAATTCCGTAACTCTTTTAGGTTTAGCATAATTTAATTTTTTATTTTAAATATGAATTGTGCAAACAGTTTTGCTTAAAAAAGTAATACTTCAAAAATCTCACTACAATCTAAAAATCACACAATTAATAAAGTTATCTATTATCTTTGATTGCATTCTTATTGTTAGTTCTGTTAGTTATTGTTATTTCTTAATTATTGCGTATGACGTGAAAGTCGAAAATCTTGGCCCGCATGAAGTCCTTAACGCAAGACTTTAACGCATTGGATTTTTTTTGCATATAAGGATACATAAAATTAATTGTTTACGAAGATACAATCGCAAGAGAGCAATTAATGGTAAAAAATTTTATCTGCTGCTGATTTTTAAACATGAAATTATTTCTGATTCAGTCATCTTTCAGTAAAAGAATTTTCGAATGAATAGAGTATTAAGACAAATGGAGATAATCTTAACCATTTACTGGCAAATATTCAAAATTTGTATTTTTAATTTATCTTTTGATTTTGTCATTCATTCGAAGTGTAATAAAGCAATTTAAATAGTTTATGAAGTCGTTTATGTTAAGTGCATTGAAAACTTTAAATGTAAATATCTAAAAAAGGGTTAATCGTAGCGAGATTTTTGAAGTATACCTTTTTTAAGCAAAATTGTTTGCATACTACATATTTTAAATAGAGAATTAAATTATGCTAAGCCTAAAAAAAATACGGAATTAAAAAAAAACAAAATGTTGCTGGTGGCGCCCTTTATGACATAAATTAAAAAAATGTTAATGTTAAGATTTGCCATCTAAACAGAAAGCCATGGTACAAATTTTGTTAAAAACAAACAATAAATGCTAAATTTATGGCCAGAATTCAAAAAAAAAAATATATTAAGTTAATCACCATGTATCTTGGTTGTCTTTGACTTTTAGACTAGGATATAACTTAAACTTTTTTCAAAAGGAATCTGATTTTAAAATATTTACTATTATTTATAGGACACCCTGTATATCAATTTATTATTAAGAGTACAGGTGGATGGTCTACTAGTATTAAGATACTGCATAAGTGCAGATGATACGGCCATTGTAATTTTAGGAACGTCTGTGGACAGTGTAAAGAACAAATCTGTAAATAATTTTACTATAATAAAAAATTGACTTCAAACCTTTAAATTATCATAAAACTTCTACTACTATAACTATAATTATGCTTCTATTTTAGTAGGTAATCACTGTATTAAAAACTTTATCTACAAAATACCTTAGAGTTGTAATTCATAAGCTTGTGAAATTGCAACTACATATTGATAATATTTCCAACAAAATTTGAAAACTAATTAATAAATTTTACTTATTGAGGGAATTTTTAAATACTACTTTCACATCTAGGTGCTCGACATTAATTTAAATGGGATTTCTATGATTGAAAAGGTCGTTATGGCAAAGGCAATACATTCTTATATACTAATAAAATGATTAAAATCTCAATACAAATACCACCTTTCTATAATATTTTTGTACTGGATAAAACCTGATGGATTAACCTTAATTAGAATTAAAAAGAATTCACTGACAATTTAATTATTTTAGTCACTTACAAACCTTTTTTCGATAGGTAAATCAAGGGGTAGGATACTTTCCACCTCAGGTAACAGTTTATCCAAGTCAGGACTAAAATCAAAAGGGGTCTCCTTAAAAATCCCGAAAATTCTACATTCGAAACATCGGCACAAGCACAAAAAGAAAAAATTCAAACTGCTAAAGCCCCTGGTTCTGTCCGACCCGAAGATCAACCAGGAAATCGAGAAACTTATCTGTGATTTTGTTAAGTTTTGCGTTATCGCGTCTAAGCAACCTAAAGAAAACGTACCCGAGCAAATAATCAAATCGATAAAGAAAGTAACGAAAAAAAGAAGAACCACCGATCATATGGAAAAAAAGAAAAAGAAGCAGAACGTTAGTACAACGGTTAATAAAGTAAGAACGTATTTTTGTCGATAAAAATATCGTCTTAATTATTAAAATTTATAGGTTCCGACCTGTAACGACCAGCGGCTTCCATTAAAAAAACGCCACTACCATTTGGTGAGCAGCAGTAGCGAGAATCATAAAGAAAAGCAGGAAGTAGAAGAGGAAGTCGAGAAAGTATCTGAGAAAGTTTTAGATGATGGAAAAAGCAAGGCTGAAAAGAAAGAAAAGGTTAAGGAGAAGGATACCAAGGCACCGAAACCTAGCCCTCTGACTAAGGATATTATTAATAACAATGAGTATGAATTTAAAGTAAGTATTATTATAATAAAGACAAACTCCTTTGCAGAAAGTCTTTGCTTTTTTGATGTTTACTTTGAAAGATTTGTGAGGCTGTTGAAAAGAAAATATGATATCATTTTAAAGTCTTTGTTTAAATTATCTAATGATCATTTATTTATATGTACCTATATGTTTTTTTAAGCTTGGATTTTTTTCTCAATTACTTTAGATTTTTCAAGTTTATTTTTTATTTTATTTTAAATTGTACTACAAATTTTTTACAGTGCTTGGCAAGGCTCGTAACTAAATACACAAATTTACTTAAGATGATGTAGGTTAGTATCATCCGCAACTTTCCTCTGAAGATCTTACAATTCTTAAGGTCTTACTTTGACCAATAAAAATTGATGGTTTACAGTATCAAATTCCTTTCAATAGAGAAAATCAATGGTGTATTTATGATAATATGAAAAACTATCTGATACTCTCATCTCAACACTACCTAAAATTAATAGCTAAACTACTACAATGTTTTTGGCTAATCTAAACATAATTATTGTTTAGTTCTACTTTTTAGAACAAATAAACTAACTAAATTGTCTTTTCTAGTCTGAAAAAACGGAAAAGTCTCTGGTGCACGTAGACGAAGCGATAGAAGCGTGCATAAATAAGTTCGCCGACAAGAATCTCAAAATAAACGAAAAATCACCGGAAAATAAAGTGGTGCCGGCGACCACGCCGAAAAAACGCCACAGATTAGAGAATTTAAATCTAGAGATGGAAGAAACCACATCGGATCTTAAACCTACCTTGGAAATTAAAACTGAACAAGTTAACGCCAGTTTCGAGGAAATCGAAAAGGTGAAGACGTCTATTACGGTCCAGTCGTTTATCAACGAGCTTAAAATCAAAAGAAACTTGATGAATCAGAAAAGTGTTGAGAAAGAAGATACCAAAGCCGACACGAAAGAAGCCGATATGAAAATAAAAAATGAGGATGTACAGGCGGCTAAGGTAAGCATTTTTTTTTCATTTAAATTTCTTAACCATGGTTTCATTCTTTTAAGCTTTTAAAGAGAGTTACTATGTTTCGTCTATTGGTCGGAAATATTCATTCGAATTTTGTGAGAATTTTAATTACAGACAGTTTTAAATCGTGGTTTTCATATTTAAGTTTCAAATTCTTGGCTGGATCAGTGACCTTAAGTTTTAAGAATAAATGCTAAAAAATAAATTGGCAGTGTGGAATAGTAGTAACAACAAAAGGGGGTTCAATGCATTTAGTATAAATAGAAATATACAAAAAATGCTACGAAACAAACAAATACAAATGTTGGAAGTTCAGCAAAAGCAAACGAAAGAAACAAATTGTTTGTGATTAAAAATATTATTTCAAAAAATTTTTGCAAATTACCGGAGGTAATATGTTTCGCTTAAACAATTAGGCATCTTCAGACCTCACTGCAAGACAAAGTTTATAAAAATATTACTTGAATGGTCAAAGACCATTACACATACAGTAGTGGCCATAATTATAGCAACAAGTACATTTTTCCTTCAAATTATATGATGTGGTAGATTAGAAAAAAAACTGGTATATATTATGATGTATTTTTTACAAAGCTTTTTATTTATGTTTATTTTTTTGTTACTTTATAAAAGAAATAAAAAATGGGAATTTTTTTTACGAAACGGGTTGGACAAAATTATAGCAACACATTTTAGAAAAATCTATTTATTTATTCTCCAAAGTCAAAATAAGATTACAATACAATAATATTCTTCAGTATTTAGTATAGTACCCTTTAGCCCTTATAACAGCAATGCATCTTTTTGGCATGGATAAAATAAGTTTGTTTATAACATCATGATCGATTGACAACCAAGTATCCTGAAGAGCTTCGAAAAGTTCTCCAGCATTTTTGAAATTCCTGGTTCTACACCTGTTATCCACAATTTCCCAAAAATTTTCTATTGAATTTAAATCCGGAGATTGGGAGGGCCACTTCATAACATTAATTTTTTCATCATGGAGAAACTCTTTTATTAACCTTGAAGAATGTTTTGGATCATTGTCATGTTGAAGTTGATATAACAGCGGCATATTTTCTTCAGAATAGGGTAACATAACATTCTTTAATATATCCTTGTACATAAATCGATCCATAATCCCTTCTATTCTGTGAAGAGGTCTCATACCATACCCCGAAAAACAGCCCCACACTAAAACTGAACCACCACCATGCTTAACCGTAGGAGAAGTGTACCGAGGATTAAATCTTTTGCCTACAGGACGTCGAACGTATGCAGCACCATCACTTTTAAATAAATTGAATTTTGATTCATCGCTAAAAATAACTCTGCGCCACTGATCAATAGTCCAGCCCTGGTGTTCTCGAGCAAATTCAAGTCGGGCCTTCACGTTCTTCTTGGAAAGAAGAGGCTTTTTTGCTGGTCTGCGTCCAAACAACTTATTTTCAAATAGACGCCGCCTTATGGATCGTTCACTAAGATCGGAACACCCACTGCCATCCAAAAGCCCTTTAATTTTTGAAGAGGACAAAAATGGGTTTTGCCTGGAAATCCGAACAATCATTTTGTCACTTTTTTTTGAAGTTTTCCGGGGACGTCCCGAATTTCTTTTGGGTACTACCAGCCCTGTGTTATTGTATCTTTTCACTATACGTGATACAACTGATCTGTGAAGAGCAAAATTTTTTGCAATGGATGACTGTTTGATGCCTGACTTATACTGATTAATTATAAGTTGCCTCACTTCAACAGACACGGTTTTACCACGACTCATACTGTTATTTAAATAAGTTAATAACTACCAAGAAATCACAATATAAATTGTTTCAATATTGCACTTCAACAGATTGAAAGAGCACTAAATTTCAAATGTTGCTATAATTATGACCAGGTGAAATATTTGCAATTACAAATATTTATTGTCAGCAAAAAAACAGGTAAGCTTTTTTTTATTTGAATGAGAAATTTTGTTTAAATATTAAGAGGCCATCTAAACCAGTGGCGTACTTTTACGATTAAAACATACATATAATAGTTATTATTAAATATTAGTAAAATTCAGATTTGTTGCTATAATTTTGGCCACTACTGTACAGGGTGGGCCAATTTAGACGTTTTCTTATGGGAAGTCATGTCCCTGTTAGAGATAAAAAAATTTTGACCTCCATTCTCCGGGCTCAAATTTTAAAAGAAGTTTATTGAAGCAAATGAAATTTTGCTATGGCAAACAGTTTGGCCGCTAGAGGGCGTTTCTGAAATTTGGTCATTTTCGTTTTTCGGCTATGGCTGTTGTGTTTTTAAAGATAAATGATTTCTGTAAAGACTTTCTTATAGCACTTTTAAGCGCTTAACATGCTCATGATATTTAAATTTATACAGGGTGCTTCATTATTAAATTTTTTTTTTTTTTTTTTTTAAATGGAATGCATATTATTTTTTTGCATTTTCTTGTAGCCCTTAAAATTCCCTTTTCAAATATATATAACACTAATAATCTAAATTTAATAGTTTACGATATATAAATAAATTTCTTAAATATTAAAAACACGTAGGTAATGACCCGCCATTTTAATCGCGTAAACGGAAGAGTAGGCGTGTTTTAAACTGCTATAAGTGAAGCTTAATATTTACATAAACAAACTTGTTTTTATAATCTATGTTTTCCTTTGTATTTATATTTTGATATTAGAATCCAAAAACGTATCAATTTTTCAAAAAATTCCATATGATTAGATGTTTTATCAAATATAATGAGAATTTAAGGGCCTCCAATATCAACGTCCTTATTAAAAATAAGTGCAGTTATTTAATACACTCAAAGATTAAAAAAGGACGTTTTAGGTTCTGTATTTTTTATTTGTGATACTTCAGTAAGCGCTTTTAAAAATCAAAAGTAAATTAAACAATAGCTCCTGTTTTATTAAATATTAATTATATTAATGGACAAATACAGTTATAAAAACAAAATAATACTGTAAAAAAAAAAAAAAAAAATAAAAGTATTTATTTATTTATTTATTTTAAACTTAGAATATGAACTAACAAACAAAAAGTAAAAACCAGATTTTATTTTTTTATTGATATTTTAACTAAAACTGCAACTCTATATATTACGTACTTATAACAAGTGTTCAAACTGAGCTCCTTCCTGATCAATGCACCAGCGGCTACGTTTTTCAACATTATCAACAGCGTTTCTTAATTCAATATTTGTTATTGTTGCAAATGCATTATGTAAAGCTTCTTCCAACATTACTCTTGAAGTAATTGGCTGTTGGTACACCAAGTCTTTTATTCTTCCCCAAAGATAAAAATCTAAGGGTGTTAAGTCAGGGGATCTAGGCGGCCAACGTATTGGACCTTGATTTTCTATCCACTGCTCACCAAACTGCTCATTTAAATAATTACTGACCACTCTAGAATTGTGCGGTGGCGCACCATCCTGCTGGAAAAATATAGGATGCCTCTGCTGGACTAGAGACAATTCCTCTAGGAAGCGCTCAACTTGCGTTTGCAGAATTTGTAAATATCGCTCTGAATTTAACTGTCCATCATAAATATAGGGACCAATAAATCTACCACGAAATATGCCTACCCATACACTAAAACTGTAACGGCCTTGATTTCTTACAGCCACCGTTGCGTGAGGATTTGCTCTAGCCCAGGTATACCTATTATACCTATTAAAAATGCCTGCACTACTAATCGATGCTTCATCCGTCCAAATACAATTGTAGCCAAATGTTGTATCTTGACCACACTTTTGCAAATACCAACGACAGAATTCCAATCTTCTATCACGATCCACAGGAAAGAGATGATGAACTTTTCGGGTTCGATAAGCTTTATACCTATATTTTTTTTAAATCCGTCTTGCAGAGGTCCTTGGCACACCAGTTTCTACTTCCAATTTCCGGGTGGATAGATTAGAGTTATTTTCAATTGCGCCCAAAACTGTTATATCCAATAGTTCTTGATCGTCATTTATATTATTATTAGCATTTCTTCGCGGTTTAGCAAAAGAACCAAAATTAATAAGGTTTCTTTTTAATTTCTCAATCTGGATATCGTCGTTGATATAAATTACAGGCCTCTCTTGCATTTTCATTACATTCAATAAAACATTTAATCATATCGAATTTTTCATAGTTTTGATACATTGTGATTATCACATAAAAGAAATACAAAGTAAAACAGATTATGAAAATAAGCTTGTTTATGTCAAAATGACGTATTACTCAAAGCAGTTTGACAACCGCCTACTCAACCCTTTACGCAATTGTTTCACCCGCAATTGTGTCACCCGCCTACTCTGTTTTTTAGGCGTTTTAAATGGCACGGCATTATAATTTATTGATACTTAAGAAATCTATTTATATCTCCTAAACTAATGAATTTAGATTATAAGTGTTATACATATTTGAAAAGGGAATTTTAAGGGCTACAAGAAAATGCAAAAAAATAATATGCATTCTATTTAAAAAAAAAAAAATAAAAATTTTAATAATGAAGCACCCTGTATAAATTTAAATATCATGAGCATGTTAAGCGCTTAAAAGTGCTATAAGAAAGTCTTTACAGAAATCATTTATCTTTAAAAACACAGCAGCCATAGCCGAAAAACGAAAATGACCAAATTTCAGAAACGCCCTCTAGCGGCCAAACTGTTTGCCATAGCAAAATTTCATTTGCTTCAATAAACTTCTTTTAAAATTTGAGCCCGGAGAATGGAGGTCAAAATTTTTTTATCTCTAACAGGGACATGACTTTCCATAAGAAAACGTCTAAATTGGCCCACCCTGTACATACTATCTACAAAAAATATAATAATACATATATACATTCAAGAATAAAATGTCACGGATACATTTAAAAAGAAACAAGCGTCACTCAAAAACAAGTTTTAGTCCAAAGTAACAATGTAATCTACCAACCAAAAATAAATTAATAATGGGCAATGATATATAAAACTTAAAATGCAGGTAGGTTGAAAGACCCGATAAAATTTACAATTAAAAGAAAACAATATTTATATCAAATATATAAGACAAAATACATCTATAAAACTCTCCTAGGCAGTATAATATGTAATTTTTTTTTGTTAGTAAAACTTTGTCTTGTAGGGAGTTGTATTTTATATTTTAGGTCTGATGATGCTTAATTCCTTAAGCGAAACATGTTACCTATCATTTATTTGATTATATAGTTTTTTTTTTGAGACCGAGACTATGGTTTTCCGTTTTGTTGTAAATAAATATAAAATACACTTTAAATAAAATTTCTATGGCAAATTTTATAAATCAGAGTTTAAATATATTTAGCATAAGAAATATTCAAAAAATACCACAAAACAATTAAATACAAATGTTGGAAGTCCAATAAGGACAAAGAAAAGAAAAAAAATTGTTTAGGACTAAAAATATAAGTAAAAAAAACTTTATTGCAAATGACAGAAAGACATTATCACTAAATTAAAAATATTGATATATATATATTGATATATAGTATATATTGATATATATATATATATTGATATATATATATATTGATATATATATATATTGATATATATATATATTGATATATATTATTCCTGATTTTGGAGTGTTATTTGATAAATACAGTTTTAGAAATCTCTGGATGCAATTTTCAATCAGTTGCTATTTTAAATTATAAATACACTTTAAATAAAATTCTTATGGTAAATTTTATGAACCTGATCTTATAATGTTAATAATATTATATTAAAATGTATTATTTTTCAATTAATGTATTTATTTATTTAAGAATAAAATAAAATATATAAGTACATATAATAATAATATGAGACAACTATAAAAAATATGATAAATAATCAATGATATGGAAATTAACAAAATTATAGCAAAAATTTGAAATAATAACAAAAACGTATAATATTGAAAAGTTAGTAGGGGAAGTCTTTTATCCACAAATAAAATGCTAATCCTCTAACTTCAGGAGTGATGCATTTCGGCAAGTGTTCTTGCCGTCATCAGACTCTAAAATATATTACAAACAGTTCAAAAACATATACGAACATTTTTTTCCTTGACAGGTGAAATAAAAAATACAGATAAAATTATGAAATTGTAAAATACTTACCGAGTTTATTACTTATTTGTAGAGAAAAGACTTCCCCTACTAACTTTTCAATATTATATTGACTCCACTTCAGAATGGACTTTTTCCTTAATATAAAAAACGTATAACATAACCTACCGGACAATTTTAATCTTTTAGTTCCTTAGTTATTACTACGAGATTAAGTTAATAAAATTCTCTCATCATTCTGGTGATTGAAGGAAAGAAACCGTAATTAGACGTAGTAATGGAAAACATTAGTCGTAATTAGAAAGCGTAATTATTTTTTATTGCCCTTGTATTTTCTAAAATACAAGAGCAATAAAAAATTCCATTTAATACTTTCTAAAATTAAGTTAATTAAAACGAAACGCAAAGCAGATCTGTCTATTTTAAACCTTTGTTGGATGTATTACTAAGAACAAAGATGTTTAATGCGAAAGCATGCAAGTATTTGGGCAAACGGTTCTTTTACATATGTGTGCTCTAAAAGCCAATTTGTAATTAATTGATTTTTTTCTTGCATGGATTCCAGAGTAATATAAAATTAGGCATAGATTTTTAACAGAGACCTTAAATTCAATTATATTAATGCCTAGTTTTCTAAAAAAACTACTTACTTGTAGACATAATGATTTCCATGTGTATACAACCAAAAAGTCACCTATAAAAAAACCAATAAATTTTACAAAAATGCCCGTTTTTAAAATAGCTAGAAAAACATACTTATATAGTTGAAGTTTTGTGATAATTTATATAGAAAGCTACAACTCCATTGTGTTCTTCAATACCTTATACAGCACATACAGTAAGCTTCTTCGTCTTTAGTATAACGTTTCCGGTTGTTAATTTTTTGTAACAGAACTACAACAGTTTATTATGTGCGTAATATGCCGAGAGAATTAGTTAATTTTATTTAAGTATAAGTAGGATTTTATTTTATGCTTTATGACATTTAGGATGTCAGAGTTGAAATTCATTATATCATGATTTCAGATAAAAGATATATTAAGTTATTATCAAGTTGTGTTGATGAACAAGCACCAAGAAATATTTAATAAATTTCCAGAAAGTTTCATCAATATATTAAAAATTTTCTGAAATACCAAATCACTAACTTGAGTGCTGTATTTTAGGTTCAAAAATCTGTGTTGGTCTCTCCAGAAAGCACAAAAAAGAAAGTGAGAAAAAGAAGAGCTTATAACAGAACAGGATTTCCAACTGTGAAAAAGAAAAAGAAAAAACTCATTAGTGCAACAGAAGAGGACGAAAAGCAGGAAATCGCTGAAGAAGCAAATGGTAACATCGAAGCTGCAGTGTGTGATAGAGTGCCTCAAGAGGGTGAGCACAAATTTTTCCCTTTATTTTTTAAGCATTGTCATATAATATGTAATCAACAAATTTCTATTAGGTGAAGAAGTACAAACATTTGTCGAGCGTAGCAGTAGAAACAATTCAATGCAAGATCTGACGAGAATCGATAGAAGTGCCAAATTTAGTAGACATTTTTCGGAAGACATAAGCGATTGCGAAAGTCTTCCGTTGGATGAACGGATCGATTTTGATGCGGACGGTTGCAGCAGGTGAGTTTTTTTTTAACTAATAATAATTGATGTAAAAAGCAAAAGATGTTTAAATTAAATCTATATTATTGTGACTTATTCATAATTAGTAACTTATTTTGTGGGGTATTACGTCACTATTTCAGTAAATATCAATTTAAAAATACTATCTCACACGCTCAATTATTGAAAAAAAGAAAATAGACTTATTCACGTATTTAGAAGAAATATGAATTTAAGTCTATTAGTCTTTTCAATTAAAAAAATAAATAAATTTAACACACTTAAATCTGATAACACTATTTAAATTCCTCTAGCAGATAAAGTTAATGCTACTGTTCTTAAAGTATTAACACTTAGGAAAATACAGTAAATTTGGTTACCATGATTAATTATTCTAAATTATCTAAAGATCTTACAGAAAAAATTAAAAGACAAATTTATAATTTAACATAAAAACCAATTTTCTAATATTGATGCGTTTAAATTAACTTAGCTGTTTTGTTATTAATTTCATAAAATAGCAACCACATTTTTGTGGTTTACCAAAAATGTATTAAATGTTCCCTTAAGACTTATCTTTGGTAGCATAAATTCACCTACTTACCGTCTTGAAAAATATCTTTTAAATATTTTTCACCAATTTTACGTAATATATTTATGGAAAATCCAAAAATCTCATCCATTATTCTCTAAGAGACCAACATACAAAATTGACGAAAAACAAAGAAAAACACAAAGTCACGGTCTCACAACATGTAATAAAACGGGCTACACGTGTTTCGCTCTATAAGTAGAGCATCATCAGGTCTTATAGTTAGAGCATCATCAGGCCTTTAGGCCTTTTAATTTTTTAAATGACATTAACTCCAAAGAGAATCTACACTCGAAAATGAGGCTGATGATCTACTTCCTTTTTTTGATATTTTAATAAAAAAATATTTACAAAATTTTAAAACTAGAATTTACCGTTAACTAACTTATAAATAATATCTTAATTTTAATTCTAATCATCCAATAATAATAAAGAGAGGAGTGGTAAAAAGTTTATATTATAGTGATAAATTTGTAATAATCAAAATTTTTAAAACTGGAAATGATTTTATTAAATATTTCTCAATTCAAAACAATTATCCAAACAAATTTTTAGAAAATTGCTTTAAAGAACATAATAATCGCGTATAAAATTAAATCAACCACTTTTTACCACAAATCTTATTTTACCGTTTATTCCTGGTTTTTTTTTTGATAAAATTATAAGATTTGCTTAAAAATTTAATACATAAAATTCCTTGTACTTGTGGTAAATTTTACATAGGTGCCATATGTAGACTATTACCAAAAAGAATTAATGAATTACCAAAATTACCAAAAGTCTTACATAAAACATTTTTTTTTTTATAATGAAAAATTACACAACACGCATTTGACAATAACCATATTATAATAAACTGGTCTGCATCTTCGAGGAACCAATTTCAAAATTACGCAAATTAAGGAAAGAGCAACCGTAATGTTAAATGAAGATAAATGAATAGTTACTTGTTCGGTTGATTTTAATAATATTTGGATTTATTTGCTAAAGAGAGATAGAACGGGACATTCTTAAAACTAATTGATTATTAGAAATATATTTTATTCATGTATTTTTTATTATTAATTTATGTTAGTATCACACCCTTTACCTTTTAAAAAATACCTTTGTATTTTCTTTGTGACTTTTCAGAACAGGTTATTAAAATAAAATAAGTGTCAGTTTAAAAAAAAAGTCTTTGATAACAAAAAACATTTATTTAAGATGTATCAAAGAGATATTGGTAGTAGATTTTGATACCGAAACGTTGGTTTAAATTAGGTTTTCTTATTTAATAAATTAAAAAAAAAATTAGTTAGGTAGGATATTGAAATAAAAAACGAATTTAGAGGTCCATAGATAAAACCTCATATCCTGGGTCCATAAATAATCTAATATACCTCAAGTTATTTACTACAAATTATTGTATTTAAGAATTATTGGGTTAAATTAATATAATGGTCCGGGAGCCCACTGCAAAAAATCTAATCAAGAATATATACGACCAAATTTTATCTAAAAAGATCAGTTGTACATTGTACAACAATAAACCATTGGCAGCCATACTCGTATCCGTGGCGTTGTAGGCGATAAAAATTTTTTAACAAATTGAAAATTTTTAAATTTGCATCAACAATATATACGCCCAAATTTCACACCGTTCGATCGGTCTGGATGTCCTGTTTTCAAAAATCCCTTGCCGCCGTGCCTAGGCCGTGGCAAACCCCGTGGCTACTGCAAAGAAAATTCGACTCGAAAAAAAAAGTGAAAACGAGCCTTGACGTTCTTCTTTGAGAGTAACGGTTTTTTGGCGGGGCGACGAGCAAGTAAGTTGACGTCAAGTAATCTTCTCCTTACGGTACTGGAACTGAGGTTTACTACTCCACCCCCTTTTAATTTTGCCAAAATTTGGGAAGAAGACAAAAAAGGATTTTCTTTGGAAATCCGTAGCAGCTGCCTATCCATCCTCAAATTTGTTTTTCTGGGTCTACCAGGAATGGGCGCCGTGCAGCTGTTCCAGTAAGGCGAAATTTTTTGCAAACTCTGGATACGATTGACCTGTGAAGCCGTAAGCTTCTTGCAATGTCACTCTGCCTAACACCATTTTCGTAATGCTACACAATAATTTTTCTTACATCACCAGAGACGGGTTTTGAGCGGCCTATTTTAAGTTGATTCTGAGATTCAAAAATAACAACTTTACAGCAGGTAAATCGATATTTAACTGATAAAATAAATGCGAAACAAGAATGTTGCTATATTTATGCACATTGTCTAAATAAACAAACATGAAGTTCCTTACTCTGCATTGGCATTCTTATGATATCTCGGTATATTTATAAATAATACAGAGGCGTGTACTTAAAAGTAAAGAAATAATATGGAATAAATAAAGGAGCAAATACTATTTTTGAAAACATCGCTTGTTGCTATGCACAATGCTGTATGTAGGATGTAATATGACAGCCACGAAGTTGCGATTAAAAAGCCTTCTGTTGTTATAATAAAAATAAGTCTGTCCTTTTCCACATACATCATCAGAATGTTTATTAAGGCATAAAAGTGGCTGTAAAATAAAAATAATAGTTTTTGATACCTTGTACAGTTTTTTCAATCCATTATACCAGAATTATACGTAAATCAAAAACAAAAGCACTTTTTTTTCAGATAATCAATTCCACCCCAGCAATAATGTATAAGCTCTGTATTGTTAATATGTGCTTTATAGAGAAAGTAAATAATCATACTTTTGTTTAATTTCAAAGCAATTTATGAAATGAACTTTAGCACTTCCCTGAACGTTCACAACTTATACCTCAGAAAAACACCGTAGTATCAATTTTTAACGACAAGAACTATGAAAGTTCAATATTGTTTCACATTGCATTATAATATTAAGGTATAATGATTGATGTTTTCACATTTTTTCTATTGTTGAAGAATATTTTTGAACTACCCAACTAGCAATTTTAATTACGGCTATAACATTGTTTGCCTATATTACTTTATTCAAAAATCGGTAACTGGTACCAAAAAAATATCTTATAAGTTTAAATAACTGCCAAGTAAAAAATAGTAGTAAGAAATACGTAATTTTAACTTAATACTTGACTATATAGTAATTATTACTTTGCGGTAACTCTGATGGTAGCTGATACCGCTTAGCGACCTGACCTAATTACCTTTACAGCGTCGTTACTATAAAGTAGAAAAGATTGGTCGGTGGGACGATTAAATGGGAACTTTTAAGTAAGCGCGATTACAAAGTTAAATTTCAAGTTCTTGCCTTGACTACATAGGAACATCAAAATATTACCACGCAGTAATACACTTTGAAGTAATATTATCAGTAACAAGACCGAAATAGTTACCCTTATTTCTTATAAGTAATAATAAGTAATATTTACCACCTTGGCTATTAAAGCAAATTACCTTTAAGTAATTATTTCTACTATGACTATGTAGTAAAATATACGTTATAGTAGCATTTTTTTGAAATAATTTACTTATTCCTAAGTCATTTTTACTTTGAAGTAACAAAAGAAACTTCTTGGTAGCTCTAACAACAATTCGCCATATTTTTTTAAAATTATTTGACTCCATTTTGTGAAAAGGTATTGTACGATTTTATGAATTTGCTAAAATCGGAATACTTTTACATTTTATGCAATTTTTATTATATTATAGACTTCTTATATTTATAGGAGTAAAGAGGAGTGAAAAAAATTATCTACCTTCTTTAAAAAATTAAATTTAAATATTTAGACTTGGTATATTTTTTTGTTAAAAGTCATTATTTTAATGAGGCGTTCTTTATTTTCGTCCCATATTGCCTATGTTTAACAGTAAAATTTGCTTCGTTTACATTTTTCCACTTCGGTAAGCGATAATATCAGCTATATTAAATACAATATGAAGTAGATTATCCCCGATACAACGCCATCACTTAGAATAAAGACGGACATATAAAATTATTTGTGTTGACAAAGAAAGAGAATCAAAATGTTTGCATAATATTGTCTCAGTAACTTCTTAGTAACTAGCACTGCACAATTACTACTTTATGACATCCCGAAAACCATTATGGGACGTTAAAAAGAAGTTCCCGGGACGATAGAATTACGTATTTGCTACAGCAAAATCATTCCCAATTTTGGTAAAAAAGTGGTAACAGAACGGTGCCTAAACGGTTTCCGCGACTAGTAACCACAACTTTAAAGTATTCTTTATAGTCGCGATTACGTAACTATTGCCCAAAAAGGTTGTTGGGTAAGTTTAAGTATTTTACGTTATAATTGGTAGATGTATAATATACATGCATTTTACATATTCTTTGATCATATAATAGCTACAGCAATATGCTTTACAGTCAACACTGTAAAAAAACCCAAATAACAAACCTCTATGTTGAGACTTCAAAAATATAGCTGATTGCTGAAATGCTGGAAGCTGCTAAAACTTCCTGATAGTTTGCTAATATGTTCATGCAATAAAATAATTTCATAATTAGAACAACAATAATAAAAATTATAATTATGATGATAGAAATGATAAAAAAAAAGAATATCGAGCTATTAAAAGAGAAAAATTCCGAATCCAATAATGTCTGTTGTGGCACAAGAAACGAGTGCAATAATAACCCTGTCCTACTCCACGGCGCGCGCTCTCGAGCCGACTCTCGCGAGTCGAGTAGAATTTTCTTTGCAGCCACGGGGTTTGGCAAGGCGGCAAGGGATTTGATGAAAACAGAACATCCAGACCGATCGAACGGTGTGAAATTTGGGCGTATATATTGTTGATTCAGATTTAAAAATTTTCAATTTGTTAAACAATTTTTATCGCCTACAACACCACGGATACGAGTTTGGCTGCCAATGGTTTATTGTTGTACAATGTACAACTGATCTTTTTAGATGAAATTTGGCCGTATATAAGCTTGATTAGTATTCTTGATTTTTTGCAGTGGGCTCCCGGACTATAACGAAAGGTGTTCAAAATTTAAGTTTATGTTTCTTCTATACGTGAATAAGTCTATTTTTTTCTGCTTTTCAGTAATTGAGCGTATGAGATAGTACTTTTTAATTTGATATTTACCGAAATATTGACGTAATACCCAACAAAATAAGTTACTAAGAAAATCTTTATGATTAAATTTTTAGTCGTTCTGAAAGCGTCGTTGATAAAGGAGAAGGCGATTACGAAACATTGTCTCTCCTAGAGACGTCAATCGAGCGACTAAAATCAAGATTGGACCCGAAAAAAAGAAAAAGGGGCACTGATAAAGGACTTAGGCAACCAGGTAATGTTAAAAATGCCGCTTGCTAATGATAGCAACTGATTGACGCATGTTTTACTTAGATCCGCCAGCAAATACGTATCCGAAACGCCGGAGAAGAGAAGTTTCTCCGGCCAGTAGCATAGAACCGTCGTTGGATAATCGACTGAGAGATAGCACCAGTGCATCGGGAGACGAACTCACTAAGAAAAACAAAAAAGGACCGAAATGGAAAAAGAAGTATTTACTGGCCGGATTATTTTCAGATTATTATAAGCAAGACGAGTAAGTACTACTACTAAAAATACCACTAATTAGCAGTTATCTTAATAAGATAAGCAGTTATCTAACCACTTTTTATTTGAGTTAACCGATGCTGCGGAAGTTAATAAAATATTACATAATTTAAAAAAGAATAGCTCGGGAGATGACGATATTTCTCTTAGAATGCTTAAATATTGTAGCCCGTACATTGATATTTTCCTGGTTCATATAATCAATTGTTGTTTTGAGCAAAATTATTTTCCACTTGCATGGAAAAGTGCCATTGGAATCCCACTAGCAAAAATTTCAAATCCTAATGGTTTTTCCGATTTGCGTATCATAAGTATTTTACCTACAGCGTCTAAAATTTTTGAAAAAATTATGTATAAACAAATTTATGACTATTTCCTATCTAAACATTTATTGCCAAATAATCAATGTGGATTTAGGGCAGGATTAAGTGCATTTACAGCGCTTACTAAAGTAACAAATGACGTTTTGGAAAATTCGGATCGCAGCAATGTCACAGTGCTAGCCCTGCTTGATTATTCCAAAGCATTTGATACAATTAACCATAAACTTTTAATATCTAAGCTAAAATACTTTGGGTTTTCTGCCGACTCAGTATTCTTAATAAAATCATATTTATCCAATAGATATCAAAAAGTTCGGTACCATAATGAGTCTTCTAGCAAGCTGGATATTTTATCTGGTGTTCCACAAGGGTCTATTTTGGGACCCTTGCTTTTCATAATTTACACTGCTGATATTTTATTGTCCTTAAAAAACTGTCATGTAATGGCTTATGCTGATGACACGCAGCTTTACATTTCTTTTCATCCCAATGAGCTTAACGCTGCATCTGCTCACTTAAATGAAGACTTAGAATTGCTAAGTAAGATCTCGTTTGAACATAACCTTAACTTAAATTAAAAAAAATCAAACCTTATGGTCTTTGGTAACAAGAACGCGGTAGAAATAGTCAAATTAAATATGAATATTTGCGTAAATAACAACAAACTGCCCTTTGTAGAGGTAGCCCGTAATCTTGGTATTATTATTGATTCCCAATTACGTTTTAGTTCTCATGTGGAGATGTTAAGACGTAAGGCTTTCTCGAGGCTAAAGATTCTGTTTACAAATAGACACTTTTTAAATTTTAAACTTAGAAAAATGTTAACCGAATCTCTTATTCTTTCAAATTTTAATTATTGTGATTTTATCTATTTTCCATGTCTTGACTCGCTTCACAAAAATATGCTTCAAGTAATGCAAAATGCTTGCGCTCGTCTAATTTTTGATCTTAAAAAACGCGATCACATCTCTCAAAAAATAATCGATTTAAAATGGTTAAGAATGGATAATATTTGGAAACATCACTTGTAATTTTACATATAAATTTTTATCTAATCAAGATCGAAATTTTAATATCTTGTGTACCATTTTTAAAACAAGACGTTCTGCTTACTCTGTCAATATAAGATATAAGTTAAAGTTTTTAATGCCACAATTTCGAACTGCTCTCTATACTAGATCTTTTTCTTATAATGCAATTAGCTTGATTAACTTACTTCCTGACGAATTTCGACTTTTCGATTTTTATAAATTTAAATTTAAAGTAAAAAATTATCTTTTAGATACACAAAATCGTCCAGTGAATTTATGATCTGATTTATTTTTGTTTTTTTTTTTTGTATCTTTAAGACGCTTCTCGCTGCTGCTTCATAGATTGTTCAGAACTGTATATGGGTCTCCCCTCACATCGATACTGGAAGTGGTGTATTGAATGGCTCTGTTATGTTTTTGTTTGTAATATGGCTAACAGTTTAGGGATTGATTCTCTTTTTTTCTTCTCTTACTTTTAGTAAGCATAGGTACATGCACATGGTTAAGTAGAATAGCATTTATTTGCTAGACTTCGCCATTCCTGTACTATTTAAATTACATTATTTTGTATATTATTATTTGTTAAAAAAAAAAATTGTAACTTTGTTTGACTTATTAAAGACCTTATTTATTTATTTATTTATTTATTTATTTTAATATTTTTGTTTACTTGTTTTAGGACTTCTCGTCAGGAAACCGTAAAGTTGTCGAAAAATGTCGTATACAATCCGGAGGAACACCCTTACGGCTTATTACCTCCCCCTTACCACTGCGGTAAATATTTACGGTATCGCAAAGTTGATTTTCAACTACCGTATGATATTTGGTGGCAGCATACGCACGAGCAGCTCTCTGGCAAGGATATTGTGCCTTCTTGGAACTATCGGTAAGTAGCAGTTTATTAATTTTAATTTATTTCTAGTTAAATACTCTGAAAAAAATTTAAATATTAATCCAACCATGGATCAACTACTTGGAATAAAAAAAATTCAGACAGAGGCTTTAAATATTTAATTTAAAGAGATTTTTTTTTCTACCATTTCTCTTTAAATACTTTATTTTTCAATAAATTTTGAAAAACCATTATACATTTTATACCAAGCACTTCTTGGTATAAAATTAGTTTGATTCACTTCTTCTAGACTTTAAGAGTACTTTTTGCATGATTCTTGGAATCTGAATTAATTGTCCATAAATTCCAGGCAATCAGAGTAACTCTTAAAATCAGAGATTTGTAATAATCTTCCATATTTTTGTAGTAATTTTTTTAGGTCTTCCATTGATCTGGAATAATTTTCCGTGTTTTTTAAGCTTTTGGAAATCTCCTCATTTGACGCCTTTTTCCTGTACTTTCCCTTGAATTTGTAATAGTTCTCATTTTTTTCCAGCCATTTGACTTAATTTTCGGATGTTTTCCAGAGAAATTCTTCATTTTTTGTTCCATACTCTCAAGAGTATTTTTTGTATGCTTCTAGAAATCTGAAATAACTGTCCAAAATTTCCAAACAATCAGAGTAATTTTTCTAATGCTTTCAGAGATTTATAATAATGTTCCATGTTTTTGGAGTAATTTTGTAGGTCTTCCATTGATCTGAACTAATTTTCCAGGTTTTTTGAGCTTTTGGGAATCTCCTCATTTGACGCCTTTTTTCTATACTTTCCCTTGAGTTTGTAATAGTTCTCATTTTATTCCAGGCATTTGACTTAATTTTTGAATGTTCTAGATACATTCTTCATTTTTTTCCATACTCTCAAGAGTATTTTTTTATGCTTCTAGGAATCTAAAATAATTGTCCAAAATTTCCAAACAATCAGAGTAATTTTTCTAATGCTTTCAGAGATTTATAATAATTTTCCATCAAATTTGGAGGTTTTCCATCGATCTGAAATAATTTTCCAGGTTTGCTAAGCTTCTGGGAATATCCTCATTTGACGCTTTTTTCCTATACTTTCCCGTCAATTTGTAATAGTTCTCATTTTATTCCAGGTATTTGACTTCATTTTCGGATGTTTTCCAGATACCTTCTTAATTTTTTTTCCATACCCTCAAGAGTATTTTTTTATGCTTCTAGGAATCTGCAATAATTTTCCAAAATTTCCAGGCAATCAGAGTAATCTATCTAATTTATTAATTGCTTCCAGAGATTTGTAATAATTTTTTTTTCATAACTAATTTATCCATGCTTTCCAGGCTCTCAAGAGCATTTTTTTCAGGCTTCCAAGGAACTGAAATAATTTTACATAATTTGCAAGCTTTTAAAAATGTCTTCAACTGACTGGATTAATTTATTTGATCTCCCAGGTATTTTAAGTAGTTTTTTTATCTTTTTTAAGCTTTTGAACTTATCTTAATAATTTGTAATTTTAATACGTAATTTTCTTATACTTTTCTTGGATTTGAAATTATTTTAATTACATTCCAGGTATCGGACATAATTTTCCAATGCTTTCCTTTGAAATAATTTTCCCAAGGATTTTATACTAAGTTTGTATGTCTTCCAAGCACTTGAACTAAATTTTCTATGTTTTCCAAGCTTTTGGAAATGTCTTTATTTTACATCATTTTCTTACATTATCCTTAAATGCAAAATAATTTACCCATGCTTCACAATAATCCTATGCATTTTCCAGGCATTTAAAATAAATTTTCATATTTTCTAGTTCTAGTGCAGGAAATTCTGAAATGAAAAATCCAGGCCCTTAAATTGATTTTTCCAGGCATTTTAGGCAGATTGTAATAATTTTCCTAATTTTTTGAGTAGTTCCTAGGTTTCTTTGTCATTAGTTTTTCCAGTCCTTCTAAGTGGTTTCGCTGGAGTATTTTTTTCCAGGATTTTAGGGATTTTAAATAATTTTTCTTTATTTTTTTATGTCGTCAAAAATCTGGTTAATTTACAAAACCAAGCAAAAGTTTAAATTTTTTTGCACACAAATAAACAAAATAACCAGAAAATAAAGTGAAAAAAAATAAAAAAATGTGTGGACAAAATTATGGAAACTGAAACAAGCATTAATGCACTAGATTTACTGGAAATATTTTAACGTTTCATTCGAGATTTTATGTCCTCTCTCGATTAGATTTAGATCTGATATCTGAAAAGGCTACTCCATTAGAGCGACAGAATTTTCAGCAGTCCAAGTTTTTACGAGGCAAAACTTGTGCTTGGAGTCATTATATTGCTGAAATACCCAATAGAGAGATTTTTCTTTTTTAGTTAAACTTAAAATAATTTAAGGTTCATATTACCAAACTTTATCGCTCCCTAATATCTGAAATTTACTTTCGGTGTTGAAAAGGACGACATTTCATTTTTGTAGTAAACTTCTCTTAAGTTATTGCGAGAAAGCTACAATATTGCCCTTCGATATTAAAGGCTTCTTTACTGTAGAGTTTTCAATTCAATGTTCTCAGTGTCCGAGTATAAACTGTAAGTCCTAATTCAGTAATTCCTTGGGAAACTGTTAAAACTTTTTGGATTCAAATCAGCATTAGTAATCCTTTTTATTATATTCTCTTAATTTCGAGTTAGTTTCTTTGAATGAATATAAAATAATATTGAATACTGTTTGCACCACTGATAAATGGTTTATTTTGTCTTAAATATACTTCTTTATGCAACTTTGTACTGTACCAATTTTTTTTTTAAGTTCTTAGTGTTTTATTGTTAAAATAGCTGAAAATTATTTATGAAATATATTTTTATTGTCTCTTAAATAGCTACAGACAAAATTTACATAATAATGTTTCGTGCTTATTTACAGCAAAATCCGAACAAACGTTTACAACGTAAAAAATAACGGGGCCGCTTGCGAGCCCCAAAACTGTAATTGCAAATCGACAGAAGAGTGCGGGGACGATTGCATCAATCGTCTCGTGTTTGCCGAGTGTCCGACATCTCATCGGTGCAAAAATCAACGGATACAGAAACACGACTGGGCACCTGGAATAGAAAAATTCATGACTTCAGATAAAGGTAAATTAATCTCTCTTAAGTTGCGATGGAATTTCGTTACAAATGCTACACCTTTGTCTGCCACAAATTAATAACCATATAACCAATATCATAAATTCTTTTTTAGAATTGGGCTACTTTCTACAGCCATGGCATGAGTTAGTTGTGTGCCCCTTTACCTAAAGTATGTAATACCGAGTCCTTACTTACTGACTTACGTCCTATAAGTTTAATGACAATATTATCGAAAGTCTTGGAAAGAGTTGTCTATGCACATTTGTCATTTTATCTTATTGATAAAAATATACTTCCAGTTCAACAATCTGGCTTTAGAGAAGGGTTCAGTACAGCTACCACCCTGTTGAACATCATTGATAATATAATAAGAGCACTCGATAAAAACTGGCCGTAATTTTAATTGCCATAGATTATTCAAAGACTTTCGATGTAATCGATCATGACTTGTTAGTCGCCAAGTTAAAATTTTATAGTTGCAATGAAGTGGTTCTTTCTTTTTTTAAGTCCTATCTCTGGAAATGTACTAAACGAGTACGTGTCAATAACAATTACTGCGATTCGAAACACATAATTTCTGGAGTTCTTCAAGGATCGACTCTGAGACCTCTTTTATTCTTGCTATATACTTCAGATCTTCGTTTAGTCATAAAGAGCTCTAAGGTGTACCAATACGCTGACGATAATCAGTTAAAAGTGATCCAGATGGTATAGGTTTCTAAAAGTATAAATAGAGACCTAGAAAGAACACAATTTTAAGATTAATGCCAATAAAACTAAAGTATTACTATTTGCCAATAAAAATTATCTTACTAATATTTAAAAATTCAATTTGATAATAACCCCCTGACTTTTGCAGAGAGCATCATGATTCTAGGTTTAACTATTGATTCTTCTTTAAGATTCTAAGGACATATTAGTGCTGTCTTGCAAAGGTGTTATTTGCGTATGCGTTTGCTCTATGCTAAAAAACATATTTTAATTTTGAGACCAAAAAAAATTCTTAGTATCGTTAGTGTTCCTCCATGCATTTTAAATTACTGTTTTATATCGTTTATTATCCTTGGCTGGGTAAGATAACCCGATAACCCAACAATGACTGTTGGGTTGAAATACGTGTTGTCGATTTATGTGTTATTTAAGAAAATTTGATCATGTGTCTATATATCTATCGATTGCGGTGGCTAAAATTGTCACAATCCCTTTTTAAGTTTCATATTTTTACATGTATGTTTCGACTCTATAAAAACCAAAGGCCTAAATATCATGATTCATCAGAGAGATATACGACATAAGACTCTGACATTGCCACACCATAGCACAGCTCTTTTCTCACGTAGTTATACTTAAAATGCCGTAACAATTTATAATCGACTTAGACCTATTTTTTAAATTTCAATGTTTCCCTTTAAAAATTATTACAAAACTTTGTTTTTGGAAGAAGAATTGCACGACTAGTTATTTTTTTCTGCGGACTTACAAATGTAGTTAATTAGTTTATTTTATTTTCTTTCAGTTTGTTCTTTGGTTAATTTTTATATTATTGCTTGTTTGTCAAAACAATAATAATAACCTTTATTTAGAAAAAAAAGCTACATATAAAATACAGTATATTTTACAAAATTCAATAAAATTATAATACTTTTATCAACCCAGTGCATTATAACCTACTTTCGTCAGCAGGAGTAACATATATCGAATTTGTAACTATTATTAAGGTTAAGAGATAAAAGTAGCTTTAGCTAATCTTCGCCTTTATGGGCAAATGTAATGTAATTGCATTTGATACGAAATAAAGACATATTTATTTATTTATTTAATATTAAAAAAGTAATAACTAGTAAAAGTTGCAAATAACAAAAAAATATATTCTTGAAAATTTGATATTTTTTAACACACTTCAAGAAGTACTTGTTTTATATTTTAGGTTGGGGCGTACGTACAAGAGAACCGATAAAACAAGGCGAGTTTATTCTGGAATACGTAGGCGAAGTTGTGTCCGATCATGAGTTTAAAGAACGCATGAACAGTATTTATATTAATGACACTCACCATTATTGTTTACATTTGGACAGTGGCCTTGTTATAGACGGACATCGTATGGGTGGCGATGGTAGATTCGTTAATCATTCGTGTCAGCCGAATTGTGAAATGCAAAAGGTTAGTGATTGAGAATTTTTAATTTGGATCCAGTCCTTTTTATGGTCAAAAGTCTGCCTTTCTAATAGCGACATCGGTTCAAATGATTTTAGATATAAATGAATTTTAATTATAAACAAAAGAAAAAAATAGACTAGTAACTTCTACTTCTAAGTACTAAACATTAAATAATTCATTTAAATAATAGTGTTATTTAACTTAAAAAAAAAACAACAACAAATCCAGGAAAAGAACAATAAATTATATTATAAAGAAATAAATAGAATATTTTTATAGTCTTTCTACGTAATTATGTATATTAATATTATATTATTAATATTTTAAATCATGCTTATTTTATTTCAAAAACTATCAAAAGTCTGTGAATTAAACTTGCGCATTTTGCTACAAAAATAATTAATATGGTCACACTATTTTAAATATTGGTTTATCATTATTTAAATATTTATATAGTAGTATGGTTTGTCTCACAGTTCCAATCTCCAGTTTTATAGTTTGAAACAGTTTGACAAACTGATCTCTTTTCTTAAATTAAGTCTCGATCTCCTTTTTTCTAAATCTTCGTTTTTCTAGTTACGTTTTAATATTTCTGATTATTAATGATTTTTGGTACAAATTTCACAGGCAACATCAATAAAAAGTGCACTGCATTTTTGATCATTGTTTAGGCTTCTAATTACTTCAAATTATTACAGTTTGTTTATTTATTTTTATTTATTCTATACAAGCGCAAAATAACCTTCAAAAAAATCGAAATTTTAATTGAATTAGTTTTTTAAGTTACAATTAAGTTTCTCGTAGTTTTGGCCTAAAAGTTCAATTTTTTTAGTGGAGTGTCAATGGCCAGTCCAGGATGGCTTTATTCGCTTTACGGGATATTCGACCAGACGAGGAATTAACTTACGATTACAACTTTTCACTGTTCAATCCTGATGAGGGCCAACCATGCAAATGTGGTAGCGCTCAATGTCGAGGTGTAATAGGTAAGTAAAAACTGAATATTTGTGTTTGGAAGTTTGATTTTTAGCCAAAGAAAAAGTTGAAATAGTATTTGATTAAAGTGTTGACAAATATAAGCTTCTTTATTATTTAAATGATTCTTTATGATCTCTGTACCAAAGCATATAGCTTTTTTACATCACATTTTCTCTTTTTAATAATAAATTAAGATTACTATTATTGTATTTTTAATTTTTGTAAATAAATTCTGTTATCCTTTAGTTGATTGAAGTCTTAGTTGTTTAAGTCCTGAGAATAAACCCCAATATATTTTGCTAATTATTTTTATTGTGCATTTGAAGGTTGCTTTTTTAAAAATAAATTACGTTTAAATGCAGATAAAATGGGGTTTTTATTAAGTTCACACCACGAAGATTACAAGTAAATAAAAGTTACTTAGTTAGAATCCAAATTTAAAGAAAAGTTTTTGCTCAAGCAACAGAATCTAAAATTGGAATTTCACTTGACTCTGCTTAACTATCACATATATAATTTGTGTACTAAACTGTAGCAGTTTATCTTAGAGATCTTTCTAACTAAAATACAGTTTTGTCGTATTACTTTGCTCACTTTGTATCGTGTATAATCATAAGGGTGGACGGTTATGAAAATGTTGCCCATAAATAAGATAGAAAAAGCGATAGATACAGCGTATTAAAATTTAATTTTCAAGTCTGGTTTTTCACTATAGCTCAAGTTGTTTTTGTGATATCGGCATACGGGAATCGGAGATTTTACGGAATGAGAAATATGATTTTATTCCATTTTTTGTCATAAAATGTAGAAGGTACTACTTTTTTATTAACGTAACTGATACAATAATGATTTTTAAGAAAAAAAGATGCCCTACATTTATTTCAGTTAGACAAAGCGTTTTCGAAATATTTGCATTTAAACATTGCGTACCTAGTTCGAAAATAGTTTAGCACTAAATTGAGATAACATTAACAATGAATCAAATAAAAGAAAACAACACATCTAAAAAATGCGCAGACTATCTGCCTTTCAGTTTCAAACATTTTCTTAATCCTTTTACCAAATAGTGCTTTACTTTGGATAAAATTCCTTGTTTATTCTTGATAGCATTGGATTAATCATGAATTCTTTGGATTTGTTGCTCTCGTATACGGATTTCTTCTGTGTAAACTAATTTACGCGTATATAACCCTAAAAGAAAAAATCCAAAGGATTAATATCCGGACTACGCGGAGGCCATGGAAATTCACTACCACGACCAAAACATCTGTTTGATTTGATAATTAACGTTATAAGACCTATTTTTCAAATCAATAAGTGTCAAATCTAATGTCGATATACCTGATATTAGTTTTATGATTGTAAAGTGTCCATAATTACGTTAATTTGTTATCCCTAGTGTTCATGTACTTGAGACTCAACTTGAGCTATAGAGAAAAAACCGATTCGGAAATTAAATTCTAACACTCTGCATCTTATTTATGAGCGAGATTTTACTAAGGCATATTTGACTGAAGATCGATATTTTCACGAGTTTAGCGTAGAATTGCTTTTTGGCGCATTCATTACCGACCAACCAAAGGAATATCTGCGGTGTAGGTATTGAACATTCTTGGAAATATGATATTCTCACTCTTCTCGCCCTCTACGTACTGGAAATATTATTTCAGAGTCTCTGGTAGCTTTGGCACCATATAACAGGTATTCTTAATAATAGATTTGGGCCGATCACTTATGTTTAATTTTTGCATTTGAAAATTGTTTTTTTGCACTTCCATTATTATGCTTGCAATGCAAATGAACGCTGATAATATGGTTGGTTCTTCCTTTTTTATCTTTTCTTCTGACGTTTTCCATGCCAGTTATTGTAACGGTCTTATGAAATAAAATCTTTATTTTTTATTTTTGTTTATAGTTTTTTTTCTTTTGCTTCTACAGCTTGGTTCAGTGGAGTAGCTATTGTAAGCTAGACTACGCTAAGTTTGAGGGCCTATTCAATTGAACAAATAAAAACTTAATTAACTTATTTGTGCGTTCAATTTAATACATTTTTAACCTTGGTATGTTTAAAATCAAGAAATAAGAGGAAAGTAAAATAATTAAATGAATATTACTGAAATATACGAAACTTCAAAATAACTATCCAATTTTTTTTAAACTCAGCCGTTGTTCTACGCTGTTAAACGCATTGCATTTAAACACTTTATACAATATTTTAAAAAGACCAAAAATACATTTTTAACCATTTCCTTTCTATATTATATAATTTCCTTGGGTTTTATTAGGAGGAAAAACGCAAAGAGTTAGACAACTACCAACAAAACCAACAAAGAATCCGCCCAACACTAAAACGCCGGGAAGAGTAGGAAGACCTCGAAAAACGGAGGCGAAGAAAAAACCGAATGCCTCGAAAGAAACGAGCACAGTCACGAACAGCGCGGTGCAAGCCACATCCCAGATCGTGCCTCAGATTCAGGTGAAACCGATGAGCCATCAGCAGAAGTGCTTTATCTTGGAGCATCACTGTTTCTTGTTAAGGAATTTGACTAAGGTATGGTGTAATTTGTTTAAACTTTCATGACTATAATAAATTGTATTTATTTTTATGGTAAAAACTCAAATTGTGGAAAAAATTTATAGTTATCATTTACTATATCCTCAGAAAAGAGTCTGTATGAAATAAAATATTATTTAAGAACAAAAAATCACATATTGCTGCTTGGATCATTGTATTAAAAGAAGAAATATACTTAAAAAAATAGTAATGTTCTATAATTAGCCGAGGATGAAACGCGTCAAAACATTTAGATGTATTAAAAGTATGTATTTAAAGGTTGAATAATAATTAACTACTATTTATTATAAAGATACTTACCAATACTACCAGATTTAAATTGTTACGTACATGTTTATATTATACAAAAATTTTTGTGTTTACTATTGTAAATATATTAGGTATCTAGAAAACCTAATTTCTGTATGTACCATAATACTAAGAGTTTAACAATAAAAATTAACTGGATAAATATTAAAATAAAATATAGTGTACACCATTTACTCAAACTCATAACAACACTTAATTAGCTTAATAATTGAAAAAAAAAGTTTTGTGACTTTGAATAAAAAAAAAACAATTCAGAATAATGTTGAAAACCTTTCCAAAATTATTAGCTATAAAAGTGATACATCTCTTATTAAAAGGTTTTCAGTTCCCTCTCATCCTTACTGTTAGTGGCAAAATGTTGTATATTTTTACCCTAATGAGTGAAATGAAGGTTTAGGTTGATAGTACTATTGGGAATCTGTAAGTTGCCTTCAACATTAAACCTGGCAGAGTAAGAATGACTAACATGTACCCCTATTTCAGGGTTTTCGTATATAAAAGAACAAACACACCCCATAAAAATTATCGCATCACTTATTATTTCTTAAATATTTTAATTTTTTTTTTTTTAATTTGATTGATATTGATAATTAAATCACCAAATAATACGACTTTTGCAACATTTATTTTATATCAGTTCAATTTACAGAGGACAAACATTTTGATTTACCAAAACATAAAAAATCAAAAAAATTGTACAAAACATGTATACAAAAAAAAAGAACTTTATTTAAGTCAATGAATTCCTAATAGCGTGTGTTACCGCCCCTGGCTCTAATTACAGCTTCCATTTATCTTCGAAGGCTTCTAAACAGGTTCTGGAGGTATTCTTGCGGCACGTTTGCCCAGAAGTCAAAAAGAACATTTTGAAGATCATCTAGTGTTCTTATTGGTGCTGGATGTTGCTGAATTTGCCATCCTAGATGGTCCCAGACATGTTCTATCGGATTAAGGTCCGGGCTACGTGCAGGCCAATTTAGGGTGGGTATCTCGATCTCTTCTAAGTATTGCCGAACAACTCTAGCAGCGTGTGGGCGAGCATTATCATGCATTAGCACAGAATTATCACCGATATATGGTATATAGGGCACTACATGGGGTTCTAGGATATCGGTTATGTACCTGTCGGCATTTAGTCTTCCATCATTCACTGGTGGCTCCGTGCGACCCTCGAAAGAAATTCCCCCCAAACAATGATAGAGCCACCACCAAAGCTTTCAGTTTGGCAAAAATTAACCTGATCGTGCCATTCACCACGTCGCCTATATACTGGTACACGCCTATCTGATGAATATAGACAAAATCTTGATTCATCCGTGAATAAAATATTGGACCAATCTTGATTATTCCAATTTGCGTGTTCTCTAGCAAATTGCAATCTTGCTACTCGATGTTCTCTGGTAAGACGTGGACCTCTAGGCTCGTAAACCTGCTTCTCTCAGCCTATTTCGAAGTGTCTGTAGGCTTATTCGGACATTACGAGTAGCCAACAGATCTGTTTGCAGTCTTCTAGAGGTGGTATGCCTAATTCTTAAAGCCGCTAACCTTAAGTAACGATCATCTGCTGCCGAAGTTACCCATCTGCGGCCTTGTCCGGGTCGTCTGGATAGTTGTCCTGTTTCTTGGTAGCGATTAACAACTCTGGATATGGTGCTTTGTTAAACTCCTATTATCCGAGCGACGTATCTTTGACTGCGGCCATCTTCTATGAGCGCAATGATTCTAGCGGCTTCTTCATTAGTCACATGTCTTGTTAAACGTTCAGGCTCATCCAGTATTAACAATAAATTTAAATTTTCACTTTAGAATAACACTATTTGCTTAGAACGTTTTCGATCTCAATGCATTCGCCAACACAGGAATAATCTACGCGAGCATTTTTGCTTCAAAAAAAATAAAAATATGTAAGAAATTCAGATCATTTTTGTCCATGATAAGAAACCAGAAATATCTTTTAAGTTGATACATATATAGATTGTCATGCCAAAAAATATTAAAAATATATTAAAATACTAGTGATGCGATAATTTTTGTGGGGTGTGTATATAAAGATCGTATTGCCAGTATTCTTTCACTATAAAGTATGCAAGTTGGACACACTTTATCCTTTCTAAAAATGATCTTAAGAATGTAATTTTGGATGGTCTTTAATGGTTTTAATACATTATTGTAAGAACTTCCCCATACTATTATAGCATATCTCAGTAAAGACTCTACAAGAGCCTTGTAAACACATATCAAAAGTGGTTCGTTTAGAATTTCCCTAATCATATAAAATTTCCGAATTAATTTTCTAATGTTATAGTTAACCTTAACACATGTTGTTTCCACTTGAGGTTCTGATCGATGATTACTGCTAAATATTTAGTAAATTTTAAATCCTTTATTTAATTCCCAAATCCATTTACCTGTATGCTATTAAAATTGAGTCGATTGGCATTTATTAGGGAGAACGCTATGTAGTTGGTTTTGTCAAAATTTAATGTAAGTTTGGAAGTAGCGTGACTTTTTATATTTAATAAAAAAATTCTATGTGAACTTTTAAATAAGGAGTTATGTGTTTTCTAAATGGTTTTTTAATGAATACCTCATACAGCTATTTTGCAATTATTAATTTTTTGTAGATAAATAAACTGTTAAAAGTCACCATACACAATAACAGTCTCTGTATTCGGGCAATGATAGTTTTGGTGATAGCATATTGTTGTACTGATATCACCTTTTAATCGGGCATAAGCGGCCTTAATCTTATTAGTAACATGTGTTGTAAAAGTCAAATTTGAGTCAATTACCACTCCTAAACTGTTTTTTCAACAGCTTCACCCTCTTAGAGTTATTTTTAAGATGTCCATAACTTCAGTTAATTGATTTTTATTATTTGTTACACACAAGACTTCAAAGCATTTAATTCTAATTTATGATTTTCAGCGAACGAACCCAAATTTTCTTAAATCACTAGTTAAGTTAAATTATGAACAGTAATACTCTCAGGCATAAGAACATATTCCCATGTTTTGCATTCAATCTGTCTCCAAAAAATATTACCCTGTCATAAAATGATGCTGACATAATTAAGATATTTTCCAAAAAAAAAACAAGAAAGACGTATTAGTTGTAGGAGATTTATATAAGTTTGTAACGTAATAAAGTATAGTTTTATTATAAGATATTCAAAATCTGCTGTGGCGTTTTCAAATGTTACTATTATATCAAGAAATCTAGACAAAAAAAAGACAAGTGCCTTATGGCATTCCTGGACTTCATCAAAAGCATTGATACAGTTTTCTATAAAGGACACTGGTAGACCAGATTTCCAAAATATTAAAGTCAACAATACAGAAAATTCTATTGAACAGGTTGATTCAATTAAATACTTGGGTGTATACATAGATAAAAACTTAAAATGGGATCATCATGTAATATATTTAAAAAAAATTCGAGCACTAATCCATATTTTTTATATTCTTAGAGAAATTCTTTCAAGAAAAATACTGATTTTGATTTATAAGGCTTTAATTGAACCATTACTAAGATATGGAATATTGCTCTGGGATGCAGCTTACGAAAACAGTATTGGTGCACTTAAAATTGTACAGAATTCAATTATAAAAATTTAAAAAAAAAACCCCATATTGTTTTCAACTAATGAATTGTATAAAGGTGATATAAGTGGTCTTAAGACAATTTTTATTGCAACATGTTCCTATATACATAAACATCATTCTAAACAAACAATTACCAATCATCATCATCAAACCAGGTGCAATTTTAATAAAAATATACTCCTACCTAAAGTAAACCGAACATTAAGTCAGCAAACAATATTTTTCTTGGTCATCACCCTGTGAAGTGAGCCATCTCTGAAACCACAAGTATGTCAAAATCAAAATCAGATACGTAATTTACGAATTCATCGAATCCTGTTTTAATTGAACGTATATTTGTATGATCAAAACCAAATCCTGACCGTCGCTGCTGATCCTGCATATTAGAATTACAATCCTGCATTATCGGAAACACATCCCTTTTAAGTTCCGCTCACCATTTACTCGTCCCTTATCTTTTCCCAAATACATCAAGGATTACAAAATATACACACATTTGTCTATAGTAATAATAAGAAATAATACTAAATCCTAAAAAAACTATAACTATAACGAAAAAAAGCTCTTCTATGATCACAAAACAACTTGCCTTCTGGTTCATGATTATGACGATTCCCATTGCGTTATCATCCTTGTGTGCTAATAATTCATTTAGGCGGCTACTTTATCACCAAATAACAGGACTATATCTCCCAACTAAAATCAGAAAGAGGACTCGTTAGAACTTGTTATAATTAGCGTGTGAGAGGTTCTTTATTTATTTAAAAAAATTCAAATGGAACTAGAAAATAAATTAAAAAAAAATGTATTTTAAGGTTCGAAAAGTACGGGATCGATCGCAAAGCTTAACATCAAGCAGCACCTCGTCTCGACAACAATCTGCGCCACCGTCGAACAGCAGCGCATTTATAAATCAATTAAACGCTTTACAAAAACCGCGAAATATTAAAACCAGAAGAATCGCTCAGGCCGAAGATGATCCGGAACTAAATAAAACCGTCAAATTGGCCGCGGTTTTAAAAAGTTTCCTGAGTGAGATGGCAACTGTGAAGGGTATGTCTTAGATCAAAGTTGTTACATTTTATATTTCTATTTTGTGGATTTTAGGTGACAAAAGTGAAAGTTTATGTAGTAGCTTGCAGCAGCTTCCTTCTAAAAGAAAACTTCCGGACTTTTATCAGAAAGTTCAGGATCCTATAGACCTCGGTACTATTGAACAGAATGTTGCTACAGGCATCTATAAAACGCATCAGGCTTTTGAAAACGATATGGCCAAACTGTTTGCAGGTACAGTTTCTACTATAAGGGATGTATTTAATTTTTTTTCTATTTGGTTTACCATTTTTTAGGTTTTTTAAAATATTATGCCCGCACAAGTGAAGTTGGTATTGCCACAGCCAAACTGAAAAAGTTTTTCATGGATAACAAACAACGATATCTAAGTAAATTAGTGCCCGCTAAAGAGAAAACTTCATCGGCAGTAAACAACAAAAAGCGTAAGTTTACCACTTTTTTTATTTCAATTTTCTGGTGCATAAGTGTTTTGATTAATTTTTTAGATGAGGAGGAAGATATAATCAGATGCATTTGTGGAATACCCAGAGACGAAGGACTAATGATCCAGTGCGAAAAATGCATGGTGTGGCAACATATTGAATGTGTGAAAGTCGAGGCGTCCGTTGCCAGCTACCATTGTGAGGTTTGTGTGCCAAGACCGATAGATTATGAGATTTCTATGGACGAATTCACTGAACATGGGCATAGGTAATTTTATTAATCTATCAATTCTATTAATATTATCCTGTTTATGAAGATTAGAATTTTGGCTTAAAAATAGGAAACCGTTGATAGTAACGTCCTTTAAATTCCTTAGGGGGTCGAAAAAGACCTTAAAGGGCTTAAATTAGCCCAAGAAATTTAAAATTTATAATTTTTTTTCATAAAAAGTCAATAGATAACACGGTTAAACAAAAAAAATTGACTTTAAAAAATTAAAGAAAGTTAGGTTCCCAGGTATTAGGCTTAAATAATGTTTTAATTAATTGTTATTCGTCAATTAGGGATATACTTAAAACTGAATAAAATATTAATTTATTAGATGTATTAAGTATATCTTAGTGAATGTGCGGAGGTGTAGCAATTCCGGAAAATATTATTAATTAAAAACCTGTAAGATACTTTGCTGCTTTCTGCAAATGCCTTATTCTTAGGATGATAGCCTACCAGACCATTTGTGCCTGGAACAATTTTGTCAATAAACCAAGATTTTTTTAAATATTACTCAAAAATAGTTTATTTAATATCCTTTAAGAATTCGTTAATAATGTTTTTACCGGTTTTCGCATATTCTCTTATCATTTTAATGCAGTCTGCGACGGCTTTTTCCAACCCTTCGAGGTTTTTTCTAAACATTTTCTCTAAGATTAATAAAGTTTAACTTCCTTAGTGTGAAGTGGATGGAAAATGTCGCAGGTTTAGGACCAAGTAAAACTGATTTTATTACAGAAGAAATGCCTACTTATACCTTTATTAAGGCGATCTTGAGTGCTGGAAATGACACGTTACAGTTTACATTTAAATAAATAATTTAAATAAGAAGACTATAAAACAGGAAGTCTTAATTTCTTTATGGGGTTACCCTAATTATTTTTTTTCCTACTATGTTATGTTTACATCATAGTTATATAGATTTTACTTTAAAAAAAAAAGCATTTATTTCAATCCCGAATATACAGGGTGTCGCAAAAGTCAACGATAAGCCGATAAAGGGCAATAGACCAGGTGCTCAGGGATTCAAAAAAAAAACTAAAAAAAAATCTTGAGTACTTTTAAAGTTATAGGCATTCATAGAAAAACCGGAAAAAATTGACACCCCCTGTTGACCTTTTTAGTACTGTGGCTACAAATTTTCGAATTTCTTAACAATTTTTTTTAATGTAACCCTAAACCTTTCGATAAATTACCAAACTAAATTCAAACACAACTGTTCACATGTTTAAGAAATTATCAGATTTTTGGGCAACTTGTGTTGAAAATTGTGTCTTTTGACCGTCATTTCCCAAATTTAACTAACTGTCCTGGAAAAGAAAATTACTTGACTGCTCGGCAAGTGATTTCAAAAGTTGGCGTATTTAATCTAGATTTCAAAATGGTAAGATACTTGCTAGATTATCGCTTCAATAGGTGTATATTTTTATTGTTTTTTAGTACATAGTCAAATGTACGCCGCTACTCTAAGCCAAGTCACAGTATAAAGAACAAGACAGTAGGTTCACTCTCTTGCGGCCGTTTGAAGTAGGGACTTACGCGGTCGTAAATCATTATTTAGTTTCGGCGGCAATCCTTTACGATACGAGGGTTAAACATGGGCGCTTCACTATGAGGATAGAAATGTGGCTGGAATAAATCGATACGGGGGGTGTTTGAAACATTTTTAATAAGGAATATTTTCGTACATCGCGGCGGGCGGCGTGTAATATATGGAATTTTTTGCAATTAAAGGCACTTTGTATTATTGTTAAAATGAAATTGAAAGCATATTATTAAGTATCTCTTTTGAACAAATAACTATAAGAAAAACACTTGGTAAATAGCTTTAAAATTAAGTTTATTAGAATGTACACAACCGAATCTTAGCTTTACGTTCTTTCACGCTCTTTTCTCAACTGACCAAAAAACTACCTTATCTATATTATCTATATTATAACTTATCTAATATTACATACACTTAATTAATAATAACTTCGTTAATATATGCATTTTTTAAATATTTAATAAAATTTACATAATAATGTGATAACAACACTCAGCATATGGAACTCGGTAACAGTGAAATATAAAAAGGCAGTTAAATAAAAAAAACTTATTAAATGCCTAATTATTTGCTTTTAAAATAGGAGATGAAAGAACAAACCACTAAAATTAAAATAAAACGAAAATAGGTATTTTACAACCTAGAATTCATATAAATATGCAAAATAAATATAGTTTTACATTGGGGATTATAGTACACATCAATATTTTGAAACTTAAACCCTTAAAAATCACCCCTAATGACGAAAAAATGCAGTTTTAAGTATCGTTAGACAGTATAAGTGGCTAAAATTTATATCTTTCAAATGATTGCAATGCAACTAATAATAAATCGGATAGCTTTCACTATTAAAAACCACTACTAATAACAGAATATTACCAAAAATTTGGCATTTTTTTAGATTGAAATCACGATTTTAAAAAAATATGTCCTCTAAATCGCTGATACTTTTTAAACATATTATTGGTACCTATATATAGTCCATTGTAGAAGGCTACGCTTTAATTTTTGAAATAAATACATAATTTTTTATGACATTTTTTTTTAAAACTGCAATTATTTTAGTTTTATTCCTAACTTTTAAAATTTTTATGCTAATGACTTACAATCAAGTTTATTTTTAAAGTTTTTGATAGTACATACTTAAAAAAATGTGCTAGATATTTGTCTAAAAAACGTGATTTTTTAAAATTATTTCAAGTTATTATTTTACGTCATTATATTTTGTTATCTAAAAAAAGGGGTTATGTTCACACAGTTGTATCTCGGCGCCTATAGCATCTAGATAAATCAAACAAAAGCCAATCTTTTATTTTTAAACCAACTTTTGTTTATTAGATTTTTTTGTAGGATCTCAATTTTCCGAGATATTTAAGAAATACTGAAGAAAAGCGTGTATTTTTTTCTGTGAACTCATCCATTTTTATTTAAAAAAATTTTATATAGACTTTCCTCTATTTATATAACCTGGTATTATTTACCATTACAGAGATTCCCATGATGTTTATTCTTATCTTGAACACAGTGTTTAGTGATATTTTAGCCTGTACCAACAAAAGAATTGTGATTAGCTCTGAGTTGAGACCTCGTTTTTACTATTCACTGTATTGAGTCGGATAGACTTTCCAATAAAAAAAGGCAGCCGACACTCTAAATATAGAAGAGTTATGGTGTCATAATAAAATATATGACACCATATATTTAATATTTCATAGCTCGAGTTTTAAAAAGCAATGAAAAAAATATTTATTTTTATCCAACAGTACTCTATTATTTAATCATAAACTAAATAATATGCATTAATCACAGCAGTAAATTATGTAATTTTTAAAGTCCAAAATTTCCGCACAACGCTATTATAGTTCTAATATTGAAGACGCCCCTGTATACTAACCACCAAAAGTTTTATGCGATAAGTAAGCATGTACGCGGACACAAATAAACATCGACGGGCCGAATGAGACCTAAATTCGCCACCGGGCAGCAAAAAAGAGTAGCATCAGAAAGCGAGTGAGAAAGGCAACATTTTGGGCGGCGCTTAGAGTGATCCTTCTATTCTAGTTTATGTTCGGTGGCCAAGTTAATTTTACAGTCAAAATAAATGAAATAAAAGATTATTTAACTCGCAACAAATGTTCAAATTGTCTGCCTCCATTTCTGATACGACGTTTTAAATTGGATTAGTGCACACTTTTTCTTAATTTTAATTTCTCACTGTTCAAATTTTGCCGGAAAATTTGAACGTCGAAGTTTACCTAGATTTCTTGGAAAATCATTTACCGGACTTACTAGAAGATGTGCCACTTAATATTTACCGAAACATGTGGTTTCAACAAGACGGCTGCCCGGCCCACTAGACTCGTTCAGTAAGGGAATTTCTGAACAGAGAATATCCGAACAGGTGGATAGGGCGGGATGAAACAATCGCGTGGCCGCCATGTTCACCCGATTTAAATCCTTTGGATTTCTTTTATTGGGGAGCAATAAAAGACAAAGTCGCGCCAAAAAATACAGGCAGCCACTGAACCGATCAATAATGGAAGATTCGCCCGATTAATAACGCGATCTTTTCTAAAAAGGATTAGAATGTGTATTAGGAATGAGGGCAGACAATTTGAGCATTTGTTGTAACTGTAATAAAGTTTTGTTTCATTTACTTTGATTTTGTTCCATTATTTTTTTTTGACTATAAAATTAGCTTAGAGCAGCGGCTTACATTTGACTATGTACTAAAAAAAAAATAAAAATACACACCTATTGAAGCAATAATCTAGCAACTATCTTACCATTTTGAAATCTAGATTACATACGGCAACATTTGAAATCACTTGCCAAACAGTGAAGTAATTTTCTTTTCCAGAACAGTTAGTTAAATTTGGGAAATAATGGTCAAAAGAAACAAGTTGCGCAAAAATCTAATAATTTCGTAAAAATGTGAACAGTTTTGTTTGAATTTAGTTTTGTAATTTATCGCGGGTTATTCAGGGTTACATTAAAATAAAAATTGTTAAGAAATTCGAAAATTTGTAGTCGCAGTACTAAAAAGATCAACAGGGGGTGTCAATTGTTTTCGGTTTTTCTATGAATGCCTATAATTTTAAAAGTACTCAAGATAGATTTTTTTTAGTATTTTTTTTGAACCCCTGAGCACCTGGTCTATTGCCCTTTCTCGGCTTATCGTTGACTTCTGGGACACTCTGTATACAGAAAATGATAGTAAAAGACCATTATACAGGGATAGTACACTTAGGAAGTACTTAACAACTTTTAAAAAAACACCACATTTCAAGAGACAAAACAAAACAGCTTTACCCAACGGCGACTGCTTTTAAAATCATTGATATACAGTGAGTGATTTTATTGGGTATTTTAAGGTTATACTAAGGTTTTGGGTGTCCGTTTTACAATTTACTATGTCGTTAATATGAATATATAACATTTTAGAGACAATACACTTGAAAAAATTTACCTCCCTACTTAAGATCATAACTTTAGAAAAATCGAAATTATGACCCAACGAACAATAATGGTGTGCCAAAACCGTATGCTCCTTTTTTTCTGTAGTGGTGTCTAGTTTATCCAATATAACTCTTATCACAGTTAATAGTCCTTCGTTATTTTAAATCCAAAATATAACATAAACTAAATTCGCCATTATTCACATGGCGCGGATAATAAATAGATTTCTAAAATATTTATTTATTTATTCATACTCTAGCGGGATTTTTACCCGGGTTCGTTGATAAAGAAAACGACCAAATAAGTAAGGTAGACTATATTTTATTATAATACTAATCAGCAGAGGAAATACAGTTAGAGAGTTGATTGGTCTGGTTTTGTTATCGCGAAAGAGTCTCTTTTGTTTCTAATCAGTAAATATCTTTCTTTAATACTTAATTTTTTTATATTGTATTCTTTTTGGTGACAAATTAGTTGAATTTGAATGGGAAAAAATGTTATAAATTAATTGAATATTCAATTCAATTTATTCTAATCGACCAACATAAGACAACTCACTCAACTCTTACAAGTCGTATTTAATGTCTTAAATTTAGACTTTATTTTCATTAAGTTTATTACATTTTATAAATATCGACTAATGTTTTAGGAAAAATAGAATTCGTATAAAATATAGAATAACTTTTTTACAGCCTGTTAACCTTATCTAGCATTTGAAGTTTTCTTATGTGCTAATTTTTTTCGAACATCTTACTTTTTATTGGATTCATAAAATACATTGGTGTGAAATAATAAATAAATAAACTTCTTTGCAAACGATGTTTGGAATTTAACTGAGTTTAAGCAAAATTTTCAGAGATATTTTTGCCTTCTTAGGCAGTGGTATCCTAGGACAACATATTCACTTCAAACTAACTACTTACTTCAACGTCCAATATCTAGACAACAAAAAGAGGAACGCTGATGAAACAAAAAGCATTATTTTAAGCGAAATATTCTTTAAAAATATGGCTTTTAGTGGAATACACCGCAAGCAAAAGTTTCCGAAATATCCATGCTTTTTGGTAGTAGGGTCTTAATGTCTTACCTCCGAAGTGACCATTTACGAAAATATTTATATTCCAAGAACTTTAGGAAACTAATATCATGAAATAAAAACCATGGTGACTAAAAGATTATTACTTACCAACATTGTATAACCTCCAACTTAATTTAAGCAAGAATTTCAGAGTTATTTACTTTCTTAGGTACTAATTCCTTAGGACGACAACTTTACTTCAAACTAACCACTCACTTTAAACCCTAATATCTAGACGACTAAAAGATATTTGCTGGTGAAACAAAAAGCATGATATTCAGCTGAATATTCTGTAAAAATGCTACTTTGAGTGTAACATACCGCAAGCAAAAGTGTTAGAAATATCCGAACTTCTAGGTAATAGAGTTTAATTGGCTGATCTTCAAGGTGACCACTCACTTCTCTGTTCGAATTTCAAAAACCTAAGAGGCATATTATCATGAAATAAAATGCGTGTCATTCAGAAGAATATTTTTTGCAAACTTTGTTTGGAATCCAACTGAGTTTAAGCAAAAATTGTAAAGATATTCGACTTCTTAGGCAGTGGTCTTTTCACCTCAAACTAACCACTTACTTCAAAACCCAATATCTAGACAACTAAAAGAGGTAGACTCATAAAACAAAAAGAATTATATTAAGCATAATATTCTTTAAACACATTGCTTTGAATTTAATATACCGCAAGCAAAAGTTTTAGATATATTCGGGTTTTTAAGTAAAACGGCCTAAATGTCTGATCATCAAGATCACTCACTTTAAAGTTGAATATCTTAAAATCTACTTGGGTTATTGACGATTAGACGCCTTATCAAGTTAAAAAAATGTATTTGTTGAATAAATGCTCTTTCCTTGGAACATAATTGCTGAAAATATTTATTATTCATGTTTCAGAACGTTAATGCTACTACAAAGTATTTCCTTTCATTCTGCAGGTACTACATGACGCTTATGCGTGGCGATCTTCAACTGCGTCAAGGCGATACCGTATACGTATTGCGTGACATCAATATCAAAGGCACAAACAAAAAACATACGTATGAAACGATAGGAAAAATCGACTATAGCGAGTTGGATATTTTCCGAATCGAGGCTTTATGGAAAGACAAGGATACGGGAAAACGGTTTGCCTATGGACATCATTATTTAAGACCGCATGAGACTTTCCACGAACCAACGCGAAAGTAAGTAATATTTTTCCAATGAAAATACATCATCCATTTTGCCCAAGAGACCAGAGAAAACGATACAAACGAAAGGTAAACACAAAGACTCGATCTTAAAAATATATAATGAAGTAAATAAAGCTACACGCGTTTCGACCATAATGCAGCATCATCAGGCCTTAGACCTACTTTAGACACCAAGACTCTTTTTGATTACTTTTCGTTTATATTTTTATTTTTCGCATTTAATGATAGTTTTACCTATTTCTCCTCATATTACGGGTAGATCAGGGCGAACACCCTCCAACTTATTGAGTTTTAAACACAAGAAATGAGATTTGGTAGGATGTTACGTAAACATGACAGATTTTTTACCCGAATATTTTGGTGTAACCTGTTTTAAAATTGATTAAGAAATTATTTTAAAATTAAAAGTATTATTTTTTCGATGTTATTGTTCTGTGTTATACATGTTGCTTACGAAAATATGATTTATCATCAGGCTTACTAGTAAATTTCCCTCTTATTAACTACTGTTACAAGCTGCGTTTCAAAAAGACCATAAATATAACTTGCCATTATATCTGGTCTTTCTAGATACGCTTTTGATTTTGTCCAAATATGGTCAATTCTGAAAACCCTAGATCAGCGTTACTCAAAGTGTGCTCCGCGGAGCCCCAGTGCTCCGCGAAACCTCCGGTAGGGCTCCGCCAGCAGTCATAATAAATGAATGAATGTATTAAAGTGGACCCTATAAGAATAAAGTTACCTAAGATAAAAATAAACAACCAAAACGAAACGCCGACTTATAGGTGTTACTGGTACATATACGAACATTTAAATTTCGAAAAATAACAAATATGCAAAATTTACTCACACCGCGCTCAGTATTTTATGTTCGCTTGTCTTGTTGTTGTTCTTAGTGGTTGTAAAATCTTGTATATCGTGCGTCAAGAGATATAGTTAGAAAAGTTTATAAAGAACCGGTAACATCAACAGGCGGCAAAATCCGCGCATCTCGTTATTCTATCGATCGGGTCAGATGACTATGTCGAGGTCTGAAGACAGTGGAGGCGGCACACTTGTTGAAATTATTAATATTTATTTGTACTAGAGTTTAAATAGCCCTAGATTTTTAGTAGGTATAGCTAGCGATATTATAAGTGCGTTTGATTTAGTTGAAATACCAACTAAGAATTCATATATTTGAATTTAATTGCTCCGAGATTCGTTTAAAAAAATCTAGATAAATTAAAATTATATTTTTTAGCATTGTGATGTTCCCATAAAAAATCTAATAAAAAATAGTTTTACTTACAAGAGGATGCAGTTCGCTAATTATTTTTAAAACAGGACTTCAAATAGTTAGCTGAAAATTATTCTTTATTCGCATTTTTTTTTAAGGATTAGGTATTTTAAACGACTTGTGTAAAGAAACAAATTGGTATAAGCTTAAAGTTTTATTTCATTATTTTACATATTATATATTTTTATTCATTATCAGATAGTGTATTACAACCTAAATCAGATTCATCCGATGAAGACCATTCGATCTCTTCATCAGATGAGCCTGTATTTACTGTAAATTTTAAAGAATCCAATGCTTCATCAAAAAGGTGATGACTTTCGAAATATTGTTTTTCTATGTTGTCTATAGTTGCAAATATTTATCCACTCATCATTCGAAATTTCCGCAAATTTCTGCCTTGTCAAAGTTTCGACATCCGCCAATTTAAAAGTGGAATTTCTGCTTGCCACCCAATTCTTAACAGTTGCCCAAATTTTTTGTATCGGATTAAGCTCTGGGTGGTATGGAGGCAAACGTAACACAATGTGTCCATGCTTTTCCCTTAGGTCGTCCAACTTGGTTTTTACAGGAACAGGTTTTTTTTATTTTCAGACACTATTTCATATAACTCTGTCTTGGTGAGTTTTGCATCAAATATAAAATTACGTTCCTTGAGCCAGTCAACTATTTCCTGCTTTTTACTTCCAGATGTAACATTCTTGACTACAGGCACATTGTGATAGGCTGCATTGTCTAATACTAGGACGGAATAAAAAAAATTAATATACACATGCACACTCTAGGCTGTACATATATACCTACAAGTTAAATACCTATTATTTTGTCACTTAAAATCAAAGTATATTTTAAATAATATAATTTTTAACAGTAATTAATTTTCATTTATTTTTTTAAATTATTAGACAATTGAATAATTTAAACCAATTTTACTTACCTTTTACAATAAAAATCGGATAGTCTAACTAAAAAAACTATAGTCTATTTCACTATTATACTTTAAAAAAAACACACACAACAGATTTTAAATGCCTTATAACAAGATTAACTCACTTCCCGTACGAGACGACACTGAGTAGGCCTTCAGGCTACGTCATAGGCTTTAAATCCCCGGCAGGTACAAAAAAACGAAGTACGGCGGCTGCTTTGTTCTTGCGGTTTCTTTAATAAGAAGCGAGAGAAAATATATTGCGGTCGTCTTTTCTCTCTGCCACCGGATTTTCTATCGATTTTGTGTTGAAAAATGGGTTTGTGCGCATATTGAGCAGCCGGTTCTTTATAAACTTTTCTACCTATACTATTTGTCATAACATTGACCAAATCAAATTAGTGTTAAAGAAGAATGGAGCGCTGGCTTAAAGATGTTGAAAAAAATGTGGTTCGCTTGGATGATACGTCAAAATTAAATCAAGGTGATATGACGGCGTCAAGTTCTAGTTTTATGGCTTCAAGTTCAAGTAATAAAACAACTAATGACACACTGAAGGTGTAAAAACGAAAGTATGACGAACCATACATTAATCTCGGATTTGTTGATTCCAACGGCTCACCTCTTTGTATGTTGTGCAGCAAACTCCTTCCTAATAGTTCGATGGTACCTGCTAAGGTGCGCCGACATTTAGAAACTGTACATCCCGACTTCAAAAACAAAAGTAAAGAATTTTTCAATTTTTTCTATATAACAAAGAACGATTATTAAGAAGCCAAAAAACTATGACGTATGCGACTAAGACTGTGAATGAAAAGGCCACGGAGGCATCGTATTTGGTTGGTTACCGCATTGCTCAAGCAGGAGAAGCGCACACTATCGCTGAAAAGCTAATAAAACCATGTGTGGTAGACATAACAAAATGTATGCTCGACGAAAAATCTGTAAAGCATCTTTCTACAGTGCCGCTTTTGAACGATACAGTTACGCGCCGAATTGGGGATATCGCAGCAAACATAAAACAAGAACTGGTTTCGCGGCTTCAAAATAACAAATTCGTCTTGCAAATGGATGAGTCGACTGATGTTGCTGGACTGGCCATCTTGCTAGTAATCGTGCGATATCTATATAAACATTCACTCGAAGAAGACTTGATTATGTGCTCATCGCTGCCTACTAACACAACCGGAGAAGAAATTTTTAACACGATTAACATATTTTTTGAAGAAAACCAACTCGATTGGAATGATTGCATTTATATTTGTACCGACGGAGCCAAGGCAATGACAGGTAGAACAGCAGGAGCAATATCAAGAATAAAAATGAAAGCGCCAAATTGTAGTTCCAGCCACTGCATCCTGCACAGACAATCACTCGCGGTTAAGAAAATGCCACCAAATCTAAAATTGGTTGTTGATGAGTCAGTAAAAATAATTAATTTTGTCAAGTCACGTCCACTACAATCCCGATTGTTCTCAATATTATGTGAAGATTATGGTAGCGATCATAAAACACTATTGCTCCATACTGAAGTGAGATGGTTGTCTTGGGGTAAAACTTTGACAAGGCTTTTTGAACTAAGAACAGAATTAGAAGCTTTTCTTACAGATGTTCCTTTTAATTTTAAAGACCGTTTGTCCGATAAAAGCTGGTTATTTAGACTAGCATTTTTAGCAGATATATTTGGAAAACTTAACGAATTAAACCTGTCACTACAAGGAAAATAGACAACAGTTTTCAATGCTAACAACAAAATAACTGCCTTTAAAAGAAAATTAGATTTTTGGATTACTTGTTTTGGTAAGAGAGAAATCGGAAGCTTTTCATTGCTAAATGAGTTCCTTAGTCACCATAGTCGTAGTGATACAGAAATATTTCTTGAATTGGTGCAATGTCTCAATGATCTGCAAGGGACTTTTGAATCTTACTTTCCTGAAGAACAGGATACAAAACTGAAAATAAACTCATGGATTCAAAACCCTTTTTCATCTAAATTGCAGAAGCCTGAAAATATGTCAAATCAGATCTATGAATCATTTCTAGAAATGACATCGGATACAAGCATGGAATCATTGTTCAAAACAATTTCACTAAATGATTTTTGGTGCAGGGTTCGTGATGAATATCCACAACTTGCCACAGAAACTTTGAATGTTCTTCTGCCGTTCCCAACAACGTATTTGTGTGAAACGGGATTTTCAGCATATACAGCTACAAAAACAAAATACCGCAATAGACTCGATGCCGAACCAGACATGAGAATTCAACTTTCTTCTTTCAAGCCTGACATTACCCAGTTGATGAGGAATAAAAAGCAATTACATGCCTCGCAATAAACAATTCACATATAACTGCTTTTGCTTTTAGTTTAGAGTTTAGGGTTCCGTTTAAAATTTAGTTTTTTAAAGGGGTTCCGTCACGAAAAAAGTTTGAGTAACACTGCCCTAGATAATGCAATGGTTGGGATTACATATTTAAACCTTATCAAATATGCGAGTATGCTTTCAATCAAATGAGATTTCAAGATAGATGAAGAAACAACAACAAATAAAACGCCAGTTAATAGAAAATAAAACAACAAGATACAATCTCCTCTAAACTTTTTACATTAGCCCTGAAAGACGTGTTTACAAATTAAATTAGCAAAACAAGGGCATACCTGCGGTTTGCATATGATATAGTCATCATAGGTAATTCAGCAGAAACACTTATAAGCGCGATAGAAGAACTACGGAAGAAATCTTTGAACATCGAACTTGAAATGAATCTGATGAATATTGATGAGTAAAAACTTGAGTAAATATTCTCAAGAGAATATTCTCTGCCACAAAACTATTGCCAATAGTTTTCTAAAATATCATCTATTTTTTTTGCACTACTGCTTCGTATTTACACAAACCGAAAAAATAAATATAAAAATTAGAGAAAAAAGATGGCATATCTTTTTACAGGTTTTTCCCGAACGAAGTGATGCGTGTACCATTATACGAAGCCGTTCCGGTCGAACTCATAATGGAACATTGCTGGGTAATGGACATTAATACGTTCTGCAAGGGTAGACCCATCGGGGCAAAAGAGGAACACGTCTACATTTGTGAACTGAGAGTGGACAGGGGCGCCAAGATGTTTAGCAAAGTCGCCAAAAGCAAGGTAACTAAGTGTTTTTGTTTTTTTAATTTGCCTAAGAAATTATTAGTTAATTTATATTTTTAATAATAATACTTTTAAATAGTTTCCGATTTGTACGAAATCGTTTGCGTTCGAGCGGTTCGAGGAGAGGCTGAAAATATCGCGAACATATTGCCCGCACGACGTTGACAGTTCTCTTTTGAAAAATGCGGGCGTCGGACGAAGAAAACTGGAAAAAGAAAAGCCAACGTCAAAAGATTGCGGGGTGTCTACGGAAACTGTAGCGCAAGCGGCTGTTCCAGCGCCTGTTGCAAAGGTAAATAATTTATGTTATAATTTGCATCTTTTTTTTATTACAAAGAATGGGGGAAACAAAATAATACACAATAAAAATAATATAATAAATTAATAAAAAATAAACAAAGAATAGGGAAATTAATTTTACAGAATAAATATAGATAATACTTTATATAAATGTGCTTACAGTAGCGGATCCAGGGAATTAAACAATTTTCCAATGTCCTGTAAACAAAAAAAAACAGATTTCTTGATAAAGAAAAGTACCTAGGAAATCATGCATATTTGGAAACAAGTATTAGAAATCTTTGTGAAAATAGGCAATCATCGGATTGATTTTAATGTATAAAATTGCTGGGAAGTTGTTTTAAAAAAATATTGCTCAACGCATAGTCACAAATCCAAATATTTCCCTCTGAATCTGCCCCGTTTCGAATTAGATAGTAATGTTTAAAAAACTCATTTAAGTGGAAACAAAATCCGATTAATAACTAAAAAAAAGAAACATCATAACTTATACGATTATAATAATAATAATAATAAAGTTTGTCATCAGTTTCAATGGATACATCTCAATTGTGAAAAATTAGAGTAAAATGTTACAATATATTATATAATACTATTACAACCACCAACCTGCATAAGTTAGTCAAATAAATACACAAGAAACACAATACATACTAAGAATCATAACAATAATTGACTCCACACGGCTATTCACACAAGATTTTCACACAATAATTGTTTAAATTTAGATTTGAATATTTTATCACTTGACAAATTGTTAAAACTATCAGGTAAAGCATTATACACCTTGATGCAATTAAAGTAGGGACATCTTTTAAACATTGCCGTTCGGTGTGAGGGAATTGCATTATCGTCATGATATTATAGGCTTCTGAATTTTTTTGAAAGGACGTAAAATGATTTCTTGCTTACATGGAAATATTCAAAATTTTTGAAAGTGTGATCTACAAGATTCGTTATTTTTCAGTCCAAACATGCATCTTATTACCCTTTTTCGGGTTAATATGGCTTTATCTTTTAAACAAATAACTTTTTAATCAATTTATGTAGTCATAATTGTCCCTTTCAAGTTTTTGTTGTAAAAAACTGAGATAAACTTGAATACATTAAATGGGATTTTTCATCTTTTTCGTTTCTTTCCATCGTAAACAAACTTTACCCTATTTATTATTAAATCACGATACAGAGTTTACAGAGCTGGCAGTTTGTCTCAGAAAACTCGACAAAAGGGACTGGTTCTTCAATTGTTTATAAAGCAGATGATAAGCGCCTAACTATACACGTTCGGCGGTTGAAAAATTTCGAATATGATTTTTGCGTAATGTGTAAGGAGACGGACTACACCCTGGGCGGCTATCGCGTCGTCGTTGCGCTTATCAGTCCGGTTAAAGTTCGGTTGCAATTCCCCGCATACCTATGTACGTGTTAGCCGATCATGTTTACAGTTTAGATTAATATCATTAAATGGTATTGTCATGCGGATAGTGCAGAAGAAGTTGTCGGCCATTTTATATTTACATATCCTGATCAGCAAGTCCCTACTGCTAAAACAATTTATAATATCTGGCATAAGTTTGAGCAGTCGGGATGTGTAAATCGGTGTGAAAAATGTTCTAGTGGCGATCAGGAACCTCGTCAAACACCTGACGATAGAATTGAAAAGGAGGTCAAGGTGTGTGCTTTTGTGGAAGTAAGTGAACTCCCAAATTTCTGAAGAACTTGATATTCCAAGTCGTACAGTGCGTGATATTTTGAAAAGAAATAAGTACAAATCCTATAAAATTAAAAACACTCAAGAAATTTTTCCAGAAGATCAAATAAAACGCTGAAAAGTTTTGTGAAACCTTAAGAGAAAAAATTGATCAAAATGACGACTTCACAAGTAATATTTTATTTACAGACGAGTCATCAAGGTAAATGTTTGGGCTGGTATTTTAGCCAATCACATTGTAGGGCCTTTTTTTATTGATGGTACCTTAAACTCTGAGAGATATTTACTTTTATTGCAACAAAATATTATACCCGCTGTACGAAACTTGGATGTTAATTTTGAGGAAATTTGGTTTCAACAAGACGGATGTCCCGCGCACAACGCTAGACAAGTGGAGGACTATTTAACAAACATTTTTCCTGAACGGCTTATTTCCACAAGAGGTACCATACCATGGCCTCCGCGATCTCCAGATCTGACGCCTTGCGACTACTTCTTATGGGGCTATTTGACGGAAATTCTTTACCAACACCGACATGAAAGAGCCGTTAATTTGGACGAATTGCGACTTAGAATAATTAATATTTCTAGGTCCATTACACCTAAAATGTTAGCCAATAGTACGTAGAGAACTTTACGACAGGTTCGGATACTGTGAAGCCCAACAAGGAGGTGTATTTGAGCACCTTATTAAATAATCCATTTAATTAGAATTATTATTTTGTTTAAGAGTTATTTTTCATTTTATTTTAGAATATTGTATTTCGTTTTTACCAAAGATTTTTAAGATTTGAGCAAATTAGGGTTGTTTTTTTGACTTGCGATTATGAGCACGTTAAAAAACATCATACATTTACAAAGCGGTACGGAGAATCGGCGTCGCTATCGGTGGGAGGTTACCGATACAGTCGTTCTCTGTCTACTCTCTATCTATTAGGTCTAATACATTAAAACTCAATCCGTAAGATTCAACTCGCCAAACGTGTATATCGATATATCGTGGATTAGTGGATTATCGGGTTTCTCAAATAAGCGATTCAAATAAATATAAGTTTGTTTCGTTCTGGTTATTACTATTTTTTTGGGTTAGTTATTGTTAAATTGGGAACAGTTTTAATAAAAACAATAAACAATAAATATCGTATTAAACGGCATCTGATAAGCGACATTTTTAAAAACCTCAAGTCATGAAACGTCTGAAAGATACTGACGAGACAGTTATGCCTCAAAAACCCGATGTATTTAAATAGATTTTTTTTACAATAAAGCATAATTGAATTTATATATTAAGTTCTTTATAGAATAATTTTGGTATTTTATGGTTTATTTTTATTCTCTTCATGACGTGTGTATTTATTGTTTTCTTTTGAGCATTAATTTGCGGTTTTCATATTTTCTACAGCAATATATAAAAATTTAGTTAAAATTAAATTAAATTTTAGATATCGCTTAAATTGCCAACTTTTTGCAAAATATCTTTAGGACACCGAAACTGTATTTTAAATTACGTCTTAAATGTATAGAGTATACGTATTTGTTGGCAAATTATATTTTTTTTTATATATTAAAAAAAACGATGCTTTGATAAATATATATGCTAATCGCATATGCAAAATATAACGAGTCTTAGGTCTTATTCTCTCTTATATACAATTGAAAGGCTGAAATAAAATTTGTTAAAATAAATCCCTACTTGCTTTTTTCAATAAATTAAAGTTCTAAACTTTACACTACTAATTCTTGGTCATTATACAAATTAGAAAAACAGACATGATTTATCGTTTTTTTATTGTGAATGTTATGATTACTTTCTCATGTACGTCGAACTCTTTTTAAAAAGGAAGTGAATTAAGATCCTCTTTAACATCGATCTGCTCGATCTTCCTGTGAATTTTCTTTAGCTATTCGGCTAACGTTAATCATCTGAATCAAAATAATTTTCACCTTAAAAAATCTCTTTTCACATTAAAAAAAATCATTTCAACTTACGTTAACAATTCTTTCTCTGATTATGTTATGCCTTTTTTTAAACAACTTCTTCAAGGCCAAAGTCTAAGATATTCATCTTTTAACTACAATATTGCAGCGTTGAATTTATATTTTTTTGCTAAAAGAAAACATTTTAAAATTCCTTGGTCAGTTTCAAAATCCGTAGGTTTTTTTCTACATTTATGCTTTTTTCATTGTCTCAATGGTTGAAAGGCAACCGCGCAAACTCTTAAAAGTTTCATAACAAGGTGATTTTAATATCTTCCATTCAACTCAATAATAGACTTCTATTTCTTCATAACGTTATTACATGTGATGATTTGATACATGATATGCCCAAAAATAATTTCCATTTTGTTGCTCGTGTTTAGACCGACCGTTAATGTTTGCATATGTCTTTGATTGGTACTCTATATATTATTAATTTATAAAATATTCGACCAAAAAATATTTATTTTTAGACACCTGCACAACAAAAGGCCCGTTTAAACAAGATATTACTGAATCTCTTAAGTAAATTACCAAGTAAGCAAGCAATTGATGTATCTTACTTGCTGGAGGGTTCCCGAAGAAGAAAAAAAGCTGATACAAAATAGTTAATTTCAATATTGCAAAAATTATGGTAAGCATTTTTTTTGCAATTGAGATTCTCGTTAACGATTGTCATGCTTTATTCTTTTTTTTGCAGGTTTGTAATAAAAGGAACGAGAAGCGCGTGTAACCATCGCGGTGTGATATTATGAAATCAAGGTACATCTATTTATATTTGTTTTCTAAAATTGCGTCCAACATTTATCTGATATAGTGTATAGCTTCGGTTTAACAAATCTGATTTCCCAAATTCAATTTTAATCAGGGAAAAACATCCATTTAATTGGTTATTGTTATAGGCGCTATTGCTTTCGAGTTATTTTTTATAGAACTTTATCGCACTTGTCTTTTGACCCCTTTGTTTGAATTTGGGACACCATGTTTAGAAATGTTTCAAACGTTCATGATTTTATGGTAAGTCATTATTATTAAATAATACATACACTCACCATAAAAATATAAACAAAACAAGCAATTATTGTGTAACTTAATTAAATTTCTGTATATACGTATTGATCAGTTCATTTTTCTTTTATTTATTAACTGTACAAACAAGTTGAATCTCTTTTCTGTTTTATTGATTAACAATTTGGTTGTTATTGTTGTGAAAATTAATATAAAAAAGGCGTGTGAATGATATTGTTAAAAAGAAATAGTAAATGTTTTAATTAAAAGTATGTATTATGATGAGATGTTATTTTGTTGCATATAAAATAATAAAAATATTGCCAGCATTTATGTATATATCCCTTAAGTATTAAAGATCTAGGGCACTTTTTTTCATTGAGTGATGCACTCGTAAAGACAGTTTTTTTTCATCTGATTTAAAGAATTTTAGAAAAAATGGGGTTTTAGTTTAAATACAAATAAATAGATCTTTTATTTATACTTTCTTATGGCTGGTTAACGAGTAAAAAAGCTTGTTTTTTCAAAATATACAAAAACATTTTGGTTTAATAAAATTTCATCATCACCCGAATATTTTCCTAATTGTAATGTAAATAATAATTGTCAAATGTTGTTAACTTTGGGTCCAAAATAAAACCAGAAACTAAAAGATTAAGTCTAGTCAATGTCTCGTTTTATCACTAAGATATCCTCAGGTACGTTTTTTTTTTTAATTTGATAAAATTGAATGTACGATTAAATATAATGATAAAATTAAGAAAGAACACGATATTTAAATTTTGTGGGTAATTGTACACAAAAGTCCAATTCGGATGAATTAGAAACTGGTAAGTTTTGTAACTTTTTAATATTTTCTATTTATTTGTTTAAAAAATTTATGCTATCCGTACAATAAATTGTCCTGAGGATGATTTTGTAATAAATCGAAATCTAATCGACAACTAAATCTTTATGTTTATGCTTTTATTTGGAACCGAAACTCAATATTATTTGGTCCCATTCACAAATAAAGTTTTGTGCATGCCTATATATTTTTTCAGAATAATTATTTTAAGGGATGAAACTTTTATGGCTTAAATTCAAAATTAATATGCATATTCCTGCAACAAAAAATCTATATAAAACGCGCATTTTGTTAGATTATAGCTAGTCAGTATTGTTGATTGTAACCGGTCTTTTAATTATAGTTTTTATTTGTACAAAGCAAAACGATCGTTGTATTTGCAGTATGGTTAGGTTCTTTTTTAATGTTTTATATTTATTATGGTTAATTGGAGTTGGGATAACACATTGTACATAATTTTTCCTTAATTGCTTTTTTAATATTCATTAAAATAAATTCTAAACTTTATACTACTAATTCTTGAAAAAAAATCATTAAGGAAAAAATATAAAAACTTAAGGTACAAAATTTTTATTAAATTATACTTTAACATACATGATTTATTGTCGCTATTTATTGTGAATGTTATTATAATTTACTCATGTATGTCGAACACTTTGTAAATATTCTCATAGTTTAACTTATTGATGATGTAATAAATGTAATAAAATTCCCTTTTATAGTAATGATCTTGCCTGTTTACGCTAAGGCTAGTTTATACTCACAATAATGTATTTATTTTATATTCATAATGTTTTTATCTCACAGGACACAAATAAAAATTGTTATATTTTTTATTTTTGAGTGTTTTTTTTTACCTAGATTAGATTAGGGGATGATTGGATAAGTAATAATAATAATAACGCGTTTATTTTGCAAATTTACAAATATAAGCTAAAAAACTGACTAAAAATTTGCAATTGGTAAACATATAAGATCTATCAACCATAATTTTAGTTTAAAGTCTAATTCGAAAATCCTTCAAGTTACTTCTAAAGAGTACAACCGATTGGATTTTCTTCACTAATGAGCTTAACAATAATCCCTTGCATTTAAATAAACAAGTAAACCTCAATAGGGTTTACGTTTCATTACGTAATTTTATAATTACCATCTTTTCTTACTGATGCTATTTTAAATTTGCCTTTACATCTTTGAGTAAATTACAACTTTATTTTCAGTCTTTTTACCCACACAGAAATTCACTGTTGAAGTCTAGTTTTTTCCATGATTTTGTTTTATCATCCAACTTTCCTGATAATTTTGTGGTCAATGTTTCTGCACGATTTGTCGCCACTATATTTTCAACAAGTTTGAGGCTGATTCTGAAGTTGACAGTAGCATGACTTTAACCTATTTCAACGATGTGTTTCTCGCCTTTTAACACAACTCAAACATAAACATGGAAAAGTACTAACATCTTCCCCTTTTTAAATATTGTATGTCCTACATTTAGTGGCGTATTATTAGTAATCTAATATATTTTTAAATGTTTTAATTCGTGACAATGTTTTTTCCACTACATGGAACTTCTGTGGGTAACTGACAAGTAAGTACATTTTATCTCTATCTTTAATTTTAACCTAATTTTACTTACTAAAAAAAGTCACATTCAACTTACTTTCAGTGAGCACTGATGATGGCTCATACGCCGAAAGCATTCTGTTAAGCTAATAATAAACATTTTGCTCCAAATATATCTAGTTTGATTACTTCATAAAAAAAACGCGATAAATACAATTTGTGAAAAGAAAAGAATGTCAAAATTATAAAGGTAAAGAATGTTACACAAAATTGAATTCAAAAACAAAAATATACATGTCTACTACAACCAAACCTTACTTTACTACTGTCCATACTGATTGGGGAACCATTAATATATCACTAATTAGATCTCTAACAGTTCCATAAGGAATGATTAATTTTTCTTTTAAATTGCCTGAAATACTGTGTCATCAAATTCACGGTAATATTTGTCCTTGGCTTGTCACTCTATATGCTTTTATTGGATAATTGAATTCCTTTTGATCAAGAAACGTTTTTATTTTTACCGATCGATGAACAAGAAGTTTGGAATGCAATTATCTCACTTAAAAATTCATTCTCTTATGATATCTACGATATAAATAGTATAGTCCTTAAAAATATTGTTTACGAAATTATACACCGCCTTACACATTTATTTAATCAGTGTGTAAACGAGGCTAAGTTTCTAGATTTTTTCAAGTTGTCCAGGGTGATTCCTATTTTTAAAAAAGGTGAAGTTCGATGTCGCACTATAGGCCTATATCTATAGTACCCATCTGAAGTAAAATCTTCGAAGTCCTAATAAAAAATAGAATATCCGATTTTTTTAGAAAAAATAATTTACTGGATACATTCAGATTACAATCACAGTATGGTTTTCGTAAAGGCCGTTCTACAATCCAGGCAATAACTATGATTGTGGAGGATATAGTCCAGTGCTTTAAGGAGGGTGAGCATATAAACTTAATGTTATGTGATCTCTCCAGAGCCTTCGACTGTGTCTCCCATAGTCATCTTATAGAAAAACTTAATCGATACAGCATAGGAGGCATTTCTCTTCAATTGGTCAAATCTTTTCCCGCGAAAACAGTGTGTTAGTCTCTCAGGTTGGTATTGTGCAGAGCGGGGTTGGGTTGGGTTGGTGCTGTTCATATATATTAAGGATTTGTTCAAATTTCTAGCACCTAATAAGTGTACTGCATTTGTACATAACAATTCGATTTTGTGAAAAACAAAGGCAATAATTTACTAAAAAATGTAATCTACCAAGCCATGGGTAACGCAGAAAAATGGTTTACTCAAAACTGTCTTAAATTAAACCGTGAAAAAACGCAAAACATTATTTTTCCAAGCAAACATAACAACGAAGTTGAATCTAAAAGTGTTAAGCTACTGGGCAGTAACCTTAGCTGGACACCTCACATAGATACACTAAAAAGACAACTTTTCTCAGTGTTGTACCTAATTCGTAAACTAAAATGTATTATTGACGATAAATCTTTAATGGATTCATATTGCTCTCTATTTCATTCACATATTTCATAAGGCGTTGCGTTATTGGGAAACTACCTATTCAATTGACATTTTTCCTTTACCGAAAAAATTAATTAGAGTTATCTCTAATATTGGCTGCAAGGACCACTGTAAACCTTACTTTATTAAACTTAATATTAACGCTACCGGCTCTCTGCATACTCTATCAGCTAGTAGAAATACATAAAAACAAAAATACCTTTAATATAAACTCAAATTTTCACAACTATAGCACAAAATCAGCAAACTTAATAAGACCTATTTTTAAAAAGCTAGAAAAATCTATAACAAGTTCGCCAAGACTAGCTTCCAGCCAATGTTAAAAATCTCTCTAATAATAAATTTAAGCTAGCTATGAAGCAGTCACTAACGAAAAATGGAATATACAGTGTTGAGGAATTTTTGTCCCAACTAAATACTACAGGGCTATAATAAATACCTTTGCAAAAATACGTGGTTACTTACAGGTGTGTAGGTTTTATAATTCTTGTTATTTACTAATTTTAAATGTTTTATGTATATTTTGTGTAATTTATATTTTTAAACTTTTCCTTTTATGACTTGCTACAGTTGTACCTCTTTTTTACAAAACGTAGTCAATAAAATGATGATGATAACATGATAATCTTGGCCAGAGCAAAGTGTCTGTTACAAAAGCATCTTGTCTGATGGCATGTCATAGATTGACTTGATCTTGCTCTGTATTGCACCTCACAGTTCTTATTTTCTCTTCTATTGGGCTTTGGCTGTAGATCCAGCAGTAAGTATATAAGTTGTTCTCATGGCTTGGTGACTTTGGACCTCGTGGAGTTGCATGATTTTTTGTGGTACGTGTAATCATCCTTCCCCAAGCGATTGATGGGATTTACTACCATTTTGTACAGCTACAAGTTAGTTTTTCAGGTCAAGCCCTGATTTCTGCCTAGCAGCACTTTCTGCCTTGTGTGGCCCTCTCATCATTCTCAAAAATCACTCCTAAGTATTATTTATCTTCTTCCAAGAACGGTATTTTCAGTAGGTTTCGTTTAGTTATGGTAATTTTTTAGTCCTTCAAACGCTATTTTCTTTGTAAAATAAATTACTGTGGCTTTAAACAGGTCTACTGACCGTAGTATGTCAGCCTATTTATGGTAAGTAAACTGCATAGGATTTATGGAATGTAGCACCATGATAAGCATGCTCTATAGATTTTGCATAAGCGGTGTTGTATCCTAAATGCCTTCCTGTGTTTTTTGACTAGATACGATTTTTTTTGTTTTTGAATGAAACTTATTAAAACTGTATTGGGGTGTAAAATGTGTAAAACTAATATTGGGACCGTTACGTAAACGATTTGTATAATTTCATTTTTTCAGATAAATGCATGCAATTTGCAGGTGATACAATCCGTAAAAAGAAAAACAAAGACCTAAATACTTTGAAATTTGATAGCAAAAAAGTATTACAGATTGCTGAGTCCTAACATCTGGAAAATCTGTCAGTCTCCTTCTGATAACTTTGGATGTCAGATTGAGTGAGTGCACACACATATTTATTTTGGAGGATATCTTTGTAGTTAGAAAATTAAAAAATATTTTGGACAGTTCGTTCATATGCTATTTTCGACTCTCACATGCTGTAAGGACTGTAAATCTGGGGCAACTCAGGTGCGGGATACCGAGACTACTGCAAGCGACTTTTTAGAGGTTTAGAAATTTTAACTCTACCTTGCTTGTACATTTATCTCCTATTAAAATTGAGTATAAATCCAACTCGAACTATTGTAGTATCCAACAAGTTCTGCATCATTTCTGCGGCCACATGGGTGCATGCTTGAATTGTCAAGAAATAACTTATCAAATATTTCATTATACTTTACCAACAAATGTAAAAACTTATCTATGGAAAAATTTAAAAAAAAATGACTGACAAGCTGTAGATCTCACAAAAAAATGCTTTTTTCTCTACTCAGGCATACAGGAGGGTATACCCTCTAAATATGGAAGATACAATACAACGAATGCGAATCTTAATTTTTTTAATGTTCTCATTTTTGACGTACTACAACTGTTTACGAAGTAAATCATGTATTACAAAAATAAATTAGCTAGTAAAGCAAAATAAGAAAGAAAATTCTAACTTTTATTTTACTACTTAGTAATTCTATCAGAATAATTAAGCAACATAAAAGAATACGAATTCCAGTAAAATTAAAAAATTTTAACATCGATATAGATAAATATATCCTTGAATAAAGCAGAATTAATTGTGACCAATTTGTAAAAGCATTGGCCATATTTCTTTTTTCAAGTGCCACTACTCAAAATTATTTAACAAGTTGTTTTTATTAGGTACTACGTAAACACTTGAACAAAAAAATATTTTTAAATCTTATCAAATTCTGCAAATATAATTGATTTATAAGCAAATACTTAGCCAAAACTTTGGTATTGATTAAAAAAGCTTTACGATGAAATATAGGGAATTGGCTCTGGTTCTTGGTCTAGCAGCGTTTTGCTTGGTAAGTCTTTTAATATGGTTCATATGTCATTGACTTTCTTTAATATGGCTTATAATCATTTAGGCTGATGACTTAACCTTATCCATTTCCGAAGGACAAGTCAAGGGTACCAAGAAATGGACTTACGCCGGTAACTCGTACTACGCGTTTTATTCTATTCGCTATGCTAAACCTCCCACTGGCTCACTCAGATTTCAGGTTTATAAAACACATCATGTTAGTTACTGAGCCTTGTTTGTTTAAATGAACACTCTTTTAGGCACCTGTAGCAGTTGATCCATGGAGCGACGTCTACGATGCCACCACTGAAGGAAATATTTGCTATCAAGTAAATGTTGATTCGGCCGATGAAAGTGAGGATTGTCTTAGCTTAAGTGTCTACACACCAAAGGTAACAGTCCCTATTTTATTACCAAAGTTAAGAATTTACATGAAATCCTCTGTTTTCAGGTTATTTAATAGCAATCCCAACTATTTTGTTGTTCTATAATAGTTTCACTTTTAAGTGGCATTGGTCCAAACTTAAGTATCACACTATTTTTAATTCATTTAATTAAATAAATTGATGAATTTAAAAGACTATGATCCATTTCTAACTAGCATAAATATTTTTTTTGCAGAATCCAAGTGAACTTTCCAGTAAACTTCCAGTTTTGTTTAATATCCACGGTGGTGGTTTTAACTGGGGTTCAGGCCAGACCAAAGGATCTACTGGAGGCCTCGATCCAGGATACTTTATGGATACTCAAAAAGTTATAGTGGTCAGCATTAACTACAGACTGGGACCATTTGGTAAGCATACAATTTTTCTTAGCTTTTTAAAAATTATTAGGATTTTCAGAATTTCATGTTTATTTAGACATGTCTATATCAAAGCATCAAAGAGTCCAACCACTTTAACCTTAAAACGATTTTTCAGGATTTATGTAAAAACAATGCGATGATTAATGGTCATAGAAAAGTCTTCAATTTAAACTTACAATCAGACAAATACACCTTATCTTGGAAATAGGACTCCACATTACTAAACCTTGAAAGGACCTTTGAATAATCATGAAATGGCCGAAAAAACAAACGCTTTTATGGCCTGGCCTAAGTATATACATATATTCATTTACCTATCCTATTTCGGTTGCATTTATTGTTATTACGTATTGTTTATCTGAGTTTGATACTGCTTAGTCCCCTTTAATATAAATTTTCATGGTTTATCATTGACTGTAGCTCATCTCAGTCGGATGCCATCAAGAGTACATTATTTGCGTATCTTGGATGTTTCAGGAATCTTCCATTAATATTTATTTATTTATTTACTCAATTCAGTGATTTGAACAAGTCTTCTAGGGCCATCGTAAGTAATTTCGACAAGATTGGCTTTTGATTGGTATACAGTTTTTAGCTCGTCATCAAATAGTACTGTCATTGTTGCACCTAAATAGACATTATGCAGGAGACTTTTGTACCTTAGGTCTATTCTGCTTTTGAGCAGAGCTTCTTCGAGAGCCGATATTGCTACGCTCTTAAATGCCTTATCGTAGTCAACGAAGGCTGGATACAAATATAGATTATACTGACATATCATAATTTCTTATATATAAGTTTTGTGTTAGCGTTGTGCCATCCAATACGTATCTTACTCTCGAAAAGACTTTTGTTGAATAAGATTAGATATTCCTTAACTTTTTTGTCTCCTTCCTATTAAGATACCGTCATCTCTCGATGCCTTATTTCCTTTCATATTTTGCAGGGAGTAGTCTACTTCATCTTTCGTAATTTCTAAAAGGTCTTTTCAGAATTAAAGTTTGCTATTGTTTTTTTTTAATATCTTTTTAGTATTGGGTGAGAAAGGATTTATTTGAGCTATATAAATCTCCATAGTACTTTTCAGTTGCCTTTATTATCTCGGTTCTGTCTCTTACTTCAAAGCCGGGGCTTTTTAGTATAATTATCTTCTTATTTCCTACTTCAGATTTCATTCCTTCCCGTTTAGGTAAGATTCCTTTGGTTCTTTTCTATTATTCATTCTATGCGTTTTTCTTGATAATTCACCACTATATTTCTTTTATTTTCATTCAAAAGCGTCTTTTTTCTAAGCATATCTTGGGACTTTCTACTTTAATGTATTAAATTCTATTGTTATTGTTGATTCTCTCCAACCCTAGAGCATACTTCTAAAAATGTTATACTATTTTCACTGTGAGATAGTTTAATATAGAAAAAATGTATATTAAGCATACTTCTAATAATTAATTTATGACGTTTAATTTATCTAAATAAAGCTTTTCTAAATGTAAGTCACTAGCCTCTTTCAGTTGATTTGTACTTTGCTCGTTGTATATTTTTAAGAGTTCTGTGTTTGTCTCTAGTTTTTTTCTTTGGTTATTTTAATATTTTTAATTTTATTTTGAATAGTCTATGATAGCTACCAATCGATATTGGGTTTATTGCTGTGACATCTTGAACATTTTTCTTTTCCTTTTTTAATACATAATCTATTTTATTCTTCGTAGTCCCATTTGGTGAAACCCATATTCACCTGCTTTGTGGTTTTTTTATGAAAGAAGGGATTCATTGCGAAAAGTTTGTTCGCTTCTAAATGGTTCATTAACATTTTCTTTCTCTCGTTCGGGTTTCCGTATCCAAACTTCTAATTTCTTGCACAGTTTTGTATTAAAATCGTCGATGACTAACGTGTATGTGTTATTGTTCATAGCCTTCCTTAACGATTACAACTGCTACTCTTTCTGAAATTACTGGATTTATGAGGAACTTTTTGATATTATTTGCAATTTTTTTAGAAATAAGGAATCTTACTTCATCTAAGCTTTCGTTTTTTCTTCCTTTATTCAAAAGACTTTTATTACCACTTAAATATTGTACATAAAAAATTATTACAAGAATTTACACAATGCTTAAGAGTAATGCGGACTGAACTGCGATTATAAAAACAACCGATAACACATACACGAGCTAGCGCGCATGCGCTTTATAAGACAGAATGTTTTTCCGTATTCAAGTTAAAAACAAGCCTCACCTCGTCTCCTCACCTCAGAGAGGTCAATTATGTCCCATTTCATGTTCGGTCATTCTTCCTCTAGTTTGAGTACTTTTAATCACTATTCAGAGATCTTACGCCATGTTTATTGTTGCAGGTTTCTTCTCTACTGGCGATACCGTTATCCCTGGAAATGCTGGACTTAAAGACCAAAGATTGGCATTAAAATGGGTTCAGAAAAATATTGCCAACTTTGGAGGAGATCCGAGTAAAGTAACCATATTTGGTGAGTCTGCTGGTGGTGCATCGGTTGGCTACCAAATCTTAAGCAAATCCTCTCAAGGTATTTTTAAAAATTATTTAAAAAAAAATCCCTTTGGCTGAAATGATTATGTTTCTAGGCTTATTTAGAGGAGGCATTCTATCTTCTGGTACAGCTTTATGCCCATGGGCCTATCAAAGGAATCAAACAGAAATCACTTTTAAGACGGCGAGCTTTATAAATTCCGAATTTAATTATAACAGGGACTCCGCAACGTTGTTTAATTATTTACAAAATGTTGATGCTAAATTGATTGATACAGCATCCAAAAGCTATAGTGACTGGGTAGGTATATTAATGCAACATCGAACCAAAGCTATTTAACAGGAAAAATCGATTTTAGGCCCAATCCTACTCGGACACAGGTCTAAATGGTGTAATAAATGGTCAGCTACAGCAAGGCTTTTTCTATGCCCCTGTAGTTGAAGTAGAAACGGCAGACGCGTTCTTAACCGAAAAACCGTATCAAATCTTGGAAAGTGGTAACTTTAATCAAGTCCCTATTTTGATTGGCACTTGCGCAGATGAGGGACTGATGAGCTACAATCGTAAGTATTAATTTAAAATCATACAGAATTGATAACAATTTTTTTGTAGAATACACTCAATGGACTTTGTCCATATACGATCAGGACAATACAATCCTAGTGCCACAAGGAATGCACATACAAGACCAAGCCACTAAAATGGTAGTGGGCAACGCAATAAAATCTCAATATTCCCCTTATAGTGATTTGCAATACAATATACTAGCGGGAATTCAGGTACATCAAATCTCACTTAAGTCTATAGCTTGTGCTAAGATTTTTTTTATAGTACTTCAGTGAACAAGACTTCCAAAAATCTTTAATAAGGCACGCAGAGATGCAATCGAAATATGCCGATGTCTACTTTTATAAATTTTCTTACTCGGGACAGATGGGTGGAAACACCAATACATACCCAGGTAAATATTGTGTAGTGTGGATTAATAGTAAATTAAGATGTATATATTTGTAGGTACTAGTAATGTAACTCATACAGAAGAAATGGGTTATATTTGGCAAAGGGGCAGCGCTTCCAGCTACCCACAAGCTGATCAAAATGTGCATCAGCGGTTCATGCAAATATGGACCAATTTTGTTATTTATCAGTAAGCATTCGCACATATTAAGTAACAAACGTATATATCTGATTATAAATTTTAGAAATCCTACCCCCACTCAAGAGGCAGTTCTACAAAACATCGTTTGGCAAAAACTTACCGAAAATAATTTGCAATATGTCGATATCGGTGCCGACCTAGCATTATCACAGAACCCCATTGAAAGATACGCTTTTTGGAAGCATTTAATTTTGACAAAATATGGCGTGCCACCATACGAGACTTTTTAAACATGAAATAAAGATTTTTTAATTGTTAGACTTTGACCGAGTTTTCTTACAACCAGAAACAACTGTTAAAATATTATCATTCTGATCTTCAATGTACTCACCCACATAAGAATCGGAAATCTAATGAGTAAACGGAGCTGTTTTTTTTTTTTTAATAACATTAGAGTGTTATAACTTTTTTTTTTCTAAATGAGATGAAAGGGGGAACTGACGAATGCCCAAGCTAATCAAAACAAAAGAAGGCCTTAAGAGGGTCTCCAAAAGTTGTTTGATGCTCGGAGGAACCTAACCCCTCTTACCTGAAACGCCCAGAGAAGGAATCCTTCACAATGCTGCTAGCTCAAACCGATGTGGGTTCTAGCTTCTTTCTCAACCAACTGAACCAAAATTTCTTAGGTAGTAACTACCCAAGAGCTACCCAAATAAATGTGAAAGTCAGTATGGCGCCACCAAGTTTTGGATTTTATATAATCCCAATGGAGGCCCAATATTTATCAAAATTTATTTAGGCAAGTTCAAAACGAAACTTGGAAAACAAAATCAAGGTCAAGTCGGTATACACTATTGTTTCCAAATTACCTATGATATTCTAACCTACTCAACTCAAGTGAAGAACAAAATAACAACAGAAAATAACAATTTATTTAAGTCTTGATTATCACAGCGAATTTTGTTCTGTTATTTTATTTATCTTTAAGAAGAATAATTATTTAAGTTGGTAATAAGGAACCAAAACGTTTAAGTTTCTAATTACAACAAAAACAAAGTTGTCAACAGATAACGTGCCATAAAATTAAATTTTCCAAATTGGTGCACTGTCATTCGTGACCATGCTTATAAGAAATACATCTAAAAAAAAAAAATACGCAATCAAAAGTGTGGTTGTCAAAATAAAATAAATTATGTTACACCCGAACCTTTTTGGGGAATGAAGCTTCAATTCGAATTAAACTAACAATTTACGTTACCTTATATTTACAATTTATGTTACGACCTAAGCAAAAAAAAAAAAAGAAAACCCTAATTGTTAAAGCTTCCCCAATCAAAATTACCCTTTTATTATTTTACTCTAATATTTACTAGCTAATCTGAGAAAATTTGACATCTTAGGAGTAGTCTGAAAATAAATAATATAACCCTATTTAGTAACCCTAATATAATATAACCCTATAAGTATATACTCGTAGTACTACGAAGCCGGCTGCGTCTTACCTTACAGGAGTCACTTGTCACATATAAACGTACTCTTCAGTAATATTCAATAATAAAATAGCATCGATTAACTAATGTCAATAAAATTTTAAATAAACTTTTGAGACAAGTACAGTCGAACCTGGTGGGCCTTGGATTATTTAAATAATATAAATATATCCAGCCTTTGAATAAGAAAAATAATTACATCCCCTAACCACCACAATTCCGCTTTACCCCACTCAGATTGTGAAGTCATATATGTATGCATCTCAACTCAATAGATAAGTTGTGATAATAAAAATAAAATAAAATAAATGAATAAAAACAAATGTTATGTTGTGTCACTTAGCTCCACACACAGCAGGCTACTTCAGATTTGAGACTCTCCCAGACATCCAATTATATCCAGTCAATTATATCCACATATGGGTAAAATTCACACGAATTTCAAAAAGAACTAAAACACTCTTCACTTGATGATGGCGGTCTGGAAAAAAGGGACGACCGCAGAGGTTAAACCCGTATTTAAGCAATCACGCACAAAATGTATTGCCAATCGAAAATAACTTAACTTTTTTTATAAGTACCATAAAACCCTTTTTAAAAAAATAAATAACTAAATTTATGGTCCAAGGAAGTCGGCAATGAAAATATGGGTCACTATGACGCTCAATTTCGATTTTCCCTAGACCAGTAACTTCTTGCTATCTTCCAAGAAAACTAATATTTACATAAGATAAAAAGAGACAAAAATTAGATAGGTCAGTCCGAGTAAAATCAACCAGCATATCTGGTATGGTCAAGCCAAAATCAGTTATTATAATATGGACAGTTCAACATACACAATTGTACATACATGCCCAATTAATCATTATTCATTATAAAAGAAATAAATAAAGAATGGAATAATCAATATTGGATATAATTTAAATTCTAAAATATTTCTTTAGGCCAGAACCGGGTTTTATAAGAGTATAAATAAAATTTCATTAACAACCAGTACAATATGAAGCTGGAATGTACAAGATTAAATGTGTCATTAAAAAAAAAAAGAATACTGTAATTTGAAATGGCTAGAGAACAGAACTATAGGTTACTTGGGAGGCTATTACAGAGAGAGCATTACTAGTACCAATCATTAATATTTGTAAAATATCTATTTTGAAAATATAACTGTAACCAGTGCTTTTAATAATGAGTATAAAATGCCAATTTTAACCTGTAACACGAGTTTCCTCTACAAATGGTACAATCCGATATTCTCAGTTTTTTCCTAAAATTAATTTTTTTCTGGTACGTCAAAAAATGCCCTCTGATGAATAAAACATATCTGCAAATTAAAAAAAAATATCTACTTTGGTATTAAAGTTATTTTAATTTTTAACACCCCTTAGATCCGAAAGTGAGACGTTTAAAGCATACCTTCATTTAATTTTTATTTTTTTTTGCAGATTCATCCTGTTAACTTTCTCGGTAGAGTTCCTGAACACCCAGTATAATATACCACAATTTAAGCTTAAATAGATATCTTTATTATAAATTCTACATCAAAAATTATTTAACGATTAAAATAAAGGTTCTTTACTAATTTTCTATAACTAAAAATTCAACGTTTTGTTGATAGCAAATATATTTGTTTAAAAGCTCACTTTGTAAACGTCTTTAAATAGTATAGATTATACAATACTTAAGCCTTTAACTGTTATGAAATAAAATTGTATATAACATAAATATAATATTAAATTCCTCAACGTAGATCACGCGGACGTTTTATCCGATATTTATTGTTGACGTTCAACCAAAAATGTACACCTCGTGTAAAACAAAAATAAACGTTTATTTGACTATCGTATGTGGCTTGGGGGCTGTCCTACACATAAGGCGGTTATGTTAAAAGAATTTTTAACAAATGCTTTTCCTAACCGTCCTATTAGTAGGACTGGCGATATTAAATGGCCTCCTGGATCTCCAGATTTGTCTCCAAATGACTTTTATTTTTAGGATTATTTTAAGAAAACTATTTACAAACACAAATAGGTCTAATAGGAAATTATTAGGCCAATAAAATAAGAGAAGTTGCGAGAGAAAATTGTTAAATGTGCCAATTTCATTTCATCAGAAACTCTTTTTTAAGTACAAAATGGCTTTTATGATTGCTTAGCCAAAGAAGGAGGTTTGTCTGGGCCTTTCATTTAAAGCATTATGTTTTGTTAAGGATATTTTAAGAGTTTTAATTGAATTTTTAGTGGAATAATGTTTGATTTTTACTATGCATTACAGATCATAATAAACACTTCGAGATTACGATTCTATGAGGGTTGCACACTGATGAATGTACAACCTGCATCAGAAAAATATTTTAGGAATGCCTCAACTTTCACGTAATTTTATTGCGAAAATGCGAATACAAATACGTTACAAAATTATACAAATCCATCAAAATAAGACATTTCTTAAAGTCGTACTGAAAAACAACGACGTAGCAAGCGACTAGCAGAGGGCACAAAATGCACGCGTGCGCATTGCCATAGCACCTTTCTATGCGTAATGATCGATTCCCCAACCTGTATATTCATGTGTTATCCGTATTTTCAGCATTTATAATTGAAGAAATACACATTCGCTTATTGTTACTATCTTTCATTCTTCAGTTTTTAATCTACTTACCCAACAGTAATCTGAAATACAATACCCAAAAATTGTTTGAAAAAAATCGATTGGCAGAACTACATTATTTTATTCGTGATTAAATTCAAAAATTAATTCATGTATTAAAATAAAGAAAAGTACACAATTGTTTATTCGCGAGCAGCTTCTTCCTCTTGTTCAAAAATCCTCTTGAAACTAAAAGGTTCAAACTCGTATCCCTGACCGTCAAAGAACTTGGTCATAAATTCTACCCAGTGTAAACGAAGTGTGTGCAAGAAAGCGGAAAGTCCCTCCATAAGCACCAAAATCGCTACCGTAATCGCTGCCCATACCGCAAATATAACAAATATAATAATACCTCCGTAATAGGGTATTGATAATGTCACTAAGGCACGCCTGAAGACCATAGTCCATAATACCTCTGACAATTCTAAAAGTGAACAAAATACGCGAGTGTTACGAATTCATTCGTAATTTCTTTTTACTTACGTGCATGAGCTAATGATAAGGCCCACAAACGAAGGTAAGACGCCGTATGTGAAACTGTACTCAACGTGAATTCAATTGTGTGAATTCCGGCGTGGACCATTAACTCACTAAAGGGTTCGTCGTGCTCTTCCTCCTCTGAAAGTGCTGAAGTTGCCGGTGTTTCCGAATCGTGATGGCCTGCATGACCGTTCTAAAAAATGGCAAAATACACCTCAGTAATATTTTCGAAAGAATGGAATGTGTAATTTTCTTCGTCCCTTAAACAGGGTGGTCCAGCTTAAACGTCATTAATTTTAATACGTTATTATAAAATTTTTTCTCAGCAATGTTTAATAACAAAGATACAGGGAGTTAAAGTTGAGAATAATGAATTGTTTATTTATCATAACTTTTAAACTACTAGCTCAATTTTAATTAAATTTCAGGTTATTGTGGTGAACTATTAATTACTGATGAAGCTAATTTTTAAGAAAATTGCCAGTGGGAACATACGGTGAGACTTGGTTTTTTTGTCTGAAATCTGCGAGGTGATAAAATATTCTTTATAAGAAGTCAACTGTTAGATTCTCCATTTAATTTGAGAAAAAAAGGTACTTGTACAAAAATATGATTTAAGGCACTGTTTTTAAAATATCTTAGTTTAATTGTACATAAACACCAGTTAAAATGCTGCAAAAACTTAAAAAAAAAAAGAAAATTAGGCTTGAATCTTAAATTAAATCTGTCAAATGAAATAATGACTTAAGGTAACTTTTGATCATCTTTTATATTCAACTTTTTTACAAATCCAAGTTCAATTTCCTTTTTTTTATAAATTTTTGCATTTATAAAAAAATTTTAGCAGGATTTTTTTGCAGGAGCAATTTTAGCAACATTTTAGCAGGTATTTCTGAACAATTAAGGTAAGATATTTTAAAAACAGTCCGTTAAATCATAATTTTGCAAGAGTTACTTTTTTTCAAATTAAATGGAGAATCTAACAATTGACTTTTTATAAAAAAATATTTTATCACCTCGCACATTTGACCAAGTCCCTCCGTATATTACGCCACTGGCCATTTCTTTTAAAACTGACTTTATCAGTAATTGACAATTCACTACAATAATCTGCATGCGAAATTTAATTAAAATTGAGCTGGTAGTTTAAAAGTTATGAAAAATAAACAAATAATTATTTTTAACTTTAACACCTTGTATCTTTGTTATTAAGCATTTCTGAGAAAAATTTTATGATGAAAGTCTATTTCTTTTTCAATTTTCTATCACGTATTAAAATTAATGACGTTTGAACTGGACCACCCTGTATATATTTTTGACAAACTTTCGAATCCATCAATTTTTCTTGCTTGCTTTTCGTTCTTTATATTAGAAACGTATAAATGCCTTATACAGACTTAGTTTCAGAGAAGATATGACAGTAATCTTCGTTTTTTTAAATTACACACATAAACACCTAAATATACTTACCTTCATGTTAAAGCGCTAGATCGATATCGCATAAAATATAATTTATTTATATACTATACAGGATGTAAAAAGTTCATTATTTTCCCAATTTATTGCAAATATTTATGCAAACTAAAAAAACATAAAAGTTTAGTCAATATTGTACTGTAACCCTTAATTGTATTGTAAGTCGCCAAAAAATTTACAATATTAGGTAATAAATAGATATGTTTAGGGGTTCGATTTCCGATACTTTAACCACGTGTTGTACCCCCAATTTTATCGATAAAAAACCGATATAAATAGGGATCGCACTCTTCACCCCTCGGAATTGGAACCATATTACAATTTTATTTCTAGAATTTTTACGAGTTCACTGAAACTCATTTTTCTATCACTTGTATGTCCTCCACATGCATAAAAGTGGTCGTATTTCAAAGGTGATTAAATTTACCAGATTTTAAAACAAATTGAATCAACAATCGATTTTACTAAGAAATTACTCAAAATAATGAACGAAAAACATTGATTTTATTTGATCATTGACAAAAATAAAATCCCTAGACCTATACAGGTAACATTATTTAGGTAGTAAGGGAAAGCGGTATTTTTACTTAATAGGGAGAGGTAAGTGCGCCGAATAAACACGCATTATATGAAAAAGACTTTTAGTAAGAAATTCACAAAGTTTGCTCAAAGTGGCCACCATTGTTCTGAGGCAAGCCATTATCCTCAATCTAACCTACTGTAGTAGCTCTTATAAACATTTGTCGATAGTTCTTATTTTCCTCAGTTGTAGCCATAATCCTTTGAAGTAGCTCTTCCCTGGTTTCTGGGACTTTTTGCTAAACTTTCTCTTGCATAAGTTCCCAAAAAAAAAAAATCCAGAGGAGTTAAATCGGGAGAACGAGGTGGCCAGGCGATTGTACTACTACCCCTCTCCCTTAATACCTAGTCAAATGTTACCGGCATAGGTATAGGGATTTTATTTTTGTCAATTATTACCTGCTTTTGACAGGTAATTTACTTAAACTATTAGCGTAAGCGACGGTAATAATTTGATGTTTATTTGTTAGCAGAGCTTATTGCGTACAAACTAGAAGGAAAAAAAACATTATGTTAAGGGCTTGATTTCTAAGTTAAAGTAAAATAACTGAAAAAAATTCACAAAATTTTACCAAATTTTTCGTTAAAAGTTAAAATTAAAGTTTTTCATTTATTATTTTGAGTAATTTCTTAGTAAAGTTGATTTTAAAAGCTAGTAAATTTAATCACCTTTAAAATAAGACCATTTCATTATTTTGATGATTTTTCTGCGGAATACTGTTCAGGGGATTTTAACCTTATTGCAATTACAGAGCCATGGCTGACTCGCGATATTGATAGTGATGCTGTACGCATCCCTAATTACCAACTAATAAGAAATGATCGACAAAATTATAGAGGTGGCGGTATTGTTGCCTTTGTTCAGAGCAGATTAACTTATGAAATTCTTTTGTCTGAAATGTATGAATTTTTAGAAAGCCTTTGGTTAAAAATTAATATTGATGGTGAACCGCATATTTTTGGAATAATTTATAGACCTCCAAATTCTAATATTCAAAGTTTTTTGCCTCGGGGACTTTAATATTGATGTTTCAAAAGCTTATGACAACCATGCACGCCAATTAATATATTTGTGTGAGACTTTTAATCTAAAGCAGGTTATAGCTGAGCCGACTCGTATTTTTAATGGCACCAGCTCTATTATCGACCTTATTTTTACTAATCAGCTAAATATTTTAGAGAGTGGCATTATTAACTCTACATTTTCCGATCACTTTGGCATTTTCTTTGAATTTAGTGGTATGGTGCCAGAAGTGCTTCCTAAAGTCGTGACCTATAGACCCTTAAAAAATATAAACTAGATAACTTCCAGGCCATCAATCTATTGACGACAAAGTAAAATTTTTAAATACCAACCTAATAAAATTGTTTGATACCCATGCTCCTGTTAAAACATTTACAGTGCGAAAAAAGAGAAACTCTCCTTGGTTGACAGACAATATAAAACTTCTTCAAAAACTAAGAGATAAAGCGCTAAAAGATTTCAAAACAAGTAAATTGCCTGCAAAGTGGGAGTATTACAAGCAACTTAGGAACTATACCACCACAGCCGTTAGAGCAGAAAAAAAAGCTTTTTATAGAAATAAATTTAGGAACTGTATATATGGGGAAAAATGGAGTGAATTAAGAAAAATATTACCTTGTAAGCAAAAACAGATTCCTGGAGCTTTTAAGAATCCCGATAATTTCAACAATTATTTTGTTGCCTGACAGCAGTAAGAGACCTAGCAGCGATAATAGTCAGGAAATAATTAATTTTTATAAAAATAATTCCTTGCCCGTTTCAAATTTATTTTTATTTCGCACAGTGAGTTATAATGATATATGTTCTATTTTATTTAGCATTAAATCCAAAGCATTTGGTATCGACAATCTTAATATAACATTAATTCATATGTGCTGCCCTTTTATAATACCTTTTATATTGCATATAATTAATAAATGCATTGAAAGCAGCTATTTTCCCAAATGTTGGAAAGAGGCCTTTGTGATGTCATTGCCAAAGGTAAATAATCCAACAAATTTTAATCAGTTTAGATCCATTAGTATTCTGCCTACATTTTCAAAAATTCTTCAAAGAATCTTAGACACTCAAATTCGAAATTTTTTAAATGCTAATGATATCTTGTTATGTTATGATTATGATTGATTTATGATTGTAATGTTGATGTTGATGATTATGATATGATTTATGATTGTAATGTTATGATTTCTGCCCTTGTTCTATTGGACTATACGAAAGCCTTTGATTTTGTTAATCACGAAATTTTAAAGTCTATATTTCACTATATAGGTTTTTCTGATAAAGCTATTAATTTCATTAATTCTTATTTACGCGGTAGGGTGCAGCGAGTCAAGATAGAGGAAAATGTATCTGAACCCTTGGAAGTTGATAATGGCGTGCCTCAGGGTGGTATTTTAGGACCCTTATTTTTTATTATTTATACTTTTAGATTTTACTTTGATTTAAAAACTGCCTTTACCATTTTTATGCCGACGATGCTCAGTTGTATTACTCTTTTCTGCCAGAAGATGCTAAAAATGCGGAAGCAAAAATTAATCAAGACTTACAAGCCATATGTGATATTTCTTCAAAGCATTTTCTAAAATTAAATCCTTCTAAGTCGTCTGTAATGTTTATTGGTAATAAGCAAAAAATTAACCATGTTTTAAACAGCAACACTATTAATATTAAGATGGGTGATGCTAATATTCCTGTTGTAGATAATTGCAAAAGTTTACGCTTAATAGTGGATAGTGATTTGCGATTTCATCAACACGTTTCTAATGTTCTAAAAAAAGGGTATTTTGCTTTAAAATTAATTTACTTGCATAGGCATTATCTAAGCGAAGATATTAAAAAAATTTTGTGTGACTAGACTATAATGACAGGTGCCGATTGCAAAAGCTTCAGAACTCATGTATTTGCCTAATTTCTGGCATACACAGACATAATCGCGTTTCCCATAGACTTTCCGAGCTGGGGTGGTTAAATATGCAAAATCGTAGGGTTGCTCATTCACTTACTTTTTTTTATAAAATTCTTAAATACCGCAGTCCACCTTACCTATACTTTAAGATTAGTTTTAGAAATGATGTTCACCATTTGGGCTTAAGAAGAAACACAATTCATATTCCAAGACATAAGACTCAATTATTTAAAAGGTCCTTTTCCTATAATTTTGCATATCAGATGAACGCTTAAATTTTGAGTTGGGTTTGGTGTCTGTTCAGACTTTTCGCAGGGGAATGATGGTGCGTCTGATGAGTCAGCAGCTGTCTGCGTAAAATATTGAAGGGTCAATATTGTTAGTTTGGGTATGGATGGAGACTGAAAATTTGTGTTTAGTGTGGGTAACTAATGTGCGTGTTTTTCTTTTTTTTTTTGTGAGAGGTACTATGTTAATGTTAATGTTCTAAATTTTTTGGGTAGGTGTGTATAATTGAACTTAGTCTGTTACAAGCGTTTCTACATTTTTTTCTAGTTAGTTTTTTTAAGTTTTGGCCACAATGTTAAAGACCAGAATCTGCCTTGGCAGAATTCTGAATTTGTCGGCCTTTTATTTGCATAAAATAATAAATGTGTATTTCTTTCTCTTTTTTTATGTAGTTATGTTGAGTTTGCATATAAAAAATATTTATTATTATTATTTTTATGCCCTCCACATGCATAGAAGAGATAGAGAAATGAGTTTCAGTGAACTCGTAAAAATTCGAGTAATATTAAATTAATGATTGATAAATTTGAACGTACATAACGTGGTTAAACTCTCGGACCCAACCCAACCCCTAACACACTGTATATTCTAATAATATAGGTCGAATATCGTAAAATATCAATCCATGTATTACATTTGAAAATTGAATAATTCTCTTCCTGTTTGCTTACTTGATTTGTTGACTGTGGAGTTTTTTTCTTCTTTGCAAAATTTTCATATAACGGTGCACCGAGCAACATCCAAGGAATGCACACCAGAGCCAAAACTACTAGTACGTGTTGAAGCATTTCCTGACCTTCGAACAGGTACTGGTTACAGTTCTCTTTTTCATCGGCAGCCTTAAATAACATCATTCCGATAAAATAGATCAGCACATTTGGAGCACATCCTGAACTATGGGCAATATCTAAAAAGGATATTTTTAGATATAATCGATTCATTTATTTGAATAAAAAACCTTCGGTGTTGTCGTTCATGCCACTATAGTTTAGCCACTTCATAAATATCATTATGACCATGTAGACGAAAAGGAAACTGAAGAACAAGATTTTTGGTAAGAAATCCAGCAAAATATGCATGGGTTTTTTAAAGTGCCTAAAAATTAAGGTATTAAAGCATACAATTATGAAATCTGAGATAAAAAAATATATAACTTACATGAAGTTAACGACGCTGAGGACAACTCCAAAAATCATATGGATAACCCCAATTATAATAGACAATTTCATTTTCAACGAGTTTAAAAATATAATTTTATTGTCAGCATCCTGAAATTCATAATAATGTTTTATTAGCAACGAAATGTATACAGTTTAAAAATCGTATTTAAATTAGTGAAACGCCATGTGGGTTTGGACGTATTTCATAAACAAGTTTCTTGAAAACTGTAATACTTAAAGAAGATATGTGTACCGGCCTGGCAAACCAAAGTATTAAGTGCGGAAAACAATGTATTAGTTTGCAATAACAAGTCCCAAGTTAAGCATTGTCGTTCTGTCTATAACTTGACGCTTTGCCTATAAATTTTTGAAGCATGTTAATGCATGCATATATTGACACCCAAGAAAGAAATTTGCCCGGCCGGTATATACCAAATGTAGTCGTTAAGTAATTTATGTTTCCTAGCTAATAATATTCAATCTTTTAAACGTTATTGAAAATCATTCGACGCTACATATTGCAATATCATGCTCATTTTGATTACAATAATACTTTAGTAAACGAAAACGTGATAGGATTTCGATGTTTTTTAGAAAAATACTAAATGTATAACATTTTGTTGTATTATTCTTTGTGATGCTATTAATAAGTTTGTTCCAGCGGAGGATAAAAGTATTTAATTTTCCTCCCTGATTTTCAGGTATTAATACTATGATTCTGTCTCTAAAATTTCTGATCTGGCTATACTATTTGATGGCAAATTAAATTTAAATAACTATTAATTTTGATGCAATTGTAAATAAAAGCAATCAAATATTGGGTTTTATATCAAGAATTAGTAGGGCCTTGAGTCGTCTGTCTTTTAGGTTATAAATTAATACAATTTCTGCTCAAACATCCTCCGAACTTTAGCTTATTAAAGTCGTATAAATACTAAAAATTAGGTCAACGATTAGATCGTCTGTGTTATAATGAGGAAATTTTATATTGCCACAATAAAGACAAGAATGTATAAAAGCAGGTGCTGACAGGCACTTTTTTGTAAATTTTTAAATAGTTATATTTTTTGTCCTGGACTTTCTTATTCTATAAATATTAGTGAAGTGCATAAAACTAGAAATAAAAGAGTTTTCGGCGTACTTTTGCAAGATACAAGCTAAGGTTTTTATGACCCTATTACGCGGTAGTGTATAAAATTATAATGTAAAAAAAGGATAAATATTTATTCATTCTACAAAAACAGCCTTTGTCGACACGTCTTCTGTGGTTCTTTTTTAATTCGGTTTTATTCAAGCACCCCTTAAACTCAAAACCTTCTTAGATTTATATCCAACTTATGCAAAAATTAATGAATATTTTTATATTAATAATTAATCATTGATTTCAAACTTAAATGCAGATTATGATGCTGAAGCTGACTTGGACTCTGAAAAACTATAATATCAGCCATTGCTAAATAAGTAAAATTACTCATCAAATTTCCGCAATTACAGCAAAAACTGTCAAATTTCTGCTTAATTTGTTATATTAATTTATTGTATCATACCGTCTCTTGTTTTACCGCAAATATTATCTAGCTTTTATTATTTTAGGAAAAAATACTGCAAAGAAGTGGTTCAACTTACCTGCCAAGCGGGATCTAAACCCATATAGTAAGGTTCTCCGTCGTAACTATTTTTAGGAACCAACATAGCCTTCAAAGTACTGTCGTCTGTTTGTAATACCGATACGTTAATCCCTTGTGCGATTAGGTCCGTCTGATCTACCTTCCATTTACTTCCGAAAATGTTCATTGATCTTGAGAATATGTCGTTATATATGAGGCCGGTGTACATAGAAAACAGTCCCATCATAAGGATAATGTATCTATAATGAAAATAGTAAAACTTTTAAAAGTTTTACGTCTTATACCGAAATAGGTTTACTTACCTTCCTGAAAAGAATATTCCAAATATCTCGTTTTTGTTTTTTTGAGCGTCGATTTTTTTCTCATCGATAACCAGCCAAGCACCAAATGCCGCCATTATTATGCCGTGTCCCAAATCGCCAAACATAATGGCAAATAAAAATGGGAATGTTACAATTGTGTAAAGAGCTGAAATAATACGAAATATAAATTATAAAATAGTGATTTTTATTTTACTAAAGGTCTCTTAGGGCAAGTGGGGATATTTTAGGGCTGTTCCTGGGACTTTACAGCATATTTCTAGATAGTCTAAAAGTCCTCGAATATTTCTGATTTTTATTTTATTAAGTTATGTTAATTGCAAATTGTTTCTTATTTTAAATTTGAAATAGGCAAACTTGCAAGACAATCCAAAAAATATAATTAAGAGCTGAAGAAAATTTAACTAAGTAATAAGAAAATAAGTGAATTTAATTTGAGTTATCTTAATCCTAACTGAAACATGACCAAACAAAAAACAAAACAAAGGTAAAAAACGCCAAGTCAATACAACTGCAATGAGATTTGTGTAGCTGTAGGTTTAGGCCTGATGATGCCCCGATAGGTTCGAAATACTTGTAGCGTATGAATTTATATACAGTGTGTCCAACTTAAGGGTTAGCCACCCCTCTAAAATTTTTGTTCCTTGACCAATTTTCAAAAACTTTTTTTTGTTGGATAGATGGTCAAAAATGGCACTTATGAGCCAAGTTCGACATTTAGAGAAAGCAGGTCATGGCCTACTGTATAAAATCGAGAAGTAGTATTGGCGATATTTATTTTTGAAAAATGGTACTGGATTATTGTTCAGGACCACTTAAAACATAAGTGTACCAAATTTGGTTATGATAATATACAGGGTGTTGAAGAAAATTGGAGTCAAATTTTTAAAAGGCGCAATAACATTCGTAATCAAATACGAGTATTTTAAAAATTTTTGGCTAATTGGCATGCATCTTGAGAACACAAAGGTTGGAAATATCCTTCAATAAACATCAATCAATCATATTATCATACTATTTTGGGCTTCACATTAATACAACTTCATTTATACATTTTTTAGTTTTATTTCATTGTTAGGTTGCAATTCACACTTCACTAGTTACTTAATAATGTAATGTAGGCTAAGCAGCAAAAACTGAAAATAATTACCGTAAGGAATTACCAACACCAAAGATAATAATACTACTAGTATTTTATCTTTGCTAACACTCAAATTTAAAAATTAATGCCACAAAACTAAATATTAGTTCCTTCAACATGCCCTCCATTAATTCTTATACATTTTTCTATGCGTCTTCTGTTGTTTACTACCACCCTTCTTAACTGTACCCTGCTTATTTCATTACACTCTTGTCTAATGTGCTCACAAAGATCATGTAGAGTTTGCGGTCTTGATTTGTACACTTTGTTTTTAAGGGTTCCCCAAAGAAAAAAATCTAAGGGAGAAAGGTCGGGGGAACGTGCTGGCCACTGAATTAATGGACTCTTTCGTCCTATCCATCGATTCGGATAATTCTGGTTTAGCCAATTCCGCACTACCACTGCATTGTGGATAGGCGCACCGTCAAATTCTATGTGTAAGTTTCTTGTTTCGGCTAACGGCAAATCATCGATTACGTCACTAAAATCACCTTCCAGGAATCGAAGAAAATTAAGTCCAGTTAGATTTTCATTAAAGAAAAACGGCCCGATTATACGTTCGTTTAAGATACCGCACCATACGTTAATTTTCTGCGAATACTGCCTTTTACATTGTATCACCCAATGGGGATTTACGTTACTCCACATTCTAATATTTTGAGATGACACAATGCCGTTTGTAGTAAATGTTGCCTCATCCGTGTATAAAATCTTTTTCAAAAATGTAGGGTTAGCCAAATACTCGCCTTGTAACCACAAACAATATTCCATCCTGCGTTCTTCATCCCCGTGTTCCAAAGTGTGAAGGAATATAGGCTTGAAAGGCTTCTTGTTATTTTTCTTTAAACACCTCCATATGCAATTTTTGGAAATATTTAAGTTGGCACTAGCAACTCTAATGCTAGATTGCGGATTAGCATTAAAGTATTCAAGAATTATTTGGTTATTATTATTTGCTCAATTACGATGTAAATGAGGATGTACTCCGCCTACTGAACCAGACTGATTAAACCCATAGTTTATTCTGGCTATTGTTGAATGGTGGATGTTTTTACTAGGATGTCTCCTCTTAAATTGCGCCGCAGCTTCACGAAATGTTCTAACTCCATCGCCAACTAGCCGCACTACTTCAACTCTTTTGTTTAAATTATAATCACCCATAATTGTTCGACAAGCAGTCAAAATGAACTAAATGCATGAAAACTTTGACAAACTGTCAGGAACATTTTCTTTCATAGCATACTTGGGTAAAATTCCCACAAAATAATTTTTAACCAGACACAATCATATCTTTAACAAACTTATAAAAAAACAAACAAATTGAGCCCAAAATAGTATGATCGATTGTTGTTTATTGAAGGATATTTCCAACCTTTGTGTTCTCAAGACGCATGCCAATTAGCCAAAAATTTAAAAAATATTCGTATTAGATTAAGAATGTTATTGCGCCTTTTAAAAATTTATTTCAACACCCCGTATACTATCATAACCAAATATGGTACACTTATTTTTTAGGTGAACAATAATCCAGTACCATTTTTCAAAAATAAATATCGCCAATACTACTTCTCGATTTTATACAGTAGGCCATGACCTGCTTTCTCTAAATGTCGAACTTGGCTCATAAGTGCCATTTTTGACCATCTATCCAACAAAAAAAAGTTTTTGAAAATTGGCCAAGAAACAAAAATTTTAGAGGAGTGGCTAACCCTTAAGTGGGACACACTCTATATTTCATGAGACCGTGACTTTTTAATCTTTGTTTTTTTAATACTAAGTTATTTTAAATGTAATGAAAAAGTAGAGATAAAAAAGAGATCAAAGTTTTTTAAAGCTTTAAAGGTGATGATAAATTGGGTATTCTTCAGATTTGCTAAACCTACACGGGTAACTATAAATATTAGAAACAAATATATTTTAAACAAAAGATAATTGGCTTTTGGATAATCACTGTTGAGAGCAAATATTTTATGTTCAAATCTGTTTCTTTAAGGTTTTAAAGTCTATTTGTAAATCTCCACAGAAATATCCAGAAGATTTAAATCCCGCCTAATAGTGGGCTATTGAATCATGCCATATCTGCCTACACAACAATTACATCTCTCATTTGAGTGTTCCACAACCTAAGCGATAAACGATTTTCAATATTGTGCTGAATAACGTTGACATATCGATTTTCTGTTAAATAGCCATCACAAATAATCGCTCAATTAGTAACAATCAACGGCAGGAATATGTAACGATTATTAAATATCCCTGGATTATGTTTGTCAATTCCATGGATTCGCAGCAGATACGCATTTAAACAAAATCGAAATAGTAAAAAATAAATGCCTAAGATATTGTTTTGAATTTTTGAATAGTACACCAATTGAAGTATTAGACTTAAAACATTTATATAAAGTTAATTACAAAAAATAGCAGGTTGATTAATAATATACGTACTTTTACTGACGTTATAAAAAATTTTAATTGCTAATAACTGGATTCCTAGATCTATCAAATTCAAAACAATATTTTTTCCTCAGAAATACATCTTCAATTTGAATTATTGAATTTTATTTTAAATATATTCCCAAAATGAAAATAAATAATGATAAAAGTGGCACTCCAATAGCATTAAAAACTAAATTTAATGAAACTTTATACACGATCTACGCAAATAGTGAGCATATTCACACATATTGTTTTAAATCGAATAGTATGTAGCTTTAATAAATGAGCTTTAGTATATTGCTTGAATGAGCTTGGAAACGACAATTCGATTATTTTTTAGCAAAAAAGAGCAGGCTCCAACCTAAATTTAGCAATTTATTTCAGTTCTCTAGCATTTATAGTTACTTCACAATTAATTTTCAAAGTTCGAATAAATACGCCATGTTTAATTTTTCCTTGTACCAGCGCGGCCGGGATGATACGTCACAGGCGCCCAAGTGGACGCAACGACCGACGCTAGCATGTCGACCGCGCACGCTGCTTTGTCAAAATAACGCCTGGGCACTAGACTTTGGCTGGCTGGCTAGCGAGCGCTCTATAATGCACCGTCGCGTCGCGTCGGCGTCTATGACGTAGCGCGTAATTGGGACGGAATCGCGGGAGGTATAAAAAACCCCAGACTAACAGCCTTATAACTTTGCAAATACTTACCCTAACAACTTGAAATAAACGTCCTTGTTCTTATAAACGTATGTTGTATTTATTTTTGGGAAAATATATATATATTTTTTTTAATTTTCCAAGCCCATTATGAGAAGAATAATAAATTTGTTATATTTGCAGACAGCAAAAGTGCACTTAAAGCCTTAATAAACTGTAAAGCAAAAGTTTTATCCAACTATATTATTAAAAACATTTTGAACACTTGTATGCGTTTGGAAACTGATGACAAAAATGTAACTTTAATCGGAATTAAGGCCCATGTAGATATAAAAAATACATGATAAATATGCAAAGGAAGCTAAAAATGCAAATATAATTCAGGCAAATTTCTCATTACTATTTACTGATAATTTTGCCATCATAATCAAATTAATATTCTAATATAGCAACACAAGTAATGAATCCGTTTAATATTATCACCATAATAATTTCAGAAAATATATTTCGGTATAAAGAGTTATATAAATTTATTTTAAAAGAACACATAATAATTTTAAAGGAATCAAGGTATATAGGTTTCAAATACAGTGTGGTGACTTTAACTGGAATAAATTCAGTTAAAACTAATCAAATTTTATCTTGCAAAATTCCTGAGACCCGTCGATTTTTGTATATTTTTTTTTACAGTTCAAGATAGTTTTTGTATTTTTTCACCTACAGGGGGGGTCCAAATTAACCCAAACCTTTTTTTTTCAAATGGAAAGCCACTTTTTTTAAACTCTCATTGAATAGAGCCCTTTTCCTGATTAAATTGCCCTATTTACTTTTGTGATTATCTAAAGAAGAAATACGAAAAAAAATAAAAGCCATTAAATTATTAAGAGTCTCGAAATATTTTGTGTTGGTAAATTTTTGGCGTGTTTGTTTATTTTATTGGTATCGAGACATTTCCTGACATTATTGTAGTGTCACTGTTAAAGTGAATTTCAACCAGTTAAATAAGTTAACTTATATTGAAAAAATGCCTTATTTATCTGAATCCCACAAGATTGAAATCCTAATGATGATTGGTTATGGGGACAGAAGTCGTACTCAGCTAGAGGTTGTCCACTTATTCAGGCAGAAATATCCAGATTTGCCACCTATTAACCAAGGTACGGTTAGTAAAATCGACAGCAGATTTCGAGAAGTTGGGCACGTGAGGGATATTTTAAGACAAAGGTCTTCTAAAATCGATGAAAACACCCAATTAAATGTATTGTTGGCGATGGAAGAAAAACCGGTAACTGCAGCCAGAAGAGTAGCTCGCGAAAACTCTATTCATCATAAATCTGTGCTAAAAATTTAAAAAAGTGCAAACAAACGACCTTATAAAATGCAACCCGTTCAAGAGTTATTGGAAGACGATCCAGATCGCAGAGTTCAGTTCTGTGAATTAATGATGAACGCCATTGACGAAAATCGCATATCTTCGGAGTGGATCGTTTTTTCTGATGATGCTACATTCGCCCTAAATGGCCATGTTAATAAGCAGAACTGTCGCTACTGGTCTGACGAGAATCCACAATGGGTAAGGGAAACTAATACACAATATCCCCAGAAAACTAATGTTTCGGCTGGCATAATTGGCAGGCAAGTTATAGGGCCCATATTCTTCAATGATACTTTAACTGGGGAAAGATATCTAGAATTTCTTGAACATGAACTAGTTCCAGTCTTACGTGCCTTATATCCGAGTCAGTTCGATCCAGATTTGTATGATGAAAGAATCTGGATGCAACAAGATGGTGATCCCCCACATTATGCCCGTAATGTACGCCAGTATTTAGATGACAATTTGCCAAACAGATGGTTTGGTAGAAGGGGTGCAATCGAGTGGCCGGCACGTTCTCCCGATCTCACCCCACTTGATTTTTTTCTATGGGAACATTTGAAAAGTCAAATTTATATGAGCAAACCAGGAAACCTAGACGAACTCAAAGAACGTATTAGGCAAGAAATCCGACAAATATCTCCAGAAGTGTTGAAGTGAAGCGTGAAGAAGAAAATGTCAGAAACGAATTTTATTATCGTCTTGGGCTTTGCCAACAAGTAAATGGTGCTCATTTTGACCATCTTATACATTAAACGCAACTTTTAATAATTTAATGGTTTTTATATTTTTTTTCGTATTTCTCCTTTAGATAATCACAAAAGTAAATACGGCAATTTAATCAAGAAAAAGGGCTCTTTTCAATGAGAGTTAAAAAAAAGTGGCATTCCATTTGAAAAAAAAGTTGGGGTTAATTTGGACCCCCCTGTAGGTGAAAAAATACAAAAACTGTCTTGAATTGTGAAAAAAAATAAACAAAAATCAACGGGTCTCAGGAATTTTGCGAGATAAATTTTGATTAGTTTTAACTGAATTTATTCCAGTTAAAGTCACCACACTGTATGTGGAAATTGTCATAGTTTGTAACAAAATTTAACTGTGTAACGTGTTTTCTGTGGTATGGCATAAAAATAATTTTCTCTAAAAACATAATCTACTATTAAATAAATTTAATATAATTTGTCGCTTTCCTATGAATTTTGAGTTTGCGGATACATATACAGTTTTTACATTTTCTAAAAACCAAGCATAGTCGCTCCTATAAAGTCTTTAAGTATGAATTCAGCCAAATAGCAAATAAAATCTGACCCAGTATGATGTTTTTTGGATATTTAATATCTTTGGGTCACTCAGTAATCTGGTTAGTAAGGCTTTACCTCTCATTTCATAATGGTTTAATGTTTTTAAGAGAATTGCATGAGCTACACTATTGAATGCCTAATCAATGAACATAGCAATACATTTTCTACTTTTATTTAAGTTTCTGGTCAATTTGTTTGTATAGGGCGTGTGCTGCCTACTATACATTTTTGAAATCAGAATATTGGCATCGTTCTCTTTAGCCAATATATGCAAATAAATATACAGAATTATCCCTTAATCTAATAATAAAAATAGAGAAGCCAATTTTCGTTAATTTTTTTTCTTATTACTTATAGTAACCTTTATAGGGTGCAAATATGAAAAATATCTGTGTACACAATATTATTTTCAAAAGCCTTAATAACTAAGAAAATTGTTTTAACGTTTAATAAATATCATAATAACTTACCAGGATTTAACTCCCCATAGGTACCAAAAGCATAAGCGGATATTAAATTCTGAAAACCTTGCGTGAATTTGTTAGTTCTATTATAAGTAGGAGGGGTCTGTTTTGTGTTCAGAACATTATAAAATGAGTGCACCGAACTGCCATAAGCTCCCTGAAGAAAAATCTTAATTTACAAATCTTCCACAAAATATCAAATTAAAATACTCACCGATCCTAAATCAAGAGCATGTTGTACCTTCGGAAGATCATTGACGGGTACCCAACCTTCCGCAATTATACACTTTTTACTGACGTCGGCGCTAAACATGTTCAACGTGTCATAAATTGCTTTCATTTTGCAAACGACTATCGACCAGTTTTGTATGTCTTTTGCCACAGCAACTAAAGTTTAAACATCGTTAAATTTAAAGGAAAACTTAAAAAAGCTCTCTTACATAACAGTCTGCCTATGTGATCTTCGGTTTGGTTGATCACGACTTTAATATCTTGCACCTCAGCGGATATACGATTGATACGTTCATTACGGACAGTTGGAGTAACGGGGATTTCTATAGTTGTGGCTTTGTATCCTGCACAGACTTTATTAATTTTGGCGTCTAATTGTTCGCCTTGGAAAAACACTACGAATGCAGTGTAAGGACTTTCTTTTTCCTGAAAAATACATGTTTATAGTCTTAGGCTACTAAGATAATATCACCCGGTAGGATAAAAGTCAGCAAGTATATAAAACAAGTAAGTGTGTTTTTATGTTTACATCGGCATTTTGACGATTTGTATTGTTATCTTCAAAATGTTACAATTATTTTAAAGCAACAATAAAATAAAATTATTTAATTACGAAATTTATTTAATTTTTTTTATCTAAAACATTTTTAAATTTCATTTAATACATATAAATAAACATAAAAAAAGATACACAAACTTATAGGTTGAAAGTAGTTAAAATTTATCGTAGTAAGAATTTTTGTTATTGTTCATAATTTTCTATATTATTATTTTTCTAAATATATTTTATATATATTACTGCTTTTTTCAGCTGTATCTCATTCGATGACAATATAAATTGTCGAAATGTCGATTTAAACACAAAAGTGACTTTGACGGTGTTTAATTTTCTACTGACCTTCCTCTATTTACAAGAAAAACAATAAGATATGTCTAAGTTTTAGGAACTTTATTAAATATTCCAAATATATAGTGTAACTAATTTAAATACCTTTCGTAATTTAACTATAATAATAATAGAAAATTCCTTAAGCTTCCGTATTTTAAAAAGTTTGGTCATTATCCAGCAACAGGATTTTGTCATCTGACATTAGTTTAACTGATTAACAATGGAGAACAAAAAGATAACATTATCTATACGCTTCCATTTAAAAACTATTACAAAACTTAATTTTCAGAAAGTTCAAAGCGTAGATTTAATAGAAAAATATTTTTTATCTTTTATGTTTTTTGATTTTTTAAGTATCATTGATCACATGGAGTATTATCTCTAATAATTATTTTGGGCAATTTCTTTATGCTATATTTTATGTCTTGATAGAAGCATTAGAATTTAGCTGACTAACATATTTATAGCAATATAATTCTTACTAATTAAATCTTGACAGTTAAGAAAAGTAAACATTTGCATCAATTAAGATTTTTTAATATTCCAATAATTAATGTTCCTAAAAATCTTCATAGATATCAACATTCCAAAATTGATAAACTGTTTGCTAAAATAAACGAAGTATTCTATGAATGTTTATGAAATATATTGTGCTATTAGGGTATTTCCAAATAAATGTTTTATATCCCAAGGTATTTTTATAGCATCTAAATAGGATATTTAGACCCTTATATAGAAATCTTAAATAGCTATTTAGACAATCAACAATAATCCTAAGATTTTATTAGTTTTTTCTAAAAGTACTATTTATTTAAGCTAGAATCTTATATAATAATATGTTAATTTCACATCGTTAATAGTTATACAAGGTGTCCGGAAAAAGGAGGCCAATCCGCCGGCCACATATAGGGAGGACCAAAATAATGTGACTTTCGTTATGCCATTTTTTAATTGGGTGCAGTGCATTGGGTTAAGATATTGAATTAAAATTTGGTGTGGGTTGTATCTAGATTTTAAAATTAAGATATCTAATAAACGGATTCTCAAAACGACATTTACTAAGAATACTTTTTTTACAAGAAAAGATTGGATAATTAGAATTTTTTACTAGAACTTAGTTATACAGAGGTAGAAAAAAGTTTTGGTACTTGCAATATACCGCAGGTGGTGCCCTCTGCAAGGTATAGCGAATCCGTGAACGGATTTCAATTTCTCGTTCCAAAAAACCCCTCACACCAAATTTTAATTTATTATCTTATGAAACACTCGACTTACTTTAAAAAAACGATTTTATATTTCTCATTTTGACGCCCTGTATATTGAATACCGAGCACCCAATTAAAAAATGGCATAACGAAAGTCGCATTATTTTGGTCCACCCTATATGTGGCCGGCGGATTGGCTTTCTTTCTCCGGACACCCTGTATATACATACTTACAACCGATTAACTTACCGTGGTCGGATCTGTGATAAGTTCATTAATATCAGCTTGACGTACGAAAATATTGCCCCTTCCTATTCTCCACATTAAACGCTCAAAAGAGAAAAATTTATCCTTAGCGATAACACCTCCAATAAAACCTATAAAAGAACAAAATTATGGCTAACCTGACAGTGATGGAAGCACAAAATTATCTTACCTAACTGTGATGCATTTCTCATCTCTTCTGGAGTATATTCATTGTAAATGGCCTCTTCTTGTTGACTGAAAAACAATTGGGCCTTGAGTAGCACATTTTTCTCAAGCACTTTTTGATAATATTCCATTTTTAGGGTCGTTGCGGCTGTCGTTAATTCACGAATATCGAGCGCTGTCTTTTCAATGTAAGCCTAACAAACAAGAAAATTTCATTGTAATAATATTTTAAGAGTTAAAAGAAAAATACCTCTAGATCTCCGAGTTCGCGAGGATTAGGGGCGGTCGGTATATCGACTATATCAAATATCCTGATGTTTCTCTTCTTGATTTCTGACTCGATGTACCTGAGTTCCCTCTCCATTTCGCTAATTCTTTTAATTTGATAAGCGTGTTCTCTTTGGAAGGAGTTAACCTCGGGATTAAGCTAAAATTTGGTTGAATTTACCTTTTAAATACTTATAGGGTTTTTATGGATTTACAGTATTGTTAATTATTAAATTACTAAAACAATTATTGATTCTTAAAACAGACTTCACTGTAACTATCACTATAAGACCTAATAAAATCACGCATTTTTTACTTAGTTTTATCTTAGCATAATAATTAGAAGTGCATTTAAAATCACTGAAAAAAACGAGTTTATATACCGGCCTGACACATTTCTTTCTTGTGCGCCAGAATATCCGTAAATTGATAGGCAAAGTTGCTACTATTGAAATTGGTAGAGAGAAAGTAGGAGAAACGGTATCGTTCTCTTTTTAACTTAGACTTGTTAGTACAAGTATAATGCATTGATTTCAGTACCCAAAACCTTCATTTGCCAGACCGGTATATTTTTTTAAATATTTTACTTAAGCCTATAACATTCTTTGCTCGGCTATATTAACCTCCTTTTCAGATTACTGAATTTAACTAGATTTACTAGATTACTGAATGAAACTAGTAGGAAGTTATCCAGTTGGGTTATGTGCATTTGATAAAATATTCTTTAAATGACAACTTATTGTACTTACATCTATAAATTGAACACATCCACTTTCGCCCAAATGTGCGGTAATCAGATAAGCAGATTCGGGCTGAATGTACATTTGGATGAGGACCATATCCTCACCCCGCAATAAAGATCCCATCTTGTACGGTTTGATTTAGAGCAGTGGCTTCTTCTAAATAAAAAATATATAATTTCTATAATTTACACATAAAATTTCTTCAATACTTAAACTGATAACCGTCAACGTTTAAAATCAACAAAGTAAGTAGGTAATGATGTATAAAAATCTCTTAGATTGATTATCTTAAAATCAGAACTTTCACACATTTTTTATCGTGACTAGAACAAAGTAAATGACTAATTAAGATATCAATAGAAATACGTGCCAGATTAGCAAACCCTCTGCATATTTGACCTGTTTATTGGCCTAAAAAATCAAATTTTTTTTTTCATTTCCAGGAATCATCCAGACATATTTTACATGCGTAATTTTCTTTAAATTAATAAACTAGTTTTTTTAAGCAATTATTGAAAAGTAAGATACTTAGAAAATCACATGACTATCAATTTAACAATAGGGACGTGGGAATTTAAAGTACTCCTTATAAAGATTTTTCTAAATTAAATATAAAATAAAGCATTACTTACTAATCGGACAATAACATAAAAAATACATATAAATATATAACACATAACATACCTTATACTACCACTACTGCACGACTTGTACGTCGCTCCTATAAAACTACTCCGCAATACAGATTTGTTCACAAAAAAAAATAGATAATAACACTTTTTTCTACAAGATCACTTATCGACAAATAATGTTCGTTATCTGCCACTTATACAGAGGTATTGTGACCTGATAACTTTTACACAATGACCACTTATTTTGTCACTCTCCCCTTTAAATCAAAAACAAATTAAATTTATGTTAGGTTAATTAATATTATATTTAGCGGTATATGAATGAAAATGGTATATTTATTAACTTGTCTGATGTCATGGCTGAGAGTTGAATAGTCGTCAGTTAAACCCTTACAATTCATGACTTGGAATAAAAGAAAACAAGAAATTCAAAGAATTACCCTCCTTATTTTCACTAATAACAATATTTCTATTCCAATGCTAGAGTTAGGATAAGTGACAAAAAAAATTAAAATTATAAACTCAATGTTAAAATACCCAAAGAATCCCACCCTCAAAACTTTTGTATCCACTCTAATAAATGATTTATCAAGATTATCCATAAACGAGTTTAATTAAATATGTTATGGTTGCTTAGCAAGAGGTCAACAGTCAATTTAAATATTCAAGATTTTACAAATAATGTTCCACTGTTTGATTTTATTGACACTTGATAACCACGTTGATAACCAACTAGAGGGTGCTAGAAAAGACCGAATATTTCTAATTAGATCATTAACACTTTTTTAAATTTGATTTATCATGAAAGATTGACTTTGTTAGACCTTTGAGATAGTATTTTTTTAGTTAATAGTAACAATTTTGTCTTACAGCAAGTAAGAAATTTGTGTTGGTTTTATTTACATACTTGAAGAAAAACTTTTGATTTATTCTTAAAATACATCAAATGCATTTTCAGGGCACTAAGCCTTTGATACATTTGGGGCAAAAATTACTTTGATCACTACTTACTTTTAAATCTAACATTTCCATTTTTTCATTAAAGATTTAAGGTAGTGTAATAAAAAATTAAATTCCATAATATTTATTTATTCATAACGATATCATTTATGACCTATATAGAACTGGTTCTCAACGATTAATAGTTACGACTAAATTTGATAAGATTACTGATAAATAGTTTCTGTAATCATTTGATATGGTGGCTTGGCCACACATCGTAAAAACGGACGCTAATACTAAAATAAATAATACTTATTAAAATGCTTTAAAATATTATTCCAATACTTAAGATTTTTTTAACAATTGATTAAGCCTATCTATTTCAGTTCCCAAGGTGTCGACGTTTTCCTAAAACACAAAAAAAATGTGCAATTTTCATGGTAGTTTTTTTTTTTAAATCATCACATACCGTTAAGGTGATATTTTTCATAAGGGCGTCTTCTAGTACAGCTTGCAGTTTTCTGTTGATGTCTAAAGATAGCTCCAATGTGAGTGTTTCGTCGCAATTTTTATTACTGTACATTGACGCCATTATGCCGTTAAGTCTGGCTAACTGCGCCTGGCAAAAAAAATCATATTAAAAAATTACGACTTTTACATTGGTTAAGTATTATAAAATTTAAATATAAGACATGAATGAATTGTATTAAGAAATATATGTACACTGTGTCCCATTTTGGATGAGACTGCAGGGTATCTCTGTCATTTTTTAAGATAGAGCTTTGCGGTTTTCGCGACCCTGTATCACTTTTTTGTAAAACTTTTAAAGCCACAAACAGAAATATTCTAACTACTTTTGTTCCTGAAATACAGGGTGAAAACGAAAATGTTCACTTTTGGAGATGTTATTATTTCTCAGGCCCTGTATAAGTTAGAATAAAAATGAAAACTGCTTATAATAGATATTTTTACATAAAAGTCAGTGGCGTATTTAATTTTTTTTTCTAATGCACTGTTTTTAAGATTGGGCACAAACTTGGTATTTTTTAAATGGAACACCCTGTATATTTTAACGTCAAATTTTTGCATTTTTTTTCTGAATACATTGATGTATCACAACCTATTCTTTAGTAAATTTTAGCTTCAAAAATCAGAAAAATCCATATTTATTTTTGTTTTTAATAGTAGGCCATGAATTCTTTGACACATGCATAAAAAAATGTTTTGTTTATTGCATTCATGGAAACTAAGTCACAAACAGACTCAATACATATCAATAATGATGGCTGACGGTGAAAATATGGAATTCCAAAATTTTGAAAAGTATGATATTATAAAATGTTTAAACCTTTCTAACGAAAATGTCGAAGCGGCGCAGCAATTATATTTAAATAGGTAAAGCTCTAGCTTATTTTATTTTGTTACAAAATTCAAAAAAAAAAAAAACATCTTATTAGGTTTCCAGAAAGACGTCAGCCATATCGGGCTACGGTATTCCGGTTAAAATCTAATCTTTTAAATTATGGCTGCTATTCAAAACCTAGGCAGATAGAAATGATAGAAATGAAACTGGCGAAATTAATGTTTTAGCGTGTGTGGAAGCAAGACCCCAAATTTCCTGTAGAAAGATAGAGGAAGAGATAGGAGTTTCCAAAACAAAAGTGCAAAAAATTTTAAAAAAGCATAAATTTAAACCGTATAAGATAAATATTATTCAAGAATTGCATCCTGACGATCCGTTTAAACGACTGGAATTTTCTAATTGGTTTTTAACCAAAACTAATGAAGATCCGGATTTTGTAAAAAAGGTAATATGGTCTGACGAATCCCATATAAGCAGTAGTGGCATATTTAATAGGCAAAATACCAGACATTGGTATCAAGAAAACCAACATATTACTTTTGAACGACAGCAACAAGGCCGATTTGGTTTTAGTGTTTCCTGTTTTGTATTGGGCACTAAAAATGTATATACAATTTTTGAGGGTAGCTTAACTGCCCAACGATATCTAAATATATTGCAAAATAATTTGCCAGAGTTGCTGGAGACTACCTTTAGCCCAGCGACATCAAATATATTTCCAGCAAGATGGAGCGCCCGCTCATAATTCAAGGGTAGTTAGAGAATATTTAAGTGCCCATTTTGATAGACGTTGGATTGGCACACACGGGCCAATCAGATGGCCCCCGAGGTCACCGGACTTAAGTGTTTTGGACTTTTTTGTATGGTCGTACTTAAAAAATAAAATTTATGCAAATCGGCATAATAATATAAATGAACTACGAGCGACAACTGAAGAAGCATTCATAAACTTACAAAGGCAACCCTTTATAATTTTAAATGCCTTAAGACGAATACAGACTGTATGTGGTTTTTGTATAAGACAAAATGGACAGCAGTTTGAACAGTTTTATTAAATTTATATTTGTTGTTTTTTTTTTTGGTTTTTATAATTAATTTTCTAATTTGATTCCTGTAATTACTAATTAGTTTTTAATGTTAAACCTGGTCCGATATATTTTTTTTGTTTTTAACATTTTTATGTTTATATTAATATTTTAAGTTAATGTTTAAAATATAGTTAAATAAACAGGTTTAAATCACATGGCGTTTTAAAAAAGTAATAATTAAATGCATGTGTGTAAGAATTCATGGCCTACTATTAAAAACAAAAATAAATATGGATTTTTCTGATTTTTGAAGCTAAAATTTACTAAAGAATAGGTTGTGACACATCAGTGTATTCAGAAAAAAAAATGCAAAAATTTGACGTTAAAATATACAGGGTGTTCCATTTAAAAAATACCAAGTTTGTGCCCAATCTTAAAAACAGTGCATTAGAAAAAAAAAATTAAATACGCCACTGACTTTTATGTAAAAATATCTATTATAAGCAGTTTTCATTTTTATTCTATCTTATACAGGGCCTGAGAAATAATAACATCTCCAAAAGTGAACATTTTCGTTTTCACCCTGTATTTCAGGAACAAAAGTAGTTAGAATATTTCTGTTTGTGGCTTTAAAAGTTTTACAAAAAAGTGATACAGGGTCGCGAAAACCGCAAAGCTCTATCTTAAAAAATGACAGAGATACCTTGCAGTCTCATCCAAAATGGGACACAGGGTACAATCTTTTATTCATCTCAAGGGTCTGTGATGTTTTTTTATTTTTATAGCAAATTTCGAGATGCAGGCAGAGGTCCAACAAAGTACAAATAGTATAATTTAAACATAAATAAATCTAAATGAGTAGTTTAAATATTATACTTTTTTTTTAAATAGGATGATAAAAATTGATACATCAAACAATTTTAATTAATTCTATTGTGCTTTTAAAACAGCATTCATATATTCCTACAATTTTAAATTATAATAAGTAAATAGTAGTATAATAAGTAATAGTACAAGTAATTTTAAATAATATATAGTATTCTGCGAGTACAAGCATAGTTTGAATCGCTATAATGATAGGAACGTGTATACAGTGTGACCCATTTGTTTTCGGGTCACCCTGATAAAAAGTTTATTTTTGGTGCAATTTTGCTCGGATTTTTTTTTAAATGTTAGATCCAGAAAAACTGCATCATTATAACAAAAAAAAATTCTGCCATGCAAATTCCAAGGCCTACTAATGTCAGTTTTTAAGGGTCAAATTTTAAGAAACCATGCTAGGCATTTTTTTAGCAAAAAATTGTGCACACCACTGGATTCGGCATCCCCCAAAACGGCCTTATACCAAATTTCACCAAAAAATATTAAATAATATCAATTTTATGATAAAAAAAAAAGAAATGCGCTTTACTTCTAAATTGTCTCTAAAAATTATTGAAATATTGAACTCTATTGTGTCTAAAAATTATTGAAATATTGAATTGTCACATTTGACATCTAACTGTCAAAAGTGGTAATAGAACGTGTTTAGATAGTATTAGTAATCATGGAAAATTTAAATTTAAGAGAAAAAATTGAAATTGTTCGTCTTGTTAGTGGTAACACGCGTTCGATGAGAGAAGCTGCCAGAGAATTTAATATTAGGCATTCTGATAGACCAGTAAGTCTAAGTACTGTGCAACGTGTTAATAAAATTTGCAATAAAACAGGATCTGTTTCGAAAAATCTACTGAAAAATAGACATAATGGACGGCGTGGGCTCAGAAGAAATGAAAATTACATTTTGGAATATTTTAACGGCAATCCTCATAGTAGTGTCAGAACGGCTAGTTTGATCCTTAACATCCCCAGAGAAAGTATAAGAAGATGTTTGCAAAAAAATAACATAAAAGCATTTAAGCCAAAATTTTTGCACACCTTAGAGGATGGTAACCAGGCAAGAAGGTTAGAGTTTTGCTATTGGCTTCAGGGAGAATATTTAAACAACAGAAACTTTCTAGATGAAATCCTTTTTAGCAATGAAGCCACTTTTACCACAAATAGCGTAGTCTCCAGTCAAAATTGCCGCCACTGGTCCGTGCAGAATCCAGAATTTATAATAAATGCAAGGAGACAGTATTCGCAAAAAATTAACGTTTGGTGTGGAATACTAAACGACAAAATTATTGGCCCTTTTTTCTTTAATGGTAATTTGAATACAATTGAATTTTTGAATTTTCTTGAGAATGAATTTTCGAACGCATTAGAAGATTTACCCTTAAGATATCACCTTAATTTGAAGTTTCAATTAGATGGTTGTCCTGTCCATAATGCTCGTTTAGTAAGAGACTGGTTAAATCAACATTTTGAAAACTGTTGGATAGGACGAAACAGTCCTTTCGTTGAGTGGCCACCGAGATCCCCTGACTTAACGCCACTCGATTTTTTTCTCTGGGGCTTACTTAAAGAAAAAGTGTACAAATCAAGACCTCAAAATTTAGAAGATCTACAAGTCAGAATAATCCAGGTTTGTTCAGAAATTACTCCAGAGCAAGTCCGTAAAGTTATTTTCAATGTAGGCAAAAGGAATGTAAAATGCATAGAAAACAATGGTGGATTAGTAGAAATCTCAAAAATTTAGTAGCGGTTAATTTTTAATTTTTTTGTTTGTTGTTTTTATTTTATTTGTATTTATGTTTATGTATATTTTATGTATTTGTAATGTATTTTATGTTTATGTATATTTGTATTTATTGTTTGTTTTTATTTGTATTTAGTTTGGAATTGTTATTTGCTTGTATTATCTTTGCTCAATTTGTTTTTTTCATGGCTATCTACACATTGTTAAATGTAAATAAATGCGTAATTTCCCTTTTTATTTTTTGTTATAAAATTGTTATTACTTAATATTTTTTGGTGAAATTTGGTATAAGGCCGTTTTGGGGGATGCCGAATCCAGTGGTGTGCACAATTTTTTGCTAAAAAAATGCCTAGCATGGTTTCTTAAAATTTGGCCCTTAAAAACTGACATTAGTAGGCCTTGGAATTTGCATGGCAGAATTTTTTTTTGTTATAATAATGCAGTTTTTCTGGACCTAACATTTAAAAAAAACCCAAGCAAAATCACACTAAAAATAAACTTTTTATCAGGGTGACCCGAAAACAAATGGGTCACACTGTATTTATACAGACTCGTTAAGGTATCATAACACGTTTCTACCATCTGTTTGTCTGACTGTTTTATGCGAAAATGGATCTCTTCGTGGGCTTTGAAGAGAATGTAGTGGTGCCGAATATTGTTAAGAATGTTGGTTATTTTACTTAATCGATTGAAGGTTGTAATTTTAAAATCCTCCTAATTTTAAAACATCTGCGGAATTAAGACGTAATTATGTTTTTTGGAGATGAGGAGAGCTTGCAAATTATAGTTTTATCTGAAACGCATGTCACAGATGACTTGCAAATATTTAACTTATGACGAGGAAAAATTCAACAAATGTGATAGCATTGTTTTTGTAAAGAAAAAAACTCACCATAGAATATTTCTTTGAATTTATTAGAAGTTAAATTTATTAAAATTTTAATAGTACAGAATCAGGAACTTTAACTGGTATATACATGTCGCCAGCTATAAATTATAACGTATTCGTAGAGAAATTTTCTGAGTACCTTGAAAAAGATAAGTTTACAAAAAAACACAGAATTACAGGATATATTAATTTAGATTAGATAAGGGACTAGCCAGCCTCTTGGTCTTATTGACTATTCAAAGGCTTTCGACACTTTGGACCATTCACTTCTTTGCGCCAAACTTCACTATTACGGGTTTAGGTAAGAGAGTCTGAAAATTATTTCTTCTTTTCTGAGCGATCGATCCCAAAAAGTTTCGTACAATACACGTTGCTCTGAAACTATAAATATTCGATCTGGTGTGCCCCAAGGATCAATTCTGTCTCCGCTACTATTTATATTATATACTGCAGATATTCTTCATCTACTAGTTACTGCACAGTAACTGCTTTCGCTGACGACACACAGCTTATATACAATTTTGACACATCTAATTATGTCGATGCGGCGCAGAAGGTCAATTTGGACTTGGCACCTATTAGAACATTGTCTTATCAGCATAATCTGCAACTTAATTCAAGCAAGTCAAAACTTTTATGTATTGGCAATAATAAAAACAGCAAGAGATTATTAAGAAAAACGTTGATATTGTGTTAAATGGCTCAAAACTCCCCTATGTTACTTCAGTTAAAAATCTTGGATTTATCCTCGATGAAAATTTACCACGTTAATGAGTCTGTAAACATTATTTCTTCTTTTCTGAGTGATCGATCCCAAAAAGTTTCGTACAATACACGTTGCTCTGAAACTATAAATATTCGATCTGGTGTGCCCCAAGGATCAATTCTGGTTCGCTAATTTTTATTATGTATACTGCTGATATTCTTCATCTACTAGTTACTGCAGAGTCACTGCTTTCGCTGACGACACACAGCTTGTATACAATTTTGACACATCTAACTATGTCGATGCGGCGCAGAAGGTCAATTTGGACTTGGAACCTATTTGAACATTATCTTATCAGCATAATCTGCAACTTAATTCAAGCAAGTCAAAACTTTTATGTATTGGAAATAATAAAAACAGCAACATTATTAAGAAAAACGTTGATATTGTGTTAGATGGCTCAAAACTCCCCTATGTTACTTCAGCTAAAAATCTTGGATTTATCCTCGATGAAAATTTACGTTACAGCGACCACGTTAAGCATTTAAATAAAAAAAATTGCTTTCTCTTAAATTAATATACAACCAAAGACATTCGCTTAATTTTAGATTTAAAAAAATACTGTGTGATAGTCTCGTCCTGAGCGATTATTCGTACTGTGATTTTATATACATGCCATGTCTTCGATTAGTAGAAAAAGAAAGAATCCAAAAAATGCAAAATTCTTGTTGCAGATTAATATATGGTATTAAAAGAAATGAACATATATCACATAAAATAAAAGAAACTAAATGGCTTAGTATGTCAAATAGGTGCCAGCTTCATTTAGCAAATTTTGTACACAAGATTGTTACAGTACCAGTATTACCTTCTTCAAAAATAAATCTAAAAAATAAGTTTATCCCTAGAGGTAAAGTACATAATTTGAACATAAGAAATAAAGGATTCTTCACCATGCCTACATTTAAATCTACTTTTTACAAAAGATCTTTTCTGTTTAATGCATAATTATATAATAATATACCTAATGAGTTTAAATTTTTAAATTTAAATATAAATTTAGGGAATATCTATTTCAAAAACAACCGTAGGAGGGCATGCCATCATGCACATTGTACATACAGTCCTTAAGCCTTAGATTTTATATGAACCAACAAGATTCTTATTATTTTATACAATTTATTGTTTAATCATATTTGATTTTAAATGGGCTCCTGCATCTATAACCTTATATATTCTTTATATATTCTTAATATTAAATTAAAATACGTATTATTTTGTTGATCTCTCCCGGCAAGACTCTATAAACCTCATTATTGTTATGTTTAACCAATAAGTATTATATTATTGTTTTATGATATAGAATCTTAATTTTATTATTGTTAGTTTATGTAATTAAAAAAAAATCATAATATGCTATTTTTTCTTTTTGTGGTTAAGTAAGAGTAGCCCTTAGGGCTAGACTTCGCCATTAATTTAAAACCTTGTATTTATAATGTATATTTATTGAAATAAAAGTCTTTATTATTATTATTATATATTAAAAACCAACAAATCCTGTATCGAAGATTACAAAAGTGCCTTGGCGGCATACTATACTTTACATGCCATATAAATAAGTACTTTACCAGACCCTCCAGTAAAACATGTATTGATTATATTTACGTCAAATATCAAAACCATACCTTTGTTAAAAATACAAAATCATTCATTTTTGATAGTTAAATAACTGATCACTATCTGATTACTCTTTATTTTAAGAATGACTTTGGAAAGAATGGTCAAAGATCACAAGCGATTTAAACAAAAACTTAATAATAATAAGCTTAAAATGTATCTACAAAACATATCTTGGAATTGTGTTTATCAAGCCCAGAGTTGAAATATCGCAACTTCAAATTTTAGTAAATTATATAGACAAATTGCCAAAAATACCCATATGGTAAAACAAACAACCTAAATGGCAAAAATAGATAGATTACTAAATTTCTATTAAGTCAAAACAAAAATATCTGCTATACAGGCAATATATAGAAAATCCTGAAAATGATATGAGGCTTAAAAATGAGGTGGTGAAATCTATAAACAAGCTAAAAAAGATTTTGTACAGAAAGAAATTGTAAAAAGTAAACACCAATTTCAGTCATTGTGGAAATACGTTAACACATTATGTAAGTCCATACCAAAAACCAAAATTAAGACCATATAACTTCCTAGTACAGGAATTGTTATAGATAAACCCAGGACGGGAAAGCAGGACGCACTTTTTAATTAATATTTTTGTAATGTGGGCGAAAATCGTTCCAAAAACATAAAAGTTCATCAAAACAAGAATAAAAATGCCGAACGATAAAAAAAATATATTTATTAAAGGAAACTAACGAAGTAAAAAATTAGAAAGATAATAAAATTGGTCAATTAATGTAAAAAAAAATCTCCATTACAGAGGTAACAAAAATTTGTTGTCATTATTAAGGCAAAATAAAGCCACTATATAATATGAATCAAAAGTAAAGCGAACCTTGCAACTATAGGCAAATATATTTAATTTCAAATATCTCAAGAATAAGTCAAGGGGATTATAATACTGGCATTTCTGGAAAAAGAAAAAGTGCTTTCAAATAAGCAATTTGGTTTTAGAGAAGGAAAATCAACTGAAGATGCAATAACCACTCTAACTGGCCAAATATATAATGCATTCGACCGTAAGAAATTTTTGATCATATTTGTCGACTTAGCAAAAGCATTTGATACAGTCATGTCATAGAAAAAAAAAAGTAGACCAAGTCGGCATCAGAGGCAGTGCATATAATTCGTTTAAAAATTATTAAAGATAGCATCCAGTTTGTAAAATTAGGTGAAGTAAAGAGCAGTTTTGGAGCCGTTATCAATTTATAGAAATAATTTTTTAAACGAAAACTGTAAAGAAACGTTGTGAGTTTTGCTGACAACACTGCAAGTTTTTATTCCGGAAAATCTTGGTCGCATGTTAAAAAATATTGCAGAGGCAGATTTCAATTAGAAAGAACAAGTTAACCTTAAACCAGTCTAAAACCAAATACGTTTCATTTGCTTTAAGTGCAAGTACCCTACCTGCATTTCAATTTTTGCGGACATTTGAAAAAGTCATCTGAAAAACAGAAATCGATAAATATCTAGGTGTAATAATAGATATAATAATAGACAATAGTATTTTCGTTGGGATAGCAAATAGGGATTTTTGAAAACGATATTTTTCATAGGACGTTTTAAATTCCTACAAATTTTTTCAACAATTGAGTAATTAAAATTAGTATACTATGCCTTGGTTCAATCCCAACTTAGCTATGGAATAGCGGGTTGGGGTACTGTAAGGCCATGTCATTTAGGTAATTTGGATGTTATTCAGAAATGGATCATAAAAATAATCTACAGCAAAACTAGATTGTTTCCAACTAATTTATTTTACAAAGACGTTAAAATTTTTGATATAAAACAGTAATATGTTTTTTAAGTTTTGATGTGCATTAGTAAGTAAAAAAATTGTATTGTGTGTAACCAGTTACGCATATTCAAAATATTAGGCTCAAGAAAGATTGTATGGAGGTTCCCTTATCAAGAAAAAATCAAATAGGACAAAAATCAATGAAGAGTTTGGCATCAAAGCTCTTTACCAAGCCCTTTACCTTATCTCATAACTTAATTAGTGAAATTTTTGATAAATAATTTAATATTAATATTAAGCAGCATGTACATCACAAGAACAGAAAGGATATTCATCTTTTTTTAAGGGATGATGATTTACGAGTATTGTGATAGTCCTACATATAAAAAGAAATATTCAAGTATGAGTAAAATTTTTGATCTGCGACAAAAAACCGAAAGTGACTGTAAAAAACCCCAAATAGAGACACTAAACCCGTATGGACCTATATAGCGCTAACAAGCGACAAAATTGTCGCTTTAGTGGTTATCTGCTTATTTCAATATATGTATCTAATTAATCATGTATTTTATATTGATAAAATAGTTGCAACAAACTATTAATATTGGAACTAATAGTTGAGCCAGTAACTAACGTAGGTTAAAAGAAAATATGTTAGATTCCTGTAAAGATTTCATAATTTTTATTAGTAGTTAATTTTATTATATCTAAACACACCATCATATCATGCTACCAATTAAAACAGTACATAGTATACAGTCATAGTATGTAAATATGATTGATATATTTTATATATGATAGCAAAAATAATAGAGTCTCTGTAGGTTCAGAACTTGGAATGAAAGGTTTACCTATCAATTTTACTAAAACATCCAAATCTTCGGACTTTATTGTTAAAAAAACAGATGGAGTGCTAAATCTAGATACACGCAGATAACTTTCTAATAAAAAGCATTAAAGGGGAGTTATGTGAATTTGATACTGGCACAATTTAAGTACTGCGATACGAGAAGAATACATAAAATTGAAAACTCTTATTTTTAATCATATTTTACATCAACTAAAAGTTTTGTATGGCTTATAAATTTATGGTTATGTGTTCAAACTACTTTTTTACCCCCTTTCCTTCCTGTACTACTGTCATTTTAGCTAAATACACAGAAATTGTATTTAGCTTAACTATATTATTAATTTACTATTTTTTCTTTTTTTCTCTGATTTTCTATTTATGATTAATATTTTCTTACTGTTATCAATATTTACAATATTATGCACTAATTATATCACAAATAAGATCCTTCTCAATCAGGCTTAAGAAAAAAGTAAAACTTACCAAGACTTCTTCTGTATCCATAAAAGCGGCATAAAAAATATATTTATTAAATAAGTTGCATTCAGGTACATACTAATTAAATTAAGCAAAATGTCAAAAAAAAAAAACAACTTAAAGGCAATATTTCATCTCAGAACATATTACTTCTAATAGATAAATAATATAAAACTAAAATTATCGTTCTTATCTTAGATCTCTTTTACTATCCGTTTATTTTTTATATTTATTAATGCACAAAAAAAGATAAATAACAAAACTTACATACCCTGTTATCTTTGGCCTTAGAGTCGGTCCTATTCGAACTAAGGATGGAGTTCTGATCCATGGCGGCGTAACCCTGTAATAACTTGGCTTTCTTCTGAATTTCTAAAACTAACGAATTTATATGTTCTTCCAGGAAATCGATTTTCTCGGACTTTTTGGCACTTATTCTTTGTAACTTTACTATGTGTTCGATAAGGGTTTGTTTGTCTATAGTGGCGTCCGGCGAGACGACCTAGAAAATAATTTAGAATTGATAATAATATTAATAATAACAATAAATTATACATTAAAAAATTTTAGAATAGTTCATATTATTTAAGAGCATATTCGCAAGAAGAATAGTTATTAAAAAATTAAAAAAATATACGTCTCGCTCTTAGATTTTTTATTGGCATGGGGCAATAGTAATAATTTTTGTATTATCTATTCATGCTTATTTTATATTTTAATATATTTTTTTGCTTCAATCTACAAGGGTATCTTCTATAACTAAAATACAATATGCTTAAATACATTTTTTTTTCTAAGCTTAACATAAAGGAGAGGGTCAATCTTTTCACGCCACTACGGTCTATGAGGCCACTTTTAAATTGAAAAAACACAAAGTTGACCATGGTTAGACATACAGGCATGGTTGGGAAATACTTTACTAAAAAATTAAAATTTTACGTTTTTGTTATATTAAATACTAATATCTATTTGGTGCAGAAAGACCAATAGAGTCGTAGATTCTTTTATATTTTCAAGGGCTAGTAAGTGCATAATATTAAAGGGACCTATAACTTTATATTGTTGGTTGCCTCAATGGTAATGCTTCAATTTCTTAAATGTATTTTTTACACTCTAGAAATATGTGGTTAAAGTCAAATGTAGTGTTGCAGAAGATACATTTATCAGATGGTTAAACTTGAATTTTATTGATAAAAGTGTTTCTGTTTCTGTGATGCTGTAGATTTTGTGTTTTTGCCTTTTATAAAAAAAAACAATAATTTGTTGATGTTTCCTGGCAAAGTTTTTCCCACGAGTTATAGCAATATCACTGGCACAAGGAGAATTTAATTTGAGTTCTCCTTGACATACTCCATTTTTAGCTAGCATATCTACTATCTCGTTTTCGCTTAACCCTATCTATTTTATTTTAATAAGTTATATGTCTAATCGATTTCTTAATTTGCCATATTATAGGGTTTACTTCATTTAATCCTGTGTATCGATTTTCAATTGCTTCAAGTAATAATATATAAGGGAGGAAAATTAATTGCTGCTCCATTACCTTCAGCATTTTTTGAAGCATCTGAATAAATTTGTACGCTTATCCTGATATAAGCAGGTTTTTTATTAAATATTAGATAGTAAGTAAATAAAGGGTATTTAATTATTGTGGTTTGTAAGCAGCTTAAATTAAATAGTCAAATTGTGAAAAATCACAAGGGTTAATTAACTCAAGGGTTAAGGTTTAACAAGGGTTAATAAAATTGGGTAAAACTCTTGATAGCCTTTACAAAGGGGCGGAGATCGTTTAAATCTCCGTAAGGTCTCTATTTAGATTTTTGTGTTCTATAAGAAACTTAAAGCAGAGCAAGCTGCGACTTCAGTCCAAGGAAGATCAACAATTGAAAGTGATTTTACAGGTGTAGAACACATAGCACCAAGGCCAAGGCTTTATATTGAATTATATCTAGTTTTTGTGACGTTTCTTAGAAAGTTAAGCCCTTTTTTACATTTAGAAGATTTTTGTCTAAAATTATGTTTACGCTCATACATATGACTAATAGGTGATCTGATATTTTGTGCTATGTAAACATGATTAATTTTAACAGTATTGTCTCTTGTAAAAATATATATATTTGATTTATCTACAGAAATCTCAAAACCATTTGCTAATGACCAATTTGATACTTTCCTATACAGTGTGTGTCAGCCAAATGGAATAAATTAGCTAATAAAAAAAGGGAGCGTGTTGGAAAAAACGCTCGAACACGTCGATTGGTTTTTATAATTGCGCATTTTTTTCCATAAAAACTTTTTATACAGGGAGTATCAGATAACGGTGGTCAATACCAACTTGCTTAGTTTAAACATAACACCCTGTATGTTAATTAATTTTTAGATTCCTCAGATCATTTAAGATATATTTTGTGTACAATGTCCTATCTTTGACTGTTTCGGAAATATTAAGTAAAATTCAGAAAATAACATTTAGCAAAAAAAATTATTTATTTTTTAAGATTCTCTACAACTCATTTAATACTTCTTGCCAATTTAGGTCTTGGTAATGATAAAGCAAGCAAAAACTATTTCAGCATTTCTTTTTATTGATATGAGATTAAAAAAAAATAAAAATTATTGTTTACTTTGGTTTAAAATGCCAGACTTATGTTGACTCATGTTGCATGACAGAAGTAGTCCTCAGTGCTATAGTCGTTTGAATTTCATTAACTACAAGCCAGAAAAATGGTTCGTTTAACAGACATGCACAAAATAACAATTCTACAGATGATTGGCTATGGAGATAATACACGGACGCAAATGGAAGTAGCTCGCTTATTTCACGAAAAATTGCCAAATTTGCCGCCTTTAACCCAAGAGACAATTAGTAAAATAGAAAAGCAATTCCACGAGCTAGGCCATGTTAGGCAGGTAAAAAAAGCAGCTGCCAATGCAATAAGTGAGGATACCAAATTGGCTGTTATGCTTGAGTTTGAGGAACACCCACATACATCTACTCGGAAAGCAGCCCCAGTACTCGATATTAGCTATTCATCAGTTATTAGAATATTAAAAGAAAACAAAATGCATACCTATAAATTTATACCTACCCAGGAGCTCACGGAAGACGATTTTGACAGGAGAATGTATATTTGTGAACAAATGATGGCAATGATAAACAGCAATGTGATCCAATTAGAACATGTTATGTTTTCTGATGAGTGCACCTTTACTCTTCACGGTCATGTCAATCGTCAAAATTGCCGCTATTGGTCCAGGGAAAATCCTCGCTGGACGAGAGAAGACAATATGTACTCAATATCCTGAAAAGATTAACGTGTGGGCAGGAATTATTGAAGATCAGATCATAGGTCCCTTTTTTATTGAGGGCAATTTGAATGGCGATAATTATTTAGCTTATGTAGATAATTATTGCTTCAAAATAAGGTAGTGCCAACGTTGGCCAACTTGTGTCCTGATCCAGGAAACCCACAAGTTCCAGCGAATATGATATGGGTTTAACAAGAAGGAGCACCACCCCACTACCAAATAAATGTCCGGCAGTATCTCAACGAAATATTTCCAGATCGGTGGATAGGGAGGCGAGGATCGATGGAATGGCCAGCACGATTTCCCGATCTGACGCCATTAGACTTTTTCTTATGGAGATATGTGAAAACTATTGTATACAAAACTAAACCCACTGACTTAGCTGACTTACGAAGACGAATAACCCTGGCAATTAGATCGATCACACCTGAGATGTTGAGTAACGTTAGAAGAAATTTCTATTTACGGGTAGGGTGTTGCCAAGACGTTCGTGGCAAGCATTTTGAACATCTCCTACATTGACATTAGTGTTTAGATTTGTATTATGTATAAGTTTTTGAATATGTTGTAACAATTTCCGGCAAATAAATAATTTTCTTTTCTAAATGTTATTTTCTGAATTTTACTTAATATTTCCGAAACAGTCAAAGAAAGGTATAGGAAATTGTATACAAAATATGTCTAAAATGATCTGAAGAATCTAAAAATTTATTAACATACAGGGTGTTATGTTTAAACTAAGCAACTTGGTATTGGCGACCGTTATCTGATACTCCCTGTATAAAAAGTTTTTATAAAAAAAAATGCGCAACTATAAAAACCAATCGACGTGTTCGAGCGTTTTATCCAACACGCTCCCGTCTATTTATTAGCTAATTTATTCCATTTGGCTGACACACACTGTATATTGTACGTAAGCTATTTATACATTGGTCATATTTTTTACAAGTATTAGATATGCAGATGTCATCAGCATATTGAGTAATACATCTTTTACTCAATACATGTCCCATTAACTTTTTTCTAATTTTCATTAAATAATGTTTATATCACAGCTAAAGGTAATTTTAAAAAAAATTGCTTTAAGTATTTATTTTATTCAGCCGAATATTACAAAAAAAAATATGCACTTTTGATAGTATTTTTAAATCTCTGAAGTCATAATTGTTAATATTTACAAAAAGAAAACAATATTTTTCAGTAAAAGGATTAATAGTAATTAAATATTGATAATTTCCAGCATAGTCTTAAAGTACACAAAATAAAATACCCATAAGATATATTTTGAAATCAGTCTTGAAGAAAGATTTCACCTACTGATCAAAGGATCTATAGTATAAGGGGTGTTATAGAATAAGACGCTGATCCTTAAGGATGTTAATTCTTATGTAATTTTAAGAAGAAAAGTTCAAATAAAGCTATGTCCTAAACTCCTTAACTTTTGAGCTACGAGGTATTAAGATCTAAAAAAAATCGTTTCTTTATCATGACTTGAGTAACTTCCTAGATATGTTTATGAAATTTAGGCCTCACCCTCTGAGTATCAACAGGTATTTTTTGCTGTAGGAAATTTAACCAGTGGTGTCCGTACAGTCCGATATTATGTCCGCCACTGCTTTTCTGTCTGCATTTTAGGACAAATTTATTTTATTGACTTTTTTTCGTCCGACATGCGATTTTTGCAAAAAAAAATAAAAACATTTCTATCTTTGGTCGATTTATTAGTAAGCAATTTTCATAACAACTATCCCACTACCAAGAGCAATTTTCTGTGAATTATAGTCTGGAATTATTAGTGATTATTTCATTGGGCCTTATTATTTACCAAATAGATTGAACCGAAATAATTGTCATCAGTTTTTTGATTTACCAAATTTGCTAGACGACGCTAGACGACCCTATTTTCACGCGACATTAGATCCCCAGATCTAAACAGTCTTGATTTTTTCCAGTGGGGACATCTTAAGGCGCTGGAGTGCTATTAGTCATACTGAAGAGGAGTTGAGAAAGGTAGAAAACTCAATGAGTGGTGGTGTAAAGGATTATAAAAAAAGTTTTTATTTTAGGGAAAAGCAATGCCGTACATATTTTTCAAAATTATTTAGTCTGTGTTCCTGTACCGATGCCACTGGTTAAAAAAATCACCTACATCAAAAAATGGCTGTCGATACTTAGAGGGTGTGTGCTAAATTTCATAAACAAATCTAGGAAGTTACTAAAGTTATGATGAAATAATAATTTTTTTCTTAAGATTTTAACACCCTATAGCTCAAAAGTTAAGGGGTTTCGGATATAGCTTTATTTGAACTTTTCTTCCTAAAATTACCTAAGGATTAACACCCTTAAGAAACAGCCTCTTATTCTGCAACATCCTGTATAAGCGTTGCCAACAAATGTGCAAAATCGATTTTGTTAAATGCTTTAAAGAAGTCTAGAAGATCCAGTACAGTGAATAATTTCTATAATAAATATGTTATCAGTAAGGGTTGGGATCAGTGCTTGAATCGTCAGTACTGAGCTTCTGGAATAATTTTGTTCAATTCAATTCTTGCTAAATAAAAATCATTCATTAATCTTTTACGAATAAAAATACAAGAACCATTTTCCCCCAAGAAACCAAACAAAATAAAAACCAAGTCTCGGACTCAAACACGTGTTTCAGACCTAATGGGGCATCATCAGACCTACAGTATTGTGCAAAAAGATAGCAACATTGAACTTTCCTGTTACATATCTTTTAGTATCTATTTTATAAGTAAGGTTTATATATTATTTACAAGAATAGTTAGAGCCTGTTTATATTTTCATATTATCATATTTTTTGTATCATAATAAATAAAACACCAAATTGTTTTATGCAAATTTATTATTCAAAAATATAGCAACAAAAAATTGTTTTGATTCTAAAAAAAATATAACCCAACTAAATTAAAATCAATTCAATATTTCGTGTAGTACCCCTTCTCCTTTATAACATCTGCACATCGTCTTGGCATGGACACAATTAATTTCATAATATAGTCATTGTTCACTTCTTCCAAGCCTTTTCCACTATTTCAAAGAGAATATTTGTATTAGAGCATGTTAGGTGCCTGATTTTGGTATCAATGTAATGCCATAAATTCTCTATAGGGTTTAGGTCTGGCGATTGAGATGGCCATTACATTTATTTTTTTTCATCGGATAGCCACCTCTTAACAAATTGAGAAGCATGTTGTCATGCTGAAATATGGCTGTTACTGGCATGACTTCATATATGGCACTAAATGTGTTTGAAGAATGTCTTCTTCCGTTCTTCTTTCAGAGTAACGGTTTTTTGGCGGGGCGACGAGCAGGTAAGTTGGCATCAAGTAATCTTCTCCTTACGGTACTGGAACTGAGGTTTACTCCTCCACCCTCTTTTAATTTTGCCAAAATTTGGGAAGAAGACAAAAAAGGATTTTCTTTGGAAATTCGTAGCAGCTGCCTATCCATCCTCAAATTTGTTTTTCTGGGTCTACCAAGAATGGGCGCCGGTGCAGCTGTTCCAGTAAGGCGACATTTTTTGCAAACTCTGGATACGATTGACCTGTGAAGCCGTAAGCTTCTTGCAATGTCACTCTGCCTAACACCATTTTCGTAATGCTCCACAATAATTTTTCTTACATCACCAGAGACGGTTTTTGAGCGACCCATTTTAAGTTAATTCTGAGATTCAAAAATAACAACTTTACAGCAGGTAAATCGATATTTAACTGATTAAATAAATGCGAAACAAGAATGTTGCTATATTTATGCACATTGTCTAAATAAACAAACATGAAGTTCCTTACTCTGCATTGGCATTCTTATGATATCTCGGTATATTTATAAATAATACAGAGGCGTGTACTTAAAAGTAAAGAAATAATATGGAATAAATAAAGGAGCAAATAATATTTTTGAAAACATCGCTTGTTGCTATATTTATGCACAATACTGTATTTTACTTTTTTTTATATTTCAGACCTGATTTTGTAAGGGAGCAAAAGACGTGCAGCTTTATTACTTAAATATGTTTAAAACCGAGACTTGGTCATCACTTTTCGTTTATAAAGCTGGTAGTAATAATTCTTAAATTAAGTACTAAAACTAGTTAACAGTCGATAATCTTAATTACCTTTACGTGATCTGAATCGGAAGAATTATGACACTGACTATTAACATTTAAAGATGATCCAGAACTACTGGTAGAAGTGGACGACTCTCCGCTTTCATAAGATTCTATTTTTCTCCTAGCGTGCTGTAACTCTTTATTTACCTCCTAAAAATAAATCCATCAGTTTAAAATAAACGCATATTATTACATTTCGTGGCAGTACCTTCAAACTGAGCTCATACTTTCGCTTAATCAACATATTCTCCCCTTTTTCATCTGCAACCTCCCTTAAAGCCTCGTTCAGTTTGTATTGAGTTTCCTCCAAAGTTTTCCTTAAATTTTCATTTTCACTTTTAGATTTTGCATCATGTTCATCCAATGTGGCAGATAAGAGATTATACTTTGTCTCTTGTTCTTTAAGTTGTCTTTTTAAAACTGCTTGTTCGCATAATAATTGTTGCACCTAGAGAAATATGAGTAAAAATCCTTATGGAACCTTTTTAAGATTATCGATACCTTAGTTTCCATAGATGTAAATTCCGATTGTAATCTAACATTTTTATCGGTAAGTTGTTGGGTAAAGAGCAGCAATTCCGCTTCTCTAATGCGACACGACTCGATATCAGTGTCGATCTCTTGATTTCTTTGCTTGAAAAGCTCTATTTGCTGGTTTGCCACCATTAATTGTTCTTGTTCACTATAAAAAAATACTTCAATTGGTTATTCTTAAAGTATTTTTGAAATTTTATTACTGTTTCAACTGTAATTTGAGCTGTTCGAGTTGAACATTTCTAGTTTGCAGGTTAGCCGCGTCTTGTCGCTGCTGATCTTGACAATTGCGCATTTCACTTAGTTTTTGTTCACTTTCTGACCTAAACAAATACAAACAAATGGCTTAGAATACTTTAAGTTAAAGGTATTTTCATTTAACAATTATTCCAGCAATTTTTGTATAAATAATTATTTAAGCAAAGATCAAATTTTAGTACACATAATTTAAACATTGAATTCCCTGCTGCTTTTTCCTTGTTTTTTTTCAAATTAATTTATTTTAAATTTTTAATTGGCTCTGCTTAAAAACTCACTTAGAACTAAAGTACAACAAAAAATCTAGAAAAATGAAAGTACTAGAAATCCAAAAAATCTCCCTGTATAATTTAATACTTTATATTAAATCTAATCCAACTAAACATGTGGTATTTAATTTCTAAAAACCAATCTTATGACAATTGTCAACAATTTGCAGGTAAAATATAAGTTCTTATAAATCGTAAGTCTCTCTTTTGTTAATAATGATTCGTTTTACTTTGAATTTTGAAAATGTTGCTCTAGAGCTTTCAAACATACTTAAAACCAATTTTTAAGAAAACTGGGGTTTTTCATATTTCATATTCTTTATAAATTTATATAACGTAGAAACTTCAAAATGTCAATGTGCATTCAAAATGTCAAATGCAAAAAATTGCAGTTCTTAATTTGAAAATGTATTTTATTTTAAATTAGCAAAATAGGTTCTAAGTAGAGCTTTTAAGCCTACAGAGAAGAAATTTTGACTCCTCTGAGGTTCTGTAAGAAAGTTCGTGTATATAAAAATTAACATAATATTACAACGAGTAAAGAGTAGGAATATTTCTCTTTGTCTGTTCCGTCTATAATAAAGAAAACAGACACGATTTCAATCCAAGTAAATCTTCCAGCCTAATTTACAGACTTTCAATACTTCTAATTTATTGTAAAGCTACCTTTTTTATTGCTGAAGTTAAATAAATAAATAAAATTTAAAATGCATTTATCCAAATTATACAAATAATTGTTTTTTGTCTTTACTCTGATTAAATGATTTATCAATTAAATTAATACCTACATTTTCTGCAGAAATAGTGAACAATGCACAATATTTTAGATTAAAGATAGCACCTTTAAGATTGTTATTTTAATGATAGATACAGCCAAACAAATATAATGTCTATGCATACCTTTCTCTTTCCAGTTGCTGAACTTTTTGGCTTAAACTATTATTTTCATCTATGATTTCTTTCTGTTTGCTCTGCAGTCTATCTAACTCGTTTTGCAGTACTTTAATCTGTTGATCTCTATCGCTTTTTTCATGCCTAAGCAGAATAAGTGAAGCCTGCAGTTCTTTTACTTGCTGATCTAAACAGTGAAGTAGATAAGTTTATATTATAACCTAGTTCCTTTTAAATCTGATACATACCTAATACATATGCTTTATTTTCTTGGGATGTCATAAAATTTTGGACAGTTTCCTCTGCATTTTTTTTCGCCGATTCTATTTTGCTTTGATAATCTTGAAGCTTACCATTAAGGCTTTCAACCTTAAATAAAATAATAAATTTACTACTTTAATGATATAAAATATTAGGTAATAACTTACCTTTGCTTGGCAATCCCTATGTGCTTCAATTTCAGTTTTTAAACTAGACTGGTGCCACTTAAGTTTTGTTTCCACATTATTTAAGTCCTGCTTCACTTTCTCTAACTCTTGCTGGGCACTTTTGTGTTCATAACACTTGTTATCCAACATCTGACAAATCCTGGCCTTTTCGGAAACCATCGTTTGCATCTTTTGCTGAAACAGCTGGATTTCCTTCTGGGCATCTTTAAGTTTTTTTTCCGCTTGTTCTTTTTGTTGTCGCTCTCTTATGACATTCTTCTCACCAACAGCATACCTGATAACCATATTTTCTTTTTCTTTGGTGGCAGCTTCTTTTTGCTTAGTGGCATTTTCAAGCATACATTCCAATTCTTTTCTTAGATTTTCCTGTTTAGTGTTCTTTTCTTCCAGGAATCTGATAGTGTCTGCATTTTGTTCTATGATTCTTTGCTGATATGCTAGTTTTTCTAGTAATTCGTTCACATTTTTGGATTCCTGTTCTTCATTAGGCGAGTCAGAAGAATTGTTAAACGGATTTTCTAAAAAAGCATATCCATAATAGGAAATCCCATAAAATGTGTTGGAATTATCAATAGAAATAGTAAATAGAAGTACAAAGTAATATTAAAATGGTTTGGACTAAAGGTAACAGGTACATTTTGCCATTAATTTGTAGAAAAAATTGAACTTTTCCATTTCTTGGATGTTGATTTGTGTAATTGCCAGATTATTTATTATCTAGTTTAAACAAATGTAGTGATGTAAGATTTGGGGATCTTGCTGGATATTCCATGAGATAACTGACAAAAGGATTTTATGTAATTGGGAAATAATTTTGCTAATGTCTGAATTAACTCATTTTGAATGTTGAATTCACTGTACATGCGAGAAGGTTTTGGTATAAATTTCATATACAATAAGTACCAAGAAAATGCATAGACCCAAATTTTAAAATAAAACATGGATAGAAAGACTGATAAAAATCAAAAGAAACTGTGGATAAATAATTTACTTTCTTCTTTATTTATATATACGAGTATTTTGCTGGAGATGGGCCTATGACACCACCAGCAGAAGTGCAAGAGCTGATTCAATACTGTAGCAGATTGCGTCTACCACTCCTTCTAGGCTGCGACGCAAATGCTCACCATATCACATGGGGAAGCACAGATATTAACTTTAGAGGTGAGTGTCTGCTTGAATATCTAACGACAACCGATCTCGAGGTTCTGAATGTGGGAACTACACCAACATTCGTAACTAAATCAAGATCGGAAGTATTAGATATTACTTTAGTCAGCTCCAGTCTCAGAGACCACATCAAGGACTGGAGAGTATCAGCTGAACCATCACTGTCCGACCACAGGATTATCGAATTCAAGCTGGACAGCATTAAATACAATCGACCCGAAAGGAGGGTCCCAGGAAAAACAGACTGGGAATTATACAACACCAATCTGGAAAACAACTTAAATTATCTAAGCTTAAATGGGAAACCGCACCATCTAGACTTAGAGCAGGACTCACAAGCTGTCACACGTGCAATAAATGAGGCGTTCGACTCAAGTTGCCCAGTGACCAGTGAGAGACCCGTTAAAGACGCCCCGTGGTGGAATACACACCTGTCAAAACTAAGGTCAAAAGTGCGTCATCTTTTCAATACAGCGAAAAGAGACGGTAACTGGCAGGTATATGCCGAAGTGCTTACTCGTTATAACAAAGAGATAAGAAAAACCAAAAGACAGCACTTCAGAACTTTCTGTGCGGAAATCGCTAACACTCCGACTGCGGCTAGACTGCACAAAGCAATGGCTAAGGGAGGCACATACCCAATAATGGCCCTCAAAAAGCCAGATGGCACCTACACGAAGGGAGAAGAGGAGCAAGCCATCCTATTACTTCAAACACACTTTCCAGCGTGCGAACCTATAGAAACGGTCCCAATAAAGTACACCAATCCTAAAAAAGAGGACTGGGAAGTTGCAAGGACCGTCTTTACGACAGAAAGGTTGAAATGGGCAATAAACACCTTTCAACCGTACAAGTCACCGGGAGTGGATGGAATTTTTCCTGCTCTCCTACAAAACGGACAAGAGAAAGTCCTTCCTCACCTGAGTAGAATAGCAAGGACGAGCTTAGCGTCGGGATACATTCCCAGTAGCTGGCGAAGGGCAAAAGTCACCTTCATACCGAAAATAGGAAAAAAAGATGGGACTGACCCCAAATCTTTTAGACCTATCAGCCTTACGTCTTTCATTCTGAAAACAATAGAAAAAATTGTAGACAACCATATCAGGAATGACATTCTGGAGAGAGCACCTCTACATCAGTGTCAACATGCTTATAGAGCGGGCAGATCCACAGAAACCGCACTATATCAACTGACACAAATCATCCAGAAAAGCCTGAATGAGAAAGAAACAGCCATCTGCGCCTTTCTAGATATATCTGGGGCATTTGATAACACGTCACATGTAGCGGTAAAAAATGCCCTGGAAAAAAGAAATTTGAACAAAACCATAATCCGATGGATTTGTCAAATGCTTGCCACGCGTACGGCTGAGACTACTGTGGGCGAACAGACCACAGGCATCAAAACTACTCGTGGCACGCCTCAAGGAGGGGTAACTTCACCCTTACTATGGAGTCTAGTAGTCGATGAACTACTTGAGATATTGACAAATCTCGGTTTCATCTGCATAGGATATGCTGATGATATCGTTATTATAGTCAAAGGCAGGTATAAGGGCACTTTATACGACCTCATACAAAGAAGCCTAAGCATCACGGAAGAATGGTGCACATCAGTGGGGCTGAGCATAAATTCAGCGAAAACTACTATCGTACCATTCACTCGTAAAAGGAAAATGCAACCCACCAGGGACATCCACCTGGGCGGACAAGTTGTACATACATCGGATGAAGTAAAATATCTAGGAGTGACACTGGATAGTAAGCTTAGTTGGAACAAGCATCTAGAATTTCCAGTAAACAAGGCCACTAAAGCCATTATGATCTGTAGGAACCTAGCGGGTAAAAACTGGGGATGCTCCCCAAAAATACTGCGATGGATGTACACCATTATGGTTAAACCCATAATCACATATGGGGCAGTGGTGTGGCATGACACTACAAAGTTAAGTACAGTAAGGCGTAAACTTGACAAGGTTCAAAGACTTGCATGCGTATGCATCACAGGAGCTATGAAAACATGCCCCACAGCAGCACTGGAGGTCATAGTTGACCTGGCACCTCTTCACCTGGCAGTAGAGGGAGCTGCTAAAAGGGCCATGTTCAGATTAGCAAGGGATAAAACGAACAGTAGGGACATTGATCAGAGAGCCTGGGTATCTCAAACAAGATCCATTCCCCTGTTCGATCTTCCCAAGGACGATATAACTCGGGAATATCACTTTGTTAGGAATTTCAGTACAAAAATTGACAGCAAAAGTGACTGGGAAAATGGATCTGTCGCCCGCTCACTTAAACAGAATACTATCAAATGGTACACAGATGGTTCTAAAACCGAAAAAGGAACAGGAGCTGGAGTATTTGGGCCTGGCACCAAATACTCAGAGCCACTGGGAAAATACACCAGTGTCTTTCAAGCGGAAATACACGCTATAGAAAGATGCGCTCAATTAATCCTGAACAAAGACTACCTCAAGCAGGACATCGCAATCTTCACCGACAGTCAAGCAGCCATAGCAGCACTGAGTTCACATGTCATCAGTTCTAAAATGGTAAGAGACTGTTTGGGCAAACTTAATGAGGTAGGAAAGAGAAATAAAGTCACAATATTGTGGGTACCTGGACATACAGGCGTGCAAGGTAACGAAGAAGCCAATATTCTGGCAAAAAAGGGATCTGGTTCTCAATTTGTAGGACCGGAACCTTTCTGCGGCATAGGAAAGAATACTTACCTATATGAGCTTACAAAAATGGAGGATCAACTCAGAGAAAGCCTCTGGGATGATCATCCAGGGTTGAGACACTCCAAGATGTTCCTTGGAACCCTCGACCCAAAAAAATCTAAAGCTGTGGTAAGTTTAACTAAAACTAAACTACGGATTGTAACAGGATTCCTAACAGGGCACTGTCACCTTCGAGAACACCGCAGGAAACTAAAACTAGAACAGACAGGTGAATGCAGATTCTGTGGGGAAGAGGAAGAGACCCCAGAACACCTAGTAACTACATGCGAAACAGTTGCCGAAAGTCGTGCCATGCACCTCGGTAATCATGAAATTCCAGAAGGAAATATCTCATTACTGGAACCGTCACAACTACTAGCCTTTATTAAAGCCATAGGATTGTACGAAGTAATTTGACTTGAGAATAACATCAAGCAGTAATTAGAAAGGGGCACACAATAGATCTTTTAGGTCGCAGTGAAACTTCACCCTTATTTTAATCTAATCTAATCTATATATACGAGTAGACCATCAACAGCCAAGATGCCAATTACAGACACTTATAATAATAATAATCGCCAGCATAAATATTACATTAATTACACATGTTAGTTATGTATTTTATGTATTTATAGAAAAGCTTAAATGAAATGTCTTGGTATCACCAACATTTATAAAAAAAACATATACTTAAGAAATTTATGTTGCACAACAGTCAACAATAAAACTCTTAGTAAATGTATTAATAAAGCCCATTGTTTTGCATGTTAAAATGCATTTTCCTCACGCCACTCTATTGCATTGTTAAAATTTCTCTGTAAACTGGCACAGTCTTTCTTAGAACTAATTGCCATATATATCTTAAGATCAAAAAGTAATGCTTCAGAGTTATCTGTAACCGAGCATATGTCATTGATAGCTAATAAAAATAATAGAGGTCCCAAATTAGATCCCTTAGAGGCACTTCAGAGCTATCAGTGTAAAAATCAGACCTAGCATCTCTGACCTCAGCACACATCAGTATGCTGAGATGGCTGTTTGAGAGATAAAACATAATTAAATTATCAGGCACATTATTTTGGTAAAGTAGCTTACAATAAAACTATGCTTGACCCTATCAAAGACTTTTTCCATGTAAAATAAATTATATTTTTTTCATTTAAAGCATTATGAATAAATTGATAAAAGTTGATAAGATTTGTCATTGTGGCCCTATTTGGTAAGAATCTATGTTGCTGTGCAGATATATTGTACTTGACCTGATTAGAGAGTCTACTAAACAAAACTATTTCAAAAACCTTGGATACACCATTAAGAATTGCAACATATCAATACTTAACTACCGTTCATTCTTTTAGGGCACAAAAAACTCCCTGGAAGGTATTTGACATGATTTCAACTGTTTGAAAGTAATGGATATAAACTAACTGGATACAAAGTAATGGATATAATTATACATATAAACTGACTGAGAATTATTTTTCGAGGCAGTCAAGATAATTTTACAATTTTGGGGAAAAAAATTATTCTGCCAAGCAGTGGAGGTCACATCTTTAACTTTTTGAAGTAGATATTGTACCTCAACTGCCTGGATGAAATAAACGGATGGAAAAAACTCAGTATAAAAATAGATATTAATGTCAAATATGCCACACAAACCCCAAAACCTTCCCTTTTTTCTTCCAGTGCACAAAAAATTCCCTGGAAGGTTCATTCATCCTGCTGCTGAATTTCATTTCAACTGCCTGAAAGTAATGAGTAATCATGTAAACTGATTGAGAATGATTTTTACACATTAAGAATCATGCTTCTGATGTAGAAAATTATGAATCTTTATAGTGAGTTTCTTAAATAAGTAAAATTGATGTAACATTGAATGAGTTCAACAGAATGGCAAAGGCCCTGACTATAAAGGATTGGACAATTGTATAGTTTATTTAGTATTTAAGATTTATTTGGCCATGCTTTATTGCACGTTTTACTCCATTAGTTACTGGATTACTTGTAAGTAGTTTTTAATCTTAAAAGATCCTAACATCATTAGTGAAACATGTTTCAAGAGAAAACTAAAGAGGTTTAGTTAGCGGTAAAACTGTTTTGTGATTTGAGTGACTGACCATAGGACTATTATTATTATGTTGACAATAGCAGGCGGTGAGGCCGATGAAGCTATTGTTTCTTCCGTATGTTTCAGGCTTGTGTAGGTAGACCTGCTCACATGCAGTAGTGGATCATTCTCTCCGAATTTTGTCCCATCTCAACATCAAAGCGATTCTTGAAGATATTCATATTTGGAGCCGTCCGTTTCCTGATTTAACGAGTTCCACAAGTGCACTGCACAATTTGTTACAAAGTTTTTTCTGGGAAGTTTTGCCGTTCTTTTTTTTTCAAGCTTCCTTGTATTGCCTCGGAGATGATGGTTTTGGCTATAGTGGAAAAGGTTAGCCAAATTGCACTGGTAATAACCACTGGTAATCTTGTAGGTTTCGATGAGATCGCCTCTATGTCTTCGCTCTCTGAGAATGGTCAAACCAAACCTGATTAATCTTTCTGGATATGGCACCTCGCTTAATTCGTAAGGGATTTTTGTTACTTTGCGCTGTCATTTCTCCAACTGGTCTATATCTTTAATATAATATGGGTTCCATACAACAAAGGCATATTCTATTTTTGGTTTTATGTAACTTTTGTATAGAGTGGATATCATTTCAATAGAATGGTCCCTAAAAGCTTGTTTTATCAGATAGACTAGCGAGTTTGCTTTTTTACAAATTCTGGTTATATGACGTTCCCATTTTAGGTCTGATGTTATTAGGACTCCTAGATCATTTTGTTCTTTCACTGATTTTAAGGCACATCCATCCAGAAAATATTCATTATCAGGATTATCTGGACCGATCCTCAACACTGTGCTTTGGATGTGTTTAGTTTCATACCCCATTGCCTTGACCACATCTCAACATTTTGCAGGTCTGCCTGGAGCAGCGCTGCGCTGGTTAGAGGATTAGCATATATTTTGCAGTCATCTGCAAACAGACTTGTGTCCATCTTTATAAGTCCAACTAGATCAAACAAATATGATGTAAAAAGCACTGGGCCAACTACCGATCCCTGGATAACGCCGTTGCTCACTCAATGTGGACTGGACAGCTCCCCGGTAGAATCTCTCATTCAGTAATGCCTTGATCAGATCAAGCAGCTTTCCTCTGACTCCAAAATGCTCCAGCTTTGCCATTAAGAGCTTGTGCGGGACTTTATCAAATGCCTTTTCATAGTCAAGATATATTATGTCTGTTGGCTGGCCATTGTCGTGATTTTTTGTCCAGTCATTCAAACACTTTAAAAGGTTTGTTGTTGTTGAACGTTTAGGCAAAAATCCATGCTGAGAGGCAGGTATCAAACCATTCTCCAGAAAGAATGCTATGAGCTCCTTAACTATTACTTTCTCCATACATTTCAGTGGGTTGCGTGTGAGGCTGATAGGTCTGTAGTTTTCCAGTCTGTTCCTTTCTGGTATCTTTCCTTGTTCTGAGCATTCCTGCATTGCCCCCGAAAGCAAGGGACTGAGGGAATTTCTACAATTTTGAAGGAAAACTGTTGGGATTTTATCTGGTCCTGGGCTTAAGTCCCTTTTCATATTTTCAAGCTCTTCTTCGCCTTTCTCTTTTGTAAAATGAATAGTTACAATTGAGGGTTGCACCCTGCTGTGATTAGGCAATAATGGAATTGGATATGAATCCTTCGTGAATGCTGTATCAAACTGTTCTGCGAATGTTTCCGCCATGGATTTGCTGTCTAGAAATTGCTGGGTTGCTGTATCTTTTAGGGTTATGGTTGAGATTTTCGAGTTTAAATTGCGATTTACATATTTAAATAGTTTCTTTGGCGAGGCCGAGTTTGCAAGACCATTTTCATATTTCTTTCTGGCATCGATCAACTTATGTTTGGTAATATTATTTTGGCACATAAGGCTTGATATTTGTCCTCAGTTTTGTTTGTTATATACTTTTCCCAGAGTTTCTGTTTTTTGTTAATTTCTTTGAAAATATTTTCATTTATCCATGGTTTTTGGGGGTTTGTTTTCACATGTTAACTAGTTATATACTTGTATTTTATCAAATATAACCTTTAAATTTATTTTGTTTTGACTTATTCTAATTACAGCTTTGTCACTGAGATTTATTTGATCTTCTGAAAATAAAGCATATTTTGAGTTTGATTTGAGTATACAGTCATTGAAAGCCATTGAAAAAAATAAATGATGTATTCAGCAAATTGATTTTTTTTTAGTGGAATCTTTTAAATCAAAAATTTACGTTTATTTTGAAAATAATGGCAATATTAAACTACTATTAATAATATATAAGAGCAGGTCAACAAGCCTTTAGAAAAATTATATTTATTTAGCATCGTTCTAAAATAGGGCAATTATCTTACTTTTACACCAGGTTGTTAGATAAACTGAAGACCTTAAGCTAAAAATAAAGATGGGCCAGCAGGTTTATTGCCCTTTAATTCTTAAGATTAATATAATTTTCTTTATTGCTAAATCTTGGTCAATTTAGAAAAAACACATTTTAATTTACTTATTTGGTCAATTTTCGAATACCAAAAAGGGCCTTATTACCTGTATCAATTGGAACATCACCCTGTGATATAATTTCAGAAATTACCCCTATGGAGGCTAATGGTTGAGTCACAGTTTCCGTCTCACCTTCATCCAAATTTTCTTCACTAGGAGAGGCACAATCTGCAGCATTTTCTGGTTGACATGTCTCTGATAATTCCATTGAACCAGGATATTTTTCTTATTGTCTACATAATAGCATAATCTGGATCTGGATACTAGGGACTCAACAATCTGGAACCAGCAATATGTGACAAAAAAATGAGTTGAATAATGGAAGTGTGGGATAAGCTTAAGTTTACCTTTCTTTTATAAGAAATTACAAATTCCTCTAACAAATAATCATTAATTCATATTATCGTAAAATTGTTGAAAACAAAACAATTTGATTGATTTTTTGTTTACATTTGACGTTTGAGGTTAGGTACAGGGGGCAGTTTAAGCGGCTTTTATATAAGCGATTTGCGGCCTTCGTTGCATTTTTTTTTTGTCGCCGCAACATCCATAGTACAATTCAATTAGGCCAAATTAGGTCAAATTTAAACTGCCAATATTTCGGAAACTATCAATTTTTTGGACTAGATAACCTTATACAAAGTTATCCCTATTTTTAATTATCTTTATGAAAAAATTATAAAAATAGGGGGTTTCCATTTTAAAAAATTGACTTTTAATGATTTTTTCATTTTAATTTTTAATGCTAGTTTTTGACCACCCTGTATCTTTTTTTTAGCCAAATATTAAAATAGTCTTTTAAAGTGGTCCTTCTTCTAAAATAAAACCAAAACTAACCAATAAATAAAGGCTACTAAAAGGGAGTAATCGGTAATTATGTTAGGGCTTATAAACATAGTTTTTCACATGAAATTAAAAATATATCAAAAACGGTTACACTTAGGTATAGGACATTATACACAAAATATACTTAGAATTTCACGCAAAAGCCAAAAATGTAAAAATATACAGGGTGTTCCGTTTAAAATAACGAAGTTGACACCTACTTCCGGTATAACCGGAAACGTCACAACTGTCAAAATATTTTAGTTGTGTAGCCCCCATCGACTCTGCCATGTTGCCAAATTTTCAAAATTTTTGAAAAATTAGTTTTCGAGATATCGACCGCGTCTATTCGTCGTGAGACACCCTGTATATAACGACCCTGTTTATTCGTAATAACCATTTTTTAAACTTTCTTCTAAAGGATTTATAAAATATTATTTCTTTGACTTTCTTTTTCTAACTCTTTGAGGAAAAATTAGAAAACATTGAGGCAAGGTACTCATTTGACCTATGCCATATATCCTTCTTACTAGCCTGAACCATCATACAGTTATTTCTAAATCTAGTATTTTTTTCGTCTGGAGGTATGTAGATTTATTTTTCTTTTATTTACCAGTACAAATATTTTAAAAAAGTAAAGTTGCCATTACATCAAAAACATTTCCTCCTTTGTACAAAAGAACTTTTGAATTATTTCAAGATTATTTGAGTAATATTTTCTTAGACCACCCCAGCCTCTATAATTAGATATCAATCTAAGATTGTACTAATGCATAATAAAGAATTTTTAACTGACCTTAATTTAAGGTAAGATTAAAAATAGGAAAACCCTTTAATTTTAAATTTTATTTGTTTATCCCGCCTTAAATGCTGGTCGATTATTATTACTAAGTATTTAATTGAATCACTTCGCGAAATGATTATGTTATCAGCGATGATAAGAAAACGAAAGTTGGGCAGATTGCTTGCATATGGAAAAAACGTTATTAGTAAAAAAATGGTTTATTTGGATATCATAGATGTTCAGAAACTTAAATGTTTTTCTTTATGATTTCTGATGTAACACTCACCGTATTTTTTTTGCCTTTCAACTATAGCTGCCATTTTAACGATAATATCAGCGATAGTACAAGAGCAAAGGACATACACGATAAATTCAAAAAATGTAAAAAAAGGCTCTATTAAAGAAAGTCTTCTCTCTAATGTAAAGACGAATGGGTTATGATTAGTTATTATATTGGATTGACAAATTTTATAAATGTTTTTCCCTTATTTATTGCAAAATCTCGCTTTTCGCAATTATTAGCAGTTTCTATTGATGTTTTATGTCCTAGTCCGTTAATTCATTCACCATATTTTAAGAACATTTCCTTGTAGATCAGACCCTATATTAAACAAATATCTCCAGCAATGAAGTCATCGCAATCAATCAAATAAGCATAACAATTTTCAACAATGTATCTTTATTTAAAAACAACCATGTTATCAACTTTTGGGTATAAATATAGGTGCCACATCCAGTCTAGTTATCAATTAATAATTTATCCGATTTATTACCTAGTGGTGCTTATCATCATCATTATCAATCAGCCTTTGAATCCACTGCTGGATTTTTCCGTTCTCTATTTTAAGCGCTCTGCATTCATGTGCTTATAGTTAATTTTTTGATATCCCTTCATCGTGTGGGAAGTCTTCCACTGTTTTTCTTCTCAGCTCTTATTTCTACTCGAGAAGCCTCTTTATCCATCGTCCAGTTGTCATGCAGGCCACATGTCTAGCCCAATTCCACTTGAGCTTAGCCATCTGGTAGATAACATCCGTGGCTCCTGTTCTCACTCGTCCTCATTTCTAACATGGTTACGAAATTACACACCAGCATCAATTTTTCCATTTTGCGTTGTGTTATTCTAAGCTTCTTAGTAGATATGACTGTGAGGGTTAAAGTTTCTACGTCCCGGTAAAATGCACTAATTAAAAACCTTTTGTTTCAAATAAATTGGGAAATCAATCTTGAAACACATCCCTAATTCTGCCCACGATATCGTAATTTTTCTTTTTAATTTGCACGTTTAGTTGTCTCTCGAGATTGGTATTTCATGAATAAGATATTTGTACCTATCAACCAACTGCACCTCACAGTCATCAAGCATATTTCCACTAGGGCCAGATTCGTTATACATTTCGTTTTTGATATTATAATTTTTAGCCCGACCTGAGCACATATACTTCCTGAAGATATCATGTAGCTTATCGGAAAATAAAGCTATATCATCTGCAAAGTATAGAATTGTTTAAAGGTTTTAACCATTTACTTTTCGCTCCATTCAAGCTGCCTAACTATGGGTGACTATTACCCTGACGTACTCCTCTACTGAGTCTGTTTCGTTGGGTTAGTGTTTTCGTGTAGTTTTACCTTCATAAGAGCATTTTTATATAGTGTTATATGTATATTAGTTTAGTGTAACGGTAATCAACACGACATTGAGAGTCTGTAAAAACTCAAGTCAACGGTGTCCAAGGGCTTGTGCAGGTCCACAAAGGCAATGTCAAGCGGTCGATTGTATTCGATTATAGTTCCGATCCCTTGAAGATGGTCATTGTTTCATCGTTACGATAGTTTTCCAGTTTGGCTAAGTCTCTTTTTTTCAAGATTACGATGGTGGTGACAGAGTGGTTTCCACCAACTACTAAAGTTCACCATAGCAGAGGATAAGAAGTGGTGTATCAGAAACTAAAGCGAGTAGCTCACAACTATTGTCTGTTTCCCTCAGTCACTAAAATAGTAAATAGGTGACTTTTAAAATAGTAAATAGTGATTTTTCAGACACTATTTCTCGATACAGTGGAAAAAATGTCAGATGTTAGACTTGTGCACAGGAGAAACTATTAATGTTAACGAATTGGCGCAAGAATGTGACATAATACAAATAGTTGCGAGGGAATTTTAAAATATTCCAAGAACTTTGAAAACACGGTCTAAACCCAAAAGTAAATTTAGGAAATTTCTTTTGGGATTAATTGACACCCATTATACTGAAAGAAGAATAACTTTATTTACCCTGGCATATAATAATGCATAATAGTGCGGGGGCATATGTTACATATATAAATAAAATTATAAATTAATTTTATTTTTTCCTGAGACCGTATTCTCTTTCGTATAATTTTAAGCAACTGTTATATTGATTTTATAATACAAATATAATACAAAAAAGAGATCGTTGAGAAGCGACAATATTGGAGCAATCTCTTTAATGTTGTATGATCTAATTGCAAAAAAATAATAAATAGTTTAATGTAAGAAATATGACCTTTTGGTTAGTGGATTAGGTTCAGAAGGTAGATAATAGCTGGGAATTGAGGACCTAGTTTCGATACATTTGTGTTTACAAAAAAGGAAATAATATTTGTATAATTAATAAATATTTAAATAATGTGACAGTCCTAGTCTCCTAATCATATTTTTTAATCCTCTTTTACCAAGGCAATTTCAGAAATTATTAGGAAAAACTGTTTTTTTTTTCTTTCTTTTTTTTTGAGGAATTTATTCTATATTTTTGTCACTCCACGTTATTATTACTTGAATAAAAAAAATTAGTACATTACATAATCTTATGCAAATTGGTGTGAAAATATAACAGCGTCCCGTCACCGTCAACCCCGTCAAAGGGAAATAATAGGGAGAATTATGTCGACGAGAGCCTGCTAACCGATTGATTGGCATCCTAGTCGGCTTTCCAAAAGGGGAAGGTTAATTTTGGGATGCATCTCTCGGCTCTCTCGTTACTCAGGATTTAACATAATGGCACATAGACAAGGCCAGTAAATTTAGAGGATTGATTAGGCAATTTTATATCAGGAAAAGTGTGGGGGAGAACTTATCACCAAAATAATGATGCTGCTACAAATTATATTTGCCATGACGCAAAGATTCAGAAAGATATTTTGAATAATTAAAGAACATTCCAGGGATATCATCAGAAAAGGGTCTAGCATTCAAATATACATTTCTGGAATAGTTTTACTCAATATTCTTAGATTATAGCCACTATGACCTACATTGAAGTATTTTATTTATTAACACAAATTTTCATTCCAAAATTTCATTATCAAATATCCTGTGTCCTCCATTTGAATGAACTTTTATTTCATGAAATGAGTTCAAAGTTCATATTTTACATAAGGCGTCTTTTCGTACATTGTACACATTTTACTATCAGAATGATAATAGATTTTTGAATTTCAATGACCTTTTTATATATACCCAATTATAAATATTTTCTAATTTAAATATAATTTATTAACTACACTTAATGTTATAACTTATTATCAATAGTCTGGCGACATCGTTAATGTTATTTGATAAAGTTTATATGTAACTTGCGTTGTGACACGTGATTCTCACGCGAGATCATTTCTAGAAGAAAAGATGTTGGATAAACCAAATTGTTGATTTTATTACATTATTTTGATTTTATGTATAAATACATACAATATATACACAACATTGGTACATACAGTATTTTTATTTTGTCAACGAGCTCTTAATTTTTGATTTGTAACATCTAAAGAGATCTTGCAAGAGACTTAAAAATTGTATAATTGACAAATGTTTTCAGAATAATTATTAGAAAAAAAATTGATCAACTCTGATTTTTAAAAGTATTATCCTAGAATATTTCATCTCACGTTTTTTTTAGGGTATGGAGGATCAAATTGCATTCCAAAGTCTACATCTATTTTTTTTTCTTTTATCAGTGTCTTCTGTTAATAACTTTTGCCTTTACCAATATAAAGTGTAATTAAAATTATCTATTCTCAAAAGCATAATAAAATTTTTTAAAACATGCGCCGTATAAACTACAAATTATTTCAAATAACATAAGCCCTGTATAGACTTTTCACATAACATAAATCACGATTCCTAATATATAGTGCATTCAGTTATGATAAAACTAATAGAAAATCTAATAAAACAATGCACAAATGCTGTTGACACATGTTAAAGGCGCAAGGCGGTGCCTTTAGGGCATTATATTTCGTTTGTATTGAGATTACCACAGTAATATACGGTTTCACAAATAGGGGGTTGCGGTTAATTGTAAAAAACCCTTAGGATTTATAGGCTTGAACAATGTGACGTGAACACATTTAAAAGACTCATGTGCACATTATTTATTTCTTCAGGTTTTATACTTTTATAAAGTTTGAGTTATTTTGTTTTTGGAAAATATCTAGGACACAAAACAAATTTAAAACTTTGATATCCTATATATAAAAAAAAGTGCAATGGATCTTAGACCATTGCTGAACAATCATATTTTACACCCTGTATATGTAATTTTTTTTTATAGAAATACTTGATAATTTTTCTCTCATCACAATCGTTTTAAGACCGTTTGTATCCATTACCATATATACCATATATATTACCAATATCCTATTATTTAAAAGAATACTGCTACTAGATGATACTCATTCAGTTTGCTTGTATGTATTTTTTATTAAAAATAAAACCATTATAGATATTTTTTAATTTAATTTTTATTGCTAAATAACATTCTTTACATATAATAAATTTCCTCCTTGCAGGAATATACCAGTTATTGACTAGATTGCTATAATTTACACAGTATTTGCTATATATAGTAATTATTATTAAAAACTCAATATTTGCTATTAATAAAGTAAAATGGCGTATGGTCATATCGATTTGATGATCACACTTTTGTGGATATCGGTTATGATTTTTGAAACTTTGAACTGAGGTGTATCTGGTAGGCGAGATTTTAAATCAGAATTTCGTACTGAACATGCAGAACATTGTCTCTTTCTTCTATTTTAACCTCCTTTTCTTCTACTTCATTTTCTTTGGACCCAATACTTTCTGCAGCAGTAAGTTCCTTTGATTGATTATTTCTATTGTAAATATGTCCTGCAGACATTAGTTATTTTACCCATCATGTAGTTAATACTGGGTTTATTGAAACTCTTGACAAACTCTATAGACTTAACATCAAACGTTGTATCTGGTGAGTGAGTTTTCAAACTAAAATTTGGCACTGAAAATGCAGGACAATGTCTCTTTTGATTCAATAATCCTCGGCAAAACTAAGTCTGAGTTGACTTCTTAATTCTGTGCTAAACCAAACACTGATGAAGATCTGACTTGTGACTAAATTAATTTTTTGTTTGACTATTGACAATATTTTCTATTACTGATCCAACATTCCTAATTAGTTTAATATGCGTAGTGAACTGAAAGTGCAAATAAACCTTTTTACAAACACTTTTTTCATATTCAAGCTTCATCGTGCAGTGCGACAACTTCCAAGGGTGGACTTTCACATGACTCAACCTCCGAACTGATATCACCACCCTCTTCGGATGGAATCGACAAAGATTCTTTGCTCTTTGCCACACTTTTCTTATGACTCATGTAATCCACCACGAGCTCCAAACCAATCAGTGCCCATAGATCCTTCACCTTTTTTTGTTTTTCTTCTTCTGTTTCTTCTGCTGATTTATCCATCACGATGGTGGCTTGTTGATCCTGGATATTTGAAGATCTGGGAGTAGCTGCAGATTCTCTTTCCGCGACACTTTTATAGATATCGGTTATGTTACCCATGATGTAGTTATAAATGGTTTTATTGGAACTTTTGTCAAACCCCATAGATTTTACATCGAACTTTGTTTGAGGTTTATCTGTTGGCGAGTTTTTACATTAGAATTTGGTACTGAAAATGCACAACAATGTCTCTTTTGATTTAATAATCCTCGGCAAAACTAAGTCTGAGTTGACTTCTTAATTCTGTGCTAAACCAAACACTGATCGAGATCTGGCTTGTGACTAAATTAATTTTTTGTTTGAATCTTGACAATATTTTCTATTACTGACCCAACATTCCTATTTAGTTTAATATGCGTAGTGAACTGAAAGTGCAAATAAGCCTTTTTACAAACACTTTTTTCATATTCAAGCTTCATCGTGCAGTGCGACAACTTCCAAGGGTGGACTTTCACATGACTCAACCTCCGAACTGATATCACCACCCTCTTCGGATGGAATCGACAAAGATTCTTCGCTCTTTGCCACACTTTTCTTATGACTCATGTAATCCACCACGAGCTCCAAACCAATCAGTGCCCGTAGATCCTTCACCTTTTTTTGTTTTTCTTCTTCTGTTTCTTCTGCTGATTTGTCCATCACGATGGTGGCTTGTTGATCCTGGATATTTGAAGATCTGGGAGTAGCTGCAGATTCTCTTTCCGCCACACTTTTATAGATATCGGTTATGTTACCCATGATGTAGTTAATACTGGTTTTATTGGAACTTTTGTCAAACCCCATAGATTTTACATCGAACTTTGTTTGAGGTTTATCTGGTGGGTGAGTTTTTACATTAGAATTTGGTACTGAAAATGCACAACAATGTCTCTTTTGATTTAATAATCCTCGGCAAAACTAAGTCTGAGTTGACTTCTTAATTCTGTGCTAAACCAAACACTGATGGAGATCTGGCTTGTGACTAAATTAATTTTTTGTTTGAATATTGACAATATTTTCTATTACTGATCCAACATTCCTAATTAGTTTAATATGCGTAGTGAACTGAAAATGCAAATAAACCTTTTTACAAACACTTTTTTCATATTCAAGCTTCATCGTGCAGTGCGACAACTTCCAAGGGTGGACTTTCACATGACTCAACCTCCGAACTGATATCACCACCCTCTTCGGATGGAATCGACAAAGATTCTTCGCTCTTTGCCACACTTTTCTTATGACTCATGTAATCCACCACGAGCTCCAAACCAATCAGTGCCCGTAGATCCTTCACCTTTTTTTGTTTTTCTTCTTCTGTTTCTTCTGCTGATTTGTCCATCACGATGGTGGCTTGTTGATCCTGGATATTTGAAGATCTGGGAGTAGTTTCAGATTCTCTTTCCGCCACACTTTTATAGATATCGGTTATGTTACCCATGATGTAGTTAATACTGGTTTTATTGGAACTTTTGTCAAACCCCATAGATTTTACATCGAACTTTGTTTGAGGTTTATCTGGTGGGCGAGTTTTTACACTAGAATTTGGCACTGAAAATGCAGAACAATGCCTCTTTTGATTAAACAATCCTAATTCAGCTTCTTCCATTTTAACTTCCTTTTCTTCTACTTCACTTTCTTTGGATCCGGTACTTTCTGCAGCAGAAGGTTCTTTTGGTTGATTATTTCTATCGTAAATGTGACCTGAGACCCTAAGATCTATAAAAAAATGCAAAGGGTCAATCGCATATGGGGGAGTGGGGTATATAGGGGGATACCAAATGGGAGGAGGAGGTGGCAAAACTAGGTTTGAGTTGTTTTCTTGATGCTGAGCTGGACCGTACGTTGATGAAGAAGCCTCTTCGAGTTTTGGAAGCTTTGGAAGTGGATTTAGGTCTTCTGACTGTAAGTAATGTAAGGGTAATTAACAATTTATATGTTGCATAGTTTTTGATTACCTTTTGATGAGGTACAAAATTGCTTGGTCCATTACTGGTAGTCAGCTCTAAGGCAGCTTCCTCGTTTTTTCTCATACTTTTTATTAGCCAAGGTTCCTCATCCATTTTCCCACTAGTTTTTTCAGCTCTTTCTCCCAACGGTGCAGTGGGCATATTGTGATGAGGGAAATTTTCTCTTGTGGGACCTGAAGCCATCCAGCTGCGTTTTCTTTGACGTCTCATTTGGTGGTTGTAGAGCATACTGCCTAAAATTATTTTAAACATAATAAGCCCAATGGTTTCTCTTCGTTACAATGGGTCTTACCAGGAAATGAATTTCCTCGCTGTTCTGCCTTAGCTTGCACGAAGCTCCTTAGCATTTCCGAAAAGAAATAAGTGTTTGGTAGAAGTGACATGTTGTAAAAGTAAGGAGGTGTAGCAGCCAGTAGTCTTGACACTAAATCAGCATTGCGTAGCTCTAGAGGTGACAGCTTGTGTTTTGGCGGTGGTAGAATATGGGTCTCTTGGGCTGAGGACATGCTCTAAATTTCTAAAAAAATGAATTTTATAATAAAATATCACCTTGTAGAATTAAAAAATTAGTTCTGGGAAGCTTAAACTTCTAAATCAATTAATATCAGCTTAAGACAACTCAAGAGGAAACGGACCATTTCAAATCAAAACGTAATCCCTCCTGTCGTTTCCAAGCACTACGTGGAAATGATTTATTAATTTGATGATTCAAGAATATGCCCCTAATTTCTCTATAGTTTCTGGCAATTGAATGGGAAACCGAACGATGCGGTGTGTCGTCGCGGCGTCTTGCTGGGCATAATCGTTTTCGTTAATAGGTTTAAGATTGAGGATCCTTTGGAAAAGGGATTTAAATGCTACGTTCCTGAATTTCGTTTTATTCACTATTAAAAATCCTCATGAGTACCTTCAGACGTTTCAATTAGATTTTTTTTCCATTTTATTCTTCGTTCCTTTTATTATTTGCTAGTACTGATTAAAATTGAATTAGGATTTAATGAAAACTATACCTGAATGAAAGGAGGAAAAATCTGGAACGCAGTCATTGCAAAATAGTACATCTCCAAATTAAAGCGGAGCAATTAATTTAAGTCTGTTTGAATAAGATCCCTTATAGTCGTATGTTTAAGAATCCCTTGTCTAGTACGGAGATAATTCATCATGACAGCATGACGAATTATCTCCGTACTTAAATATAATAATAATTTTTATGTTACTAAATCCTCATACTGTTGTCAAGCTTTTGAAAATTAAAAAAAAAAAATACTTTTTTTCCGAGAAAACAAAAATGAATGTATATAACAAGAAAAACAGATAAGACGAACATCCATATGTATAAATTCGAGATAGGTTTAGATATAGCGAACAAGAGAATTCACTTTAAAGGATAATAGAGCGGTACAAATCTGCGGAATCGACTTTAAAATAATTTAGGGGGAGAAAATGTATATTTGCATACATGACGACGTGCGGGGATTAAGGGAGAGAGTGTTATTTGATACGTTCTGCGTCGCGAGTTTTATCCCTGTGACAACACCGGATTTTTATTTTATTTAAAAGTTTTCGAAAGAATGTAATAATTCCTCGTTCTCCATTAGAGCTGCGCTTCCCCGGGAATTACTCTTAGGAGGTTTTTAAATACACGTTTTTTGGACGCCGTTACATTTTTTGACTTGACAAGAATGGATATATAGTTATACATACGGATGAACTGGTTGATCTAGCCAATTATGTAATTTTATCTAAATTCCGTAGAACAAAAATAGCACATGGAGAATGCATGATTTTAATTGACGAATTGTTTTTGAATCAGGTTGTTTTTAGTGAGTAAAAAAACGATCATATTCTTAATGAAACCGCCTTGGAATTCTCAATTACTTTTTCAAAAGTTAAAAATCTCTATATTAGTTGCACATGCCAATGTCCGTTATCTCACCTAAATTTATTTCTCTTTGGCTTGAAGGATCTTTTATCAAAACTACATCAAGTTCGGCGCATATTATTCTTGCAGGAGACTGTTCCTTCCTGATTTATGTTTCTACCGTACGTCTCAAGAACTTGCTTACCTCCTTTAACTTGACAATGCATGTAAACTCCACGACTAAAATTTTTCAATTGTTTTCTAGAACTATTGACTATGTTTGCTCGACCCTTTCTAGCAAAAAAAATTAACTGTAGTGTAACGATATTGTAAACACCAAGAAACCACCTGATTCTCTGTCATTCCGCAATGACACAAGTGGTACACCACACGACATCTCGAAGGTTAGCGGGAATCTTCCTGAACAGCGTTTTGTCCAGTATATATGGAGCCGTATCGCCGATAGTAGTCAGTTCATTGAGTTCACACTTTACTATAGCGAACTACTTAATTCACACTTATCAACAGAAAAACGCTACGATAGTGTAGAAAGCGCGGGCCTATTGGATCATGAGGCAATCTTATGTAACATCTTTAAAACTTACATTTAAATTAAACTTGTACCACGGTATGAACGGTTGTATACTAGTACTAACTTCAATCGGTTTCAAAAACTAAATAGTTATATAGTCTAGATATTCCGCCTAATATGTCCGATCCGATATCAATATTTCAAAAAGTGGTGCATGTATTTAATGTTAGTTTTCCAACCATTAAAATCTGATGAGGGTTGGAAAATAGTTAATGATATACGTCGAAAGAATATTGATCATTCACTTCCTCGATAAAGTAAATACATTCTTTTGTAACATAGCCCAAGTTCTTTAAAGAGATTAGAGTCCTGTACTAGATCTAACAAGTTACATGAAAAATGTGTCCATTAAGAATTCATTTTTCATTCTTTCAACTAACTTAGATGAGTTAAAAAAACTTTACAGTTCATTAAGAACAACTCTTCGGGAGAGGATGGAGTATCAGGGCCTATACTTTTATACAATCGATCAATTCATCTGTGACTTCTTGGATCTTGGACATCATTTCCAAATTATTAAAAATTAACAAAAGTAATAAAGTAATTCCTATCCATAAAGGTGAAAACTCAGAGGAGTCTGTCAACTTTAGACGCATTTGTCTATTGTCCACTTTATCCAAATTGTTGGAGAAAATGGTAAAATCTCGTTTGATATGAATTTTCTGACATTAAACAACATCCTTGGTATACCCCAATTTGGTGTGCAAGAAAAACAAAAAACAGACGATGACATTTACAACTGTATAAACAGATTAATTGTAAAGGGGTTTCAGCAGCAGTCTTTGATGATTTATCAAAGGCTTTTGATGGTGTAAGTCATAGAATTCTGCAGCGAAAACTAGAACTGTATGGCATAAGGGGCATGGTCCTTCGAGCCGGATCATAGGGACCCTATTGATATCTTCTTGAATTATAGTAAATGATACAATATATGAAATTGTTAAATAATTACTTTAATTTATATCAAATTACTTGAAAATATTCTCAAATATTATGCGCGTTCCGGTTTACATGTTGACTTTTTTGCACATTAAATAGTCTTAATTAATTGTAGGAAAAAAGAGTGGGTGACGGAACTGTCTAACGTCAATCAGCCTTAGGGTCTATCTGCACGTCAAACAAATTAGTATAAAGGGAAATTCACAATTTTTCTTGGTCTCATAATAGACAAGGATCTTCAATTTGAACAACACATTACAAGTTTGGCAAAAGGGTTTTTTAGTGTTGTTTTGCTATAAGGGTAACAATTCAAGAACTTAAATCAACAGTTGGCAACGACGGTTTACTTTACCTTAACTGAGTCATGCGTTAGGTATGGTATCAGCTTCTGAGGGAATAGTAGCAACTGTATTATTCAACAACTTTTTATTGTACGACAACATGCCCTTATATATGTGGGGTACAACTTGGGAAATCATAAAAGCCCTTGTTCATACGAGAGGAAGTTCTTAGGGTCACAAGTCTCTACATAATGAAAGTTGCTTCTCAAGAAGCAAATTGTTCAAACATCGACATAAATTTATAGTAGAAAATCTACAGTTTCAGTTTAAATTCCGTTTGTATCACTTATTTACGTTTGTAAGATACGATTTTTATTATTACCCCTAGACTTTTCTCTATCAAATCGTAAAAAAAATATATTAAAAAAAGGTTAGAAAAGCTAAACCCTCCCAAGTGCATTTTGTGATGGTGCTGCAGACATGTGGACCAGTACGATGGATTTAACTACTTAGCATCTTAGGCTTTTAGTGAATTTAACAATTATAAGAACAACAATAAAAAGTTTTTCTTATACCAAAGAAATTTTTCTTATACCAAAATTGTAACTTCTTAAGTCCCAGAAAACAAACCTTCCCTATTAATACACTCCATTAAAAAAAATGTGAAATGAAATGCAGTCTGGTCCAGGAAGGAATAATTTTTAATGTTATCTAGCGTTTAGTTCAATTGACATTTCTCACCCGCTCCCACTAAAATCCAGATATCTGCAAAAAACAGATTAAGTTCTACAAGCATTGCTTAAAACATGACATAATTTATATAAGCTAGTAAAAATGTTTCGACTTCTAATCCAGTTGCTATTCTCCGAGAATCAAGGCAAATGAGGCGCCCAATAGTACTTAAAATAGTTCTCTCAGGTATTATTTTCACGTTACTCTCGTTGACTTTATTATATTTTTTTCTCATTTTATCTTGTTTCACTTTTGCGAATTCTTCTTCTCCATCTTCGTCGTTTTCTATTTACATTTCTTTATCATAAACTTGTCTATTAGGACTGCTTTTTTTACGGAATTCATTGGCACAAAAGGGCAAATACTATTGTCTCCAAGTATCATGAGTTGCGCTAATGCTACGAAGGTGTCTGTGATATTTTTCTTAATGTTCCTCAAGTTATAATGTTCGGGAAAGAAATCCTTTGAGAGATGTGTCCACAGACTTGCACTTCTCCATAAAAAGGAATCCCGATATAGTAACATTCTAGGCGTCTGCAGATCCACTTGATATTCATGACTCGCTTTTTACCTTGATTGATGGTATGGGTAAAACAGAGTAAGATCCGCCACCTTCCTTCTATTCGCCAAATTGTCCAAGGTTCTAGTTATCTCTGGATCTCATTGTGGTTATTGCAATAGAACCATTTTTCCTGGTCAATGGTGGAATTATGGATCTACAGAAACTTTGGCCAAGTGCTTTTGCTACAGACCAGAACGATCTTGATCAATTTGGGAAAATGAGAAGTTTGTTCTTCACTCTTTTATTATATTTTTTTTATAGCTCGTCTACTTGCACGCATTTCCCAAGGCAACAAAGTTGAGACGATTTGCAAGACTTGCCTTTTCGTTTGTTATATTGTACCACATAACATCGAAACCTGGTGGTTCCAGACCTTCTTTCCGCTTTTCCTTCTTCCGGCAAGATATATCGCTTCTAATACAGACGGCGAGTCCAAAGTTGTACCTAAATCGGGTATGGAGGTCGTATCCAGGATACATCATATGAACCTTGATTGTTTCCTAGTTTACTTTCGTCTCTGCTAGAACTAAAATTTGAGGTCAGTTTGTTTGCAGTGGTTCAATCAATGTTGCTGCAGCTCTAATAGCTTAAGAGAAAGCACTCATGTTTTCAAGATATTCGAATTCAATAGTCATACATTTCTTTCAAGCAATCTTATGCTCCTTGAGAGATTCTTACTTAAACTAGATCAAACAATCACAGTATTTAAATTTCCAATAAGTAATTATAAAATTATAATTTTTAACAAATTCCTGTAATACAATCTTCTTATAATCAGGCATTAACCAAACAAGGTAATCGAAGAAGTTTTGAATGAAAACTGCTTGCTCGGAGACGAAAATAATAAGCGTCGTTAATTTTAATAAGACTGAAAGCTTACTTATCTCGGTTTTAGGAAGAGAACCTATCAAGACTTCCTTTACCGTTAAAAAATATGTATATAAAGTTTCCCTCTTTTCCAGAGAGTACATATTTTAGGCATCGTAAACAGAGCCAGGTGTTTAAGCATGCATAACGCTGACTGATTTCAACTAGCGGCTGGCGAAATTTGAATTTTAAATTTTTGGTACAGTCAGCCCGGGAATGTAATTGATGCTGATTGTTTTGGGAATCCGCGTGAATAAGGATTTCTTTTTATATCTTCTGGATTGCTATATGCAGTTCTTCACCGTCATTTATTAAATTGATTTCTGTCCCTCTTAGCAGTATTTAGCAATCACAAGAAAGATCCAGAATATTTGAGACTGCTCTTGACTCAGAATGATCTACATTTATTTAAAAGTAGTATTTGTTCTGGTCAAATTTCCAACCTTTGCCTGCTTGGATCATAAATCTTAAAAAAAACATTCGATAATTTAATTTAAAGGCATCGTAATTCTTGTTTCATTGGAAATTATTACACGACCTTATTGTCTGTAAAGAAATTTTAAATTTTCCCTATTTGAAGGTATTGATGCAGCTTTATTCAGGGCATCAAGTTCATATAAAAAGTTGCATTAAAATGATTGCAGGAATCCGTGCATCAATGCTTGCCTTCTTCTAGTGGACAAGAATGGATTAATTAATCTATTGATTGATTATTTAATTGAATATTTCTTCTATTAGTATTTGGCATAGATACTTCATTCAGCAAATTATCAGTACAAATACTCGTAGATGAAGTCAGAGGCTGTTTGTCTGTGATCATCCTCATATAATAATCGTATATTCAAATGGGAATTTCCTTAGAGTCTGATCTATTTTCTACCAAACTGTTTATTTATTTCCTTCATTAGTAATGTCAAAGAAATCTCAACATTCGCTGTGGCGTTTTCTATATATTTGATTCCAGTGATCTTCAAATCATTATTCCAATGATTTATGACATGTATCTTATTAGATGCAGGATCAGGGCCTATGAAATGCTTTCTAGTAGTATTGAGCGTTCCTCTGGTTTAAGCTGAAAAATGTTGTCTGTAATTGTCTATAATTCTATACAAACTTTGGTTAATTTTTAGAAAAAGTATTTATAGAGGCTTGACTATTTGTAACAGACGTGTGATCTCAATTCAATATAAGTAGGTCTATTATGGGTGGATGATATACTTTTGATAATTTAAAGAGATTCAGAGCAATTGAGAAAGAAAACAAAAGCCTTCAATTAAATAAAAATCCGCTTTCATTAAAGGCTTTTGTGGGTAATTTGAAGAAGCCCAAGTTCTTGGAATAAGACTAAGCGTGCTTTACTTAGAAGCATTAGGAAGTCATTTATAACGTTTAAGAGCAATTTAAAAACACCCAAAAATCTAGAATAAAATGAACATTTATTTTCCTTAGAGGCACTTGAGAGTAATTTAAAGACACCCAAGTTCCTGAACCAAAATAGAAATTGCGTTACTTAGAAGCACTTAAAGGGAAATCAAAGATCCTTAGAGCAATTCGGAAATACCCAAGTGCCTGGAATAAAATAAAAATCGACTTTAATTCAGGCTTTTAAAAATAATTTGAAAACACCCGAGTTTTTGTGATGAAACAGAAATTGCGTCACTTAGAGACGTTTGATTGATAATTAAGTGAAAGATGATTCGGAAAAAAAATTAAATTAATTCGGAAACACCCAAGTGCCTGAAATAAACAAAAAATCAACTTTATTTACAGGCTTTTGAGAATAATTTGGAGACACCTAAGTTCTCGGAATAAGTCAAAGCATGTTTTATTTAGAGACGTTTGGGTGTAATTTATCGAGTCTGAGAGCAATCTGGAATAACCTAAAAACATGGAATAAAATAAAAACTTACTTTCCAAGAGGCATTTGGGAGTTATTGACCTAGACACTCAAGTTCCCAGAATGAAACAAAATTTCTTTACTTAGAAGTCTTTCAGTGGAATTTAAAAAGCTTTAGAGCAATTTGGAAACACCCAAGTACCTACAATAAAATAAAAATTTACTAGAGCTAAAAAATGTTGCAAATTATTTTATACAATCTTTGTTTGTATATATATTTATACTGATATTCTTTTTGCTGCAAATACTATAGGAAAATGGATAACTGTACTTAATAGGGCAAGAATTTCTTACTGTGAAATTCTTAGGTATTATTTATAGAGTTTGAGTACAATTTATAAAACCCAAAAAAAAAATAAATAAAATGAAAATTTACTTTCCTCGCATGCCTTTGAAAGAAATTTGAAGACACCCAAGTCCCTGGAATAAAATAAATATGCTTTACTTCGAAGCATTTAAGTGGAATTTAAAAAGCCTTAGAGCAATTCGGAAACACCAAATGCCTGAAATAAACTAAAAATTTACGTTATCCAAGTTTCTAGAGACTATTGAGTTTTACGAGTAGTGACTGAGTGCAAGGCCAAAAAATCCCTCAAAAAAAAACCCTAAAGCTATAGGGATTATTGTAAATTGGTCATTGAGGTATTTGTAGGGAATTGGAGTTCCATAGAAATGGATCACAATTCATAAAACAACATAATGAATGGAACAGTATTTAGAAACAATCCTAAAATCATATAATTTCAACATAATTACACTTTTTTGAAGAATGGTAAAAAATACTCATGCCATAATCTGATACCTTTTATATATGCTTAATTGAAAAGAACAATAACACATTAGTTATTAACCTGAAAGCAAGAATGAGAAAAACACAGTCGTATGAAGAGAAAACGAGTAATATGATAAAATATAGAAGAAAAAATAATGATATTTATCTTGCTACTATAGCTAATACATGATTTACATGAGGACTTATAATATAAATTGCTTAAGGAATAAAGAATTTATAAATGTAGTGGTCTAACTTAAATTTAGCTTTAAATAGTTAATAAAAAAGCTCTTACTCAATAGAAATTAAATTTTGTAGCTACAACCATTATATATTGTTACTTCCATAACACTAATAAAAATAACCTATAAGTGGCTAAATTAACTCTACCAATTATAGTTATTAGGTATCATGTCCTTAATAAAAAAAGGCAATATAAGATAGCTCTTATCACATATACTCAATTTTTTTGCATTCATTAGGAGACCATTTTTAAATTATTATCGGTAATAGGAGTTTTTTTTTAAAGAAAATTGACATTAAATAAAAAACTAATTAGTTTCTCTCGAAACTTTTCAAGGAAATGGAAACTCCTTTTATAATGCATACTTTAAACAAGAAGCTATATGTTTTTATAAATACATTTTCCCATGTAGTTATATATAGTGGTTTTGTTTCCTGTAATCTAGCTGACCGTATTCAAAGCGAGCCCTCTATTCAGGAATGCCTGACTTTCCACCTCTGCAAAAGTTTCCCTTTACCAGGTTTGCCCATTGTCTGGCTTGTCATGAAGGTTTCCTAAGCGTATGCCCTGTTGATTCCATTGTTTCGAAACTGGCCGTGCATGACCTATATGATAGAGACTACGGAATTTTAGATTTAATCTTGTTTAACGGCAAACGGTGAGCGTCAAGTAGTATACACCTGCGACAGCTCATTTATGTATTTTTTTCTTTCTATTTTTGCATTTTATTTAATCAATATATTTATTTAATCAACTAATTCTAAGGTTTGAGATTTGGTCCTTAAAAATTGAGATTTATTTATTAATAGATTCTAGTTTAAAACCCACATTTTCTTTATCTTGTGGGGTTAACTTCTGGATCGAGTGGATCGAAGTATTCATACTAGACCTTTATGACTGAATAATGGTGAGCCACTGGACTGGTATATACAGAAACGAAAAAGGGTTTAGTCTGATAATTATTAGACTTCGAACACCTGGAAGATATCTAATATTTAAGAATTTATCATTGGTCTTCTCTCTTTGGACGGGCTTTTCTAGCCTACTGGAAAAAAAAACTACAATGGAGGATTGGTTGCTTGCATTAAGAAAAGAAGCCAGGTAGGGTCTATATGTGGAAAGTTACATACTACTTTTTTAACAAAGATGGCTGACTTATATTAAATTGTAATAGAGATTTCTGCAGCCACGAGTTTATTTTCTTGAATAATCAAACTTAAATTTCCAATAAAACTTGTTCGCTTTGGAAATCAAATGGAGATAACCCTGGTCTAAATGCAATTTTAAATTATTCTCTTGAGGTCATACAAATTCTTAAGTTAACCAAAGAAAAAACAGCTTCCCATTTTCTGGGTGTATCCTTCAAATCTCACTTGACTCCCACACAAGCGCAACATCTTAAAAATCTAAGATAAAAACTAGATCAAAGGCGTAAAATTAGAGATAACGTTACTATAAGATACGTCAACAAGGTCCCACGCATTGTTCCCTCTATAACTAAAGAGCATACTACCAGTAAGAAACGCGATCGGGAGGAAAATAGCGCTGGTAATCGCAAGAATCCACTAACCTAATGGCTCCTTAACTCCAATAAACATTCCGCAATCTAAAAATCACATCAACCGCAGTAAAAAGCCATCAATAAAAATATGCAGCTAGAATGTTGAAGATGCTAAAAATATTTTACAACTTTTTATAGAAGCATGCGCATTTGACTTATCTGTCTCTGTGAACTTTGGTGCATTGAAGAGTTCCAGATACCTGCGTTTTTAAGAAACTTCTTAGAGGCAGTGTTAGACTTGCTATAATTTTTAAGGGTACTTATAAGATTATTGTTCTGGATAAGAGCCTTCAGGTGGATACTTGTAAAAAGATCTTATAATTCTTGTACGTTTATTTCTGAGGGTACTACACTCAATTACTTGAGCTCAGACCAAACGGTGAATAATAGAGGCAGAATTTTGAATGTATTAATTCTTATTGTTTTACTGTATTAAACGGGCGCTCGTTAGTGACACTCTTCCTAAGTTTACCTTTTCCAATCATAATGGAAATAGTACGATTGATCTTAGTTAAGTAAATTTAACTAGCTTTAACATTATTAACCATTATTTCCATTGTCTAACCATTTCCCAATCTAATAGAGCTAAGCATTGCCTCGGATATCATCCCAACTAATATTGATAATTCCAGCCCATTTTTAAAATAAGATAAGACCAAAATTGCTGACTACAGATCTGCCTTGCTTCTTCCTTAACAAGTGAAGCTTCCTTCTGAGATTAACAAAATATTTGAAAATATTTGATAATTTAAAAAACGCGATCTATGAGTATTCCGAATCAATTGGCTTATTTTGCACGCAAAACAATAAGCAGTATAACCCACTTAAAAAAAAGTAATCCACGGTTTGATTAGGAGTGTATGGTAATAGAGAAGCAGTTAACACGGTGCCTTAAAAATGCAGAAAATGTAATTTTGATCAGGTTAAGAAGGTGACTTATTTGGAAGTTGATAAAAGTATCGCCATATATTAAAAGCCAAAAAATCTTTTTATCAAAGCTTTATAATTAGCACATTATCCAACACAAGTGATCAACTTTCATTCTGGAGATGTATTAAGAGATTTTCTAGCGCATCTTACAAATCCAATCTTCTGGTTGAGCAGTGGGAACAATTTCTCGCTTCGACTTTACATTATTTTGTGGCACCTTCAATCCTACTCTTGACTTACCACTTACTGCAGAGAAATTGATTTTAACGCTAATAAAATTTAAATTAAACAAAACTCCAGGACTTGATATGATTTCTTATGAATATTTTTAAAGTCACTTCTAAATAACTGGATTTTATACCTTTGTGCTATGTTCAATAAAATTTTGGAAAAGTTCCAAAAAAGTACTACTTGGGAAGTTCCAAAGTCATGGGGTGATAATTTATTTTTGATGCTGTTTAAAAAAGGTTATTGTCAGGGTCCAACTTAGTATCGTTCTATAGCTCTTATTAGCTGTACAGCTAAACTTTTTAGTCAAATTAAAAAATTTAAATAGATTACAGCTATGAGTAGAAGCCTCCAGTTTATACCCGAGTCTCAATCAGGATTTACGTAGATCTAAAAGGGGGTATGTAGGCAACGTTTATACTATTACTTCAAGTAAACAGCTCCAATTAAGACTTAAAAAAATAACGGTATTAGTTGCTTTTATCGATTTTAACCGCGCCTTCGATTCAATTCCTCATGACTTGCCTTACAAGAAACTTTTTGGATTTGGGGTTAGCGTCGCTTTTTTACAGATTCGAAAATGTTTTTATGATTCCGCCTCAGTTAGAGTTAAGGCTAATAATGAAAACACCTCAAGCGATGTAATAGCGGAGGGAGTACTGCTGGGTGAATCGCTCAGTCCTCAGCTTTTTTCTCTTTAACTTTCTGATATTGATAATTTTTTTGCCAGTCATGGCTCTTGGGGTATAAATATTGATGGATCCCATAATATTATCCTTCTATTTTAAACAGATTACTTGGTTCTTCTAGCTGACAACAAAATCGAGATGGAATGCTTTTACTGTTGGAAATCTACTTGGCAAATAACCAATTTGTTATATATATGCAAAAGAGTAAAATAATATATTACAGAACCGGTCAAAACCTTCAACTTTATTCTCAAATGCAGACCACATTTCTGTTACCTAGGTGTTACTTTCTCAAGCTCGTCACTTTTTAGAAAGAAGGCTAGAAAATCTACCACCAAAGCCGATCAAGCGATTAGTGCAGCATTAGCTACATTATCATCTGCATGAAACTATTCCGTCTTCCAACATTGGATCATATAGTTTCAAAACTATTTTTATTGCCCTTCCAGTTTGGGTATACCAAATGAGATATTCGATATTCTGGATAGAGTTCAGTGACCTTTTTACAACATTTTTTTTTATCTCTTCCTAGGAATACATCTCTGCACTTTAAACTCTTTAATTAAAATTCAGTATATGGTTAAAAATCGTTTGCCTAAGATCTGCTTTAATCGTCAATTTAGTTTACTATCACTTATCAATAATTCTGATTACAAATATAACTGGGCGGCTCAAATCAGGGAGATATTTAGTCCTCTAGGACGCCAGGATATTTGGATCAACCTTAATGCCAATGAAAGACACCCACTTCTTGCGGCGATCAGTGGCATGTGCTTTCAATAGGATCTAAACATTGCTCAAAACTCTCTTAATTACATTATATTTTATAGTATATTTTCCCATAATGAAAATGTTCCTGCAAAGCACTAACCCTTTCTATCTATTATTCAAGAATTGAATGAATGTCTCAAATCAGACTAAATCATAATATTTTCGACAGATTTTCCTTTAAGAGTATAATATTTCGATTAGACCTAAGTGAGATCTGTTCTATGTGTAATATGTTAAAACTAAAGATAATTTAACATGTGCTGTTTGTATGTCCATAATATCGCTCAGTTCGCATTATTGAGTCTCGTAATAGCTTAAACTTTATCAAAACTTTACATACTATAGCCCCGCAATACATAAACACTATGGATGGTGTTGAATGTAGTGTATTAAGATTAAGGGCCTTTCTTAGGCATGAGTAGTTTTGTAAATGGTGTATTTTTTTTTGCTGGAAAAAGAACTATTATGTTAATATACGTTGTTAGAACTTAGGGACAATTTATGAAATTATTGTAATTAGGATTTTCTTTCTTTTTATTGGTGCTTTCTTTGTGTTTTAAAAAATTTTGTTTATTTTCGTCAAATAATTTTTTTTTCGTTATAGAAATTTTATTTCTAGAAACAATATAAAATAAATAAAAAATATTGAATGATTCTTTCACTTACTTGAATGATTGGAACAGTATTGCTAAAAATTTATTCATTCTAATAATAAAGCAAAGCAGGAGAGTGTAAAAAAGTGAGTGAGAAAAAAGGCAGAAATGTTGTAATAATTTTGCTATGTAACATGTAAAATATTTGAGTGCGTAAGCTTCAAGATGCCTTTGAATAACAAAAAGATAAAAACTCTCGCCTTTTATGAAAAACGTGGGTTAAGCCTTTAATGAGGTAACAAAGACCTTTCTCAAGGAGATCTTAGGGAAAAGGGTCTGGAGAACCCAAATAATTGTTGGAGATTATTAAGTAAATGCCTTAGATTTTATTGATTTCCATCTCATAGTTAAGCTTCCCTGTCGGCTTGTGATATTGCAGAAATATTGCAGCAATAATTCTTTTGATATATTACTTCTGCAATATTGTTACAACATTACAGTAACATTGCATTTCAAATATAACAAATATAATATTACATGTTTATTGCTACAATATTGCACATACATTGCAAAGTTAATAATGCACATATGTAGTTATTGTAATATTGCTGCAATATTTCGTTATTGTTGAAAATGTAATATATCAGTAAAATGCTAGTGTAATGTTGTATCTATATTGCAAGCACACTATTGCTGTAATGTTGTTTATATAAAATTCCAGCAATATTTCATTTCAATTTATATTTTAATATTTCATCTGCAATATTGCGTATATACTGTTAACTTTATTTGCACCTGCAATACTTTTGCAATATTTAATAACCATCACAAATGCGATATATATCACTGAAATTCGCTGTGTAATATTGCAGCCATATTGCTTATGTAAGATATTTAATGATTGATTAAATAGCTGATTAATTTCACAGTGTTTATTAAGTGGGTTTCAATGAAATATAATACTAATAATCAAAATATATAGATAGTACAATTATTTATTATTATCCAGGTGTGTAAATATATACATATGTATTCAACAAAAAACGCAATTAATTATTACACAATTTACAAACTTTATTTCTAAACTAATTGATAATATTTTAATTGGCACTCATACAACTTAATTCAGGCTTTCAGACTCACTCCGTGAAGAATGGGAAAAGTGACGTGAGTTGTATCACTGTAAGATAGTTTTAAAATTTTACATCGTACATTTTCGCAGGGCCATAAATGTATTTCTTTACTTTTTTACATACGTCGATACCAAGATCAGAAGATTTAAAACTGCCAAGTTCTATAAATATTTCCCGTATATACTCTCTCTTTTATATATTAATGATTTTTGTATGTTCTTTTAGTTTCAGAGAGCAGTAAATATCAGGTTCCAAGTAACAACGATGTAGAGTTTGACGAACCTAACGACAACCCACAATCAGTAGAATCCCTGTTGAAAATTTCGGTAAAATAGATATATAAATAAAATATTTATAAATTAATTAATTAATTAATAAAATATATACATAAAAATAAATAAAATTTTTAATATAAAAAATTTCTGTTATAATTACAAAAACTTTCCGCTCTGGGAAAATTTTTCTAAAATTAAAAATTAAAATGTACAGAAATGAACAAGGTCTTACTCCAAACGGTGAATAGACTCTTACATAATGTGTACACGCTGGACAAACGTGTTCGTGAGATTAAAAATGTGAAAGAACAAGTACGTCCCTGTGCCGTCGAAGAAGATAATGACCAAACATTTAACGAACATCCAGTTATCTCTATACCAGAAAAATTTGCAGACTTTGAGAAGTAACTTGTTGAAAAAGTTTCAATAATAAAATTGTAAGCATACTTACAAAACAATATGCATATTCTTTTTAAAGGTATTGAAGTATATTTGTATTATCTGCATAATTGCTAATGGTTATTTACTTTTTATTTTATTGCAGGTAGACAATATGAAATCTGTGGGGGTTAGAAATCATGTTGAGCTGACAAGCAATATTCTGAAAGGGTTTTCATCTGACGATGCGGCCAGGCAATTTAACATGACTACAACGAGAAAAGGAGAGACCCCGAAAAAATGCATTTGATGAAACCCAATTATTAAAATGTATAAGATATTTAAATTAAAAAATTCAAATTACCAATTTTCTTATAATATATGTAAAATGGAAACTCCAAATGACAAATCCGAACCAAGTATTTGATGAATCGGACTTGAGGAAAAATGTAATAGCCACTTGGTTATCTCAAGCGCCCTAAAAAAACCTAATTTGATTCTTTTTATAACTTTATTTTTATGGAAATAAATGTTTGCAGGATGAAGAAGGAGAAAAGACAGCTCTCGATTATGGACATCACTGTATAATAACAGAACTTTGATTCACAATTTACGTTTTTTTTTCTATCCATTAAAAAGAAGTATATAAATGTACATATATTTATTAAAAATACAAATTACAAATTCCTGAATGTTTTACTCTCTTATAATAAATGACTTTATCCCAATATATAATATATCCTTTAACTTATTCCTTACCTTTCATCAATAATATTAGTAATAAGAATGGAATATTAATTTTGTTATATTTTATCAATATAAAATTAATATAAAATATAGCAGCAATATAAATGAAAGATATAAGTAATATTACGTGAGTATTACTACAATACAGCACATACATTAATGCAATATTACATCAGTAACATACCCCATGAAATATTGCTATAATGTTTCAGCAATGTTGCGGATACAATAAAAAAAAGCGGACATTAAAACATTGCTGCAATACGCAATATTGCAGATGTAATATTTCTGCAATATAATTTGTCAACTTTATGAGTTTTTTTCGGTTTAAGCTCTTTCATGAATGGACTATAAGTCTAGACCCTAGATTTCCTTTATTTGTAGAGTTAATCTCTAGATCGAGCTGATCAAAATATTTATACTACACCTTTATGACCCATTAGGTGAGTCACTGACATGCACCTTATTAGACTTCGATTATTTTAGATGAATGACAATTGAGAAATCATTAAACAACATAAATTAATTTAAAGTTTTAATGATGTAATCAAGTGTTGCCCTTTAACTAATATCCTCAGCGAGCCTACACGAATTTCAAGAACAATCGCTGTAAATATACGATCCCCAAACAAACCCAAAACCAATTTCTGTTTCCATCCAGTTAAGTAGAAACTCTTTCAGATCGCAGGCAGGGATTATATTTCGCTTCTGATCCGGTGGTTGACAATGCCCGCCCGCGGTTTCCCGCATATAAAAGATTCGCCCAACAAAAGATTATTAAGTTTGACGAGCAAATTTCAACAGCCAGCGCAGTTACAGTTAGAGAATATTCTCCGCTCATTGCCGGCGTTGGAAGTGGAGGACGGAGGAGTCTCTCTGTCTGTTAAACCAGCGCCGCATGCCTCTTGCTCGCGCTTATGTTCTCTCCCGTTTTAATTGTGTCCGTTCGTGGATGCGAGAAGAACTTGGAGTTTGGATTCCAGGGATGGACTTTGGATAAAAATCTGATGACTTTATGTTTTTATTGTAAAGGAACTAGTGGGAGATAAGTACATGGTTTCTGGAAGGCCTGCACTCTATGAGTGTAACAGAGTAAATCTATAAAAAACATTTGTAAAAATCTTATAAAAAAAATTAAAATTACGAAAGGGATGGTATAGTATTTGGTAAAATACTCTTCCAAAAGTTTCACAACCACTATCATATAATAAAAAATAAATACATTTTCTTTAGAGTTAATTTTAAATAAAATATCCCATATTTCATATTATTTTAAATTCTGACCGAAATATAAAAATTACTAAAACATTATGGGTGTCTTCGGTATGTTTTTTGCATGAAAATAACGAACTTAGTTATAAGAAAAGCTAAAAACAGTTTTTGTAAAATGATATTACTTTATTTTACGCATAATATCTAACATTTCACGTGACTGAAAAAATCTAGAGGGAATTCTCCACTTCAAAAAGGGATCAAGAGGAAATTCTCCACTTCCAATTTTTTTACTTTATCCTCACTTTTTTATCAATAAATATATTCAAACTCAAAATTATATGTAAAAATTTAAAAAAAAATCGGTTTTTAGACGTTCCTTAACTTTGCCGGATCCAATATTTATCCAAATCTATCCATTTTACAAAAAATCCGACTATTTTTCGTTAGTTCTGACAAAAGTCGCTATTTTCCATAATTACCGTTGTGAACAACTACAGGACACGTTGCGCCAAATATGGACGTAAATCTTTATGCAGTGAAGACTATATATTTGTGTTCTGTGGTGAAGACCACGAAGAACAAAGAGAAGTAGAGACGTACCCTTGCTAAGATTGCGAAATGGCATACAGAGAAGAGCGGGAAAGAACTGGATGCTTCCAGCACAAAACAGGTGAACATGGAAGAGGCCTCTATCCAAGAGTGGATTAATACAGGCTGATGAAGATAAAGAATACCACACATATGTTTCAGAACAATCACCGAACATTATTTTCATAATTCAAAGGATATTCCAGAAATATTCAAGCAAGAAATTCAAGGTCTGTGTCGTCAATTTAAATATTTTTGGAAGGCTTTACTGAATGTATTTATTGAGTAGTTTACAAAAATCTTAATATTTTAATACTTGATGTAATTATATTGTTGACCCAAGTTTGATATTAAAGCTGATATGAAGGTTGATATGATTTCTGTACCAAAAAGATTATTTCCAGTTTCCTTGTTTCTTCAATGCAATGCATTGAAGAAACCCTGATACTACTATCAAAGGCTTTACAAGAATCAGAATATTTTAATATTTCATGTAACGATTTTATTGATTCTAGTATTCCATGGAGTATTTCATGAATTTGAAAAAATCTTGATACTGGTCAAATGCCTCACAAAGACCTAAAAATTTGAAAAGTCTTTTAATAATTATATCGATTCTAGTTTTATATGAAAGCTGATAAGTTCCTTTAATAAAAATATTATTTCAACTTTCCTTTCGCCGTTTTGTGGTTATTGAGTAGTTATGCAATTGATTAAAAAAATCTTGATACTATCAAAGGTCTTACAAAAATCTGAAGAGTTTAATAATTTATGTCACGATTTTATTGACTAGTTTCATATAAAACTTTATGAGTTTTTTAGCCTTCTGGAAATTATTGAGTGAGGTGAGTAAATTGATTTGATTGAATTATTGAGTGTTCAATGAATTGAATAAATCTTGATACTCTCAAACATCTTACAAAAATTAAAAAATTTTTAAAGTCTCAAAATGGCAAAGATATTACAAATCGGCCATCCTGGTTAGGATAAGTAGTTTTATACAATATTCTCTATTTTTCGTCACCGGAAGATAAAACTTTGACATTAGGTACTTCTTAAAATTTCCAGAACTTGGAAATTTAAAGAATTGGAAACTGTTTTACCCATCAATATAAAACCACTGGCTCATTAGATCCAAAACTAATCCAATATTTTTCTAAAATAAAAGAAATCATGCAGCATATTAATACAAACCAACATTCTATGAACCTCTATCAGTAATTTAAAAATTTCTGCAACATGAGACATTTGAGAGAAGATCAATACTAAATATTCCAGAAACATTCCCATAAGCTTTAGGGCATTCAGAAACAATGGAGCACAATACCTCAATAGAGTTGGGAGTATCATAGAAGTATCATAGGAGTACCACGACACATTGCCTAAGATCTCAGTTTGTGGTAGGAATTGGATGACTGGGTAAGACCCCAAAATGTTTGGAAGAACTGCAGCTTCTAAATCAAAAATAGCAACTCATGCACCAATTTTATCGTTGTTAGTTTCATTTGAAAGCTGATGAGTTTTTTTATCAAATGGTTGTTATAAGTTTCTTCGTAAATACAGCCGTTTTGGAGTTATTGAGTAGCTTTGATGTGGATTTAATAAATCTTACTATCAAAGGTTTTACAAAAATCTAAACATTTTGACACTTATAAAAGCTGATGGGTTTTTTTACTGAAAAATTAGTTACCTGAAACAACGGACCTCTTTTTTATTTAATCTCCTACGTATGCCTTGGACTTTTCTAGATTATAATTAACCTTCAAATCTGGATTCTCTGGATATTCCATGGACATTAATCGAATATATAGATAAATTTAATAAACATTCTATAAACCTGCTTAGAACATTGAAAGGCCTTTCAATATTCTAAGTAAACCTGTGTTAGGAATTTAAAATTTCTGCCACATGTGACATTTGTCGTTCACCGAATATTTTACTGTTACTTTTTTCTGTATTGTCATCTGGCATCCATAGAGGACTCAAAAGGCTCATGTTCTCTACATCTCTAGTTCCTAGTTTCCATTTACTTATTAGAAAAATTTACAAAACTAAATTGAAAATTCAAAGGTGTGTCCAATTCCATAAGACCTTTTTGTCATTTTCAGTGACATCAAAATTATATTTTTTTAAGAGAACACAAAAAAACATTTCCTTCCAGATATATTCCCTTAAGCTTAAGGATTTTTATTCAAGCATTGATATAGTTTTTATGATATGTCTCTTTAATAACACATTTCAGTAATTGTTATTACAGCCAAAACGTTTAATTTAAACATTTTTAAAAAAATGTTTAAATAAAAACGACACGTGAAAGTTTAGAGTGCCCATAGGGAAGAAAAAATCTGATGATCACCAAAACACAAATCTAAAAATATCACTATTTAGCAGTTAAAAAAAGAAGGATAAATAAAATATTGTTTTTTAATTTAGCGTAATTATCGTACCATCTTCATATCTCTTACCGAAATCCCCCCAATGAACGGTGGCCTCTGAAATTGGTGACAGCTCGTATACGTGATTACAAATCATTTGCCTAAACTGTTTAGCATTTAGTAAGTGAATTATACCTGATCCGACTCTGGTTTTCAGTTAAAGCGGCTTAGCATTAACTGAATCCGCGGTGGAAATTGCATTTGGCACAAGTGGATCTATTGTATACAGCAGCAGCCTTTTAAAGATGATGCTTTCCACCTGGGCCGACTCATTATTATTACCTTTTTGACGACTTTCCACTACTTAGTGAATTTAAATGGTTTATTAAAGTAGGGAGTTTGTCGGTTTGGAAATTGAAACTCTTTGGGGCATTTTGGGGTGATCTGTAGCTTATCTGGCCATTTATTTAACTTAAAAATTAAAAATCAAATACAAACAAATCATTTATATTTAAAATGACTGATTTTGTAATTCTATAAAGTGAACCTATTTAGTCATTTACCTGATTTATGAGTATTTTACCAGAGATGATAGACATAACGTAAACCGCATTTAAAAATAAAACAGCCTAAAAATAATATAATTAATTCCGAAATTCTTTTTTTAACCCAAAACCCCCAAAAGCAAAACATAAGGGTATTAGGTTACGATCACGTATTTAAACACATTAGCTCACAACGCCTTATGTTTGGGATTCTTTGAGGTTTTAAAAATATTATTCAAATTTAAATTAAGGAGTAAACTACAAGTGAGGATATCTGAATCTTTTAATATCAGAAAATTGAGGTTTTTCATCAATATACGGTACATTTAGTTCTGATATTTATATTCAAATATTCCTTAACTTTTTAATACGATTACCATGATTTTTCTTTAAAATAAATGTCAACTTCATAAATCATTGAAATATCCATTCCTGGAGCATCTTTTGGGGTCTAAAAACAATCAATGCTCACTGGGATTCAGATCTAGAAAATATCATATCTTGAGCTACATCTATAATACTATTAATTGTAGATCAAGCATCGCTTTATCTTATCTTTAGACCTTATCATTTGCGATAAATTTTATACTTGTTTAATTATTACTTCAAAATTGGCCATTTGTTGTTTTTTTTCAAGATGTTCTTGAGCTTGTAACTCTTTTTTCTTTTTGCTCCTTTTTAAAATCTTTTTTTAAATTCATCAAGTCTTGCAAGGTTTTTATCAGTATTTCTTATTTTCTGCCTCGCTCTTCACCTTCGGTAAATTCTTCATTTACTTTAGCAACCATGTCTTCATTGAAGCCAAATCTCTTTCCCTAAAACCGTAGGACGATTTTTCTTTAAAATAAGTTTAATTGAAACTAAATATCGTTTACTGGAGATCTTTTGAGGAAATTGAAAACTACCAGTAGTTACTGGGGTAAGATCTGGAAAATACGCCGTTTGCGTGTATAATTATAGTCTGAAAACTTGGTTCAGACTAATTATATCTTGAACGCCATTTATAAAACTATTAGATGTAGATCACCAGATACGATACGATACGATACGATATAATTATAAGCTTATTCTTTGGGATGACGAGGAACATGCTTTCGCTTTGTTTCTAGTTCTCGTATCTTTTTTGAACTTATCCAACTGTTGTTTTGAAGTTGGTTAATTGTCATTGTTTCCTTTCAAGTTCCTCGCGAATGTGTGAATCTCTTTCTTCTTGCTTCTTTTTAAAATCTACTTTTAAATTCATTAAATCTTCTTGCAGGGTTTTTATCAGTCTTTTTACTTGCTCCTCATTCTCTTTCTTTAAATCTTCCTGTTTTTGGTCTAGTGTCTTTTGTTCTTATTCTCTTCTTCTTGTTTCTTATGCTGTTCCATAAACTTTAACAGCATAATAGCTTCATTAGTTAGTCGAACTTTTTGATATTAAGACGTTTACTGACGTTTAAGTTGTTTAAATGAAACCTTAGGCATTTTGGTCAATTTAACTATCAATTCGTGGTTTTGAATATTGCTACTTATCTATACTATAACTAATACAACGAATCCTTTAAAGAAAAAAGAGCAAAACGTCTTAAATTTAAAAGATCTTGGAAATACTCTAGAATCTACATTTTGGTTCATTCAGAATATCCAGAACAATTTCATGGACTTAAAACTTTACCCAATAAAAAATCAAGCGAGTGTCAGGTCTGGTAAGCGAGCAGGCCAAGGATAAATTAAATCCAAATGCTTTTTAATATTTCTAGAATATTCCACCAATAGTATTAAAACTTATTGTCCAATTAAATAATTCAATTGTTAATAAAGTAAGTCACGTTTTCTTGAAACATAAGAAGATATGTGGCACAATTCAAACTTACGTTTTTTTTTTTTGAAAATTCAGTATATTTTTTGCGAAATAGATGAGGATATATATCACTCTAATATCGGCAGTATTGATAGTTGACTCTTCTAAAGAGAGCAAAAAATACGTTACTTTTATTTCTTTAGCGCTTTTGCCATAATCTGCATATCAGATTAATTGATGGGCAATTTTGAGGATTCACTACAATTTCTGCTACGACTTGCACTTTAGCATGTTCAGTACTTTTGAGTCAAAAACATTGGGCATATTTTTATATACATATAATAATAATAATAATAATAATAATAATAATAAGTCTTGTCTTATAAGTCTTATATGTTAATGTATTTCTTTCTTCTTCTTTCTTAATCATTTTCTATATTCCACTCCTGGATGTAGGCCTCCTTCACGTTTGTCCACGTTATTCTGTACCTGAAATCAACTTCTCTGTGGTCTTCCCACGCTTCGTTATGCTTGTCTTGGTTGCTAGTCTGTCAATTTAGATGTTCATCTTAATTGATCAGAACCTTATGCTCTACTCAGTGCCACTTCAATTTAGCACTACGTATTGTCCCTAAAACTGATGCCAAGCAGCAGTCGCTCCATCGTTCTTTGCATCACTTTTGGTTGGTTGGCAGCTTTTTTTATTACTGCTATGATTTCCAGGCCATATGTCGGCACTGGTAGTATACAACTTTCAAAAACTTTCCTTTTGAGGTTTATAGGGATTTCATCATTTTTAAACATATACTTCATCTTCCTGAAAGCCATCCCAGTGAGTCTTACTCTTTGTGTTATCTTTGCTATTTGATTTTTTTTGTTTATCGTTATTGTATGTCCCACATAAATTTATCATCTATAATATACATGTGTTCAGTTAGTCTACTGACGATTTTACTTTTTAAAATGTTTATTTTTAACTCGACATGTTTCGATGCATCATTAAGTTTTTCCAGAACACCACCCAGTTCTTGCATGTTACTGCTTATTAGGATAGTGTCATCGGCAAATCGAATATGGTTCAAAAACGACCCGTTATCCTTGACGTACTCCTCTACTTATTTTAATTTTATACGTTTTTAGATCCTTGCTGATTTTGGTATGCATATTTTTGTATATATTTTCAACAGTTTGTTTAAAGTAGAACGAAAATCTATTTTCGCATCATCCATTACTTGGATGACAACGTGAGCAGTTTTACTTGAATCAAATGCCTATCGGAAGTCTATAAATGAAGAGGTTCGTTGAATTCTTTCGAGTTTTTTTCTACTAATGTTTTTATGGCTTCAGGATTGTAATGGCACTGAACCCCTTGCAAAACCCCGCTTGCTCCACTAGATGATTAATTGCTACTGTAATTACCAATATGTGAATGAAATTAGCTCTTTCTCATTGCATGGAGTATAAAATTTGACAATTTTTAAGCGTTTGATTGAAAAACTCTTAAAATATTTTCACACGTTTATAATAAAACGAATAAAGGAATGTTAGATCGTTGTTGCAGTAAATGGTCAAAATGGCCCTATTCGCGTACCCCAATGTCGGATACGACTGACACACTTTGTATGAAAGGGCTGCAGTAAAGCTACTTTCTATAGTTACCGGTATTGTTTCAAAGTTCTCTGGAGTTTGTTAGTCTGCTGTTAGTAGGTATAGTCAAAACTTATTGGGAAACTTGCAAGTTCTAAGTTTTAGAGCTTTATTAATTAGAAGAATGTTATTTAGTATATTTAATCCATGAGCAATTATGATTTTTTTCAGATTGCTTATAGAAATAATAATTTTTTATTAGGATATATATATATTAGAGGATTGGGGCCTAAGTAAACTATTTTTACTATCAAACTAAATACTTACTTAAGTAGTATTAGTTATAGTACTATTAGACCAAATTTAGAACGTATAAAATAAATAAATCGATTAATCATTGATCCAAGAAACCAAGGGCATTGTAATGAAATGACGTTTATTACCTGTAATACAGTATATATTTTATTTTATACTACTCAAAATATCTTCCACGCTAATATTTTAAGATATTTAGTACTTAAAAGAGAATCGTGCACATTTAGTATATCTGCTGCTTTTTTTGTAATATTATCACATTAAAAGATTCATTAATTTAGCGCTGAGAAGGAAAACACAGTGCATAGAAGAATTTGAAAAAACAAAAAGTGAAGAAAAATTACAATTTGTTTGTTTTTCATTTATTTATTTATTAACGAAATCCATTTACAGAAAGATAAAAATTAAAACATGGACTTGGCATTATACTTATTACAGATACAAAATCTTGTCATTTGTTCACTGTATCCCTAATTGGTGTGGTGACATGGACAACTAAGAAAGTCTCTATTCTCCATTACTTCTGATGCATACTTATCTATTATCACGTAAATACGAAACCCTCTCAAACTTATCTACATTAAAAAAACTTTAAAAATTGGTAAGACGAGCTCGAAAATCCAACCCCACGAAAACAATAAAGTCTAATTAACTGGTCTCCATTTAGGATATGAAAAAAGCATCAAACTTTTCCCAAGACAAAGGAAACTGGAGGGCGCCATCATCACGACAAATTAAAGATGAATAAAAGACGATTAGAAATTCAAATGGATGGCAACGTTTTATGTAGATTGGCAACATCTCTGCTACTCGCCGTAGATTAAGACAATATAGAAAAGCTTCTCCGAGAGTTTATTTTTGTTTTGGAATTTCTCCGGGTTTCCAGTATTTTTTTTTTGAAGTTGGTTAAATTAAATGAAAAAATTTAAAATGTTTCACTTTATGGCAAAGAGTCTTTAATAGGTTTAAGCATAATTTTTGACTATTAGTAGGAATTAGTAGAAAAGGTCATTGAAAAAGCAAATAAATAAAGTAATTATAATTCCACTAATGAGGAAGACTTGGTCCTTTACTATTTATGAAATGTCGCTCCTGATTAATCAACGATCTCAGAAAAGTTGATCATGTTTGTCAAGTTTGGATAATCAGTCACTATAAAAGGATGTTTATTTTTACAGCAAATAAAGATTGTGATATTTGATACAAATGTCCTAAATGGAAGAGATTCTAGAGGTTATGCCGGATATGCCTCATCTATAAAAAAGCTATGGATCGTATGATCAGCTTAGCATACTGAAGTTACAAAAGACCAAGTTTCAAAAATGGTAAAATGGCAAAAAAACATTTGATAAATTTTGCGCTATATCAGATTTAAGAACGGTTTGAGTCAATATAAACCCTGGAATATTTGAAAGTTACTCCCTATATTTTTTGTGTTTTTCTGGCGATTCTTGTCTCCAAAATAAGTTTTTTTTTGTGTCACACGATGCAATTTTTAGTGGAGATTTTATTTAGCGTGGTCAAATTGTGATTACGGTATCCAGGACCCTAGAAACAGGAAAAACCCTTAAAACCATTGTTTAGAAATGTACAACAATAGGTTTCCAGTGTGTGGGTCATTCTCTGAAACTAAATTTATCTTTCCTCTGTCGAATTTTTTGTTTTCACGGGATCATTCTCCGATAAGTTTGTCATACTTTTCCCTGGAACATTTGAACTTCCGCTGAACTAAGTAGGTGTCTTAAGATTGCATGCCAATAATAAATAGTTGATTCTCTATCAAAGTGTACCCTCACATAAGCTCTAACAACTCTCAACTTACAAACATCTTACTTATCGCCTTACGCTCAACTCACCGGATTTGCAGCATGCTTTAAATGCAATGATTCATTTACCGACAAGGATAAGAACAAATATATTTACTGCTATGGATGCAGATAAAGGTTTTTTATAATGTGCAGATTTGACCAGAACAGAAGTTCAAGGGTCTATAATTCATTCCAATGTTTCAAAACTGAATTGAATCCCTTGAAAAAAAGTTTTCTTTTTGGATCTAATATAAATTTATGAGTCAATGAAGTGTTAACTCAGTGTAATAACTTACAAAATAAGAAAAAATCGGAATAACCTAGGAATCTGTTTGCATCAGAATTTACAGAGAGCGATTTTATGAAAGAGGTGCTTGAATGTTAGAAACGCATGAACAATGTTATGCTGTTTAACATGAAATTATTGCCCAACAAGTCTGAAGCTACTCAAGTATCTAACCTATGAAGCGAAATTATTGGTAAGCAAATGCAAGTCGTCGAAGTTATCAAGCTAGGTGAACCTAATAGTAATAGGAATAAGTGCATTAAGATAGTCAGTCATCTTGAAGTTCTTAAAGTTCTACGTGGAAGCTAATTTAAGTCTTGCTCAAAGGAGTGATCTTCGGAAACTCAAGAATAAGTTGGAACAGCGGCGATCCAATCGTGAAGCAGATGTTATAATTAAGTATGAGCATGGTAGGCCCTTTATTGCTACAAAAAAATAAAATAAAATCATCATTTCGTCTTATCTATCTTATCAGAATGTCCAAGGATTATGTATATTTTAACATCTGACGCTGCTTACGGTTCTAACATCTTCGTTATGACAGAAACATGGCTCCAGATCGACATTTTAGGCTTTGAGCTCTTTTCTGAAGCATATACTGTATTTGGAGCTGACTGACAGTTGATAGAGTAGAAGCCTCACGTGGAGGCGGATCCATGGTGGCGATCTGCAATTCCATTAAGTCGGAGAAGGTTGATCTTGGGATCATACACAATTTGTTACTATCTATAGATATCGTAGATCGTATGATTATTATTGATTATTTTTGTACTTTATCTACATATTGTTCACATCCCACCTTCCACTTGTGACATTGACTTCAAAACATTATATGAGTTAATAACCTCCTTAGATCTATTTATTTCCAAGCGACTTATTGTTCTTGGAGAGTTTAATGTTTCAAGTAAATCAAGTTTTTAATAAAAATTCTTAGACTCAGACATACAACCATATTCCAAACATAAATGGCAGGTTTCTCGATTTAATCTTTGAAAATGTTAACATTGAAGTCAGCAAGACTGATGTTCCACTATTGAATGAGGTATTGCAATATCCGAGGCCAGGAAGATCAACTTTCCACTTATGTATATTATTGGTTACTGACTGGTTCAAGGTTTTATGTTGTAATAATGTTGATGCATGCTGTAGTGAATTTTATAAAATTCTCAATAATGTCTTTGCTGCATGAACTCGTTTGAAGCATCAGTGACGTAAGCGGTTTCCAGTTTGGTTTTGGAAAAACATAATTAACAGTATTTTCAAAAAGGAGAAAGCATATCGGGATTTTAAATATTACCGTACTGATAGCTACCGCCGCAAATTTAACTCTTTACGTCAAATAATAAAATATGAAGCTCGCGAGACCTTCAAAATCTATGTCATTAGAACAGAGAAAGCAATCTCTAAAGACCCTTCCTCTTTTTGGTTCTTTATTAGAGCAAAGAGAGGCTAGTCTTTCATAACAACAACTATTGTGCATTATTCTGTGTAACCCCTTAAGTGGTTTTTTTAACCTAATCATCAAAACCAGCTAGTTCTCCTTTACTGGGAAAACTGCCAAAGTATCTCCATACACAAGAAAGGTAACCTACAGAACATTGAAATTTATTCCATATTCATTCTATGTAACTTTTCCAAAATCTCTAAGATTATCATTAACAATTCCATATTTCCTCAAGCTTAAGCGAAACTATCGATAGATCAACATGGTTTCTTTACGAAAAAATCAGGCATAACCAATCTTTGTACCTTGTGCCGATTTTTTTCCTCTGCTTTCGATGAAAAGACTCAAGTTAATGCGATATATACTGACTTCAGCAAAGCCTTCGACCAAATAAACCATTACATCTTATTGGAAAAAATTTGAGGAAGCTGTTTACTTATTTATTATCATCTTATCTCATTGGTATTTAACAATTTATCGAAATTTAAGGCTACAAATCAAAATCCTTTATGCCTACCTCTGGAGTTTTACAGGGGTCGATGTTGCTGACGATCTGAAAATCTTCTAGCGAGTCAAGGACGAGATGGATAGCTTGTTGAGGCAAAGCGATATCAACTTGGTTAAGAATTGGTGTCTCATAATCTGTAATTTTCTAAATGCTGTGTTATGTCGTATTATAGAATTAAAACCCCAATAATATTTCACTATACATTGCCAACTTCACTTTATCCAGAATAAAATTGTTTAAGGACCTAGGAATTATTTTTGACTCTAGGCTTACGTTCTTCCTATTAATTATAAAGTGGCTGCTTCCGCAAGACTATTGGGGTTTATTATTCGGAATTGCATGATTTTTAGCAATTCACTTTCTATGATAATGCTGTGGTTATGTTAAGTTGTCTCTTTGGTTGGTTTGAAGCTCGAAAATGGATCTCTGGTTTGATATGCATCTTATGAATGCAATATTAACTTCCTTGAATATATCCAAAGGCTGATATTTTGAGAGGATGGTGCCTATCTTGTTAAAAATTATAATAACAATCATTTGTTATCTTGGTTCAATTTTGAGGTTCAAGCTTTTGTTTTGAGAAGAGAGACTCACTCTGTATTCTTGTGGAAATACATTCTGTAATTCTTTAGTCACATTTTATTGCATTCTGGATAAAGAGCTGGGCACGCTTCGTCCAGAATAAATGTTACTTTTGTTCTAGATCGTATCAGCACTAACTTTAAATATCAAGATCCTATTTTGATCATATGCAAAAACTTTAACAATTTTGCTTCCACTAGTGATATCTGTCAATGCTCTCTGGGGCACCTAGATTTACAGGTGATTTTGAGGATTGATTGTGTTGGGTAATCACTAAAATATGGGTTGACCTTTTCTCTTTCTCTTTCTCTTTTAAAATTTTATGATACTTTGTATTACATCTTATAATTTCATTTCAACTTTGACTCTGTTGAATAATTTAGTCCATAATCTAGTTTTTCTTTTGTTAGTTTTTAGTACTTTTTGTGTAATATTTTACCATCGCTAATTTTGATTTTTCTGTAATTCGGCTCTGGCCTGTTGGAAAATAAAGATAAATAAATAAATAAAGAAAGACAGATAATGTTAATAAGGAACTACGTAAAAAAATTATACTCTAGAATGAATCAAAGGAAGATTCAATTGTGAACTGGTGGGTAAAAACTGGAAAAAATTGTAAAAATTGATGCATTTTAAACAGTTTGATCTATTTTTAACTAATAAATCCACCTAAGACACCAGAAATGTAAAGGAATACAATAAAATGATGCTCCTTCTTTCTAGTTGTCATAACTGTGTATTGCAATATAATTAAAGGAAAGAATAAAAAAATAAATGCGTTAGAAACTTGAAAAATGCCAGTTTTAGTTTTACCACACTTTTTTAACATAAAATGCACAAAATTACTATAAAGTGATTGCCTTCAATAAGAAAAATGCAATTTCATGATAATTGAAGATTTACTTTAGTTTCAGTTATTAAAGACAGTTAGAAAATAGACACTGAAAGTATTTAAATACTTAATGAAAATCAATCGGTTTGCGTTAATTGAATTATTCAATTAGGTATTGAAAACTAAAATCCAGACTTGAAAATGCCTAAAGAACAGTAATGAGTAGTTAATGCGAGCTATACAGTTTTTTTTGACAATGCTTAGTCTTTCTTCAATTTTAACATTTTCTCCCTAGTTTGCCCCCTTCTGATCTTAAATTCCTGCAGATAAAAAAAAAACCACTATAAACTTTAAAGCAACCCGGCGATATCGCGACAAATCAATCAGTCTGACAATAAATAGGAGGGTGGGTTCGTAGACCGGGGCAAAGCGAGTGTGACGTTAACAGACATTTACCGGAAATGACATCGGTCATCGGCGGAAGTGCATGAAACGATGGAGTTGCGAGGGTGCCACCCTTAAAGTCAACCCCAAAGGTCATTTGCAGGGTAGCAGGGGACTAGTGAGGTAAATCGTACAACGCAAACAGATAGATGTTTTTAATGATATGATAAAATTACTGCGACTAAAGGGAAATTTTGAAACAAGGCAAATTGTATGTGGTGAAAGCTGAAAAAATATTGTGCAGTAAAAATACTTGATGATGCAGATAAAGATTCAAAAAAAATTGCAGTACAGAATAAATTGTGCCCTACGCAATGAGAACGAATCAAATGAATTAGTATTGGGAGAAGACAGAGTCAAAAATAAAATTGCTGAACTTATAAGTAAGAACAAAACTAATAAGCTTATCGAAAAAAGCGCTGAACACAACAAACCACTGATATTAACATTCATCGACTTTGAAAAGGCATTTGATTCCATACATCAACAGAAGCAGTAGCCGAGCACAGCGTTGACTCTCGCTACTCTCAGCAGCAAAGAGCAAAGGTGAAAATTACAGGAAATCAATAATACAAACAAATTAAAAATCATGCTCTTGTAAAGACATGCTCTCTTCCAAATTATTCGTAGCTTTATTGCAGAATATGCTAAATAAAATAAACTGGGAAAACACAGAGATAATCATAGACGAAGAAAGGCTAAATCACCTATGCTTCGCAGATGACATGTTAATGTCAGATAATATTAAACAAGCCTAAGTTGTGCTAGAAAAGCTTAGAAATTTTAGAAAAACATCACTTTATTTCCATACTCTTCTAATTCTCAGACTGAGATATATAAATAAAAATTCGACTTTTCAATTTTTTCTATATCATCGCTTCGTTTTCTTAATAGTGTTTGGATCGTCTGGAAATAGTGTTTTTCTCATTTAATTTATTAATCTACACATGAAAGACATTCTTTATTTCCATACTCTTCTAATTCTCAGAGATATGGATATATAAATGAGAAGTCGACTTTTTCACCATTTCATATATCATAGCTTCATTTTTTTACTAGTGTTTGAATCCTTGGAAATTATATTTTTTCATTTAATTTGTTAAATAACACTCAAAAAACATCACTTTACTCCCTTACTCTTCTAATTCTCAGACTGACATAGGGATATATAAATGAGAAATCGACTTTTCCAACATTTTCGATATCCTCGCTTCATTTTCTTAATAGTGTTTGAATCGCCTGGAAATAGTGTTTTTCTCATTTAATTTGTTAAACTACATATGAAAAATTTCAACGAAAAATTCATCGAATGCTCCTAGGCCTAAAGAATATCTCGAAAATCTAGAAAAGGCTATATTTTTTCCATGCCCTAAAAACCTACACCAGATTCCCGAAATTGGTATTTATTTAAGAATGCCTCAAACTCCTGGAAGTTATAAAAATTAGGTCAAATGCCTGGAAGTGATAAAAAAAAATTCCTAAAATTGGAAAATTAAAAAAAATCCAATCGCTAGACAAACATAAACAAGAGAATCAACTGCCTGGAAGACATGAAAAATGACTCTCAATAGCCTGGAAATAACAAAAAATCCGTCAAATGTCCTTAAAAAAAAATATCTCTAAAGCCAAGAAAACGCATTTTTTTCTCTAAAAAATTTAAAAATTACGTCCAATCTTAAATATGAAAATTCATTTAAAAAAGCCTAAAATTCTTGAAAGTTATAAAAATGAGGTATAAAAAATATTCCAAAAGTCTAGAAAATGGGAAAAAAAGTTTCAATTCCTAGAAAACATAAACAATAAAATTTGAGAGAGGCTTTTGTTCAACAGTGGACAGTATACGCTTAAGATGATCATGAATCAATACGGATGTAAATAATCAGAACAATATAATAAATCGGTGTCCTTGTAGACCTCTATAAAGCTTTTGATACTGTCGATATTGAATTCATTGAAGAAAATAATACTTGGGCCATTGCAATACTTTTTCTGTATGGCAAATGTCTCCTAATGATTCTGAAAAATTTGATTTTTTAGAAAATGAAAACTTAGTATTTGTTATATATTATTACAACTTCAACAACAAATTATTGAGAAATGCAAGGAAAATTCCCTAAGTGATAATAACAATTTCGATTGATATGAATAAATATGACTTATTAAAATAAATCACTTTTTTGACCAGATAGCGAACTTTTACTGACTTTTATAGATAACATTATTCACACGACATAGAAACTATTAGGATTTATATTTAATCAAATAGAGCTACCTATATAGAGCCACTCTTCATACAATTGAGTTTAATGTGCTAATAAACCTTTAAATGCGATTTTTTGTCAAATGATAATTTTGGTAATTTTAATATCTTTTCCAGTTTATTTGATGTTTTTTTAGTTACAAATTTTTCATTCATTTATTCTTTCCATTTTCTTGATGTACTTGTTGATAAATTATTATCAACCAATATCAATTCAACATCAACAAATGTTTTCCAAATCCAAACAAATTCAGTCCGATGGCATCTTAAAAGTTGTAAAAAATAAATTTATTGTAAGAAAGACTTCATAATATGAATAAATTTTAAAATTTTAAAATCTTGATCAGATGACGAATTTTTTTTTAAGACTTGCTTGTTTCGTTAATAACAGTTTTTCCACCCATAGTCAATTCAAGTGATTTCCTTTCGAGTTCAAGGCCTCATTTATTAGCTTTAAATTCTCGAATGGTCGTTTTTAAGGTTAATAAAGCTCAAAAGAGTAAAGATTTAGTTCGTAATATGTTCATTGATAAATGAGAGTGTTATTGATAATGATGATAATGATATGGCTTTAGTAACTTGAGTAGAAAGGTAGAAGTGAGCAATTATGTGACTTTCTAAAAAAGAATCTATTGATTCAAATTATTTTCTATCAATTAAGTCACCTTCTGGAAAATTTTTACAATTTTTTTTTAATTCCAATTTTTTTGTTTTTGTGGAAGTGAGTCACATTTTTATAAGCCATATGGCAAGTGATAAATTAATTTCGTTATCTCTACAATAAAGCAAAAAAAAAATTGTGAAAATAGAAATCTTAAATAATAAATCGTAGTTGAGAAAATTTATCGCAAAAGAAGATGACCGCATGATGCTTGCTAAAGAGAGAGTTCCAATGACCAGTAAGAGATTATGATACAAATGGTAAAAGATGTGAAATGATGATAATTCCTTTAGTGAAATTAGTAAACCAAAAATAAGCAATTCTATGACTTTATCAAGCAGAACCAAGTACTACCTAAAACGCACAATAAAAACTTACTCACAAATATATTTTCTTCTCTCGTCTTTTTTTTTAATCGAAAAATATGCACCAAAAAAAGTTAACTAACCGCGATGAAACGCGTTTAACTTTCCGAAAGGTAAAAGGGGAGCGTGTCGTCGCGACGTCTGTACGGTAGCGTCGCGATGCCGTTATGATGCGGCGCCGTCGGTCGGTTTCCACGTGTTTCGGTTGTCCCCAAATGGCACAATAATTTCGGGGGTGGAGCTAGACAAACGCCGAGGCGGGAATAGCTGTAGGCTACAGGTGACGTAGCGCCCTACGGACACGCCAGGAGGTAGATTGAGTAAACTCTTTTTTGGCAAATTTCTACCTAACCAAACCCTTGAAAAAACATTAGTTAAGGCATCATTATTAAGGCATCTGAGTAAATGTTGACACTCTCATGAGTATCATTATCTGTATGGTGATGACACTCATTTCTATCTAATCAAGCCTTTGATGTAAATAAAAATAGGTTTTTGACATATTTTACCTATTCTACATATTTTATCAACTACACTTAATAAAATAGTAGACCATCGAATCCTCCTTCGTCGAGCATGAGTACTATCACTAAAGACAGGCAAGTAACGTTATAAGTACACTGTGTCCCATTTTGGATGAGATTGCAGGGTATCTCTGTCATTTTTTAAGATATAGCTTTGCGGTACTAAATGTGAATGTATTTAAATTACCCGCCATAGAAATGACATACTTTTTTTAAATTATTGATAAAAACTACCAGATTTACGTTGGTACCACTAGCTGCAGTGACGCTATTAATGCCCGTTTTTACCGTGTTTGCAAACGTATTCTATTAGATGCTGACGATGACGTGCCTCTGATGCTGTTTAATATTAGAAGAATATAGATGAAAAAATATAGAATAGAAGTATTAATCTATTCAGATTTCAACGGTGTATTTCCTTTCGTTTAATTTCCGCGGTTGTTAGGAAATTAGTTGTAATAGTTATAGGGGCTTAAAATTTGTCGATTGCTTCTGCAGGTAGGTAACACTTTCTTATACAGCTGGTTCTAAGATTCAAAAAAAATATTTATGTAAGATAGGTATAATTTTTTTTATGTGTTATGTTATAAAAGTATGTATAAAATACATTTAACGCTATCAATTAAATATTGATTTTTATGTTAACAAGACCTAAATCAAACATATTGCTATAAATGTTTTAAATGAAACATTTGTGATATATTTCCACAGCAAATATATCATGTACTAAAGACATACATACTAGCATGTCTCTGTGTTATTAGGATAATGATTTGATGTCCCCATAAAAAGAAATCAAGAGGATTAATGCCCGTTGATCTAGGCGGCCATCGCTATGGTCCTCCTCGTCCAATCCATCAATTTGCATAAATATCATCTAGGAATTACGTAGAATTATCCTGTACGTCGGTAAATATATATAACAGTCGCGAATTGGCAATAAATTAAATTTCTAAAATCTAAAATCAAAACTCAGCCACTCGGAAAAATCGAATGGACATTTTTGGCCAAAACAGCATTATTTTGGTAGGCGAGCAAACACAAAGCGTCAAGCAATTAATAAAATCGCGCTTCCGGTTTCCCAATAATTCGAGCGCTTTTATAATTTTCAGATTATATTAATTTAATCTGTTATTTTGTTCGGTTTTATTAATATTGTCATATTATGGAGGACTTACAAAGGATATTGGTTACCATTTTGTATGGGGGAAATTTGGGATAATTATTATCTTTTTTATTAGTTTATATTAGTAGAATGCTTCTAAGTGGGCCTATTATATACTACTTATGCCGTAGCTTAGAAACTTTTGATCGTATCATTTTGTATGCACTACAAGATTTACAGAGAACATTTGTTAGAATATTTTGCTTTTTGTTTTAATAGGATATTTTTAGTAGTTTTTGAGATATTGGACTTATATTAAAAAATTATTTTCTTCCAGGCAGTTGAGGAGCCTGGAAAAATCATTTTACATAGGAATTAAAGTGATTTTTCCAAGGAGTTATTAGTCCAGGAAATAATTGACAATAATTTATTTTCTTGGCTTTGATATAGTCAAGTGCCTGGAAAGAGACACTTTTTCGGATTTCCTGGATCAAGAAATTAAAATTCAAATAAAATCTAATCTATGCATATTGGACCTCCCATATCTTTGATAGTTTTAATCGAATCATTTTGTACCTAATACAACATTTATACAGAACATTCATTAGAATATTATGTCATTTGTTTCATCAGGATATTCCTAGTAGTTTTTGAGATATTGGAATTGAAGTAAGTAAACACCTATACATGAACACTTTAATAAAATATTTTATGTCTTTGGAACTTTTGCTTGAATTGTTTCGAAGAATATTCTTTCAAATAATATGTTTTTGTTTCATTAGAATATTCTTAGTAATCTTTTAGTAAGAGTCTTTAAGGACTTTGAGGGTCTAACTTAATAATATTCTAGTTAAATTTAAAAGACATAAATTACGTGCAAATATTTTTTTTAAATTATTTCACACATGTCCGTTTCACATTTCCGAAATTCGAAGTTGCGGACTTTGGTATTTATTAAAATGCCGTTTAAATTTAGGTATAATTTTTTTTAATTTCGAATATTTCCGGAGAAATACGAAAAACCTACTTAAAGAAATCTTTATATTTTCCTGATTTGTTTTTTTTTCTTTGACGGCGTTTTGTTTTTTAACAGCTATCAACTTTTTTATGTTTTCTTATGCATTTTTGTCTGCAGATTTTCTGATCTTCCAGTATTTCTTTGGGAAGAAAATTAAATATTTTACTTTTAATGATTCTGCAAATATTTAAATATCTTCCTTTATATCAAGTTTAAAACCTCAGCCCAAAAAAATTATAATTATTAAAAAAGAACAGAACAAAACTAATATATATATGTTTACTATAAAAATAATATAAAATTTCATTCTATAGCATCTTAACAACATTTACATCAAATAAGTATGATTTCTTTTATAATAAAATAATATAAATATGTTGATTTAATTTGATTATTTTTACTAGACTATAATTTAAAAAAATGTGTAATTTTTAAAATTTTTATTATATTTTATAAATTTATTTTCTTTTGAATAAAATTATGTATACAAATGTTAATCTATTTCTGTCTCTAGTTAGACTAGACATAACTTATATTTTATAGCCCTGAAGAGGACCAAAAAACTAACGATCGTAACGTCGCAAATGTTTTCTAAATTAAGTAGTTTCAATATTTCATAAAAAATTGCTCTTGCTATTTTTGGCAGGCTAATATAAAAATTAATGAAGACCTTAAAAATTTATGTATAGAAACGCAAAAGTTACTTTTAAAAGTTAATCCCACTAAGTCCACAGCCATTCTTTTTTGTAGTGATAATAAATGAACAAATATTTTAAATAACTTGCAACTTTACATTAATAATGACAACATAACTTTTAAAAATTCTGCTAAGAATCTTGGACTTTTAATGGATTACAAACTAAGATTTAAGGATCATGTTACTCTTAAAATGAAAAGTGGGTACTCCGCACTAAAAATGATTTTTTCGCAAAGGGATTACCTAAATTTGCCTATAAGAAAAATGCTTTGTGAAACATTGGTACTATCAACAGAATTCAGGGAATCTCGCAGGGGTTGTTCCCTGGAAGTCTAAAAACACGGCCTATTAGTCACCTTCTGGAATTTTATTTGTATTTGTATAACATTTAAGTTCTATAAATATTTTTTAATTGTTTCAATACACATTAAATGTGCTCTTTGTAAAGAACGAACTATTCAATATGTGATATGCATTTGGTTTATAACAGAATTGTAATTTTTTATTTTTCTGGTGATTAATAAAAGTCTTATTATTATTATTATTATTATTATTATTATTTTTACTTATTTGATGAGTAATAAACATCCTAACTATATGATAATAGAAAAGAACATATTAATAAATATTAAGAAAATATAAGATGCTTAGGAAACCATAAATAAATAAAAATAATTTACCTCGTTTTGCTCTCAAGTCAATATTACCTAATATGGTTATTATTGAACTAAATGAATTACCTAATTGGTTATTGGTATTATTTAATTACCAATACCCAATTAGATAATTCATTAAGTGTCCGATATCTCATAGAGTGATTTTTTAAGTATTTTTAAGGTTCCTATACATGTGTCGTCTAAAATGCTAAAGATACGGGGTTTTAAAGATTTATTTAAAAAATGTTTGAAATAATCGATGCGTCTGTTTTAAAAAAGTGAAACAATTTTTAATTAAATTAATTTTTTTTTGAGGAAAATTAAACGACTAAATAAAAATGGGGTCAGAAACAAATCAGATCAAAATTATACTAAATTTGGAAATGTCCATCTCCTGGTTATTTGAATGCATGGAATCTTCTCCTCACTGATTCGCGTATTCTATGGACAAATCCTGGAGTATTTTGAATCATTCTACAAGAGTCTATTATTCGATGCCTCACTTTTTTCATTTTGCATAGGTCTAAGGTTTTAATGTCCCCAAAGAAAATAATCCAAACTATTAAGATCTAGTGACTAGCAATAGTTTGACCATGGTTGAAGCCTACCTACTTCTTTAACGATTATTAAAATTTTGGTATAGCGCATACAATAGCGTTTTATAAGAAATTTGCTACGTCGGTAAACAGAATTAGATTTTCACATGAAAGATGTTGAATAAGGCATTGGAAAAACCAACGGCAGAAGTTTATACGTAAGGGAAAGTTACGAGGAAGCAGTGCCTGGATATAATACATTGGAACTAATATTTTCCATACCAGAAAATGATATTTAACGTAAACGCTAGGTACTTTCCTGGTGCTCGTTTCCAAGTATTCTACAAGGTTAAGGACGACTGTTCTTTGATATCTGGAGTTCTTACTGTTCGATTTTTTTGGATGGTCTGCAAGATGTTCATCTGCCATAAATAATTAATTCAACAGTTTGAAATAAATAAAAAACTTCATTAAAGATCTTAACGAAAAAAAAAATTGGATTTCGTGGAACATGTAAAAAGGCTGCAATTGCATCAAGAAAAAAAATATATAAAAGAAACTAAAGGAAGCAATTTTTGTTTCATGGAAAATTGCGCTCAACTACTTGGAAAAGATAAAACATTTCAACAGTTTCGATAATTCAACTGCCTGGAATAAACAAAATACTTAATTAAAGATATTAAGGAAGAAAATCCTGGATTTTATGGAACATATACAAAGTCTTCAACTGTCCGGAATAAATAAACAAATTTCCTAGTTAAGATTTTTTTTTAATTACTAGGAAAATGTACATCTGTCTGTAAAATATAAGCTAATAAATAAAATTAAAATTGCATCAACCGTCTTGTAAAAAATATTATAAATTTTCTGGAATATGTACGGAAAGTGTTCAACTGTCTGGAAAAAGTTAAGAAAAATAATATACAGGGTGTTCTAACTCTATTTAGAGACGATTTTTTTGCCCCTTTATATGATATGAAAAAAAAGTTTTTTTAACGGAACGCCCTGTAAGTTTTTACTCTTCATTTAATTCGACATAAAAAAAATATAATACACTATACGTCAAATATTGACGGTTTTTGAGATAATTGCTTATTATGATGATATTATTTACTTATTATTCAATCTACTATTAAAACAGTTAAAAACGATTATAAAACTAGTAAATGTTTAAACTGCTGACCGTTCTCAGTTTGATAGAGTTTGTACCTTTTAATTAGCTCAGTGGCACAGGCGGTTCTTATTACTTCTTCCGGAATTGCTCTACAAGTACCTGAAATTTTGTTTTTTAAATCCTCCAAATTTCTTAACTTTTCAGTGTAAACTTGTCCCTTTAAATATCCGCACAAGAAAAAATCTAGCCCTGTTAAGTCAGGTGACTGGGCTGGCCACTTCACAGGACCTCTATTTCCGATTCAGTATCTTGCAACTCTATTGTCAAGAAAATTTGATACAATCTGCGAGTTACGAGGTGGCGATATATTGTTACGTCGTTCTCCAGAGAGGAAGGGAGGAACTTCTTCCAACTTATTTCGAAAACCATCAATTTTTGACGTATACTGTATTATATATTTTTAATGTAGAATTTAATGAAGAGTAAAAATTTCGTTAAATATACAGGGGAGAAAAAAATCGTATATAAATAGAGTTGGGAAAACCTGTATATAAGAAAAATTAAACATAATTAAATATGGAACATATGTATGTAAGTTCCTGGATTTTCTGGAAGAGGTAAAAAATTAATTTAACTGCCTCAAATGAATTAAAATTTAATTTGCGAATAACAAAAGAAATCTAATTGGAAATTAAACATAAGTTTTGCCATAAGCTCATCTTTCTCTAATGTCACGCTAAACACATTTTTGATTTAATTTGTTAATTAAAATAAAACGTCACGTAGAACTGATGGTTTTTTTCTTAACTCTAACAGACTTTACCTCCTTAATAAAAACCAATGCAACAAATATTAACAATACAAAAAATTTTCATTGTCGAATGACAAACAAAAAAAAACACACCGAAAAATTTACATTGATCTTCGAAAAAGTATAACGTGAAAACGGGACCGGACAAACACGTTGCCCGCATAGTATTTGCCAAAGTCCGGTTTAATTAAAAGCCACAGAGTGAAACCGATCCGTCCAGGAACAAAAACAATAATATTAAAGCTCAAAGAGGCGGAAAAAGCGCTTTTGAATCCGTCCATATTTTTAATGGAAACTCGACCACAAAAGAGACCGACGACCACTCACTCGTTCGATGAGTATGATGATGATGATGGTGCTGATGGGACCGGCAAACTCTATGTTGTTTGCTCTCATGCATATTTAGATCAGCTGCGGGTTCATCAGAGTGTAATGCCGCAGCTGAGCTATCGCTGCTTTAAGTTTTTGCTGATGAATGCTTAATAGAAAATAACTCAATATAGATTCGGCTTCGATAACTTTTAAAATTATCATTGGTTTTTTTTTAAACGCGAAATTGAATATGAATAGGCGGTACAAATTGGATTTTTATGGTCCTTAAAGTGCACAATTTATTTATTATATCGTTTTTATTGTGGCAAATTGCTAAAGTAAAATTGCTTTTAAGGTTGACATTTTTATACATCCTGTTTTTGTTTTTGAGTTGCTATCTACTGTTTTTTTGGCGGATTTTGCACTAGATGAATATTACTTTATTGTAAAAAAAAAGCCAAAAAAAATCTTTAATTCCTATTTGAATTGGGGTTTTGTAACTGTTGTAGTTTCTCAAATGTCGCAAGAATGGGGAATCTGTGCCTGAAATTTCCGTTCTTTTTTGTCCTATAAAAAAATATTTGTAAATATTAACAGTAAAGTCAATATTATTTTTGAATTTTAAAAACCAAAAAAAAATCTTTAATTTTTATCGGAATTGGAGTTTTGTAAGTGTGGTAAATTCTGAAATGTCTCAAATGGGAATCTATGACTGAATTTCTGTTCTCTCTTATTCTTTATAGGAAATTTCATGCTGAGCTGCTGAAATCTCTGATGGATTGGCTCAATTTCTATTCTCTGATAGAGCTGTTCGTTTCTTGAATTGTAAAGTGAGTTTTGATGGTGTTGCAAATGCTGTTTTGTTTATTGCTTTAGTTTTTAAAGAATTTCTTTGGTGTTAATTACAGTTCCCAAAAATTTAGGGATTGACATTGATCGAATCAGTTGGCTGAGTAAGGTTATTTAAGTTTTATTTAAGTTGAAGTTGCTGGGATTGATTGGTTAAATAGGAGATATTTAGATTTTAATGGATTTAAAGTTAACCGCCATTCTCGGAACCAGACCTCAATTTGTTGAGTATATTGTTGAAGCTTTGCGGTTTCTGAACAAGGTTTTGCATGCGTAATTAAGGCGGTGTCATCAGGAAACTGCAAGATATATTTATTTGAAACAAAGAGACAAGACAAAGTTTTCAGTTATATCTTGTTGTGGACTAAATTCCTCGAATTTTTGGTTATTGATTTTAATTTGTAGTTTTCTATTTTTCTTTTCTTTTCTATTTGTAGTCTTAATTTTTTTTTAATTATTTCTATTGTAGCGTTTTTACCGTTCGTTAGTTGTAAATTAAAACAATTGATGCACGAAAATAGTCAACTGATATTTATTGATTCACTTACATTACTTTACACGATCACTTAAGACTATTAGAAATATTAATTTTATAACTATTCATGTCCTATTTAAATATCGCGCCAATATGCAGAACTGCACTACACTGAATTGACAACTGAATCCCAGCGGCGACGCGCCTCCTTATATAATCGCCTGACCACGATGTTGGAAGATTCGCTGACCTTCGAGACATCGTGTGGGGTGCCACTTGTGTTATTCTGGAATAACTAATATCGTTACACTATGATGTATATAGTATCTTCTAAAATATATAATTTGTATTGAAGCCCCCTATGCCAGGTCGGATGCTTTTTCTATGTTCAAAAAAGAGTTGCTGACTTCAAGTTCTTATGTTAACTGTTTCAATGTAGGAGTTTAATATGGTTAGCAGATAGTAACAATATTAGTGGCGGATTGTAGAATGTTTTTCTTTGAAACAGAATTGTTATATTGTGGTATTTCTTCATTTATCAAGTTTGCAAGGCTGACACGTATGATTTTCTCATATATTTTTCCTATAACCGGGAGCATTTTTTACATATTTTATTACGTACATATTTTTTATGATACTTTTTTTTATATATCTAGAAAATATTGTTTGTTAAGATAATATTCGAGAATTTTCATAAAATACGAAACTGAGAACTGCTTTTCTATATTCTGTTGCTCATAGTCATCGTGAAACATTTGTACTTTTTCTTGATCAGTGAAATATTTGGCGCTAGTTTGTTCCAAGTCTGGAACTACTGAAGCGACCTTGTAGCTTGTAAATTTACGTATTTTTGAATAAAAATTCTTGCCTTGTAACCTTAAAATGTTTGAAATATATTTTCATTTTTAATAACTGTCTAAGTCATCTAAAATCGTGGTCTAATCAATATTTTTATTTAAGTCTTACAGACATTAAGTACAAATTTCTTTAAAGACAATGGTTGCAATATAGAAATCTATAAGAACTTTTTTGAACAGAAAAAATATAGTTCCTAAAGATTATGGTGACTGTTCTATCTCACCTATTACTTTGAGTAAGTGTTTTTGTAATGTTGCACAAATCCCACAAATCTCTTTCAAAATCTTAAGCTCATTGTCCTGCCACCTATTCTCCAGTATCATTTAATCATGTGAGAGATTCTGCTAGTTTTGGTAAGCAGCTCAAGCATAAAATTTATTAAAAACCTTATACCTTACTTTTGACCAGGCTTTGAAGCTCTTAGTTTACCTATCTTCATGGTATAATAAAAACTAGACTTAAAAGTTTATTTCATTGCTCTCTGCAATTTTCAAAAATTGTTAAGTGCATGCCAGTGAAGCTTATTAATTTATTTGGGAATAGTGGCAGTTTTGCTGAAAGACTTAGTTACTAATATCCATAGCTCATTTGAGAATCTCCAGTATAATGCTGTGACTTTTTTATGACATAAGCAAAGCGTTCGACTATGTATATCTCATCATGATGACACCATAGTCTTCCTTGTTGTGAACTTGCTGGTTTCATGGTTTGATGCGGACAGACTTGACATAATAAAACAATAAATAAAAGTGTTTTTTTTTCTCTTAGGGATGATGTTGTGATAATATGAATAATAATAGCAAGATTAAATTAAATATTTGTTCTTAATAAATGTGTCTCAGAAAATTCCAATAGTATCCTGGTTGACTCTTGTCTGCTTTCAGGGAAGATTGTAGAGAAGTGTAGAAATGTTAGCCTTATCCTATAAATACATACTTAAGAATCTCTTATACGTAAAGGAGAACTCAGGACAATCAGAATAATGCAGGTAATGAATGCGCCAACAAGCAACTCGAGGTTAAACTCGAAATATCGAAAATTTAATTTTCTAATCTGTTTTTTCTCTAACTTCTTTTTAAAATATCGATATAAAAGCGGGGAATCGGGGGTGTTTGGTGATGAGAAATATGCTTTTACTCCATTTTTATATAAAGAGTAGAGGGTGCTAGTTACACCATATTTACCCGATGTTACATACCATAACTTTCTTACTAGTACAGTTTTATTATTTTTTTATTGATGATAACCGATATAATGATGCTTTTAAATACATATTATATTTCGGTTAAACAACCTGTTTTCAACATATTTGCATTAAAACTTTCTGTTGCACAGTCAAAAACACTAAACGCGAATACTAGGATAGCAAACTAACGTATTGGATACTTAAAAATCATTAAACTAATGTCCGGCATTGGTTTTGACACTTATTTATTCATTTGAAAAATAGATCTCTAACGTTATTTAAAAACAGAATACTTATGTTACATATGGTATATGCACAATGGAGCTCCACCGCATTATTCAGTTGTAGTTCGCGAATTTTTAGATAAATGGTTGATGACTTATAGATGGCAGTGAATTTCCATGGCCTGCGCGTAGCCCGGATCTTAATCCTTTGAATTTTTTCTTTTGGGGTTATATTAAGTTATTAGTATATATAGTAGAAACTTATACACGAGGGCTGCTATTGCAAAAGATTCATGATTCCACCAGTGTTATCAGGAATAAACAAGGAATTTTATTCCAAGTAAGACACTATGTGGCGAAAAATTTAGGAAAACGTCTGGAAGTGAATTTTGCGCATTTGTTAAAGTGATCTTTTCCATTATTTTATTAATTAATTACATTACGTCAATTTAGTGTAAAACTATTTTTTGAACTGTGCAGCAGAATGTTTAAATGCAAATATTTCGAAGCTTTGTTTAACCGAAATAAATGTACTACACCTTTTTTCCTTAGAAATCTTAATTTTATTAGCTAGAATAATAAAAAATAATAAAACAACACTAGTAAAAACGTTAAGGCCTGAAAATGGTGTAACTAGACGTCTCTACACTTTACATCAAAATATAGAATAAAATCATATTTTTAACCCCCAAAAATGCCCGATCTCTAGTTTTTATGTCGTTATTGCAAAAACAACTTGAGCTATAGAGAAAAAACAGACTAGAAAATTTAATTTTACCACCCTCTATGGTAATTATGAGCGACATTTGACTAAGATACATTTAGCTCCACATCGATATTTTTACTAGAGTTGCTTTTTGGCACATTCATTAATGACCACCACGCATTCATGTTCATGTGATTATGCAAGATTATACAGCTATAATGCAAGACTCGCTTATAGATTCTTACCATAGGTTAAAAAGATGTCAAAATGGTCTATGCTTAAATTTCAATTAAATTTTGTAAATTTCTTCTTATTGACACTAAAATTAAATTAAAATAGTTCTTAAAATGAAACATTTGTGAAAAAAATGCTTACGTTATTTTAAAATTACTTGCTTTTAACTGTAGTTCTTTAATGTTTTTTATTGACAAGCTTTAACCTGTATACTGACATGAATAAATTGAGTTGAAGTAATAAATATATGGTTCTAAATACCCAGTGAGAATTTCCAGGAATCTATTTTATATCAAGTTTTCCTAAGGAATATTCGATCACTTTAGGATAGTTGCATAACAATTTTGAAGAATTTAGAATTAAATATATTTCATATTTAAGGCGATCCTGTATAAATACAAGATTCAACATAGAGTGCAAGTTTAGTATATGATATACCCGTTTGAGATATAATTATAAAATCAAAAAGTAATAAAATTTTGTGTGTATCCCCCCTTTAATACCTCCATAAATTCCTGACTTCAAAGCCGTATCCTTTTTTAGGTATTTACTTATTTTTCTGATCTTTTATAACATCCTTTTGGGCCTTTAAAGATTATCCATATAGATGAGAGAGGTGATAGATTCGCTTTTTAAAACAACAAATTTCTCAGATTCATCTAAGTTTTTTAACGTTTTATTACTTAATTGTGCTACAAGTAGTGACTCTTAGCACTTTCCTCAAGTTTCAATTGACAAACATTGCAATATCCCTATATTCCTCATAAGAACTAACTGGATATTACAAGCAGTTAATAATTATTAATAAAAACTTTCCTCCTGCTCCTGCTAAAACGTCTTGCCACCCCAAAACATAATAAATATCACCTGTCATCGCGATGACACAAGACCATGATTATTAAAAACTGAAACATCGTCTACTTGTCGCACAGAGCGTCTCCTTACGGAAAATTTATTTATTACCCTCTATATTTCACCATTTTCCTTTCATCATTTTTGCTCGCGGTCCTGTCGACGGGGGTTTTTACCCAGATTGCATAAATTACCTTTGGGAGGGTTGACGTATTGTTAAATGAAGGGAGTCGCTTTCACTCCGCAGATTTCTTAAATTAAAAGATTATCCTGAAATGCTTATAATAGCAGTATATATTAGTTCGTATCTTCTAAGAAATATTCATAGAAAATTCATATATAGGATATTTGTTTCCTAAGTCTTTACCTTTGACTTACAAAGGTGGATTAAAAGAGCAAATTTCCTCAGTAAGGACTGACAAAAATAATTTTAATTATGAAAAAAGTAAAAAAAAAATTAAAAGTACCAGAAAATGTGCATATCAGATGTCATAAACTAGAGCGGTGTCAACCTTGCTCCTATGTTTATCTGAAAAGTAACTCTTTCATAATATTAAAGAAACACCCTGTCTTCAGTGTATGAGTGGGTGATTAAAAAAGGGTGAATTCGACAAAGAAATAATGGATGAGTTTCCGGCCCCCCGATGAAAGCAAAGTAAAAGAAGATGCTATTGCGTATTATCTTCACTTGTTGAAGGCAGAGCCATTATTTCTAAAACAATGCGTTTCAGAACTGTGGCATTTGGGAATGATGCATTCATAAAGTCCTTATATTAATCTCTTAACTGATGTTAAAAAGATTAATGCATTGTATCCTAAATAAAAGCTCGAAAGATATGCATAATTTAAATGGATAATATTGGCACTTTTTCTCTTTTATATATTCCTTAGTGGAATTTAACCAATTTAAGTTTGCCATTTATCCGAATATAATTTAATAAATATATTTTTATAAGGAGCAAATAAAACAATATAAATAAAATTAATAAACGAGACATTCAATCCATAGTCACCTCTTATGGTTATAAGATCATAAGGTATCCAACATAATAGCACATATTATGTTTTTAATTCTTACCATGCCTTTTGAGCATTAGCAGCATCCTTTTAAGAATATTTTAAATTGGTTTAGTCAGGTGCTAGTTTGTTGCCCATATTAAATCGTCTTCGTATTTCTACTGTGACAAAATTTACAATTTACATATACTCAGTTGCTGCTACTATTAAAATAATAAAAATAAATTTTTTCTACATGATCAATAATCGAGGTCACGACTGATTTTCCGAAAGATTGTCCAACATTTCCAATAATTTTTCTGCTTCAGATTTAATCGAGCGAAACGTGTTGAAATTTCCTTGAAGCAATAAAACTGAATGTATATGACTTATACCATACAGTTCGGATCGGTTATTATTGTTGTTAGTAAATAACGGATGTAGTGGTACCTACGCTGTTCAATGGTACGAGATATAGGCGTGTTTCCCAACACATCAACACCCACTGAGTTTATTAGATGACATTGTCCAGTAAATGCCGCCGTATATGAAGGTCGCATTTTTTCGCATGATTCATAGAAAACTTTTAAATGTATATTTGCTAATAATCGGTAAATTTGTAAAGGTTGCTTAAAGTTCATGACCATGATTAGAAATGACGGCACGAAGTGATATGGTTATGTCACGAATATGAGGATTATTGTATTATATAGAAAAGGTCCATGAATGATGAGCAGGTATTAAAAGTTTGATTATTTTTTTTAGAAATGTCAATAAAGGTAAGTAATATTTTAAGTGGTTATGTATCATTTTTTTTTTCTCAGAAAAATAGTCACAACTAAATTGAAAAGAGCCAACATTTTTTTATTGGTTCGCTGGTAAATCTGGATTACAGGCTAATAAGTTAAAAAACACAACGTCTTATTAAATCCATTCATTCAGAAAAAAAATTATGCCTATGTACCATTAAAATCACTTTAAAAGAAAGAAACTGTAGCATACAGGCCAAAAAGTAAAAAAAAATATTTATTTAATGGTTAGAAATAATTTAATTTAAATCCTATCTGAAACAAATTATAATTTTACTGACTACGAATAAATGCTTACTTCTTAAAAGAATATATATTTTTCTAAATACAGATTTCGACAAACATTTCAATTAAAATAAACAGTGCATTCCAAAAATTATGTCTAAATTTCCCAATCGGTGGATAGCAAGGAGAGGACTCATCGAATGGCCTGCTAGATCGCTTGATCTAACCAATAGACTTTTTTCTGTGGGGATACCTCAAGTTGAAAGTATTTGTTAATTGACTTAATAATCTAGATGACTTGATAAAGAGGTTTCGCACAGAAGTGCCGTAATTCGGGACACGATTGAAAATGTGCAACGATGATACGTAGGTATAATTCCACGCGAAATTCAAAAATGGAATAAAAAAGGTGCTTTCATTTAAAAAAATGAAGTTGATGATCGAGATTTATTTTTGAGCCATCCTGTATATACAAACTTTACGCACAAAAAAGCGCTACTTAAATTAGAATCGACGAGTCCACGCTTTTTTGCAAAAAACCCATCGCTCAATTTTAAATGAATTTATACACAACTTTTTGGATGCACTGTAGAGTATTCTTAATAAATTAATATCCTAGGTACCACCTATTTAATTAACATTTAAAGCTACGAAAGTCTAAAATTACTAAGTAAATATCTTGTTGCATTTAAATTAACATAAAAATTATTATTTATAAACATGTTCTCTCACCGAATCTGCAAAAGGAAAGAAAACCTTTTTTACTGCTTGAAGAATATATTCATTAATACAGCAACTGAACTAACAAAATTTAAAAAACCCTAATGCTATTAAATCTGAAAAGGAAAGGCATTGTAAGATATTAAATTATAATGTGTGCATAATCTGATCTTTTCTTTATTATAGTCTAATAACTATAAGTTTTATTATATGCTTGGCCTCATATTATCAATACAATTAAAAAAAACTGTTTTCACCAATTCCAAACTCGTACAAGTTTAATTTTAAGTAAAAAGAGAAATAATGAAGGAGTGGGAACAATATCCATTTAAGTTATGCCTATATTTGGCCAAATACCTCTCAATTCCTTACACGTTACGTTATGTACTTGAATGCAGAAATTAAAAAAATATGTTTATGTTTATGTGTTTTAATATAAAATATTATTTTGGAAAACCCAAGTATAAGTTACAGAGTTTAACTATTTTATAAACGTCTACTTAATAAAATGTCTGGGCTAAATTAGACGTGGAATAAAAAAAAGAAAAAGTGGAAATGTTATCTATTTAAGTTATGCGTATAAAGAGCAAAATATCTCTTAATTATATATTCGTAAATCAACTGAATAAATACTGACATTTAGGATTTTTTTTTAATAGTTGTACCTTTAAAATCACTTTGAGGAGAAAAAACTCTGGCATACAGCCAATACGAAAAAAAATTATTTAATGGTTAGGAACCGATTATTTTGTTCCCTTAATCGACAAACATTTCAATTAAAATATATAATATTCTTCATAAATTAACATGTTAGGTACCAACTTATTTAATCAACTTTTAAATTTATCAAAGTATAAAATACCTGCCTAGATAAATTTTTATGTTATTAAGGAAGAAATTCTGCATGTTATTGCACCCGATTTGAAAAAGGAAAGAAATTCAAAAACTTATTTCTACTATTTAAAGAATATATATACTTCCATCCAAACTCATATAAGTTTAATTTTTAATAAAAAGACAAAAATCTAAACATCGGAATAATATCCACTTAGGTTATGCCTATATTTAGCCAAATGCCTCTCAATTCGTTATATAATGCGTTACACATTACGATCTACAACTTAGGTCATAGATGCAAAAATTAAATTATTTTAGTGTTTTAATATAAACTATGTATTTCTATTAATAGCACTACAAGTTTTAGAATTAAACATTTTTTCCCGTTTGTCCAATTTGCCTGCTTCGACAGTCTATTATTTCATTTAATTATAAAATATTTCATAAACATCTACTTAGTTACATTTTTGGGCTAAATTAGAATTGGTATAAAAAAATAAACGTGGGAATATTACCCTTTTAAGTTATGCATATCAAGAGCATCTATGTTATACAAATAAAAACCTTCTAGGGTAACCAGAAAAATATATTATTTTGTATCATTAAAAATAAAATTTACTTCGTTCATAATAATTTAATCCATTCTACCTGCGCTTACTCGAACTGATGAAATATGAAACATTTAAATCCAAAAATTTAACGCCAACCTAATTTTATTTAAACTGAATATTAAAATGCGCCCAAGGGTAGCAGCTATCCATCCACACTCCCTTTCGGACTCACATGCAAATCTGTGTTAGCCCAGGTTGTAGTAAAATACGCGTAAATATTCACACATCGCTCGTCACAATCCACTTTTATGAATATGGATTATGCATTCGTTTTTCGGGGGGGAGATTTAGCAGCATCAGTTAACACATTTACAAATTGGAAGTACTAACGCATCAACTGGTTTATATAATGAGAAAGGATTTATATGGAATAAAATCATTCAGCATAAAGACCTGAAGTATATTTTATTGAAAAAAAAACCATATAATATTGTATAGTAATGCCACTAAAACTCAAATATATAAGTTGATTTTCCTAAAAAGCTAATGAGCAGAAGTGTTCAAAAAGTGAATATTGCCTAAGGTAAGAAAAGTCTGAAAAATAAACAAGATGTCTTAGTATAAGTGCTACTTGGCAGTGATCTTAATATTTCATTGTCATTAACTGGTAACTATTTTTTTGACTAATTTGTTTTCCTATCGCTAAATTAAAATTTGTCAAATTTTTGTATATTATAGGGATTTGGGTCAAGAGTAGAATTTGCCCAATAAAGTCGCCAATTTGGACAAGGACGCCAACTGTCTTTATCTAAAATGACTAATTTTGAACCTGGGAACTTCGGTTCTTCGTTCGTGAGTAACCGGAACCAAATTAAAAGACTTTCGACATCATAAAATTGGGGCATCCCAAGCCATGCCCTTGGTTTATTTTAAGGAAAAAAACCTAATAAAGAGCCGTTAATGTTGCACGTAGATTAAACTAATGAAAACTCTTTTGTTTTATTTTTATAGAGAGTTACCGATATGTAAACTTACAGGTTTTGTGGTTTTACCCGCCATTAAGTAATCGAACGCAATGACGGCGGTTAAAATTAACATTAGTGGGCTTAAGGCGGAAGTATTTTGTCAAAATTGCGCTTAATTCTTTCTTCATTGAATTTTTTTGTCTTAAAAAAACCATATATATTTTTTTTAATTTCAAATATTTTTTTATATCAAATAGTTTGCAAGATTCGTTACGTCACCTTTTTATGTATTAGAGTAATAGTTGCATTATTCTATTGTTGTGGTATTTTGTGACCACTAGAGGATATTCGTTGTTTTTCATTTCAAAAAACTGTTGTTGAAAAAAGTTCTGAGGGAGTTCTGTCTAGGATATCTTCTGATCCTTGATTTAGAATCTTTTGAATTGAATCGCAAATAATTTTCTTTTTACCTTTAGCGCATATCTTTTTATAGAATTCCTTAACTATTGTTAAAATGTCAATAAAAAGAATAAAAAATGCAAAGAGGCTGTAAAAACTGAAAAATCATCATCTCAGTAGACGTCCTTTGATGACTCATGGATATCTTTGGGGAATCCGTCTTGTAAAGTTATAATAAAGAAACAAATTGGTAATCCGTTCAGTCTAGTCGTATCGGAAATCGGCGTCAAGTCATTTTACGGCTAATTAGTTTTTTTTTTGTTAAAATTGTGGGATTTTATTTATATGTGCTTTGGTGTGTTTTTAGAAGTTCATTGCTAAGAACGGATAATAAAAATTAAGGAAGCATAGGTAAAGTAGTATGATTTTATTATTTATTAAAAATATTAAAGCTAATTTACTTCGTATCAACTATTGTGACAAATTGTGTAATTCCTTTTTTTGTACCGTTTTGCTCTTATTTTATAGCTAGGTTGGTAAGTTAAGTTTTAAATTATTAGTTAGTTTAATAGTTCCATGTTTCAATAGAGCCTAGCTCTTAGTAGTTCATCTTGTTTGAAAGCCTCAATTCAGGTTATTTCATTGCAAATCTTGGTAGTGTGTATTTTCCAATTTTTTCAATAAAAGAATTCTATTCCTGATATAGAAGTACATTTCTGGCATAAGCGTATTCCAGATAGGAGTGAATTTCTATTACTCAGTTTCATTACAATATGACGTATGGAAATGATTTATTGATATTTTAATATGAATAAATTTTTAAAACATTTTTGAAAGATTGAATCTAAGATTGTAAAAACGTTAGATTGTAGAAAATTAGTTACATTTCTTTTATTAATTTTTTTAAGAATTTTTTTTTTGAAAAAGCTAAAAAATCAGAAATTTAATAAAAAACAACTCTTAAACTACAAGTCATAATTCTATTATAATTCATTAAAAGAGGAATTTAAAAATCTTAGAAATTTTTAACTTTCTAATTGTTTCTTATTTTAATTCTAGTTAGGGAAATGTTTGCTAAAATTAAACATTAAATATTATATTCTTAATTTAAATTTTAAAATCAAAAATTGAAATAAGAATATTTAAAAATTAAAACAATTTGCAAAAAATGTAAAATTGTCAAATTTTGTAACTTGAAAAAAAAGAAATTTCAATTTAAAATATTTTGATTTCTACTTGTGAAATAATTGTTTTTGAATAATTTTATCGAAGATTTATAAAAAAATAATAAAATAGACGAATTTTTTCTAAAAATTAAAGAAACAGAATAAGAATATTAAATAATAATAAAATGTTGTCTTTCTATATTTAAGAGATACATTTAAACATTCTAAAAATTTGTTTTTTTTTTAAATTTTATTTTTAATAATAATTAATGTTATCTTTTAGCTTTTGAGTATAATAGTAAAAAAATATAATAATATCTTAATAAAATTTAAAATTACAACTAGAATATTTAAAGAAACTTAAAAAAAAAATAATTTGTGAAAAATTACAAACGTGAGTTTTTTGATCTTTTCCTTTGTTATTGGATTTTTTAGTATTCTTAAAAAATATTAAATAAAATGTAAAATAGATAAATTTAGTAAAATAAATTTTCCAATATTTTACTCAATATAAAAAAATAATATAAAATGCAATTATATACTTTGATTTTGATATTCGTCGATGAATACCTGTTTTCATTCATATTCCTTAAAAAAGAACTAAATTTAAGATTTTTATGTTTATAGCCATGTAGTTACACAATAACAGTCAAAGAAAAAACTGTACAGACAAGAAGAGAAACAACACAAACATTAAAGAAATTCATTAGAAAGCATATAAGCTTTACGGAAATATTTAATTACGCTTTTAAGGATTTGTGTTTATACAGGGTGTTTCTTAACCTATACGCATAAACTTGGGAAATTATTGCTGACGGCGAATAATGACTAATAGTGAAAAAAAAATTAGTAAAATAGTTTTAGTTACGGAGATAAACGACTTATTAATTAAAATTAAAAAAAAACGTAAATTCTCCAAAATATATGTTTATTTAACTATTATAGTAACTGTTCGAAGCTATTTCCATGACTTTCAATACATAATTGGGCACGCCTAATCCAAGAGTTGCAGACAGCAGCTAATCCAGGTTGTAGTCGAATTTCCCCGGCGGCAGCAAATATCCGATTTCTTAATTCTTGTTCATTGTCAACTTCGGTTACACACACCAGAGATTTTAGGTGGCCCTAAAAATAAAAGTCAATCGGATTATTTGGACCACCTCGGCCTATCCATCGTTCGGGGCACATTCGATCCAAATGCCGTCGCACTGGTCGCGCAAAATGTGGTGGAGCACCATCGTGAAGAAACCACAAATTCTGCTTAATGTGAAGAGGGACTTCTTCAAGGAGTACCGGCAAATTTCGTCGCAAGAATTGTAAATAAAGAGCACCAGTTAGACGATTATCCAAAATAAAAGGGCCAATAAGTATTCCGTTTACAATTCCAGCCCACACATTTACTGACAATCGTTGTTGAAAGTTTGTTCGCCGAATGGCATGCGGATTTTCAACTGCCCAAAAATGCGTGTTGCGAAAATTGTGAATACCATTGCGTGTGAAAATTGCTTCATCCGTAGCTAAAATGTTCCTGGTAAAGTTTGGGTTTAACTGCTGCTGATGTAACAACCACTTGCAAAAGTTTACTCGAGGCGCATGATCCCTTAGAAGTAAAGCTTGTACCCTTTGGACGTGAAATGGATACAGTAATTCATGCCTTAAAATTCGCCAAACTGTGACTGGTGATAATCCAAATTGCGTTGCAATTGTTCTAGTGCTTATGTCTGAATGCTCTTCGATGATATCTAAAATCAAATTCTCCAGATTTAAAATGCGCCTAGGTATAATGGCTCCACCATGTTGCCCTGGCCTCGGCCGCAAATTTCCAGTTTCTCTACCCCGCTGAGCCACACGCAAAAAAGGTTCACGCGACGGATGATACCTATGAGGAAACCTTTGTGCATAAAGATTAGCTGCAGCTACACTGTTTTGTCTTGATTCCCCGTATGCCAGTAAAATGTCCATTAGTTCCTCATTTAAAAAATTATGCGGCATAATTTTAATAAAAAACGAAATACGACCACAACTGTATCAACTGATAGCAAAGTAGGTACTATTAAACATAATAAACATCATCCGGACTTGTTTACTTCTTAATTTGAAAACAAAATTCCACCTGATAAAGTTCTTACATTTTTGTGAAAAAAAAAGAATTATCTCAGAAACTAAAAATATTTTACTTCAATTTTTTTTCACTATTAGTCATTATTTATCATTAGCAATAATTTCCCAAGTTTATGCGTATAGGTTAAGAAACACCCTGTATATATATGAAGTTTTTTCAATATTTTAACTGTAGGATGATTTACAGAAGACTGAATTAAATATACAAATTCCTCCATATTTTAAAATTACATTATAATTTTTTATAGTCTAATATGATTTTTTTATGTGTAAAAGATTAAAAAATCTGTAATTAAAATTAGATAGTACAAGCAAAATTTGAAAGACCTAGTTTCAAGTTAATAAAAAATTCTTAAAAATCCACAATAAAAAACAATAGATATGATAAAAAATTAAAAATAAAATTGAAGCTGTAAGTAACGTTTTTTTCTAAATTTTCTTTTATGTATTTTAGTATTTTTAATACCGTAATATATATTTTTTAATAATTGAAATATATTAGCAACTAAGAAAGTTATTGAAAAAATTAACTGGAAACATTAAGATAGGGCATTCTAGAAATAACTATTTGAATTGTGTTTCTGGAACAACTCGACATTACAGAAGATTCCGAATATCCAAAAATAAAATAATTTAATAATTTCTAAAAAATTCTTGATTTATCCTTTTGTTATTATGAAAAATATGCTCAGGCTAAACTTGGAAAATTATATAAAATAGACCCATTAATTTAAAATATAAATGAAGAATTCATCATGGTCATGTTTAAATTCATTTAATAAAAGAAAAATTCAAAAATCGCACAAAAGTGCTTTTTTTATTTTAATTTCAATTGGGGAAAATTTTTACTACGATTAAACATTAAATATTATATTCCTATATTTTAAAAATATTCTTTAAATTTCTAAAATCAAATATTCAAAAAAATTGTAGAAAATTTAAAATTGTAAAATAATATAACTTAATAAAAAATATATATTTTAATTTAAAGTACTTATTTTGGTTTTTACTTGTAAATTTATTTTTCTTTGGGTTATTTCGATAAAAATTTATAAAAAAATAAAAAAGACTGTAAACGTAGTTACAAAAAACAAGTTTTCTTAAAATTACAGAAATAGAATGAGAATACAAAAATATTAGAAATTATTGCCCTTCGGTGTGTAATAGATTTTAAGATTTGTTTTTTTTTTAATTCATCTTAGAAATATTACAAAAAAAATACAAAATATAATATTTATCAATAATACAAGTTTTGGCTTGCCATTTTGAAATTTTGCAAAATGAGCTAGAGACCAAAAAGTAGTATTTAGGTTGCTAAATACTACTTTTTGATTGTTGTTGATGTGTGTTAAATTTCAAATTTTTATATAAACGCATTCAAAAGATCAGAGGGTGGGGAACAATTAGGAGCCGCACTGTATAAAAAAAGAATTAAATAAAATTGCATTCTTTTTAATTAAAAAACAAATATTTAACAGTTTCAATTTCAACTTCTTCCTAAGTTTTCTTCTACGTTTTCTATTTTTTTTTTATATTCCGTAAAATTATTTTAATACCTAAACATTAAGGCAAAATATTCCAAATAACTTAATTCTAAAACATTTTTGGTTTATGTTTGCTCTGAAACTGAGAAAATGTTTTCTAGTAGTTAGCGAAAGGACAATTACATAAAATAAGAGCAAAAACGATAATAGAATGTAAATGAAGAATTAGTCATGTATTATGTTAGCTGTAAAATATAATGAAATAAAAAATAAATACTTTGCATGCCTGTCTGTGTCACTCTTATTCTGTTTGCCGTTTGCTTTGTTAGAGTTAGTCTTTCTGTTCTATATGGAAACACAGTCAGGACACACTGGATATTTTCACTAGTGAGTAGAGTTCACTAGCTTTTAGTTAGATTTTTACTAGTGACTAGATTTGCCATAAACTTGGACTTGCTGCTGTTGATATTTAACCTTTCTTCCGAACTTCTTTGGATGCTAGTTCTAGTTCCTTTAGCATCTCTTTGGCTTCATTGAATTTTTATCTAAATAATACTAGGTCATCTTCGAAGCAAATATAGCTCAGCTTAGTACGCCTAAACATGTGCTTCAAAAGTTTAGTGAATAATTTTTTCACTGGATCGAAAGCTTTTTCGCAGCCCACGAAAACAAGAACGAAGGCTTATTGTACTCTATCCATTTTTCAATTTATTTTCACTGTGTGGAGATCATTAGTGAAAAACGAAAGCAAGCGTAAGATTACTTTTACAAATTATCGTATTAAGAAAATATGATTCTTATTAAAGTCTTACTGTAACATCACAAAAAATTAACAAAAGGACAGATGAAGCTGCAAGAGGATAAGCCAAAAAAAATTGAAAAAATGTTAAAGGCAAACACTTCTGTTCTTACTTTACTATTTCTATCGCCACTAAGTAAGTTTTCCGGTATACCAAATCAATGTAGTACATGGCTTAATTAAACAAATTTGAAACTTAAAAATTACGTATTCCGTAATCGTACGAAATTAATCTTTGATTTCTCGTCTACTACCATACCATACCATACCATGGTTGACCTTAGACAAATCGGGTGGCATTTGTTTCTTTCGTGGTTGTGAAAGTCTCGATTGTCCAAGAAGTGAACGCGCGGCGCGTCAATTAACCACCACGACCAAACGCAAGTTGATGGCGTTAGTCGCGCGCTCCACTGTTCTTTTTGATAGCATTTTTTTTTAAATTTGCTCGTTTGTTTTTTTTGTTAATATGGTTCCTTATTAAACGGTAATTAGTGGATTTTATTAGTGTTTAGTTTTTTTTTGGTCACTTTTATTGGATTTTTTCTTAATATTGTTGAAAAAAAAGGTAAGCGTTTTGAAATAATTTTATATATTATAAGTTAATTTTTAATGTAAAAAAATTGTAGTAGCCTTAATCCACTGATTTTATTTGTGGCAAAAAAAAAACGATTTTTTATTGACTTAAAAAACATTTTTTAATTTTCTTCTTAATTTGGGTTATTTTTGGAAATATTTAGTGCTCGCAAAACTGCGAATTTACGTATTTTTTTAAATGGAATTTACGTATCTTTTACGGTTGCAAAGACCCAATTAGTAACCTTCGAACTAAGGACACCCTGTATATTAATTTTTGTGAAATGTATTATGACTTCACCAAGATTTAGTACATGAAATTAATCCTACGGAATTTCAGTCAAGTTGATAATAGCAGTAGCAAGAAAGTTAACGAAAATGAATGCAAGGATAGCAAGAAATCTTGATACTGTCAAAGTCTCTCTAAATACTTTCAGAACTGATGTATCAATTTTATTGGTTTTAATATTATTTTAAACCTGATGTGCTTCTTTATTAAAAAAGGTTCTCACAACTTTTTTTGTAAATTTAAATGCTTTGGAATTTTTTTGTTATATAAGTGCGAGACATCATTATTAATTAAAGGAAGTAGTTCAATAAAATATGCCATCCATAAGAAAACACAAGTTGATAATACATATATTAGTAGTTGTTTAACAATCGCTATTCTATTAGTACCAGTTCAGTAATTAACCTAATATAAAGAAAAGTATTAACATTGGTTCTTTACATTTTTGAATGTGCAGACTTAATAGATATATTAAGTCCTAATTTTATTTTAGAAACCACCTTTTTTATTTCATTTTAATTAGTTCCGTAATTATTAAGTTTTATTAATTATTGAAAAAAAAAATTATTAATAATTTATATTTATTTGCAAATCAAGCAAGCAACTTACTTACACGCAAATAAATTATGTAACTTAAATATAATAATTATTGTCTTATCAAGGATTAAAGTCGCATACAATATATGGCTCAAAAAAGATCATTTCCACTGATTTCTTCACAAAATAAAATTTCTAAAAGGCGACACATAGGTAGTTTTAGCTAGAGGCTTTTGATTTATGTAGTTATTAAATTTCAATATCCATATGGTCTTGAAATCTTTTAACTACCATAATAATTAAAATTTTAAATATAAAAATCTTTTGTTTATTGCCAGTAGATATGCCTCTCACATTTGAATTCAGTTTTATTATGAAGTTGCCAGTAATAAGCGCTCAATTGTTTTCTTTTATATTGGAATTTATTATATTATATTCTTTCGTTATGTAACTTATAACTAATATACAGGGTTGTGATTTAATAACGAATAAATTCAATAAAAGTGCGGGAACTTTTTTTTGAAAAAATCATCGGAAACTTGTGCTCAACACGAGTAGTTTCTCAATTAGTGTTAATAAGTACATGGATTTTTGTACTCCTTTTACGTTCAGAAATTCTAGCTGTTAAATATCTTCACGTTAAACTGATGTAAGCACCATCGCATTTACAGCATGGTATTTTATAGATTGCATTACTTTCTAGGTCATTTGGTGTCTTTGTTTTTAATTTCAAATTAGTAAGTGCTCTTGTAATCTTTTTAGAGAGATTAATGGCATTAAAATATTTTAAAGAATTTTGTTTTCACCGTTTCGATTTATTTTTGAGCTGTTTGATTAGTTTTAGGCATAATTTTATTAATTAGTTTTGCAGATAGTCATTATTTAAAGAAAAGTTTTAAATTTTAAGAAGATTTTTTTGTGATAGTCGATATGAGACAATTGTTAAAACTTTTCAAATTTTTTTGTTTGAAAGAGGTATTAGAATTATAGTATAAAAATCTTTCTGGAAATGTTGCTTTTTGGTACCAATCATATATTATTAGCGTTAAGTATATATTTATTCAACGGTTTTTTAATACATTTTTGGTTTGGGCATATTTATCAACCGTATATGATCAAGGTATATTTATTAAACTGTAGAATGTACGTATATCATATACGGAGACAATTTTGGCCTTAAAAGAATTGACAAGAAATTTACATAGCTAGTCTGTACACTCGATCACTACACCTCAAATATGTGATAAAATGACCCCGATCTCACATATATGCCACTGTGTAGGATACGATATACTTTTCACATACGTATATATATTATAGTGTAATAATGAAATATCATACACAAAGAAATTAAAAAAAAGGAAATGCCTATGCAAAAAATAGGTATTGTTTCATACATTAAATTGAATGAAACAATATTTGTATGAAATAAGACATACAAATAAAAAAAACTCAAGAATACAAATTTACTTAAAACTAAACAAATACAATTTTTTTTCAAATACAAATAAATATATTACTGTTTATATATGCCTAGGATGAACACATCATAACTATGACCTGTCAAGGTGAAGTATTAATAAGTAAGTCTTTAATTTGGCTAAAGCTCGTATTCTTGCTGTGTTATTTTCGCCTAAAAATGCCGCGTCACAATGATTTTTCTAATGCTTAGAAAGCTCAAAGAAAATTTTCGTAGTCGAAGAGCAGCGCAGCGTTATTTAGATCTGTATCCGGATAGATGGCAGCCAAATCATCAAACATTTAAAGCGTTGTACGATAGATTAGGCGAAACGGGCTCATTTCGTTCAAAAAATGTAAATGCGGGAAGACCAAGGATAATTGGAGCAGATATGGAAGATGAAATTTTGGTTCGTGTTATCGAAAATCCTGAAACTAGCACAAGACGTATTGAGGCAGCCACTGGTGTAAGGAAATCTTCGGTGTCCAAAATTATACGCCAAGAAAAACTGTATCTGTATCATTTCACTCCAGTTCAAAATCTTCTTCCTCAAGACTTTCCTGCAAGACTCCAATTCAGTCAATTTTTAAGAGAGCGCCAATTGAATGATCCATTTTTTTAAATAAAATTTTATTTACGGATGAAGCCACGTTCACAAGGAGAGGTGTTTTTAATTGACGTAACAATCATATCTATTCGATGGAAAATCCTCATGCTTTCCAAGAACACCATTTTCAACATGAGTTTTCAATAAATATTTGGTGTGGTATCTTTGGGGATTGTATTGTGGGACCGTTTGAATTGCCAGCTAAGCTTAATGGAGAACGTTATCTAAATTTCTTGAGAAATGATCTACCCATTCTTCTAGAAGATGTGCCCCTAAATTTAAGACGTGACAGTTAGTATATGCACGATGGTGCACCGGCACATTATTCACTGCAAGTCAGAAATTACTTGGACGAAATTTATCCTCATAAATGGATTAGTAGAGGTAGTGAATATCCGTGGCCTGCCTGCAGACAATGTGTCCTACTGGATGGCGAACATTTTCAATAATTATTATAATCAACAGCCTTTTCTAATTTTATCGTTGTTAATTAAATTTTAGATTAAGTGTTCATACGCAACCTAATAAAAAAATGCGTTTATTTTAAAAACGGTCTATTTTTTGGAAATCAAAGAAGTATACCTTTTTTGACTAGAATTAAATACTGTTTTATTATTTTCACTCGCAAATGTACGTACATGGAGGTCAAAAAAGTTATGACCTCTTTAATCACTCAATGTTGTTGTATGTGGTGCCATCTAGTGGCAATGGCAAAATAGATATCATATTCGTGTTCCTCATCCCAAATAATCCAAGTGTACGCCAAATTTTAGGTTAATCTGTCCAGTGGATTCCAAAATATTTCAATAAATGTTTGGTAAAAAATTAGTTTTAACATCCTGTAGAACGAAAACCAATAACATTTTGCTAAGCGATATTGAGCTCAAACGGTTTATTTTCTTGTCAGGTATCCTACATTAACCTATGTCCAATTAATTACGGGACACCCTATATACATATTTTTCTTTGTAACTAAAAAATAATATATTTGTAACATCATTGTTTTATTTTTGCACCTAGACAACTCAATGTCTGTATGTGCAACAAGGATTTAAAAAATTAAATTTATTTTAGAAAAATGCAGTGGTGTACTTTTTTTTATTCAATAATATTGACGATAAATCCCTTATAGACGCTAATAGCAAAAACTAATTTTTCCTTTGTACGTCAAAAATTGCCCCCTGATGCATAAAACACATGCAAATTAAAAAAAAAATCACATGTCAACAATATCACACTTTTTTGCGACACATTTATATTTGAAGTCAAAATATACCCGATCAAAAAATAAAATTGACGTATCGTAGCATTTTAAGAAATAGATCTTAAAATGCTACCTTCCTTTTATTAAATTTTTCTGTTATTACATCACAACCCTGTAAATATACAGTGACCGTCTAAAGTTCCGCATAAATTCGATAAAAATTAGAGACATGATTTTTTGAGAAAACGCTCAGACCCGTCGATTTTTATTTTATTTTAAGTTGCGCATTATTTCACATAAATTTTTGTTTAGGGTGATAATTTTTATCGAACTTTTGGCGGTCACTGTATAATCTCCAATCATGGGTATACAATCAGGCATATATATTTTTTTAAATTTAATTTATATATTCTTTATTAAATTTTTAGGCAAGTTAAATAGTCCCAGCTTTGGTTTTTTAAGCATTGATTTGTGATTTGCAAAGGTATTTTATATATTTTGTCCATTAAAATTTATAGGGTGGACCATGTAAAAGTCTTAGGAAACTTGCAATCATATATCGTTTTGGCGTTTGATTTTCATAAATAATGAGTACCTATCTTAGATCTAAGTGTGTGTGTGTGAAACATCATACACTGGTGTTTTTTGTATGTAGCTTAATTTTCGTGAAAAAAAATTATTAAGTTATGTGAATGGTAAGGAAAAAGGCAAAAAAACTATCTAGTAGAATATTCTAAATTTAAAAATATTATCACGTTTACTTGTAAGAGAAATATTTCTTTACCTTAAAATAATTCTTAAAACTACCAAAATTAACTTAAAATATAAATATAAAAAAACCTGTAAACGTACAAATAACTCGCAAAGGCACTTATTTTTTTCTCTTTAAAAAATTTGTACTTGTCCACAAAAAATGCATAAGACACATCTTGCTGGAAACGTAAGATAATTTTTTTGATATTTTTAAGATATTTTTTTTTAATTTTTAAATAATAGTAATTATATCTTCAAGAAAGTAACAAAAGTCTTTCTTGAATGGTTTATAAAGACATATGTAATTTACAGACATTTTTGAGTTGAATATTTTCAACTTTTTTCTATTCTGAGTTCAAGTTTATTGTAAACTTTAAATTGCTTTTAGGCCTAATGCTCTAGCCAGAGCATTGAAATTTCATATCGGTACTACTGATCCTAAATTGTTATTTTCTTAAGTCATTTGAGTCACGACAAGCAAGTACTATTTATTACGTGAGTTATGTAAATATTCAAAAAAGAATAAATATTTAATCTTTCGATTAGTACATCTGAATCGGTTTTGAAATTACATTTTTCTTGCGTTAATGGGCCAATATCATAGAAAATCCATCAGGTTTGATTATTCTTCGTGATATTTTTAATCTTAAGATGTCTGAATATATAGAAACATTTTTTTCTCTTTATTTCTCAATCATATCGTAAATCATTTTAAAATTATATTTTTGTTACTTATTTAATACGAAAAGTACTAATTTATAAGTATCTACTGCAATACGTGTACCTGAAATGGCTTCAAAAGTCTACTTTTTATTGCACATTTTCGTATTTCATTTTATTTCTCGATCGTAGCATAAATCATCTTAAAATTAAATTTTTCTTACGTTTTTTTACTACGTTCATGTTATGGCTCTAATCTGTCATTACAGAGATCTGATTTATAGGTGAGAAAAGTATTAAATTATAATATTAATTGTGAATACAAATTATCATAGAGATTTTTTTAAGGATGTAGTGATGTCTCTTGTTTCTACTGAACTACTATCCTTAGAACGTTAATCCGTTGACAACAAAAAATATTTAAAATGGTTCTTACCCGATTGTCTATTATTTTTTTATATAAGTATTCAAGAGTTATATGGGTTCATTTTTGAATTTTCTTCTTTTTTTTGACCTACTACTCTTAGTCACCAAATACTTTGTTTTAAATTATTGTAATTATTAAAAAGTCTTTTAAAATGTAAATGAGTTGAATTGTACTTTACTTGGCAACAACAAATCAGCAAAATTAAATCGCAAATGTCAAGGTTGTTAAAGATAAACCTAATTTATAAATCTAATCTTTCTTCTTCAAGAACCTGAAAGCCAAATTTATGCAATTTCGGTTTCAAAAATCAACCTTTGCAGACTACAAGTATTATTATTAAAATAAAAAGTATTATACCTGCTGCTGGTTTAAGAAAACAAGGAGTATTCATTTTTAGTAGTGCTAGCCATCTGCAAATGACTTTATTATAAGTGGGATACTAAGCAGGAAATACTAGTTAAATAAAAAATACTTTTAAGAGCTTAAAAAATATATATTCGATTACCGTATGTAAATGTTATTTAACTGAAAGATTTGACTTGGTCTCAGGCAACATACGACATTTTAAAACAATATTAACGATATGGGTGTTCAAGGTGACCATATTATGATATAACTGATGCTACGACCAGATAACGTGTTAAGCTTAGGGAGCAAATTCGTAGCAATCGTGACAGTAACATGTTAAAAGTTTAATTAATTTTTATGTAATGTAATAAGTAGCAGTAGCCACTGGTTTAAATGTTTTTATATTTCTGGAACATTCAGTACGAATGTGGCGTATATTTATGTCAAATATAGTAAATAGTACAGGAAAAATGTCTAATTTTTTTTTAAGTGCATATAAACTTTATGTGTTCTAAATATCCATTTTTTAGAAATACGGGGTGTTAAAGTATCATTTGTATTGTTCGTTTTATTTAAAAATTAAAAAAAAAAATTTGGTGATATTTAGCAACATCCAAGCCTCTATGTTTCTTAATTTGTAATTTAATTGATATTTTGGTCCTAAAATTCAATGGAAATTCCCTCAATTCTAATTTTACCATAAAAGTTACGTAACACCCCGTGTCTATTATTATTGTTACCAAACACCGGCCAAACGAGTTCGTTTAACTGCAATAAATGTTAAATAAACTGCTCATTTACAATTCTATTCAAATTAAACTAAGATTATATTGTTGTTAAATATATTCCTTTCTCTTATTGTAATATATTGGTAGACAATCATAATATCGCAACATATGTTTTAATTTATTGAAAAAATGCAGCTATTGCGACGTTTATTAATTAAAATTTTTATTAAATTCAACTGCAATAAAAAAGAAACATTTTTTTATTTATTTATTTTTATAGCGTAATTTAATGACTAATAAATTATTTATTATTTACCATTTTAATGAGTTGTCAATTTCATGAGCCACTTATGTTGTTTTTAATAATTAACTTCAATCCAATAATTATTCATAAGACTATTTTTAATCATCTCAAAATAGTGGCTATAAAGGCATTTATAGTTTTAAGTACGGTCCTGTCTCATCTCATAATTCGTAAGTAATAGGGCATGCGCAGCTCCATATGATGCAAATTATAGCAGAGAACTTGTTGAACAAACCCACGACCAAACTTTTAATTTTTATATCCATATTTAAATCGAGTCCTAGCTAAAATAAAAACGGTTTATCATGAAACAAACTAGGGGTCTCTAAAAAAATTACTAGTAGATCAATAAATATAATTTAAATTGTATGAAGGAACAAACTAGGGGTTTATACAGATATAACTAGAGGTGTTTCGCATTTTCAATATATATAAAAGTGTATCAGAAAATTACTAGGGGTGCATAAAGAAATCAAATAAGCTACTTGAAGATTCCTTTAGGAATTGAGTTGGTCTTTCATTGGTTTGACTTTCTAAATAAATACTAATTTCGAGAAGAAAAAATTAGGAGTCCATATTAAAATAAACACCGGTTCCTAAAATTTTTCTTTGTTATAAAAATATGATCTAAAATAAATAGAAGTTCGTAGTAAAATATATAGAAGTTTGTTATAAAATGCATACGAATTTTCTTATAAGAAAAATATGTGGTTCTAAAAAGACCCGATTTCGTTAACGCATTAAGTTCAAGAAATCGTAACAATGGTTAAATTTACTTCTTCTTTTTAACAGAAGTGGCTTTTTTTGCCTTGGCAGCTGGAGCCTTTGACACCACATCAAAAATTTCATAAAATTATATCACTGGTACTATACATTTCTATACTATCTTTTCCAGAAGTCACATTGGTAATACTACTCATTAAAATACTAAAATTAATTTTTTTTTGACAAACCCTCTTTGGGAGTCAATGCTATTTACTTACTGGAAAATGATAAAAAATTCCCAGGCAAATATAATATTACTCTTACACTGGAAATAAATAGATTGCTAAATTTACGTGTGGTTTCATTGATTTTACATCACTTGGCATAATAATAAATTTCTGATAAATATATGATGCACACGGAAGAATATGCAAGGAAATTATAATTAATTGTCATATTGTCTTCGTTAAAACTCTGACGTTAGGAGAATCTAAATGAAGACGTATTTTCCTCTATATATTTTTTTGCTTTTTTCGTAATAGTCCTTAGGCCTCAGCATGAACAATTGCTGAAGTATCATTTGCAAACTCAGAAAAATAGGATTCATTAAAAAAGATTGCTTTGGTAAATTTCAATTCATGATTTATGGTGTCAAAAGCCTTAGTAAAAGCAAAAATCATTATATATGTTGTCATCTTCCAAGTAGAATGACACCATTGAATCTGTTATTAATCGTCTATACCATCATGGGATTAAAATATCAAATGTTTGACCTGGAAGGTCTTTTCAAGTGTTTTGGAGAACACAATAGAGAGAATTTTTATTATCTTTATTTCGTTTCACGTTACCTCTCTTTATAAATAAACACCATTTAAAAATTATTGAGTAGAGTGTTGAGAAGATTAGTAAAAAAAGGCTCCTATCCTTTCTACTGAAATTTAAAATACTCACTCCTCAACAATTTGGATTTTTAAATAACAAATGTACAAATGATGCTATGTTTTCCCTTTTTAATAATGTATACTGTAGCTTAAAAAACCAACATCCTACGGCAATAATCTTCTGTGATTTTTCTAAAGCTTTTGATTGCGTATACCATGATATCTTAATAAAAAAGTTGCGGGCCTAGAGGTATGCCCCTCAAATGGTATAAGTCATATCTCAATAACAGGAGTCAGTTTGTGAGGATGGATACTACGATGTCTTCTTACAAGCCAATAGAATGTGGAGTGCCTCAAGGTTCAGTGCTTGGCCTTATTTTGTTTCTCATATTTATCAATGATATCGCTAGTCTGAATATTAAAGGAAGAACCTGCCTGTTCGCGGATGATACTAGTTTTACCTGGAGCAATCCGGTTGTTCCCGAACTTCATAAAATTATATCAAATGACTTAACTTCTATCAAAGCATGGTGCGACTCTAATCTATTATGCCTTAACATCTCCAAAACTAAATTTTTGTCCAATAAAAATAATTTGCAATCTTTTGTACTGGATAACGCAACCATTGACGAAGCCGACTCAGTAAAATTTTTGGGACTTACTGTTGACAAGTCGTTAAAATGAGACATGCACATTAACCCTTTAACGTGCATGACGAGCTTAGCCTCTCAACCTCTATAACAGTGTATTTTTCCCTCATGAATCACACCTTCGTTACGCCCTTCCTTTTTGGGGTGTGTGTAGTGTCACACAATTTGACAAAATTTTCACACTTCAAAAGAGAGCTTTGCGTTATACACTTAGACTTAATTATAGAGCTCATTGCCAGGATTTCCTTAAAAAAATTAATATCCTAACTTTGCCGTCACTACTTATATATGAGTCCGTTTGTCTAATTCGCAAGCACGTTTCATCAAATTCAGATAAGCCATCCCATAATTGTCATCTCAGAAACGCGAAGTATGATTTATATCTGCCTACTCCACATTCAGAATTGGTAAAAAACTCTATATTGTACAAAGCAAAAAAAATGTCACCTCTATTTCTACTTTCCGTAACGCATTAAAATCATTCCTACTGGAGAGAGCCTTTTACTCAGTAAACGATTTTTTTAATACTTAATTTTAACTTCACACACATAGACTGATTTTATTGTTTTTATATGTACTGTTTTATGTAGCTAGTAGCTATGTAGTGTTTTGTTTATTTGTTTATTTATTCATATTTTTGACCACATACAATTATTGATTTGTATAAGGTTGTATATTTGTTTTATTAGTTTTATTTTATTTTTGTGCGTTTTGTTTGCTTTTGTGTTTTACTTTAGTTATCAGCTTTGTCTACAAATTGTAAAATTTTTTGACAATAAAGCGATGATTCACTCATTTATTCATTCATTCACCACGACTCATACGTCTAGTTTGTTGTGAAACTGAACATGGGATTATCATTAACCTACTTTTATACTGGCTTTATTAATAGAGATTAGAAATTATAGTTACAAACAACTCCTGTATGAGGGAGTTGTGGTGGTCAGAGTTGGGTAGACCGTGTAGGAGGCTGTTTTGGCTTGTTTTGAAAGGAAAGGGAGTAGCAGTTGTATTAAGTTGGTTAGGCTAAGAGGCTGTGCGACTAATCTCGCCAGAGAAGGATATATAGATATTGAATAGGAATAGGGAAAAGAGAGAACCTTGAGGGACTCCTACCAGGATAGATCTTGGTGTGAATTGCGATCTGCTAAGACATGGAATCTTCTTTTGACAAGGAAATACAAGACCAACCAGGTCAGGTGACGGGGAAAATGAAGGAACCTGACCTTGGAGATTAGTCCTTCATGCCGCATCTTGTCGAAGGCTTCGCAGAGGTCTATAAAGACTACATCAGTTTTTAGACTTCGGTTAGCTCCTTGCAGAATGTGGCAGGCGAGAGTGGCCTTTCCTGGATCTGAACTGACTGTTGTGGTTGTCAAGGATAGGCTAATCAGATAGATGATAAAACCATATGTCTCCTTTTCACTTTCATACCATGGCGCCATCTAACCATCATACAATAAAATACTAATTATCGTATACATACACAAATATGAGTTGAAAAAGTATCGTACTTAATATTGCCCAAACATGTGAAACTAAAAACCCAAATACTGTGTCACGTTCTAAATAATAAGGAATTCTTAAATAACAAATTACAATAAAAATATGGTCTACTAAATGTCACAATTAAAATCCCATGTAATTATTATTTAATTAATAACCTTGTGCCGTCTGAAAATTAACATGGTCGTTTCATAATATTTGTCCTCTTTCACATCGGCAGGTTCACAAAACCCTAACCGAAAAATTAAAAACGAACGAAATAATACCAAAATAAAAAAAGGAAAAAATGCGTTCGGGACCGGTTTTAAGCCGAATTACGTAAACGAAATTAATTTGAGCAATGATTATTAAGAAAAAAAAATGCGGTGCAAGAGTGAAAGTTGCTTGGTGTAGCCGGTGCTGAATACGTATGTGGTAGCACAGGTATATCGGCGTTATCATGTAAGAATATAAAAATCACCTGTGAAATGTATATTAAGGAAGAAAAGTTTATAATTATATTAATGATAGGCATTCATTATAAAGATGCTCCAGTTTTAAGGAAAATAAGTTGCTGAATACGTAATAATTAAGATAAAACTATTTTGGATAAACGGCCTTGCAAGGTGGCTAAGGAAGGTTTATTTAAGAACCTTGAAACTTAAATAGAATTGACTCCTTAGATTGGAGTTTTAAGAAACCAGTTCATGTGGGTATGTCTGAAAACGATTAATTGTCTTAATTCCGACTTATTAAAATAACCATTTGGTTTGGTTATTTATTAACATAATAATATGGCATCCGTTTAAAGAGAAAACATTATTAAAAAAATTATTCGAAACAAAATATCAAAGAGATCATAAAGAAAGAATTCTTTTGTACTTTCTTGAAATAACAAAAATAGAAAAAAAGGTCTTTTATTAAATTTGTTTGCACCACTTTTGAGAATTATCTATTCCTATTAAAGCTTTTAACGTTTATTTTAATGAATTAAAGGAAAATTACAAGAATATAAAATAATTTTAAACTGATTACATGAAAAAGATGCTTTTTTTAATAAAATTGAAATTTAATTTAGAAATCTCTGATTACTAATCCTAAATAAAATTGGACATAGAAAATAACTAGGACATCTGAAATTTGCCATAAACAATTCCTAAAATAATTAATTAATTACTTTATAGTATAAGGATAATCACATTTTAATGAAATAGTTTCTTTCCATTAAAAATTATTAAAAATAATTATTTTCAACTAGGAATTAGTTATTTCAGTTGACACTCAATTTGATTAATTAGTATAATATTAATTTTTCAATTCGTATACGTGGAATTAATTAAATAATATAAATAATAAGAAAGTAATAAAATACTTTGAATTTAAATTTGAGTATTTTAAACTGATGAGAACTATTATATTTATTTTAATATTTTATAGTTAAAGTTAAAAGTTATTAAATCAAATATTAATATATATACTCATATTTATATTTTGCGCGAATTATACTACTACTGCATTAATTTACTTTAATTTTTAATTAACAATTTGAATCATTATCATAAGCAAGATAATAAATATATTTGTTATAGTTGAAACAACGGCATATAATAATTATACATGAATCCTTTCTTGCAATATGTGACTTATGTAATATTTAAATTAAAAAAATTGATTAACTATGAAAAGTGCTAAAAATATTATCTGAAATTCTAATTTTAAATTATAAAATTAACTATTTTTAACTAAATAATTTTAATTAAAACCAAAAGTAATTTTAATCGTATAATTATATTTATACTTTATTTTTGTAACTGCTAAGTAGTTAATTAATTAATAAGTAAGGAGATATAAGACTAAAAGTTCAAATTATTATAGGATATTATTTTTCGACTAAATTAAAAAAAAATTAAATTTAACTTAAAATTAAAATCTTTAGTTTAATTAAATGATTTTAGTTAAATAATCTGATTAAATGATTTAATTTCTTATAGTTGAAATATTATACTATTTAATTAATTTTAAATTAAATAAAACTATATTTAATTTTAGGTTTTAATTTGATTGAACCATTAAAAAATATATTGCAAAAATATTAATTAAATAACCTTTATACCCAAATATTTATAAAATTTTAATTTCAAAGTTAATTAAGCTGGTTAACCGCTTTAAATTTTTTATATTACAAAAAACACATATTTTTACATACTTTTAAATTATACGAGCACAAAATTTAATTATTTCTTTTTTTTTTAAATTGTAGATTCCGATGTATAATGGTATCCAGGAAAAAAATATTATCGAAGTCTCGAGATGACATCAACCTGTTATCTAATCCAGTTCCTGAAGATGCCGAAGATGTGTGGTATCAAAAAGAAAAATTATTTAAGGTAATAAAAATAATTCTAATAACTTATTTAATTAGTTTAAGAAATAATTAACATAAAAACGCCAAGTTTTTCTTTTATAGAATGACCTCTTTTTTAAACAAATTTTTAAGAACCGTTAAATACCAACTTATTATAGTAATTAAAATACCTTATATAACGTCATATACAAAAACAAAATAAATATGTGAGAACATGAAAAAACCGCACGTAATTACTATTTCTATAAAAGAGTATGATACAATTTATTTTGTGTAAATAAGAGAAATTTTCACATGGACGGATAGTGAAATCTCGATGCTTCTAAAAGGTCTTGTTTAGCAATGCAGGCATCTTTATTTTCATTGAAACGCTTTTTTCGATTAAGGTGTTTTTGTTTACAGACTGGTATTTGCTATTTGGTAATTCCTACAGAGGTAACGATTAATTAAGTGAAAAGCTTAAATAAGTACTTGACTTAATGGTAATGTAATCAGCAAGTTAAAATATGCTTCCTTGTAATGAAGTACTTAGTTTGTTGAAAAGAATATTAGATTTTAATATTTTATTAGTCCCAGAAACTAATTTTCATTTTATTGTCAATATTGCAATTAGAACAGTTTTTCTTACAATTATTTCAACTTCAGCTTTTCCCTAACACCTACTTTTTTCCCCTCTTATTCAACATTTTACCAATTTGCTTTTTTTAATTACCAGTACCGTTTCATCAAACCCAAGTCTCCTTATATCACTTGTAATTAATATACTAAATTGATAAGTTGTCCAGCACCCATTTTCATTAAGTTATCATGCTGGCGAATATCACCTCCATATATTCCTTCTTTGGTTTTTATATTTGATGCACAACCTATGAGAAACTTACTAAACAAGACTCCATTCCTAGTGTGTCCACTTATTTAACATTTGGTCTAGAAGAGGTTTGATTATTCCTTCATGTTTTGGTATAAAAGCCACCTGAAAAAATCGTCATCGCACCAGATTATTTATTTTAATATCCCAATCTTATTAGACTCTTTGGTCCTTATAGTTTTAATGTAACAGGAGGTTCTAGGGCACAAATAAAGTCATATTTTAATTAATCTCCTTAAATATGATTAAAGGTTCATCACAGCAATTGTTCCTTGTCATCTGTCTTGCGACTTACTAATCCCATTCACTCTTTAAGTTAGAAAGTTGAGTCTTGATCCAAATCCTGACTTCTACTCAAGGTATGAGGTTTTTAGTAATAAGGTTCTCTCACTAAAACCTCTTTTTTAATTAAGCTAAGTTCCTTCAGAGGTATTCTCAGAATATTGAAGGATATTCTAAAGGCTTAAAAGATAATGATTTGACAAGGTTTTCTTGACTATATATTAGTTTATCTTCTACTTGTTCATTTTAAGTATGAATGGAAGTCATGGTCAAATAAAGGGAAACTCGAGAAGAACAATAGAAAAAAAATTCAATAGTCTTGTAGAACTTCCTAGATTCTTTTAATTCCTGCAGATAATATATAATTATTTTGACTACTATCAGATCCATAAAACTTGAGAGGAGCGTCATAGGCAGTACTTTTTTATTTACTTCAGTGATGTGATATTGACAGTGATCCTCTTCTGTTAACATAATCATCTTCAAGGCTTAAGATACCAGCCTTTCTCCTTTTTCTCCTTCAAAGATTATATCTTATTCCAATTGTTGTATCCTTAAAGACGCCTTATAGCTGATTGCATTTGCAATCCTATCACACCTACCTTTTTCTTTTTTTGTTCAATATTTGACTAATTTGACCGTTTCATAAAATCCCAGTCTCCAGATACTACTTGTAATAAACTGAAATCATCATATGTTGTCAAATCGAACATCTATGTTCAAGAAGTTAGTATCTAAGCGATTATCACCACGTTATATTCTTTCAGAGTTTTTTCATGAGTCATCCACAAACCTATGAGAAGATCAATAAGCAAGGCTCCACTTATTTAATTGTCTTTAGACTTAAAGACTTCTTATTGGTCTAAAAAATCTGATCTAGAACCTCCTCTTCGTTCAGGTTTTGATATAAAAGCCATCTAAAATCATAAAATCTTTATCACACCAGATTATCTATCTTATCATCCCAGTTTTATAAGGCTCTTCGGTCTCTATAGTTTTAATGTAGCGGGAGCTCTAGGGTGTAAATAAGCTCATCTTCCAATAAATCTCCTTGAATAGAATTCGAGGTAATCATTTGAGAAAATAAAAAATATTTGGCAATTTCTTACTCCTTTCGACCTACGAAAAATGAGCACGACATAATTTGACCAGAGTGTTTCTTCCTGTTTTATTTTTAATTTATGCTGATATATTCCTAATTAATAATATTTTGCTTGTTTTGCATATTTAAGAATATTTGCCAGTTTCGCACAATAGAAATTTCTCTGAGAGATGGCCTGAGGTACTCCACCTTCATTTTAACCTCTAAGAAGTCAATTAAAAAAGAGAGTGTATTTAGAAAAAGGGTTATGGGAAGCACTTTTATATTCTTCTAAGGGTTTACATTATGTCGATCCATCATACATTCCATCAAAGGATATCCTTTACAATAATTAAGATCTGACTTTATTGTTCTGCAGGGTGTATCTATAAATGAATTTTATTACTACAACTATCATAAGCTTTCATTTTGAAACTTATTCTTCAAGTTAGCATGTTGTGTCTTGATCCAAATTCTGACTTACACCCAAGCGTGTAATGCTTCCACTTACCACACTTAAAACTTTTGAGGGTAAATTGTTATTAAAGAACATTTTAATTATTGAAAAGATAATCATTCGACGAGGTTTTCTTTAATATATAGTAGCTTATCTTCTACTTGTTCTCCTTAAGTACAGATGAGGGTCATAATCAAATGAAAGGACATTCGAGAAGATAAAAAAAACTGGCTTTATTGATTGATCTGGGGTAATATTCTCATAAAACTTCCTGGGTTCTGACAATTCTGAGTCATGGACAATACCTTTCTATTAAGTGCAACTATATAGCAGGTTTATTATTACTATCTACAGTGATCCTTCTCTTTTCCTCCTTTTTTTTTTTAAATCGAATTTAAGACCTAATTCAGGTGCGAATATTGTTTTCCAGAAATGTATAAGCTTGAATCTTGTGAAGTTTTCTAGCTTTAATAATTCTAACCCTAATTCCTCTACAGATATTCTTTAAGCTTGTGGCTATTCGCACAAATAGTTGTTTTTGGAGCATCAATAGATAGACCCACAGGAACTTGATCACAAGTTGATTAATTATGTGATGTATATGTGATATTATTATGTGACCTATGTAGTGCTTTCTTCATTGATAAAAATATTTATTGATAAAAATCAGGAAAAGGAGTAGCCTGAAGTTACTGTTTTGGGTACTCCCGATATAACAATATACATGTCAGTACAGTACCAACTTTACTCTTTCGCTTCGATTTGATAAGTATGAAGTTATATAAGCATCAATTAACTACTAGAGAAGCCTGATCTTACCAGTTTTCACAGCAAAATGCCTTTGCACAATCAATATAAATTACAACAAGCTGTTGCTTATTCAAAATAAAATTATTATTCCATGTTCAGAAAAAATGCAGAGGTTTGTAACAGTAGATCTGCTAGGATGAAAACCATGCTAAACCTCCTCCAGAGATCTCCCCAGATAGAAGTGTTAATATTGAGTTATGTAGATGCTTTTTAAAACTTAATTGTTGGTTTACAGATACTCTTAGGGTTTTCAACAAAATTGTATTACTTAAACAAACAATATACAGCTCGGTACTCGCATAAATATTAACGGAAGTTAAAAAAAAAAACTCAAACGCAACTGGCTAATTAATTAAATCGCGAGCACACATTCTGATGACTGAGCCATTGCTAATGAATATATTTAATAAAAAATCAGCCATGCACATAAGTAAAACAAAAACTAACAAGTAACGAACTACAACTAGCACTTAGTTAATCGAAAATGTCCGATATTGCATAAGAAAGCAGCAGCGTTTTGCTACATATTATTAATGCGACCTTGCCAGTAATTTTGCAAGTCAAAAGCAACACGGTACGTGTGCTCTTAAGCAACGCTTTCGATATCGTTTTAACATTTGCATTCGACACACAGGGTGTGCCAAATATCATTCTCTGCTATAAGTATTTGCTATTTTAATTTGATTGCCAATTGCGGATCTCGGAAGATTTGTGAAAATGTAACGACCTTTATAGCTTTACTGCATAAATATTTAAAAAAAAATGTATAGATGTTTTATTGACGAGATTCTGCATTGCATTATTTATCCTGAGCCTTTTTATGTTAGCTAAACTTATCCACATCACGATACATTGCCATATAGTAGTGGTCTTCTATCTAAAGCTAACAGGAATAAAAATAATAGGCAAAGGCATATAAAAGCTGTATCAGTTTAACCTGATACTCTTTGATTATTTTTTTGTGGATATTTCCATCAGATTGATATTTATGGATGCACGTGTCAATAAAAGTTTCTGATCCTAAGCTTTCTCAATTCCAAGTTAGGGCATAAAAGATCTTATATCTTATTCTGAATTCATAGGGAAAATAGTAATAAGCTTTGAGTACATTTGTAGGAACACTTAAGAGATCTTGACGGGAACTGTATCATAGGCTTTCCGGAGAGCTATGAAGATAAGATGAGTTTCTTAGTTGATGGCTGACCTTTATTCTATAACTTGTTTTAAGCAGAAGATGTTATCTGTATATATGTTCTTCCAGCTCGAAATCTTGACTGTTCTTCTTCTTCTTCTTCTACTGCATTTTATTCTTCTGCTTCTTTGATCATATATTCCTGTTGATTGAGATCTTGGATAATTCTTCCATACATGGTAGTTTGAATATTCTAGTTTATTTCCTTTCTTATGGAGGGTCGATATATACGCATTTTTCATTCTGCAGAATCCTTATTTAGGTATTTGTTAATGCACCAAGTGAGTCGTTAAAATAGTTTTTCTGACCCACATTTGATTAAGTGAAATATGAATTCCTCCTAGACCTGCAGCCCGATCATTTTTCAAATTCCATACTACATTCTTGATTTGGTCAATATAGACCATCACTGTATCACCCCCTACTATCACATGCGTAGGTGTGTTTAACAAATATTCTTCTCTTATTGTTTTTTTCATTTCTAAGTATTAGTTGCTGTCTTTCTGCTCAATCATTTTTAGTATAGTTTTTTTTCTGATATACCAATTCTTTAATCTCATTGTTCCACCAAAGTGTTTTTGTCCAAGTAGTTTTTGTCCAACTGCTTCTTCTGCAGCTCTTTTTATATTGTTCACTATGTTGTCATATATTTTTTCTACAGGTTGTTGGTGTACTATCATAAGAAGTTTCTCATCTAGTCTGTTCTGGTACAAATTTTGGGTATCTTCATTCGTTAAACTGTCTATATTATATTGTTTGGTTGTTTGGACACTTCTCTGTTCCTTATCATCTGTGAACTTCTAAGATCTGAATGAAACTGGCAGTTTTGCATTGACTAAATAATGCTCTGAGCCGCAAATGGTTCCTCTATCTACTCGTATGTTATTTATTCGTAACATCGTAGTTTGTCCTTCTATTACATAGTCAATGACATAGTTTCTTGTATGTTGTATCCATGTGTATGCATCCATACTATATTCTTATATCTGAAATATTCATCGTTAACAGATTTCGATTATTCTCTCACCGTTGTCGTTTGTATTCATTTCTCCAAATAGGCATTCTACGAAGTCATTAATCCTTCGACCAACTCTACTGTTTAGATCACCAAATTCTATAATTTATTTTTTTTGCCTATTTTCATTCATTTTCATTCAAGTTCATCACTGACTTGTTCAAAAAATTCATCGTTCGTCATTAGATCTGTGTATAGTCTAAGAATTGTCACTAATTTATAGTAATATCTGCCAAAAAAATATTTTCGTTGAAAGCATGATGGATATGTTTAGTGGCTAATTTAACCTACAGATTTGTTCAAATTTTTCGGTTATCCATTTAGATTCCTTTCATCACATTTCAGTTTGACCCACTTTAACTATTTGGCTAATGGATGTTTCTAAGTGATACTGCTGGCTTTGGCCTTTTGTCGGGTTAGATATATGTAAATCCTGGTTTTACCTCTTAATCTCTTACTAAAAGGTCACAGCTTTCCTTCGTAGTATGAGTGGAAAGTCAGTTTTTCCAAGATTGACACGACCATCACATAACATGTAATACTATCTATTGCTTATCGACTGAATAACCTTAGGGAATGAGGTTTTATCTTTGTTAGAATATTTTAGTGATCCACTTTTATCTTAATGTATATCTTGCGATTTATTAATGACAACATTATTATGGATGTTTATTTGAAAGTACATAGGTTAAATACTTTTCATTGAACGTATATTCTTTACATACCAGATCTGTATTCTCCTCAACTTCTTAAATATTTATTGGTCTTGAATATATTCCTTAGATATGCATCAAAGATCTCTTGACATAACCTTGTACGAGCCGGATGATTTTACTTGGTCTCAGAATTCATTCCATTAAATGACTTAAATTCTTATTTTATTAATACTTTGTACACTTTCTGGATCTATTGGGAAAGAAAATATTTATGTCTTTCTAGGTAGGTCTTTTATCTTTGCTTGGTAATAGGAGCATATCCAGCCATATGGAAAACTGCAGTGGTGAGATCTCTTTTCAAGAAAATTCGATGAGCTTAGATCTATAAGCATTTTACCAATCAAAGGGAAAATGCTAAAGTTGATCAAGTTAACCAGTAACATCTCCAAGAACATGGAGGCCTCACTTATCTCCTTTCTTATATTGCTAGACTAGTAAGGCATTTGATCTCATCAATTATGAAGCTATATTATTTTGATTGATTAGGAAGCAGGTTGTAGAGGTGGATGGATTGCAATCAAATTGCCAATTGCTTATTTATTGACTTTCACAGGATTCCGGTCTTGGTCCACTTCTTTTTATTATTTATATGCCAGATCTGCTACCAAAGGCAGTTCACTTTGGCTGATGACACTCAGCTTCTGTTTGCATTTCGATCTAGGACTGAGTATTCTGAATAAAGAACTGGCATTTTGCTTTTTCGGATTGGTCCTCTGGACATGGTTTATTGCTTTAATTTAATTTAATACAAGGACAAGTGGATCTGCGGTTATTAAAGCCAAATGTAATATTTTTAATTTTAACATTTCTCATCCATTTTATGATTTTCTTACAATTTTCTAGTTGAATTTTTTTTCTAGTTGATTCATCTATCATAGATCTTAAGCCTTCTAGTGAAAACATTTCTGGAAAATGTCCTCTGTGTTAAAGAATGGACCTTTAAGCTTCTTCAGTTGGTTTTTTTGCCTAGTAAATTTATTCAACTCACACAATGGACAGATAAAGATAATCTATGAAGCTTTCCTTCAATTCTCATCAAATAACTGATAAACTAACATGCTGCTCTTTGATTTTGATGTATGGAGACATATAGTATAGAACATGATGTGTTTCTTTTGCCATGCTACTAGTGCTATCTCATTAGCACCTATACTTTTGCAAAGTTCTTAAAAGTGAAGAATTTATTGAAGCCTGATAAATCGGATAAAGTTTTCATGAGTAATTAGTATGGCAAGGAGTGAAGGTACTTGATAACTAAATGACTCTTTCCAGCGTTTACATTTTCAGTATTTCTAACTTAATAAGCAAAGTGTCTTTTCTTTAATTTGGTATTTTATATAATAGTAGAACTCCCTTTTTCTATGTTTGTATTGTTATTACGTGATTCAGATATCTGATCTGGTGCTTCAATATCCTTAAAATCAACCAAATAGTCAACATATTAAGAAAATGGATCAAGTATTTAGAAAAAATACAAATTTAGTATACACGTAATAATTATTAAAAAAATTTAAACTTCGTGATTATAACATCTGAGGTTATGCAAATTTTATGAATATTAAAAACCGTAAGGTTTTTAGTATAAGGATGTTGTTTTCTTATTTTACGATAGGTAGCACCTTATTTGCCATAAGGTTATATAAAAAAGGTCAACAAAACAAATTACCATAAAAAACAAGAAATCATCTTTCTATTAATAATAAACCTGGGTACATACAAGAATGTGACACACCCTATATATAAAATAGTTTTTTTTTCTTAAAGTGATTTGATCTAAATGTCAAACGGCGTTGAGATGACGTACCCGGTGTAATATTTTTATGTATTTTGTTTCGTAAGCAGAAGATTTATTTGATTTTAATGAATCTTTGAAGATCTTTATTAAATGGTAAAATACACATTGAATCAGGGGCAGATCTAAGGGGATATTTTTTGATACAAGGATAGAAATTAATAAAAGAATTTTTTATATATTTTTTAATGAAGGATATTTTATTTTATATATTTGAAAGGAGAACTAAGAAAATAGAACGTTAGTTTTAGTGGGTAATTTTTATTTTTTGTCTTAATTTTTTTAGCAAAGTAAAAATTTACTTTATTGGATAAAAGAAATCCAAAATATATTTAATATTTAAATTGACTTTTGTTGGCTTTAACACAAAAAAGTCAAATTTTAACAAATAAATTTCGGTATCATCCGCATGCATACTTATGGTAAACACAATTTTCTAAAAAGCTATAAAAATCCCATTTGTACAGAGAAAATAAAAGTGGACCTAAAATTGACCCTTGTTGAACACCACAGTTAACACTTAAATAATTAGATACCTTTAATCCAATACAAACCCTTTATTTTCTATTCTTTAAATAATGCCTAATAAGTGCAATAGCATCTTCTTGCGAGTAATTGCAAAGAAAGCCCCATCCGAAGTGTTGAAAGCCTTACTGCAATCTAACAGCACTATACTATAAGATATTAGACAACGTTCATCTATACCCCTCAAAATATCATCACATATATGCAGAAGAGCAAGTGGTGGAGCAATGTCCACTTTGGAGTTCTGACTAAGTAGGTGGTGCCTATTTCATTTGCTCAACATAAAGATTTATCGGATCAGATAAAACTGTCTCAAGAATCTTGGATAATGATGGAAGAATACTCATTAGTCAATAATGACAAGACTCCTTGAGATTTTTTATTTTTGGTATAAAAATAACATCAGCCAACTTCAAACAGTTGAGGAATTTACAGTAACTTAAGGAGGTAATAACTCTTAATGTTCTGTAATAGGTTAAGCATGAAGCTACTACAGACAATATTCTAATATCAATATCATCATCTCCAGACCTGCACTTTTTCATTTTAGAAATTATTTTATAAATATCAGTACTAGTTACATTGGAAAATTTAGATGAATCCAGTGCATTTGGATGTTTGCTATCAAGACAACTGTTAATTAAACTATTAGGATCATAAATTAGAAGGATCAGTAATATTGGGAATCCTTTGTATAGCAAAATTATTTAAATGATTGCAATAATACGCATCCCTTGTTAAAGATACCTTTTTGGTTGCTACTAATATTTAGTTTTTGCAAGGCTTGATAGATCTTACGGCTGAAATTACTAAATTCTTTAATCCACGGTATTCTCTCAAGGTAGCATCTGTTTTTAGTTGTTTTTTATTTTGTCACAGCTTTTTGAGGCAACTTTATCATAAGTTTAATATTTTCTGTTAAACAAGGTGCAGGAGCATAATTATCATTTATTCTATATGATACAAGTGTTACAGGTCTTTTAGGTTTAGGAATTTTTAATTTCGTTGACACCAAACAATGATCTGTTGAAAATTCTATGATCAGAAGTAATATTAACATCAATCAAACTACTAGATGAGTGCGTACTTCTAGAGGAGTCTTTCACAACAACACTTGAAAAAATTTCGAAATGTACTTGAACCTGGATTGGTAGATAAAAAATCAACGTCTTCTTCAAAAAGTACGCAATGAAACGTACGAATATAAATTATATTGATTTTACTGGATAAACAAACCAAACCCGATATTTTGACATTTTTGAAATAGAACTTAAACTCTGGTTTTCTTCTTCCAGGAATTTAAAGTTTCTTCCGAACTGTTGTGGATAACAAAATTATGAATTTATAGCCTGGTTTCCTTGGAATATCTACAGTAATTTCTTATCTTTTAGATTTTTCAAGTAATTTCTATTTTATTCCAGGCATTTCAGGTATATTTCTTAGAATTTTTCATATCTGAGAATGATAAAATTTGAAATTCCTTTGAGGCAGATGAATATATGCTTTTCTTCTTCCAGGCATTTAAAGTCATTTTGAATTTGTTCTGAACTGTTGTGAATAATAAAATTATGAATTTGTAGCCTGGTTTTCCTTGAAATACCTATTGTACTCCTTTGTATTTGATTTTAGGCATTCCAGGTATTTGGATAAAATTTTCCATACCTTTGAGAATGAAGAAATCTGGAAACTCCTTTAAGACCAATGAAATTAATTTTTTTTTTAGTCATTTAAAGTCATTTTAAATTTCTTCTGGACTGTTGTGGATGACAAATTATACACTAAATATATTCAAATATTTTTTTAATTAATGGGTATCTACAATAAAAGCAATAAAATTTAATATTTTCCATAATATATTTTCTTTAATAATACATTATATGAATTATAGGACCATATACAAGAAGTCCTTAATAAATGGAACCAAATAGATGATGAAATATGGGCCAAGGTAGTAATTCTGGAAAGGAACAGACGAGTTGCAAAAGCTTATGCCAGAGCTCCAGTTCTAACCGTTAACGGATCAGATGCTGGATTTGACGGCTTTAGGTAAGAATTAAATTTAATTATTTATTTACACCTATTAGTCTCTGAATTACTCAATTTTTTCTGTTAGAATTGGTTTGACTGGCTTCGAAAACCCCCTCAGAGACAAGAAAACCGAAGAGTGTAGACGTCATATTGGACACGTGAGTAAATATTGTAATATATTTAAAACTTGTCTAAACTCGTTTGTTTTTTTAGGGAGTTAAGATAAAGATGGACGAAGATGGAAATATTTTAATAAAAAGACTGTCACGTAGCAACGTGTTTATTCGACGTACCACCTTGGACGAAGAAAGTGCCATATCTAGTGAAATTATGAAGTTACCCCAAGGGGCTCTGGAACCTAATAAAGCGTTTACGTTGTTCGATATGAAAAAGTTTCAGGTAAAGTTATAAATGGCATGTTTATTTAATGTCTGGTTTATTCTGGTTTAATAATTCTATTTTTAATATAGAAGAGTATATCTAGCTTTCCTTACACCTTTTACTTTTAATAAATTGGTTTTGCCATAAATGGTATTAAATAATATGGAAATATATTTTGTCCAATCATTAAAGACAGGTTTTATGTATTACAAGGTCTTAATTAAAATTTATTAATTAAAGATCCTTTCATTTAATAAATATTATTTTTGGAATCCTTTCCTGGTTTTAATATTAATTTCACTTTTATTTAATTTAACTAAAACTCAGAGGGAATACAAATTATAAAAAATATGAATTTTGGAATTTCTTAGGCTATTAAATAGAAAGATAGAAAAATCATAATTCTACTACCATTCTCCTTTTTCCAATTAGATAAATCTTTGTGTCTTACTCTGGTGCTGCTAACGTCCTTCTAATTGGTATTTCTCTCTCTCTCTCTCTCTCGCTCTTTTTCAGAGCGATTCTCATAAGATACTATCTCAATTTCCACGTTCGTAATCGAATCCAAATACTTAATACTCACGTTATTATGACCTATCGATGACTTAATCTCAAACGAAAACTATTCCAATCCTACCGACTGCGCAAGCTGGGTTTATAGCGAAGGCAGAAGAATATTGAGCTTAAGATTTGCTGATGATACGAATTTGATTGCTGCTTCGCAGATACTAATGTGTGAGACTCCTGGCTCCTAACTACTGAAGGATCTCCTTTTTCCAATCAGATAAATCTTTGTATCTTACTCTGTTCCTGCTGATGTGCTGCTAATTGGTCTTTCTTCTCTCTATCTTTCACAGCGATTCTAATCAAATTCTGTTTAAACTTCCAAATACGTAGTATCCTAATAATTTACTTCATTACGATCTATCGAGGAAGAATAAACCTCAACCAAAAACTACGTAGATCCTACCGACTGCGCCAGTTACGTTTATATCCGAGGCAGAAAAATATTGATCTAAGGATTTGCTGATAATACGAATTTAATTCCTGCTTCGCATACACTAATGTAATACTTCAGACTAAGAAACCTAACTACTTCTAGCTCGTAAATACTGGAGAATCTCCTTTTTCCCTTTAGATAAATCTTTGTATTTCACTCTGTTGCTGCTGACATGCTGCTAATGATTCTCTCACTCTCTTTCTTTCTATCTGATCTTCAACATTCGTAATGGAAACCAAACCAATGATGCGTAAATCTATACCAAAAACTAGCCCGATCCTACTGACTGCTCCAGTTAGATTTATATAAGAGGCAGAAGAATACTGAGCCTAAAATTTTGCTGATGATACAAATTTGATTGCTGTCATTAATGTATCAGATAAAAAGTAGCATTTTGCAGAATATTAGTGCTAACACCTTAAAACTCTTAAAAGCCATAATTTTCAAAAAATTTTATATTTTTTTATTATCTTATAGACAAATGTGCACAACGAACTAAAACGAGCGTACCCAAATCGAAGAAGACTGGAAAATCAGTGCCTTAGCGCAATCGCATTTGTAAAAAACGAAACGGAAATGCTTAAGAATCCCATATGGATGATCATCATCAATATGGTGGCCATTGACATGCTCAAATCTCAAATTCCAATTGGTAAGTTGTTTTAGATAATAATTTAATAAAAATTTTAACATAATTATATTAATTTTTAGATACAGTGGCAAACGTTAAATCCAGAGTACCAGCGCCCGTTCCTATAGTCGATGAAGATAACTATTCAGTATGCACGTCAAAGAATGGTAGACAATCCAATGAAAATGCTCAAATCAATTCAAATGATAGTATAGAAGGCAGCTTAAGTAGTTTGTTAGTTAATACTCGAGAAAAACAAATGCACAACTCTCCACCTGAACTACCACCAAGGACTAAAATGGAGCCAAGCAATATTCCACCGGTAAACTAGACTTTACATGTAACAGTTATATTTTATCTGCTTTATAATTTGGTGCTATTTTCAGGAAGACTACGATTTATTTAAGGGTCAGCCACCATCAAGCTCTATTAGAAGAATCCCTTCAACGAAGCATAAAAATAAAGTAAAGAAAATTAAAAAACAACCAGGTACAAAACGCATAATTAGTAAAATACTTATTAATTTTATTCAATAATTATTTATTCTTAGATGATCCTTATTATTGCGGCATGCGTGCCCGTATACCCAACTTTGTGGCAAAACTGACAGGAAAAAAGCACCATCAACCAAACTGTAACAAGTATCAACAACAGCAGCAGCAACAGCAGCAACAATTGCTACAGCAACAACAAGCTCAGCACCTTGCCCAGCAACATTTGCTGCAGCAGCAGCAGCAGCAACAAATCTACGGATATCATCAGCAGTACGAGCGCCAGCATCAATATTATAATACTTCGGCAATGGAACAGCATTTACGACGAGTGTCTCAAGTCAAGCAGCCTAACTTGGTCACTCAACAAGCTTTATGGAATGCTAGAAGTTTGGATAGCGGATTAGGTAATTGCCCGTTCGACTACTAAAAAGGGATTATAAAGTTTTTTAATTGAGTTTTCTAAATTGCTTGTGTGAGACGGTCTTAAAGTTTAATTGAATAGGTTTTTCTTAGGTGCTTGATAAAATCAATGTACTACATCTGTGTAAAATATTTTTTGTACTTAGATTCAGTTATTTCACAAGCTCTGGATTTACTATATTCAGTTTTGGCTTGCAGGTAATTGATTATTTCTAATCTTAAGTTGCTTCTAGGAAGTATATTTGATATCATTCCAAATATCTGCTTCTTTTATCATCAGGGCGAAGTCTGAGTTGTAGGTGATATATTTGAAGATAATGTCTCAATGTCTGAACCTTGGAGTCTCACAGTTAATCGGAGTAAATACCTCAGGTCAGTCTTCACTGTCATATCCGTTGTATTCTTCTATTGGAGAAGAATACACTCAGGTTAAGCAATGTTTAGGCTTGATATTTTTCTGATCATCTTCTGGCTTCATTTTTAACGCGAAATCTAAGGTTAAAGGAGTTGTAGATGATCTGGATGCAGATAATGGCTTTGAGGAACATCAGTTTGTCCTTTGTCCAGGTGTATGTATCGTTACGTCGTACTGGGTTATGTTAGTCTTCTCTCAATGCTTGGCAGTTACATTCCAAGAGATGTGAGTGGAGCAACTCTTCTATTAAAAAAAGCAATTATTAGATAAAATAAGAATATTTTCAAATTGATTGATTATCATAAGATTTCTATTTTGATTAACGACTTTTTCAGATACTGCTGGATCGTCACAGTCTCCATACAACAACTATACAATGTTTTATAGATTTCAAGCTCAACCTTCAAGGGGTTATATTCCCGTTCCTCCCGGAACGGTTTACATAGGAGAATGGGATTAAAAAAGATATATTATTTCTATATAACTTTCTAGCGAAAAAAAGGAATCATTATTTACTTATATGCTGGTAATGTACTCATTATAGATTATTTGTTTAGTATACTTATGTACTGATGTAAGTTATAAGATTATCTTACTTTATTGGACCTAGTTACCCTTAATTTTGTATTTTATTAAGATCTTACTATTTTTTAAGTGTTATATTGTATTTATGTATAAAGTCTTTCGAAAGGTGCTTAGGTTAATACACTTTTTGTATAAAATGTAACTGTATATAAAAATTAATAGTTTTGAATGCAAATAAAATATTTAATTATTTACTGTTTGATTTTTTATATGAACAATTCCCTGTTATAAAATATTATAAGGCAATTAGATTTTGTGTGGAATTATGGCACTCAGTATAAAACTGGGTTTTATTCAAAAAATATTGGGCAAAAAACGATTCACATATATGAAATTATTCCCTAAAAAATGGTTTTTCTCTGAGTAAAAACTGCATTTAAGTACTTCGACTAGAAAATGTGTTAGATAAATACCTCGAAGCTAATATGAATCTGTTTAGTCCAATATTTACCATCGGAACAAGCTTTTAAGTGGAGTTCATTTGAAAAATTACAAACTATATCTTAATAGTAAATGGAAGTCCAAGAATAAGGAAACAATTCTAAGTTCGAAAATGGTTGAATTTCGTACAAGAATTAGGGACATATCTTAAGTAACTTAAATTCCGAACTCAAAATCCTTTGTACTAGAATTGCATTTTTTCTTGCATATTTTACCGAAAGGTATCACTTAAGATTCAGCTAATAAGCGTCCATAACAATTTACCTAGTCAAAAGACTTTGCCAACTCAATGGACAGTAATATTATGGTCCGCCAGTAAGCCAATACGAAGTCTCAAAACTTTATGAGAAATTGATTCATTGTATTCAGTATTGATGGAGTTTCTCTTAACATTTTGACCCTTCTGGATCCTATATTATATGTCACATATTTTCTTTCTTGATTCTATTTGTCGTCAATGTACTCAAATTCTTGAAGTTGAGAGACTATTTATTCGTAAGTTAGTAAGTGTTATTCTGAGTTTTAGCATATTTGACTTTTGGATATTTTCGTTTGTATTTCAATTTCTCAGTTAAAAATATTTATAACAAGCTGAATAGTGCTTAAATTTTAAAATTTTACTTTTTTTAGGAAATTTGACTTGTGAAATTGTACTTATCGTACGTAATAAGCACAATTTCAATATTTCTTCATCTCCACCTAAATTAGATATTCTTACAGACTAATTTATCTTGAAATATTATTTTTAACATAGTTTAGATCAGTTTATACCAGAAGAATTATGATTCGTCTTATCACTGAGATCTGAGATTATTCAGCATAAACTTTTACCATTTTTTTCAAATTGTCTCAATGTTATATTGGACCTAAAATTCCCGGAAGAATCTTAACCAGTTAGGCATTATTATTCTTTAACCATTAATCTACTATTATAACAATCCTAAAATAAACTGTTTCTAGAGGAACAGGAACTCAAATCTCTTAGAATAAAACTGCCAGATATCCTGAATTGAGTGAGAGATTTACTTGAGGTACTCACTTCGCAAATCAAACAGGGATGCATAACTTAAACACCAAACTGGTCTTCATGAAAGCCTTCGATAAAAGCAAAAATTTCTATGACTATATCTCATCAATCATCTATAATGAAGTATGATTAATCAGTGTCAAGAAATAGCTTAATTTAAAAAAAAAGCATTTTTCGCATGTATAATCTTATGACTTTAGTTTAAAATGAGGGACTTTTTACGGCAGCTCGTAAGGAATATATTATTTAAACTGAAGAGCAAATTAGCGATGATGCGATCAAGTTCTGGACTTATATAAACTCTAAACACTCCATTTTTAGTCACATCTCTAATACCATGACGTTCAATAACGCTCAGATTGACTCCGCAACAGAAAGTGTAATTGCAGTCAAAGCTTTTAATACAAAAAGTAACTCAAACACAAACAATCATATTGATAAGTCCAGAACAATTTATCCTACTATGGACGTTCAATATTTTTTAAAAGATGAAGTTTTCGCAATTTAAAATCTGCTTTTCTTTTAAGATATTGCGAGACTGTTCGTTCCAAGATACTTACTTTTCTTTTCAATATCCATTTGTTAATTTAATATTCTTCAAATATTATTAAAATTTGGAAGCACTTAAGAGTAAGTCCTATTAACATAAAATCTGGCAAGATGAATGTCACCAGTTATAGAACGGTAATAATTATTAACATTTTTGCTTGGATGTTCTGGTTCATAATAGAATGATTCATCTAGTAAAAAATAAGATTTCCCCTTATCAACATGCCTTTCTCAATATAAGGACTCATATATAAGGACCTATCTAAAGCCTTTGATAAATTGGATCATAATAATTTGTTGGTTAAACTTAAGTCAATTGATTTTTTTCTCTAAGAATCTCCTTAAATTTCTGAATTCATAGCTTTCAAGACGATCTCAAACATTACATGTGTAAATGATGTTTTTTTAAGCGACTATCTCTCAGCCAGCATCAGGAGTTCCTTGGTTCCCTATAGTTCGACATCTTTATTGATAATGTGTGTGGAACAGTTAATTCAATGGTGTTATTGTATGCTGATGACCTGAAACGTCTCCTCCACATTAACTATTGCGACGACCGTCTTTCCTTTTAAGAAGATACAAACAATGTGAAAATGAGCATCGGTAACTGTCACGTAGTTTCTCTTTCATCAAAAACTAATCCAATTCTTTTTAACTACTCTATAAAGTACGTAGCGCTAACTAAGATCTAACTCTTTTCGTGACTTTAACATAATCTTTAATTCTAACACTCGCAAAGGTATATTACGAAACAATAACGACTGACTTAATAGCTTATACTCTCCGTATTATTGCCAGACTGTTTCAAAGATAGAGACACTAAAAACACTATTCTTTTCATTTGTTAGATCGAAATTAGAGTATGCTTTAGTTGTCTGGTCTACGGAGTATACGGGGTGTTTGAAAAATAGACGGAGATATTTCAATGGGTGATTCCTTGTAAAAAAATATGAGAAAAAGTTTTTATAAACATGGGTCCGGAAATGCACAGTTTTCAAGATACAGGGTGATAAATTTTTTTTAAATATTAATTTTTTATTAATATTAAACAAAATATTTACTAAGTATAGCCCTAATTAGTTTAAAATATAAGGTCCAGTGGCGTCCCGGGGGACATCTTAGCAAATATGATTGGCAAAAAATGTACGCCACTACCTTTTTTTCAATTTTAATATTTGTTGTTTGATTAAGCATTTAAAAATACAACTTTTTTGCCTCTTGTATTTTTTTTCGTATCTCACTTCCGGGAGTCCCACGTCCCCCGGGACGCCACTGGACCTTATATTTTAAACTAATTAGGGCTAAATTAGCCTCCTAATATAACAAGTAATACTGCCAAATTTCAAAAGAATCGAATAAATGTTTTGTTTAATATTAATAAAAAATTATATTTAAAAAAAAATTATCATTCTGTATCTTGAAAACTGTGCATTTTCGGACCCATGTTTATAGAACTTTTTCTCATATTTTTTTACAAGGAATCACCCATTGAAATATCTCCGTCTATTTTCCGAACACCCTGTATAACAGTAACATTATGTTTATCCACCCCGGAAAAGCTATTTTTTCTTATAATTCAAGGCGAAGCTATTTTTCGCAAATATTTTTGTTTAACCTATAAAACAAAAAGTTGACTCTACTCTTCTGAATAATATAAATTTCCTGGTTCATTAGTTAGTCATAATTACACCGTTGATCAGACACCCGAATTTCGAAAATTAAAAAACCTTTTAACTTCAACATATCTTGCCTATTCCGTAAGACAATTAGCAGTTGAATTTTCATTTTTCCCTTATCTTTACTATTCCTTGTGACAACTTTTTTTAAACCGTGTCCTGATATGTCATATGTTGCTATAGAGTAATTTTTTTTGGTACCTTTTATTATTGTATGTAAGTAATTTCAAATCTACTTTTTTCTGTTTTTTTTTTGGCTTTTTTGAATTGAATTTTATAGAATGTACGTTTTTTCCTGCTTTGTAAGTGGGGTTTATCTCTAAAGCTTGTAGTCCATAAAAAATAAATAACAAATATTTCTTAACTAGAAATAATAAGAGTAGAGTTGCACCATCATTTTTGGTTCGTATTGACCAGACATATGTGCTGCCAAATATATTGGTCTGAAGACTGATCTAGGACACTCAGAATTGTGATCCAAGTGCATCAGTTGTCTTCAAAGTTTAAAAATTTAATTATTTGTGAATATGTTTTCTAATTTAAGCTTTTTTCATAGAATCCATAATCAACATTACAGAAAAATCCTATGACGTACAGCATAATAATGTGTTTTGATGTGCTATGACATAAATTAAAATTGATAAGTAATAGCGTTAGAAGCTAAATAAAATTTGCTGACTCAATTAAAAAACAATGATTTAAGGTTAACATTATAAAACATGTTATCACATGTTAATGTATATATCAATAATATTACTTATTGCATTAAGTTCAATGTACGTTTTCTGTTTTATAGTCTTAGGAATCTTCCTACAATTATAAATGTTATTACTTTTAACAATTTAAAAATAAAAAAGTATTGCTATATTTAAAGCAGATATCTTTTTGCGTGCAAATAGTTGATTTGGAGGCGCGTATATTATTATAATAATGTTATTTATGATCAGTTTTATATATATTTATTATTGTTTTGTTATTTGATAAAAGTTCTATTGTCTTATATTTGCAATATCTTGTTTTGCAGGAAATTTTCCACAAATCATTAGTTTTATTGTTTTTAATATTGTGGTTTTATTTGCATTATTAAAATATACGTAAATGCTTAACTTCTTAGAAATTTTAGGTACATTGGCAACATCGGATAAAATGTATATGTAAATTCAATGGTCTCCACTTGAGCCATGAATGAATTTCTGTTAAACTGTCACGACTATTTTATTAACGTTGCTACAATGAGAAATTACTTTATCATGTTTTATAAGACATTTTAAAAATATTAGTGTATTGTATCATTGAGTTACGCAGAAAAGTGGACAATTTAGATCATATTTATCCTTACATTAACTAACTGTTTACTCATAATGAACTTTCGATTTTAGGCACGTTCTCAAATCAATTGGTATGGATTTGTATAGCATGCGAAAAATCATTAGTTGTAACCCGATTTGTTTTTTTAATGTACCAAGTTCTTACATATAACATAAAAATGATTAACGATTAAAATGTGCGCCACTGTAAAATCAAACAAAAATGCCGAAATCACCGAAGAATTAATGCTATAATTTAAAAATTTTTCTTATTTTATTGTTAAAAGCATTTCATTATAAATGTTATTCAGAAAAAATAATAATTATATGCGTTTTATTACATTCTTATGTAATTTTCTACATTACACGTGCGCTTAGTGCATTTCTAATATTGAATTATGGGTTATCACCATAATTCTTAAAAATCTAGAAATTAGCAATTTTACAAATCGAATTTCAAGTCATTTTTAACTATCGACTAAGCAAACTTTTATCTTCATAGAATATTAAGATATTACGCTTCATTAAAAATTAATATAAGTCGATCTTTGGAGTCACTTAATAAACTGTAATTGTCCGTCTTAAGAATAATTCTCTTTATTGGTTGATTATTGGCCACTGATAAACGTTTATCTTCTTTAGTAACGTCAGGTATAGTCTTTCCAATATCAATGGATTTTTTTATTTTAGATAAAGTATTTCATAAGAAGATACTGATCCTAATCACACATTGAATGGATTATTAGTAAGTGTGTAATTATTCCGGATGTTTTAAATATGAGAAATACAATTTGCAACGATACTCTTGAAATATTCTTTATGTAAATATTTTTATTTCTTCAGAATCGCCAAAGGTCGACGATAAATGCCCTTATCTTGGAACCAATAATATATCTATGACGATCGACTAGGAAAATGATATTGATGATTCATCTCCAAAGTTAGTTAGCGTCAATAAGAGTGAAAAAACAATGATGAAGATAATGTTCTTAATAATGATGACGAATAGAACTAGCCTTTACAACTAATATTTAGACTTTCCTTAGAATCTCCTAAGCTTCAGCATTTTATTATGTAACACCCTATCTGCATACATTTGTAATTCCTTTTTTTATAAAGGGATTATCTTTTTTTTTTGATTTAGTTAATGCAGGTTTACAATGGTGAATATCTCCATCTAAAACACAACCCAGTAACTAGGATGAGAAGAATGGTGATAATGATAGTTATATTAACAGTAATGTGGATAACGACAATGATGAAAGTACTACCAACTCAGTTTATATTTAGACCTAATGGACTCTATATATGTACCATGAGTTTTATAGTAAACCTTTGTAAGTTATATTCCTGTATATTCCTGAAGGGATTTACTTTTATTTGATTAAGGCCATATTGATTGACCAAATTTGTGAATGATCCAGTGTACCCCTCGCAAAGGAAGAAATACGTCACAGTAAGCACCATCTAATTTGATAATGGTCTTGAGTACCATATCCTAAAAAAGTTCAATATTAGGTACCGAATAATTTAAATAGCTTGAAATAGTTTTAGTATCTGATAGAACTGCAACGTATCGATCTTCCGAAAATTTAATACTTACCTGGTGTTCAAACATTGTTTGTTTTTTGGCCAAACATGCTCTTACAAGCAACGATGCGTGAGGAAGTGCATTACTGTGATGCAAAAACCATAAACTGTTTTTCCACAATTCTGTACTTTTTATTCGTATTCTTTCTCCCATAATTTCAAGGTAATACCCTTTAATGCACGACCCTGTGGTAAGAAGTCTTGATGCACTACCCTTAATCAGTTAAAGAAACCAATTAACAAAACCTAGGCATTTGATCGAAATTAAGTTGTTTTTTGGTGGACTTTTTTATTGAACTTTGCTGACACACATTTAATACTTAATACATTTGAAAAAATTTCGTAAGATATGCTAATCAATGCTAACATCCTCAGCAAATTCTTTAATATGACGATTTTCTTTCCTGTTTCAACCTTCTGATCAGTTGTTGATATTGTCATTCGCATCTTCTTGGCCATCTTGGAAAAGTTTGTCCAACTTATAAATACTTTTTTTTACTTAGAGTTAACTCGTTTTATACTACTGTCAATGGTTTTATTGGACGTTCATAGATCTTAAAACTATAGAGTATTTGTTAGTTGAATGTTTTCAAAGAAATGTGATAAAGCCTGAACAAAATAGTAGTTATAAAAGTGAAAATAGAAATGAGAATGGGTATTGACAAGCGTTACAAATATCTAGATATGAAGCAGGTGCGAAAAGTGGACCATCAAGCAATGAAGAAAGAACTAACTACCAGGCTCATTAAAAGGGTGAGACAGATATTATTAACCTATCTTAACAGCAAAAATATATTCAAAGTATTGAACACATATACTTGCTCCGTATTTGGTTACCGTTTGGATATAATCGACAGCAGTAAGACTGATATCGAGAGCTTACAAACTCTTCTGACAAAACATCATCCTCGCTGTGCAGTGTAGCGAACAACGCTACCTAGACATCTTGAAGGAAGAGGACTCACGGAAAGAGAGAGGACAGCTGGATGGCTAAATAGCCAGTCTGCGATAATACTTTCAGAAATAGGTACAGACTACTTTGTTGCATCGTGCAATATGCCAGGTAGACCACGCAACATCTCTGCGATTTAGTGAAGAAGCAGGATCCAGTCGACAGTATCACATCGAATTACTGGCTGACGTCAGGAAAGGTATTTCCAGAAACACAGAGACTCTAAAAAGAAATTACTTGGAGTACATCATTATGGACCGATCTGTACAGAGTACAATAGACATATAACACTCGACTAGAGGTTGAAAGGCATTGCTTTGCGACAGAGATAATGAGAGGCGTGATTTAGTGCGGAAGATACTGCATCAAGAACTGGCAAAGCGCCTAAAACTCTTATAGGAGGAGAATCTTCACTACTATGAGTAAATCTCTAAGTTTGTCCCCGAAAACAACAACTATAAGCTATACTTTGATCGCAGCGTTCTAACAGACCAGCGTGTGATGCATAATAGACCAGACCTCATTCTTGTAGAAAATAATGCTAGACAAACAACTCTTGTCGACGTAGCAGTACCAAATAGCAGCAATCTAATTGATAAACACAATGATAAGATAGCAAGTACGGAAATTTGGAAATGCAAATAAAGAGACAGTGGAAGATAGAAAAGGTCCAAACGGTCCCAATTATTATTTTGATAAAAAGGTGCTATCCCGAAAAAAGAGTAAAAGAATGATAGCAATAAAGAGGATGGTGATGCTGAAAGTAATGATGACGATGATTATATTAACATAACTCGTCCAATTTATTTGTATTTTTCATAAATAAGGCTATAATTCTTTAAACTATATTTCTTATTTTTCAATCATTAAAATATCGGTTTATACTTCAGAAGCTTGTGAGAATTTCAGTTTTAGTAATGTAGTCAGAATAAAATAATAAATGATACAGAATCGTAGTAGCATTGATTGAATATTTGGGTATTTAATTTCTTAAATGTTGAATCAACGGTAGTAGTATAGTAATAAACAGTGAATGTTAGTAGCAAGCCTTTGAAGCTAGAGAGACAGTAAGAAGAATTTTCTAGGTGCCTTGTCCTGAAGAAACTAACATGCAGAAATACTGACAATGATAATGTTAAGACTCACGTAATCACGTTTTTTAGGATTTAGTTAGTTCACGTTATTTAGTAGCTATTAAAATGGTATTACTTACTTAGTCTAAAAAGGTTTAAAACATCATTGAATACTTAGTTTCAATATTATTTCTAAAGTTCTTTTAACGAATTTGATAAGATTTTGAATCTTATATACCATCTAATCAAATCCAACTCCCCCTCCAAAAACAATAATATACTATATACGAGAATAATAATAATGCCAATGTAGAGAAAAGTAAGTAAAACATGATGATGACAGTGATGATTAAAATAGTACCAACTTTTATAAACCTAATATTTTTACACAAATCAAATTATGAAAAAAATATGCACCTCCCTCCAAAAATTTATATTGTATTAGTTATATAAAGAGTGAATCGAATGATAATAATAATGATGATGATGATGATGATAATATTTAAACTAACCTAACCAAATAATATTTATTATTAATTACATTACACTAAAATCGGGAGCTTTCATCCCAAAACCAATAAAACATAAGACCCTCTTATACCTAATAACCGCAGCTTTCTCTCTTACTCGGACACTTACACAACGAACTGGACTGACTATAGAGATAATTGCACATTTAAGCGGGGATTTTTGAAAAATGCTCTTCAGTCTCCACCAACATCTTGAGATAAAATGTTTAATAGCAGAACGTTTGTCTTTGGGGCATTCGTTTTGGTGTGTTTGGCGTACTGTCTTCCTTGCGTGGACAGTCGCGTGATCAGGAAGAGGGATGTGAACTTAGACACTTTGGAGTTGGTTCACGTGGTAAGTACAAGATTTTATTAATTTCCGGATATAATATAAATAAAAAAATATAATATAAAAGTATGACCTATTAGTAAATCAAAATCTGGCCAAGATTTTCTCAGAATAATATAGTCTTAAATTGGAATATGATCAATGTTTAAATATAATTTATATTTTTATTTTAATATTTTTTTAATTGTGTTGCTAAAAAATTGTAACTACATAATCCGTAAGTGTTTTTTCTGCCTCTTTTATTTATTTTAATACAAATTTTAAAAAAATCTAGATTTTCTATAAATCTTAAGTTTTTTTATTTATGATTGGGTTAATCTATAGGAAATAAATATATTTAGTGTAATTCAATGTTCAATTCAAAGCACAGAAATTTCGCTAATTTCTTTAGTGTAAGTTTCAATTGTCCGCTCAAAAAAAAATCTTTTGTCGAAAAATATTTCCGAGGATTTGATTTTTGATTGTTGTGCTTATAATTTTCAAAATTATTTCGAATTTTTAAGTAAATTTATTTTGTTTTTCTTAGTCGTTTTTTTGGTATAGGAATATTAAAAATTCTACTTTTATCGGTAAAAGAAAATCTGAATAAAAACTACTTAGATTAAATCTTGTATACATTTTTTAAAAAAAATATATATTGACCAAAAAAGACTAATGCAATATATAATATAATATCTTTCTTATCTAAATGTAATTACTTCATTTATAAAGAATAAAGTGGATATAAAAAATATATATTTACGTATTAAATTTATTATTTAAATTTTCGAAAATAAAAACATTTTTAGAATGACGTTAATAACCATTGCCAGTGAATGAATACGGTATTTATTTAGCAATAATGCTATATAAAAATAACTATAAATAAGGAAGTAAATAACTAGATAATGGCAAAAACAGGTACTATAATATCAAGTATGAAAAGAAATATGATTAAAACTGTTTAAATAGAACGTAAGCTAAGGATAAAATTGTAAACATGAAATACTAAATCTAAAGCTTAAAACACACAAAATATGCCCTTACTTAAATAAATTTCCTCATAAGGCTTTTAAACTGGTTTTAATTATCACGCCTTAATAATCACAGATTATTTGTTAAAACAAATTAAGCCTGTATATAACACTGAATTAATGTTGCATCTATCTACTAGTAAGAAGTCTGTACGGTGTTTAGTTTCGCAATTATGAATAGCTCCAAGACTATCAACTTATCACAGATACAGTTAGGTAACTTACAGTCTATGTTGAACTATACTGTAAGTGATGAAGTGCAAGTGTTGAAAAGAAGCATTTCCCACTCTTGCAATAAATCTAACTTTCTTAGAAAATTTTCGCATTATGTAGTCGGCACTTTTAGTCATAAGCTCTAAAATTTAGGTTTTTATTTAAAATAGTACCCAAATATTTAATATCTTTATCTTATAACAAATACTTTCCCTATTCACGGTATTGCCCATATTATCGATATTGCCCATATTAATTTTTAATTTTGTTTCTTTTTAACTAAAAAATATGTCTTTTTAACTTTTTAGAAAAAAAGTTGAAAGAAAAAACAGCATAGGTTATCTTAAATCTAAAATTGCAGTTTTTATTTCCTCTTTTTTTACTTCAATTTATAGTAGTACCCACTTACTTGAATAAAAATTTAAAAGAAAAACGGTGCAAGGCTCTTTAAGTTATACTTTTTTTTTATCTTAACAAACCTACAAAACCTTTTTGATATAAAATGATCTTTTTTTATATTATATTTATGCTCAATTCATAGCAAAAAAAAATTTGTCGCAAATTTTAAAATTGTTTAACTGTTATTGGAATTTTTAGTTAAGGAAGGCCTGTAAGTAATTTTCTTATAATTTCTAACTGATGGAATTCTATGAAGATTTTTATTGAAATAACAATTAAATTCATTGCAAAAAAAAATCCAAAATATTGGAATTCTTAGTAGGTGCATAATTTATGTGAAGATGATGACGTAAAAAAATTCTATGAAAATCCTGAAAAACATGAACTAAATTCAATAAAGAGAGAAACAATGACGCCAATGAGGCCAATGCCATTTCAAACAATTTCCAAAACTGGAGCACTTGTAGTCCTCCAGGCATTGCAAATCAATTTTTAACCTTCTAAAAATTGAGGAATTTTAAATTTTAATCCAGGCATCGTTTTTTTTTATGTCTTATAGGATTTTGTTTTATGTTTTCCAGGAATCAGGGATATTTTAACACTTTTGTTTCTGCAAATAAGTTTTCTGCAGACAGACGCTTACTTTTAAATGAACCAACCTAAATATCATTGCAATCACAATTTTGTTAGCCATTACATGTATATTTATGTATTTTAATTGTTAGAAGTTAAGGTGAAGTGGATTTCTCTGTGTTTAGAGTGATCTGAGTTTCTCTGAATTTGCTCTGTGATACTAGGATGAAATAATTTTTTTTAGCTATTAAAAACGATTTTCTAGTTAGGACTTAAAATGTCTATCTGTGTCTATGCATTTCCTCTTGAGATTGAAACTATTAAATATTATACTAGAAAAATTTATTAATGCATCCTACAGCTAGAGTATTCTCTAAGCACAAAGGATGGAGGAATTTTTACCGAAGAACTATTTTAAAAATATTTATTTATAAATGTTTTTATTTTATTGAAATATATACAGTGGTCATGAAAAAATAGATTCAAGGATCAGTTAGCTTTAAAAATAATTTAAGAAAATCACATTTCTGGGTAATTTTTGGAAAAATCAATCTGTTGCACAAATAAAAATTATTCAATTTTCTATACTGCCTGAAAAAATTTGTTTAGGATTTTTTGCTTCATGAAAGAAAATCAAATCACAGTTTTAAGCAAAATAAGAGCTTTATTAAAAGGTTCTATAAGGACTCATTCTGAAACCTTAAATTCAGTATTTTAAATGTGACATTTAAAAATCGTAATAGTCATCTGAAATTATTTTTCCCAGTCTACTTAAGTTTTAATATACAGGTTGGGGAATCGATCACGCATAAAGAGTCGAATATAAGGTGTGCCCTGCTACTCGCCTGCTACGTCATTATCTTTCGATCCCACGTTATTAAGCGTCTTACTTAATTAACTAACTATATTACTTGCAATAGGATTTCGTAACATATTACGCGAAATTCAGCAATTCCTAAAATATTTTTCTGATGCAGATTTTACATACATCATTGTTCAACCCACATAGAATCGTAATCTCATAATTTTTATTATGACGTTTATTTCAGATTCAAATAGAAGCATTATTTGCAAAATTAACATTTGAATTGGAATATTCAACAATTTTCTCTCCGAACTCCTCTAAATTTGTTATCCTACTAAATTCATGTTGGTAAATGGTTTCTTTAAGACTTCAAAAATAAAACTTATGAGGATAAATCTGAAGCTATAGAAGGCTATTTTACTATAATCGCATTATGAGCAGGACAATAATTATAATTATAATATATTATTCTTGATAAAAATACGATCGGCCTATTTTTAACTACGTCTACATCAGGAGAGATTTTAGGTGCAGGAAGAACTTTAAAGCAATTCTACGTATTTTAAGGCGTTTAAAGTAGCATCAATAAAAAATGACCCTATAATATCGTCGCCCAAAATACCAGCAAAAACATTCAATTTTTGAGGAAAATGATTACGGAATTGAAATCGCTTATTTGTCAAGGGGTGTGTGAAAATTCATTTCTATATAACGAAAAAGATTCATCTAAAAAGAGAATTTTTTGTAAAAAATTGTTTAAATGTATTTGAAAAAAATCCCTACATTGTACTGACTAATTGTCCAAAAAACCATTTAAAATTCAACAGTGCAGCGTTCAGTCAGGCAGGAAAAAAAAGAGATATGCTGATATTAACATTTTTATTGTATAATAGTTTCATTGCGTAATCTTCAATTCCCCAACCTGTATAAATATTATGAAAACTAAATAGCTAAATATCGCATATTTGTGTAAGTGTGAATTTTTATTTTATTTCATTAAAAAGTTAATTGTTATTAAATCCAACCTTTTTAAATAAAAAAAAATATTTTGCAGGTATATTAATTTAAATTTTTGGCTTCATAAAACTACTATTTTAAAATATATTTTTTAATTTTAGGTATTTAGGCATGGAGACCGTACACCGGACAGAAGTGCATTATACAAAAATGACCCGTACATCAACGTGACGTATTATCCTATTGGCAATGGACAACTAACAAATGTAAGTAAAAAATATTTGAGTATTATAATAAATCATTTAAATAAAAAAGAAATTGAAAAAAAAAATTCCATGCTTTCTTAGTTTTTAATAGAAGATATAAAACACTTTGTATTTTATATATATTTAAAAAAAACATCTTTAAAGACCATTTAACTATTTATATTTTGTCGTTTTTAAATCGTTCCTTCTTTTAAATTTTATTTATTTACAATTTTGGCAAAACTTACGTAATTTTAGCACATTTTTTTTTTGATAAGCGCCATGCTATCATATTTTTAAATGTCCTTTACTTAATTATTTTAATTACAAGGTTAATGATAAAGGTAAAATGACAATGACCACAGAAAAATTGGCACCAGACTATCATACTATCAGCAAATATAGCCTTAAACTTACAACCTAATTTTAAACGGAATTAACCAATTAAAAGTCAAATTAATAATAAAAGATTATTTTGGTTAATTAATAACTTTAAAAAATATCTTACGCAATTTAATTGATTATAAAGGCTATCGATAAAGCATAAATATTATCTATAGAAAAATTGAAAGTATTATCAGCATATTTACATTAACATTTAAGACGCATGTGGGCCTTTAATAAAAAAAAATGATTTACGTTATATTCTGGCGCTGATGCTATCAAAAACAAAACAAATTAGTCTTCTTTGACAATCTGGTTATTTACTTTAATGGTAGCCATATTTATTTTATTGACAGTAAGTATTTTTATTGACCGTGCGGTTACAATTTTTAATTAGTGATTTCCTAATAATTTTTTGATAAGAAACAACGAAAATATTCATCAATATTTATTTGTTGTGCCATATTTGAAGCAGTCTAAAGTTTAAAGTTTCATAAAATCATCCAGAACGCCTAAAGTAATTATTTGTGTGAATTGCATCTTGAATGCCAAAAACTATAAATCATCTTCAAACTTTTGACTAAGGGCACATAAATGCTTTACATTTCCAACCAGTTTGAATGGTTTCATGGTCAGTTTTATATTCTTAAATCTTCTAGTGTCCTAGATCAGCTATGCATTCTCTTCTCTTTGTTCTTCTTCTTCTTCTTTTTCTTCTTCAGCTTTTTTCGAGATTGGTACCTTGTTACCTCGAGTTCGATTTGTAAACCAGTTTCAATTTCAAACTGCCAATAAGAATCACATCAAAGGTTCCAACAATAAGACTGCAGACTGCTGAAAGAGAAGCATACCATATGCAATAAGATGCATATAGATGTTATATATAGGTTGATTTTCAAATTACTGCCTGCAAATTATGTTTTTTCTGGAACAGTTTATTAAATTAAAAAAAGAAAACAACATTTTATTATCATTCTTTATAATGCTTCAGACTGAGATCAAGATGAATATTTGAGCATTCAACTTTTTCACTTTGATTCTAGATCATTACTTGAAATGGCGAAGTGACGGCAGCAGTATTTAATAATCTGTCCAAAGCCTTTGACTATGTATATCACGAGAATGTTGTTTCAGTTCAGTAAATATGTGCTCAGAGGCAATAGTTCTAAAATTAATTGACTTATATTATACTTAATCTAAGAGAGTTGTAGTTCCTGAATCATATTTCTCTATTTATGACTTGTATCAATAAATTTCATGTCATTGTTATCTTTTATTCTATTTTTCTATAATCTACTTTGGTCCTTAGGCAGGAAAAAGAAAAGAATACAACATTGGCAAACAACTGAGATCGCGTTACTACGAATTCCTCAGTGATGATAAATTTACCCTGGACACAGTTGATGCAAGATGTACAGACTATAACAGAACCAAAATGTCCCTTCAACTAGTCCTGGCCTCCTTGTTTCCTCCCAGGGGACATTTGGTCTGGGAGAACCGGCTCGACTGGCAACCTGTTCCGTTTAACTATTGGCCCGTTCATGAAGATCATGTAAGAATTTCTGTAATTATTTGAGTTTGTAAATTTGAATTTTAAAACGTTTAGGTGCTAGCTGATCCCTTAGAAAACTGCCCGAGATACAACAAACTATTTTGGAACTACCTTAACTCGACCGAAGGTAGAAAACTGTATGAAAATTATACGGAACTTATTGAGTATCTGCAGCATCATACAGGGACACCAATGAATAGTAAAGCTTTTGCTAATTTGTACTTTACTCTAACGACAGAGGTAAGAATCATGGATACTTAAAGCAATTTTTATTAAAGAAATGTTTCAAGTGACATGAGTTGAAACATTTTACCTCTCTTTAATAAATGACCTGCCTAATACCGATGTTCTTTGATGATGATTTCAATACTCAACAATACCATTTTTAGGGGAGTAGAGTAACATGAGTCGATGAGCGTTATAATCAATTATTGTGTCGCAAGTTTTTGTCTTTCTTATATTTTTTTTATTTCCTATTTATGCTTTTTTTATTTTTTAACTACTTTATCACATTTTACTTAATTGATTTGCTCGAAGTACTGGAATCACAATTGAAACCATGCAATAGATTGATAACGAAAACTCTCATTAAATATTATACAAAGTGAGCTAGGAAGCGAATGTTCAATCAAATTTACAAGCGCACTAGATTCATTCAAATGTTAAAATCTAGAGTTTGAAGCAACAAATGTTGAATAATTAAAATTGTACAAGTTTTATTAGACTTCGCTTCTCTATGTATAGAGCCTTTATATTTTATCTTAAATCATTTTCAATGAAATGTGATAATCCCCTAAGCTGTTTAGGGGATTAGTGACAATAAGAGAGAAATTTATTGGGACTGTAGAGCCTCTCTAAAATGAATAACCATTTAAGTGGCCACATTTGGTTATTGGATAGTTTGTTTGGTATCGCCTGATTTTTTTCGTAGATTTGTCTCAGGGTTAAAAATAAATTGATTTTTGATAAATCGTCGAGTGACTTTTTTAGTGTGTCCCTTAACGCTCATTAACTCGGTGATTTTTAGTGAAAAAGCTCATGATAGAGGATTAAATATTCTAAGAATATTACCTTGAATTTTCAACATTTGAAGATTAAAAATCAAGATTAAAAATTGTAAATTTAAAAGGTTGAATAATTTTTATTACTTAATTATTATTTCTTTCTTAATTGGATCTCTTACATTAAATCAAACGTTTCTATAATATGAAAAAAAAAATTCATATTTTTCAGGATTTTCATGTAATTTTTTTTACCTTAAGATTTGCACATAGATTATGTAACAAGAATTCCAATATTTTGACTTTTTCTGTAAGAAATTCAATTCATTCATTAATTTTTTTTTATAGAAATCTTTGGAGAATTCAATCAGTTATAAATTGTCAGAAAATTTCATAGAGACACTCCTGTATTAAAAATTCTATTATTTCGACTTTTTTGTAAAGAAATCAAATTTATTTTAATAGAAGACTTAGAGATTTAAATCAGTTAGTTTTTGTAAGAAAATTCTTTATTGCCTGTACAAAAAATTCCAATATTTTAACTTTTTTTAAAATGAATTCAGATTCTTTTTTAATAGAAATTTTCAGAAAATTCAATCAGTTAGAAATTGTAAGAAAATTTCTTAAATATATTCTTGTACTAAAAATTCCAAAATTTTCACTTTTTCTCGAAGAAATTTAAATTTTTTTTAAAAAGAAACTTTTAGAAAATTGCATGAGTTAGAAATTGTAAGAAAATTCTTTACAGGCACGCCTGTATAAAAAATGTTAATATTTTAACTTTTTTTGTACTGAATTCAAATTCTTTTTTAATAGAAATTTTCAAAAAATTCATTCAGTTAGAAATTGTAAGAAAATTCCTTAAATTCACTCTTGTACTCAAAATTCCAATATTTTCACTTTTTCTGGAGGAAATTTAAATGTTTTTTTAAAAAGAAACCTTTAGAAAATTCCATGAGTTAGAAATTGTAAGAAAATTCCTTACAGGCACTCTTGTACAAAAAATTACAATATTTTATTTTTTTTGTAAGGAATTCAAATGTTTTTTTCATTAGAAGCCTTCAGAAAATGTAATGAGTTAGATATTATAAGAAAATTCCTTACAGGCACTCCTATACAAGAAATTTCAAAATTTTTACTTTTTTTGTAAGAAATTAACATGTTTTTTAAATAGAGACCTTCAGAAAATTAAATGAATGATATTGTAAAAAAAATCCTTACTCCTGTACTAAAAATTCCAATATTGTGAAAAATAATATTACAATATTTTTCAAAATTCAAATGCTTTTTAAAACGAAACCTCTAGGAAACTCAATAAGTTAGAAATTGTAAGAAAATTCTTAACAAGTTCTCCTGTACTAAAGATTCTAATATTTTGACTTCTGTAAGAAATTTACATGTTTTTTGCAATAATAACCTTCAAAAAATTCATTCAGTTAGATATTGAAAGAAAATTCTTTACAGGCATTCCTGTACCAAGAATTCCAATACTTTAGCTTTACAGTAAAACAATTTTTAGGCTCTTTTGTAATAATAAATTGCCTCACCCTATAATCAAATCCCTACGAGATTACCGAAAACTCTATTTATTGTGTAAATAGAGGGCGTTTGTAAAAAAAATTTCTTGTATTGAAATAAATGTTTTTAAACATATATTTTATATTTAATTTAAAAAATTAAAAGGGTAAAAATTGATATTGACAATTGTTGCAAATATGTAGGAAGTGGTGAAAGTAGGCCTCTACTGTATGGAAAAATAACACGTTGCTGGAAAAAACTCATCCATTCAAAGTTAAATTTTTTATTGAATTAGAAAAGTTACATTATTTCTAGGCATAGACCTAGACCCATTTTCTATATTTCCTATACATTTAAAGAAATTTAAAATTAATGTCAAGCATTTCTAATTATTTTTTATATTTCCAGGCATTCCAAGTCATATTTCTTATTCAATAATTGCCGGTAAAAAAAAATTCTGATTTTAAACGTTGAGATAATATATTCTTTCCTTAAGATTAAATGCTTTTTTTTCATCTTTTTCAGGCATTTGCAGTCAATTTTCCATAGTCATTTTTCATAAACTGATTACAAAGCGACATTTTCCTCTAAAATTCCAAAAAAGCACAATAAGCAAAAAGTAGAAATACAAATTAATATGTATATTAATTCACAAATAAATCACCCTAAAATATAAATTTACATATTAATTTCATAAGTATATATTAGGAAGCTATAGCATAATTTATCTTGGGAGAATTTCATGCTTTCATGCGTTCATTAAAATTGATATATTTTGTCAGGACGAAAAATAAGCAAATGGGGAGTAAATATGGCAAATCTTAAGATGTACACGAATATATCACATATAGAACGACTAATAATGAAGTCTTAACTATTTTCTCGAGTCTTATTCATGTTTCATTATTTATTAAAGGCATGCATTTCTAAAACTGGAAATATTTTGTATAAAAAAACATTAAACCTTTATCCAAATAAATACACCTTTTATTTAAATGGAATGAGATTCTATGGAAAATATGATAATCCAATCAGCATTTTTTGCTTCTACGATTTTAATTGCTTAGAATCAGCAATAATGTTTTACTGTGGAATATCTTAGTAGCATTTTGAAAGAAAATACTAAAGATAATTTTCTTCATAAAATAAAGTGTCGTCGACATACCATTTCCCGATTTTTAAGGCAGTTCACCTGTTTTTTCCTGATCTTTAATCGCCATAATTTCAATAATAAACTTAGTTTTTGCAGTCTTTTTTTATTTTTTTATGTTTTAATAATTTTCCAGAAAGAAAACGGTTATGATCATCCAGAATGGGCCAAAGACATTTACCACCACATACAAGATTTGGCAATAAAGGATTACAATGTTAGCACAGCTACTCCGGAGTTAAAGAAATACGTTGTTGGTGAGATATAAAACAATTCAGCTATAAAATAATGGTACTCAGAATTATACTAACAAGTCCTTTCTCTACTTTAGGATTTCTTGTCAAAAAAATCATTGACGACACCTACGCAAAAATCAAAGGAGAATACTACAAAGGCACGAAAATTTTCCTGTATTCCGCCCACGAGTTCAACGTGGCCATTTTGCTGAGATACTTGGACGTTTTCAATTCACACGTGCCCCCTTATGGTAGCTATATCATTGTCGAGGTGCATAACTATAATGGAGTTAGAGGCCTTAAGGTATATTATTTTATATTTCCCCCCTTAAAAAATCACCCTTAAAACACTTTCCGTTTGCAGTTTTTCTATCAAGATTACTCCGGAACTGAACCAAGAAGGCTCAATATCCCCGGATGCGGAGGACAGCTCTGCAAACTGACCAATTTTGTAAATCTTTTCCAGCATATGTTTCCTCAGTCAGAGAAAGAATGTTTTCATTTAGATGATTTATAACGTTATAAAAATTTAAATTAATTGTACGCTTTATATTAAGGCACTTCTTGTCACATTATAAATTATTGAAAAAAAAAATCGATTTACTGAGGTTTAGGCACAGTAATATTTTGCAGTTCCTTAGCGGTAGGCATATGTGTATAAGCTTTTCAGATTATTATTTAAATTTAACATCATATGTTAAATTAGGTGTAAATTGCGAAATAGATTTTAATTTACCATGTTGTGTTTCTTTGGCAACTCTACTTCAGTTAAGAGTAACAGTTTGGCATCAATTGCTATCCAAAGAAAATTCCCGTTTAACATATATATCCTCTTTATAGAACACACCATCTATATTAAATGAAGAATGTCTAAAGATCTTTCAAGGATCTAGCCAAGAGTAATGCAAATATATTACAACCATCTTAACATCAGCCGCGAATACACCAGCAATTATTATTCTGCTGAAGGTGCGATAAGGATCGAGCAAGCTGTGAGCACACCTAGCGACATCTCGGGACGCACGTAGAAAGTTGGCAAATACCTGAAAAGCCCTCGTCGCAAGGAGGCAAGTTCAAGTCTGAATATTGGCGGGAATTTTAAATCGAAATGGCTAGTAGGAAATATATGCAATGTAAAAACACGTGCCTAGTATTCTTACGTCATTCTGTTTAGTGTTTAATAAATCAGTTGACTATTTTTATGTATCGAGGATTTTTATTTCAACCTTAAGCGAACAGAAAGAAATGCTAATTTTTCTGTTGGATGGGTTTAGGGATCAATAAATAAAATTTAAACTAATTGGGCCGAAGTTTTGACGAATACATAATATAGTTATTAATTTGTGATATGTGAACTTTAAAATATTATGTTCCATCCATTTGTCCGTTTCTATTCCGTACCCCTAAATTTTTGTCCAACATTCTGAACTTGAGGAAGCCAATATATAAGTCGAAACATCGCATAAACCTGAACTCTTAGTAAGTAAACTTAGAGACTACGATTTACTAAAAGTTAAAACGGAATAAAAAATAATATATGCGTTACTTAGAATACAAAAATCATCGGAATTAAGGAACAGGTAAACTACTTTGGACAAAATTAAATAATAGGCTTTTTAAAAAAGTACATAATATAATTAACAAATATACATATAAAAAAAATATATTTGTAATTATTTACCTTTGTCAATTACGACTACTTCTACACATTTTAATGAAATATATCAACGTTTTTACATATATCACATTCTAAAAACATAAATTAATTAAATTAGTACCTCACGTATAAAGTGAGTTAGTGATGCATAATGATGTCCGAAATCACCTATCCATCTGAAAAAAAAAATAAAATAAATAAATAATTGTAAGTACTTTTTAGGAATATATATATATTTTATTTAATTCTATGAATATTCCTATTAGCTACAAGAAAATATGTGTTGTTCAGAATCCCTTAAAAGTCATCTTACAATAAGCAGACTACCTAGAGGAGTAGATATATTATCCTGATACATACGAATCCAGAAGCAATTGAATTCCTGAAAGAATAGAACTACTCTTCCAACATTTCCAGAAGGAATAACAGAGGAGTGACAGAAGAGCAAATATACAAAAAGTTTCGTAGGGGATTTTGAAAACATTAAGTCTTTGGAGGAACAGAATGCCTGGAAGAAGAGAAGAATTATTAAGAATCCTTTAAAAGATATTTCTTAGGAAATTTCTGAATTATAGACTGCTCAGAAGAATTCTTCTACTCTCCCAGGCATTCTTAACAGTTTGGCTTTTTCTGAAGGAAGAACTGATCAGTGAGAAAAGAGCAAACAAATAGAAGGATTCATGGGGGATTGAGAAAGTGTTAAGAGCTCTTACGTGGAACAGAACAGAAACCATATAACTTACCAAGATATTTGCTTAATACTGTCATAGTAACAAACCCAGCTAAAACTGAAATTAACTGAATTAGTCCAGCTTCTCTTTTGGGGTGTTGCTGGTGCCACCTTGCCCTTTCTCTAGGAAGTATTTCACAAACCGTCACGTATAATAAAGTACCCCCAGCCAATGCCTAAAACCAGAGAGAAAATATTTAGAAAAAGTCTTATCCTCGTTGGACCATCGACTTGCCTTACCTGTAAAATAGGAATCGAAACGTTTGTGATTTCAGTTGGTAAACGCGATATAAATAACCCAATTACAATTCCTGCTACAGATGATCCAGCGAACACCAAGATGCATACAAGATGTTTACAAAACGTTATAAACTCATTGGAAGTCAACTCCACCCCTAGACAGAATCCAACTACCAACTTGTGTGACGCTATGGCACCAAGAAGTAGCATAACCTAAAACATACTAAATGTATTGTTAAAAAACTATGAATATCACAGATTACCTTTGAAGGAGTTTCTTCTAACCCTACCACTAAGCCCTCCAAAAGACTGTGAATCGATAAAGCTACTAATAGTCCAAGACTTGCAGTTGGAGCGGATTTTTCACAAGTGTCTTGATGCATTTGGTGGCAGAGTTGTGAAGGGGCTTCGTCACAAAATAATACACTGTCAGATTGGGCTCTAAGAGATATTGAGAAATTATTAATTTATATATTTAAGTTCAACTGACATAATTTTTTTAATTTTTTAATATTTTACCTAAAGACATTTGGATTATAAGGAAACGACTTTTCGCCTCGGACTAACGAAGTGGTTTCCCAACATTTACGATCGGTTGCACCATAATTCTTACATGGAGCTGCCGAGTGTCTTCTTGGTAGATTTCCATTCCTAATGTTTAACACATAATATGTTCACCTTATGTCAATAAGGTCAATGAAGTAAATCTCTTATACGCTTACCCTTCAAAAGCAAAATGATGATTGCTCTGTTGTCCATTATGGTGGCTATGTCCAGCAGCTTCTCCATAAAAGAAGTGAACGATTTCATCCATTATGTAAAGAATAAAGAAACCCGCGCAAAACATGAGTTCTGCATATGGTTTATATTCTTTTTTAACCGACTCCTTAACTTCGGGCAGGATGTGCACTAAAGAGGTTGATAGGAGAACTCCTCCTCCAAAGCAGAGAAGTGAAGAGAGGAAGAGTGGCCAACGATTTCGCGAGTGTCTACTGAAACATGCTGGTAAAAGACCTAAAAAGTTTGGTTTTATTTAAAGGTAGAATCTACAAAGGTTTCAAGATATTTTATGCCAGATGACTTAGGTAGAGCACAACTTTGGAACAAATTAAAAATGCTGTTTTTGATATAGATTTAAGATCATTTTATGGTGTCTTAAAGTGCTTGTTAGTTTTTAAGCTGTATATAATTAGGTAGTTTTTAATATAGTGAAAGGTTCCTAAAAGTGTATCATAGATTTTTATTCCTTTAGATATTAAACTTTGTATTTCTTCCTTGATCTTCTAAATGGAAAATTGTCATAAAACTTTTTCCATTGTAAATTCTTGAGGTATAAATACCAATAGAAGATATAATAGTGCCAAATTTGTTTTATTTCGGGACACAACAGAAATTTGGCGAATGTTCCGGAATAGTAGTATACCTGAGATATAAGCCGCTAGGAGCTCGTTCAAGTCTGAACATTGGCGTCACTTTTAAATGAAAATAAATAGTAAGAAATAAATATAGTTTAAATAAGTGTTTCTAGCAGTTTTAAGTTATTGTGATAAGTGTGTACGTATGTAGTAAACTGTGCTATAGATTAGTTGACTAGTTTTGTGTAACGAGCACTTTAATTTACAAGTGAACTTTTCTATAGGGTGGTGAACACAAACATGCCTCAATAAAAGTTATATGGGCTAAAAAGCATATACTTCTTCTAAACCCTTCTAAGTGTATTTTAAAACATTAAACCGCAATTTTAATCATTTTACTGAGCTTGGTCAACTCACGGTTCCAGCTCTGTATATTCTTCTGCTAGCTCTCAAAAAAACACCTACACCTTCTTAATACTAATTAAAGGCCTGATTAAAAACTGAAATTTTTTGGTCGATTTAAGCTAACTCTAGTTAAAATAATTTTTAACTTAATTTGCTAGTGTTTCTAAATTGTTCCCAAAGGTTTTAACTAAATATCCAAATGTCTCTACTTAATTTGGGTTACACTAAAATTCTGCTTTAGTAAATGCCTCTAAGTTATGGTTGAAAATAAAAAAAAATTAAATCACATCGACAGACGTTTAATCATAATTTTGTATTCTAGGAACTTGGGACCAGGCTTTTTATGTTGCATTAGGGCTCGGAAGAAAACCAATTGTTCATCAATGACTCTACATGAATTGTTATTACAGATACCTTAAATAACTCTAACTAGCGTCTTAAATACCTTTAAGTAAAACTAACTTTAGTTAATATAGCTATAAACAAATAGTCTTCTTTAGCAATTGACCAATTTACCCACAAAACACCAACTCAACATGATCTTCAATAGCCTCGGAGTATGTTTTTCTTGTTTGCAGTAATTTGAGTTAATGCAAGTGGTTCTAAATTGATCCCAAATGCCTTTAAGTAAAACCAACTGGATTGCTCTAAATTTCTCTAAGAGACCTTAATGGTCCCTAAATGTAGGTTTTATTTCAGAAAATTGGGTTAATACAAGGTGAACCCAAATGACTGTAAGTAAAAAAAAATAATTTTTTTGTAAGGATTTGAAATAATAAGTATAGAGGATTATACCGTTTGCCATTTCAATTAAGATGTCATGTCTAGTCAAAGTCTGTACTATGCAGTTTTTCGGAAAAAATTGGAAGCGTAGCTTTAATTAATTTTGGAGCTTCATCAGATTTTCCAAATTGCCAAGAACTATATAGAAAATAAACACTTTTAAGATTTTTTATTTCCTAAATTTAACACAATTTTTTTAAATAAATTAGGATTTTTTGGGAAATAGTATAAATGAAAAATGTTAATAGTAATATTTCAAAATGTTCTACACTTGTAAAATAATAATTACTTAAGTTCGTATTATGTGAATTATATTATATTTATCCTTGAATTTCATTGATATGTATTGAAAAAAAAAACGGTTTTCCTATGGGAAATTAAGATTTTTTTCATAATTTGGGATATTTATCGCTGTATAAACACGAAAAATAAATTTAAATGGAATTTTTATTTTAACGATTTCAACAGCTGCGAATACATCAGCGGCGAGCATACCTCGCAATATCTCGGGATACACGTAGTAAGCTGGCGGATATTCCAGAACAGTAATCTACCTAACATATAAGGAGCCCTGGCCGCTAGGAGGCCAGTGCAAATCTGAATATTGGCGCGAATTTTAAATTGAAAGAAATAGTAGCACGTAAATAAGATATGTGCATCATCTCTTTTTGTGTGTCAAGTGTTTTAAGCGAATCTAATCTAAACGAGCAGTAAACATGCTATATTATTAATTTTATTTCTTAAAGCAGTTTTTCCACAAACTATAAGAAAAATGTCATGTTTTCCAGACTATATTATGTCTTTCAAACATTGGAAATATTTTCTTTTTAAATATTTATCTTATTCTACGCATTTCACATCAGTTTTTAGGCGTTTTAAACATCTGTTTTATTTAATTGATAAGTTAAATATAAAATTGACTGCAGCTATTTAATCGATTTTCAAACATGCACCATTTCCTGTATCTTCTTTTAACTTTCCAGACCTCAACTCAATCTATAGTATGTATTAGTTTTAATGGACACCAGTTAATACCGTCTTATGTAATTTTTAGGACACGCACCCATTTTTTTTTAGTAATAATTTGGTGTTTCACTTCGCCATAATCGTGGAATATTTTGTATAAGTACACTTTGTATAAGGTATCTTTTTTAATTTGAGGCAAACAAAAAAATCACTAAAAGTATTTATTCATTTAGCAACTACTTAGATTAAGACCTTTTAGATCTACATAGTAAAACTTCCTTACTCACACGGACTTCACGTTGGGTGCCTTGGAGAAGGGTTTTTAGGTGGATACAATATACACCGACTTCTCTAAGGCCTTTGATAGAGTACACAACATGTTGCTTCATAAGCTTAAGCTGTTTAAGATTGATGGAACTTTGGTTTTCACTTTTCTGTCTACAGTAATTTGGGTCCCATCAGGTGTGCCTAATTAGGGCTCACACCTTGGACCACTGCATGAATGTTTTACTTTTTTACTACTGTTTTACCACCAAACTGGGCAATCAACATTCACGACGCATTTATTAATATTGTCGTTGTCTTATTAGGTTTGTTTTATTTTGCTAATAATTTAATATTGCACTGTTAATTATGATTTATTTATTCTTAAGATATTTAATTGGTAAATTTATATATTTTCTAATTGCCACTGGCCATTAATAAATAAAATAAAATAAAACACCCTTTTTTTGACACCATACTTTATTCTATCAAGGATTTGACATATTTTCTACTCTTTTAGAGAGATTTTTTATGTTTTCCAGGTATGTGACGTAATGTTTACGTCGAGGGATTTAAAAGATTTTTACTTTATGCCTATATTGAAAAAAAAAATTAAAAATATATATACGTCTTTTTTACCATTTACTTCCATATTGGATTTCCCAATTTTAAAAAATAGCTTTTATTCAAATAGGTTCAAAGTAAGTGTGAGTCTCTATTTACTTACCTACCAAAATGCTTCCAACTCCCAAAGTCACCAAAGCAACGAATTTCGATTGCGGCAAATCCATTATTTATATCTTATATATAACCCGGCAAGAGAACCAAACTGATTAAATATCCCTAATATGTATTTAAATACCACATTTGTCAAAAAAATATACTTTTTATATAAAAGTAATTGTCTTATTCTATATACAAATACAAAAATAGGTCATTAGATAAATAATTTTCTATACGGTTTTCATCACAATAAAATTTCTTTAAAATGGTACTTATCGTATATATTTGTTATAATTTCACAGATAAGGACTTGCTCGGTTTGCAGTACTATTAGTACCAGTCTGATGTACACGAAATATTTTATCTTATTAAAGTGTTTTCATTATTCACAAAATTGTTTACTTATAAAAACGTTTTTAGTTATTCAGTGGCGACTCGTGCAGCAAAATAACATCTTGAGTACACTTAAATCTCTAAAATGACAATAAAATATAGAATCGGCGAATTTTTTCACTTTCTCAACTTTAGAATTTTCACTTTTATAAAAGGTAAAAAACACGAAATCTACAGCATAACAAGTAATATATAATATATTTGTGATGCTGTAGATTTCGTGTTTTTTACCTTTTATAAAAGTGTATGACCAGCATCTTTGGGATAATGGATGAATTTTTCGAGTTTTTAGAATTTTCAGATGTGAACATTCATTTTTAAAAATTACTTTCAAAGTTTCATTTCAAGACATCATCTCTGAGCTAAAACATTTTGAGCGTAAACAGTTGAAAAAAATTAATCCGACAATAAAACTAGCAAACATACAGGGTGTTTCAGAACTATGGTATCAAACTTCTGGGAGTTGTTTAGTGCAACAGAATGTTTGCAATGTTTAGTCAATGTCATGTTTAAAAATTTTATAGCTTACAATTTTTAAACATTTATTGCTAATGGAAAACTTTACCAATCAAGAATCGGCGGATATGAATTTGGCATACGGAGCAACAAACTGCAATGCACGAGCAGCATCGCGGTTGTATCATGAACGTTATCCCGAACGACAGCATCCTGGATACAAAAAGTTTATTGCGGTTCATCGGCGGCTCGCTGAGACAGGCATGTTTAAGACCAAGATGCATGATACTAGTGTTGCTCGAACCGTAAGAACCATCAAATAGCACACGTGACGTCGCTAACAATATGAATACGAGTAACGCTTCTGTCTGGCGGGTACTACACGAGCAACAACTCCATCCTTACCACTTCCAGAAAGTTCAAGGTATGACTGCAGCCGATTATCATCCTAGAGTTCAATTTTGTCGATGGCTTCTGGATCACATCATTGCACAACCAAATTTTTTACGATATGTTTTATGGACCGATGAAGCCTCTTTCACAAGAGACGGTATTTTTAATAGTAGGAGTAGCCATGTTTGGGACGAAGAAAATCCTTATGCAATTTTTCCAAGAAAACATCAGAATATGGGCAGGCATTGTTGATGATTATTTAATTGGGCCATACCTTCTACCGGAACGGTTAACAGGACCTATTTATCTGCGTTTCCTGGAGGAAGTTCTCCCAGAACTCCTTGAAAATGTTCCAATAAACGTTAGACAGCAAATGTGGTTTCAGCATGATGGAGCGCCGGCTCACTTTGCTGTACAAGTACGCGAGTATTTGGCTCAGCGGTTTGGGCACTGTTGGATTGCCAGAGGTGGAGCAGTCTCTTGGCCTCCTAGGTCACCCGATTTAACGTCGCTCGATTTTTTCTTGTGGGGACATGTCTTTACATGTCCTAAGTGACATGACATAAGTCTTTAGTCTACGAAACTTCAGTAGAATCAGAGCTAGACTTAATTGGACGAATAACAGCAGCATTTGAAATCATTCAAAACGAGGATCAAATTTTTAGTGTAGTCCGCCGAAATCATGTGCGGCGTTTAAATCGGTGTATTGAGGTTGGAGGAAGACATTTTGAACAATTGTTGTGATGGTATCATATACAAAAGGTAAAAATAAATAAATGCGTCAGATCCTATTGAGGTAATTAATATTTTTTCTAAATTTAAACGCGTCTTAGGGCCGTAGTGGCGTAGTGACACATTTCCGGACATGGGTTCCTATACTCAAATGGATTCTACTGTTGCACTGAACAACCCCTAGAAGTTTGAGCCCATAGTTCTGAAACACCCTGTATATAGTAAAATTGAGTTAAAATTTCTACCACTGTTACTCTTCATTCTTTAATTTTTAAATTATTAATTGGTTCCCACATAGCATGTCATATCCACTGTATATACCTATAAAGTCCAGAAAGTGCAAAAAATATCGTGTATGTTCTATGTATATATATTACACATTGAGATTAACTTAATTTTTTTATATTCAAGTATAAATAATAAATGTATATATTTTGTGAACATTACCGTCGCCTATACCTTTGATACATACATCGACAATGACGTCTCTTGGCGTCATTGAAAGTCACTTTGATGTCTTTAACAAAAAAGAACAGACAATGTCGAGAATTCAACCGAAGATCACCTGCACCGTATTTGCTGTACAACAACTTTTGTTTTGTTACAACAACAATTTGCTGTACAGTAAATACGGTGCAGGTGATCCCGGGCTAAGGCGTATTGTGTAATGTTTGTTTCATATTTTGGGTGTTGAACCTACTTATCATCTTAAGAAAATTCCATATTGGATTGGATCAGGTATATTATTTCATATTTTAAGAGTTAAAATATAGACAAGAATTTTTTTTAATGAATATTTTCACTTGCATCTGCCATGTATTCATGGACAAAGTGGGCGGCCATAATGTGCAATAAAACAATTTTTTTATAGCCTTTTTCAGTTGCAGTCTATGTTGACACTCTCCAAACTCCGTTTGGCAAATGGAATCATCCTTTTCACATTTTGTTATTTGATTTAATTTTAAGTTAAACAATAAAATCATTAATTTCTATTAGAATGCCTTAAGAATAATAGATAATTTTAAATCTTAGAACATTGAAAGGCTTTCAATGTTCTAAGTTTTAAATATTTGTTTTATAAGTGTAGGTATGTAAAAAACTACATTGGTTCTAATGTAATTGTAATATTTACTTCTATTTGTAATGTTCTGCCGCCCGAAATATACCGTTTATATACAAAAAATTTTATTTTATACAGCGTTTACATCTTGATCTAATTTTGTTTATAAATAAAAAAATACAGAAAAACATGGCAAACATCGGCGCGAACTTCCTTTTATTAAAATTAAAAGTTGTAGTAAATGTAATGCAGTATTCTTGTGCTGAATGTTTCCTCCTATTTGCCTTCCTCCTTTTTTAGAGTTTTCTTGACCAACGAATACCTGCTTTATTTTGTCATACTTACAAATGAATAAATAAATATATTATATTTGGAATTTAAGTAAAAATATGTTTTCTCAATATTCAATTCCTCACAAACTAGTTTAAGACCTTAAAGTTACTTATGCTATTTTTTATATAATATATTAAATATTTATTATATATCCTGAAATATTAAAAATTGTATTTGTATATTCTATAAAGATACATGTAACAGATACATAGAATATAATAGATGTTTATGAGACATCCATAGAATATAACTCTTGAATATAGTTTAAATATCTAGTATATTCAGGATATTCACAGTACGAACTAATAGTATATTCTATGTATTACCTAATGTGTGACAAATGTATAATTATTTCATATCCATAAAATAAACAGAGCATTAAAAATAGACGTTGTATGTATATACGTCAGGATATTATGAATATACATAGCATTTACATATAATATATGTTTGCTATGTGGGTTAAGTTTTTCCAAATACTCACTTCTTCTAAACGACCGCAAATCATTATTTTATTAAGCACTGATCATTTTAAAATTGTATTTTTCTTACTCAATTTACTTTATCACATTTAGGAAGCAAAATAATTTCACCATGATCCTTCATGTTACTTAAGTAACGATGAGATATCAGTTCTCCATGTTCGCATGTAGGAAAAATGTTGAATTTTTTTACTTTTCTTCGTCTTCATATAATATTTAACTACCTCAATCCTAAAAGATTATTCTTTCTAGTTCTTTTTCTAAGATCTCTCTCTCCATTTTGTAAGCGGTTTATGTCACAAAAAATTGACCTGTTATTAAAAGTCACGCTCATATTGCATAAATAACATTAATTAATAATAGCAATGTTTCAAAAATATCATCAATTTGGTTTGCCTTTAGAATACAAATAAAATTGCGTGAGACAAAAAATCTCTCTGCGATAAAATCGCCGCGAGAAATGTAAGACACTAGCTTTAATGTCTTCTGTTAATCACTTATTTACTGTCTCTTTCGAACGCATATAACTATTGATTAACAAAAAAGGACAGATGATTATTTTTTTAATGTTTTCAATGTTGGCAGCCTGCACATGAGGTCGAAATTCCACCAATCGATCGAGCCGTTTGCCAGATAAAGATGCTTAATTTTTGACAGTTAAACGAAAAGGGAAACTTGTGTATTATTGTGTTTTTTCAAAAATTATAAAGATTTTTAGTATTTCACTCGGAATTTCTTAATATTTTAATAACAAACATTATTCTCTCTTGCGTTTACTGTCTCAGGCCCGTTTTACAGGTAAGCACTACGCCCTAAGGGCGCTAATTATCCCATATCCATTCATAAAAAAGCCTTGTTTATCTTATTAGACACTATATGACAGCTACCAAAATAAACAAAAAGACCTTTTGGGGCACAAAAAACTTTAAAAATAGAATTATTCTAGGTAATTCTCTTGTGTCTCTTGCTTTTGTGTTATATTTGAAATAATTGTCAATAATTTTTCAGGATCAATATTAAAATTATTTAAAGATGGAAGTGGATGGTTTTGAAGGTGAGGAATTTCATCCCTCTATTGAACCAATGGTAATAATTAACAGTCAGGAAGACGAAGAAGAACATGTAAGTATTTAAACACATAAAGCACTTATATGTTTCATATAGAAATTAATATTTCATACAGTAATGGATAAAAACTTCATAAACTTCATATCAATGGATCAAATGTTTTTATTTACAATAGTAATGAAAAATTTATATATATATGAAGGGTACAAGGAAAAAACCAAATATGTCATTTCTTTTCACATTAGAGTAAATTGAATTTTAATGTTCAAAACCAATTATTTTTATTTCCAAAACAAATATAAACATGTAGTTTCCCAAGTAACAATTTAGGTTCTAAAAAGGTTACAAATAACTCCTAGAACCTGTTTAAGAAAAATTATTGATTATGCCATTAAGCACAAACAACGTTATTTATTAGTCCGCATAACCTCCTGTAGTAAAAAAAGGCCCAGCCCTAAAGAGGTTGTCGTTGCCAATAGGCCCTGGCCAATTTGAAACCAGATCGCATATCACAGAACCTATATAGCTAATAGAAATAACCTTTATCGAACTCGAAGATGCCTAAAAGTAACCTGTGTAGAACCTGAACGCTTTTACGCCTACCTGTTTACAACCCTTTAGCAAAGTCCTTTTAGACTTTTAGGTGGTTATATAGTTTGGCCTGTTCGCCGGCTTTTGGCATTTCAGATACATATTGAAGTATTAAAATTTTGCTATTTAGTTTTAAATATGGTATTTCAGAGACACCAAAGTATAAAAATCTGACCTTTTAGTTTTAAATATGATGCAGCCAGGGTAAAAATAAGACAACGCCAAAATAAAAAGCAATGGCGACATTTTCAGTAAGTATGACTTTATTTTAGAAAAAAATATATTATACTGGAATAGATGACCGATTTTCATTGCGCACACCAGTTTCTTGAAAAAGTTGGGTGTAATTTAACTGTAAAACACGCGCGCCTTTGATATCTTACAAATTAAACATTATTCAGTGCCAATAAAAAAATAAAATATTATTATATTTTTATTTCTGAGATGCTTTAGTGATAATATGTACTTAAATGCTCCAGTGTCTTTATATATTATCTAAATTGTTTACATATAACATTATTTTTGCCTGTATTTGAATAGCTTATAAAAATGGAAGAATTAAATTTTTTCTTCAAAATGGACGCCTAGCAGTATAGTATGCAGGTATGCTTTTAAGCTGCTATAATAACTTAAGTAAGTATCAAAAGCTATGTCGTAGGACAAAAGGCTTAAAAAAATGCCAGTGGGTTTTAAAAAAAGCTAAAACAGGGCTAACTAGCATCTCCCAGGACTTATAGGCCAATTTTAATAACCAATTAGCTGGCAAAGTCTGGGCGAATTTCAATAAATGGCTTTTAGGCATTTAGTAGGATCTTTTGGCATTATTTATATTGTCAATATTTTATTTGTCATATTTACCTGACCAGTTGTAATTCGTTGGAAATTTCGCTTCACTTTTCTTTTAAAATTACCACTTCTTACAATTTTGTGCCAAGACATCCCTGTATTCTAAGAATAAATGACGTAGGATTTAATAGTCGCGACCGTCCGCAAACTGTATTTTATTGTGACTAGTTGGTTAAACCTTATCCCATAAAGTTATCTTATTATCCATATGACTTTTAGCAAGTCCTTTAGGTGTTAAAAAATGCTATATTTTCCGGAATAGGCCGTATAAAGTGCCAAATAGTTAGGCAATTGATTCAAGACCATATGGTTCTGAATAGGTAATTTTAATGCTAAAATCGTTCTATATTGGAATTTTGATTGCCAAATTAATGCTGAAATATAACCTCTCCCAAACCTTATTATCTCAAAACCATCAAGCCCTCGTTTATGGCCATAACAACGTTATTGTTGACACTTGACTAGAACTAATTAGATTTTTAATTTACCTAAGGTTCCTAGTTCCTATTAGCACAAAATTTAACCTAAATAGTTCCATCAAGCAAGCCAATGACTATTGCAGAACCTTGGTGCGGCTAAAAGGCAACTTTAAAAACCAACTGCTTGAGAAAATGTTACTTGGGTTACATTAAACTCACTCAGGGTTTTGCAGGAACAAAAGCAGCAATTTCACCTGAAACCGACAAAAACCAGCTGCTTTTATTTTTGAAATAAAAAAGAAGATTTAATTTTTTGGAATTTTTAATGTTTATTTATCAACATATTATTATAAAGTAAGTTAGAGATGAGCCAGGTTTTAAAAAAATGTCACGGCGTTTGGACTGCAAAACCTCATGAGGCTCATTAGGTCGTTAAACTTAGCCTTTGGAATTGGTAATGAACCTGTAAAAAAATTACAAAAATTAATACATCTCATTTTTATTTAAAACTTTCTTATAACTTACTATCATATACCAGAACGAGCAGCAAAAATTCTCCGCATCTTAAAGCTGAATTTCGGTCAAAAAGTTTTCGTATTAATCCAGATAAAACTGGTCCATTGTATGTTGAACGGTACATTTATAGTAGATAAGGCGGTTATGATCAGATGATGCCTTTATTTCCTTCAAAATTTGAATTTTAAATGGGCATTTTTGTAAATATATTGACAAAATGATTTCCAATCCAGTATCATATTTTGTGACACACTCACTACAACAAACGGCGATGGTTTGGAGCGGGAATGCCTAATGACTTGTTCAAACTCTTCTGGGACCTCAAAGGGGCTCTTCAAATCCCACAATCCTACATTTTTGTCACATTCCAAATAGGAGGGTCCTCTTATAGGGAATGTGATTTTTATTTCATTCAGATTATGAATTTTGTTGTTTACTACAAAATGAATAAATCGAAAAATGGTAAAGTTTTTATTTTGTCCTCCGGCAGAGTCACAGAAGATTTGCAGTTCTTCAACATCGTCGTCTAAATAATTATTGATACAATGGAGAAGAAAAGATGCAACTTCGTTTGATCCTTTTTTAGCCTCTCCTTCATGATAGGTATGAAAAATAGATTGACTCGAAGAGAGGACATGTACATTAAAGGCGTACATAGACAATTGGCGTTTATAATACATGTCGTTAGTGGCAATTTTAGGAATTGAAATATTTATTGCAAAATCAATGCAGATGGCTTCCTTTTTGTTGCTTTTTTCGCTTGCCTTTTCCTTGAATAAACCGCCTCAGCCTTTCTTTTATGCAACTCGTTCATAACGGTTAATTCTCTAATTTCATCAGTATCAGTCAAACTTTTAAGCTTAATTTGAAATTCATCACACGTTGCGCATGTGTCACTTCTAGGGTATCCAAAAGCAATATTGAATTCTTTATTAAAGATTGTTCTGTACGTTTCATATGAGACTTTAGCATTTAGTTGCTTTTCCTTAAAGAGGTTAAACATCTTTTTGATTGTAAGTTCTTCTGGTAAATAGGTCTTTTTTTGTATCTTTTAGACTATAGTGGCTCTGACGACCCTTAAAACTTTTGATGTGGTCACATACCAAACCTTTTGTTAACTCGTCCAGCTTCCTATGATTTGCACTATGCTTTCCACGTCTGTCCTTAGGAGCTGCACCACTTCATTTGAGGCTTTCCTTTATATAATTTATTTTATTTTTTGTATTCCCATGAATGGAACAAAAAGCTTTGGCAAACACCGGAATATCATCATCGCGAACTCGAACGCGATACACATAACTTGCATCATGGAAACTGGCAATATTCTCGTTTTAACGAGGTCTTCTATGCTGGACAGGTAAGACTAATTAAACCAGCTAAATAATAATTTTGCTCATCGTGAGAGCTCAGAGCATTAAAATGTCTCAATATTTCTGCTCTTTGCGCCTCATTAAGTACCTCAAAGCACTTTAATATTGAGCAATTACAAGGCTGTCCAGCTTTATGAGTGGTTAACTTCAACATTTTAGAGACCTCTGACATCCGACCGGTTCTCTTTCTTTTTTTTGAAGGCATAATTTTCCTCCAAGTCACTATTAGCCATAATGGTTTATTATTAATCACACAGACAAACAAGAAGTCACACTTTTGCGTTTACAATAATACTGGCACGCTTTTTAAAAATGAATATTGCATCAGCCAGTTTGTTTACATGACATCGCTGGTTTTTTCCCTGGACGTTTGCACTAAGCTGGTTTTTATTCGGTACGTTAAATTTTAGATACTAATTTACGCAAGACTGCGGTGGTTGTTTCCCGGTTTTAGTACTTTAAAATAAGCGTCTTCATTCGAAGAATTCAATGGCGCCTCTACCGAGATTTTCAATAAAAAGTGACATATCTGGTTTTTTCCCTGTACCCTTCATATATATAGCAATGTACCAAGTTAGATTTACTCAGTGGTGTTTGATCATTGTCGTTATGTCTCAGTTTAATGCAGACTGAGGTTTGTTGTTTTTAATTTGACGTTCGGTTTAACTCATTATTTAATGGTCAAAAATTGTTCACCCTTTTTTGGTGTTTGTAGTAAATTTTTCATTTATTTCTAGTATTTACCCACAGTATAGGTAAAAAAAGAGGATGCAAATTTTATAATAAAGAGCTAAGTAGAGAATTTCTATTTATTAAAAAAATAGACTGCAAAATGCAGTAAAACACCAAACCTTTCAAATTTACATTAAGTGCAAGGTATAATTTGACCAATTCAAATATTTCACGAGACATGCAAGTCATATTTTATTTTTAATAAAAAATTTAATTTTATTAAAAATCACTATGTACAAATTATTATTTTTTATAAATATTTTTATAGTTGCCAATAATTAATAATAAATACGTTTTTGTACAAGTATATGAATGTATACAATAAAATATATATAATTAAATTATAATTTTCATTTTATTCCATTTGTCCCGCATTGTTTCAAGGAAAATGTGGTCACTTTATGCTAAGATCATCAAATCTTTGTTTGGTAAAGGTTTAGTTTAGCAACTTTTATGCTTTCTGGTTCATTATGGACAAAATTTGTTGAAGAAGAGTTATGTGATAAGAGCGTATATATCTAGAGTAGATGGCAATTCAGATTCCTCAGGGTCATCTTCACGCAGATGAACCTCTGAAAATCAACCAGGGAATAATTCGCTGGAGTCAGCATCATTAGCTGCCATTCTACAATTACATTAAGTATATAAATTTCACAATCACCTATTTTATCACAATTTTTTCCAATTACTAGCTTGTAATAATCCTGTCAATGAAATGTAAAGTACTAGTCTAAAATAACTTAAAATGTTGAATGTATCTACACGTTGTTAAAAACATCCATGTATAGTAGGGTGGGTCGTTTTTATCCTTTTTCTTTAATTTTGACAGACCTGTGGTTAAAAAACTTGCTATTGGGTAAAATAATCTCGTGCAAATTAAAAAAAAAAATCATCAGCGTTTGCACCCCCCGCTACCCCCCCAAAAAGGGTGGTTCCCATCGAGTTCCATCCGTGCCCACCCATCCACCCAACCATATGAGCAATTTCTAATTTCCTACTTCATAGTCTGATTTGGTATTAAACTTTGGCATCTGGCTTCTAGATGCTATTGTTGTATGTATCCAACCATCTCTGTTAGTAAACCCACATACGGCCGATGATGCCTCTGTCACTAATTTTGACACATCTTTCAACAGCCTGCGTATGGCAGGGTAACTTCCATGAATCTCCCTCTGGATAGCTGCTAGTTTTAATAAATTCTTCAATCTCTTCATCAGACAGATGCTTCGTCATTGGTGGCTCTGTTACTTTGCCAATTTATTAAATCAATATATAATTCCGCTTCAAAATTGAATTTGGGAATTTCAAATTTTCGTATTGTGCTATTCAAATTTACAGGAATTTTTTTCTCATTCGACCTGCAACTTAATATTTTTCTGTACGCTATTTCTCTTATATGACGACGTGAGTCAAAGATCATCGTTAGTATAATATTTTCAGGATGGCCATAAAAGCCATTTCGTTGAATTACAGGATCAACTACAGCTTTAAGTTCTTCACTTAAATATTGAATTAGCTGCCAAAGGTGAAGAGCTCCAAATGTGCACAATGGTACAGTTTTTACTCGAAACCAAATCTTCACATATACTCGCAGAATATAGTCTGTCAACACTTTTAATTTAGGCGGGGGATTTCTTACCGCAATGTAAGCCAGCAAGATACGATTTGCTGTTGTTAGCCATCTTGCGTGAGATAACTTGCCAGGAGATTGATTCGCTAAATTAGATGGACAGTTTCCAGTAGATATGGCAGTGCAAATCTCTTATAAATATTTTTGATCGCTACTTAATTCTTTTAAATTTACCTCAGGCAAATTAACTTTTATTGTTTCGTAGCACACGACAGGTAATCGCTCACATGTTTCAATAAGTTTGCCGATAGAACCCGAGATTGATAATAGTCCTGTGGTATTTCCGTCCAGATGCCGAACCAAATGTCGCAATGGCAACTCGTTTGCATGTAGTTGACATATTAGCCATTGCAAAGGTCGTTTAAGATGTAATTCCAACGAATGTACTACACCACCGTGAGGCCCAGTGTTAATGACAGTACCATCGCAGCCAACCACAACTAACTCGCTAACTAAATACTTCATTTTCGGTTAAATATTTTAGAATCGTTGAAGCTATGGTCTTTACAGTACCGTTTTCAGGTGTTACGTGTCCTATATAGTCGCTACCTGGTTCCTTTAATAACACTATATGTTCTTCGACAATGATTTTCTTAGATGAAGATTCACCCTGTTTTTTAATGTGAAGATCTATCTTTGCGTCCATCAAAATAGAGAGCTTGAAGACTAGTACCATCTTTTATTATATTTTTTTGTAAATCAAGTCGTTGCCTTTTTCTTTGTCGATCTAATTTGGACTTGTCTATTACATAAGATTGATCAGTTTTGGATATCAATTCAACATCTTCCAGGACCGCACTGGCGATCATTGATTCTTTTCTACTTGATAATCCAGTTCGGTCTATTGCTTTTGCTAATGCAGGAAAGTCGGGGGTTATGCCCGTAGAAGTTGACGGCTCTGGTTCGAAGTCTGGACCACAGTCTGGTGCGCTTTGCACTGATATATCTGATAGATTGCCTTGTTCAATTTTTTTTCTGATAAATTACGCGACTTTGTCCTCCGGAATACTACGCGAGAGATCCCTGCTTTTTCTTTTTTGTTTTTGCTGCAAAATTTTACTTGTTTTGGCATCTACTTGCCCTATAGACATTAATCGTGTAGTTCTCTGGTCGTTTAGGAAAGCTTGTTCCATTTTTGGAACTTTGTATGACTTTTAACAAATACACAAGTTAAAATCGGTACATTTGCACTTTGAAATATGAAAGAGTTTAGTATTAGCCTCATCACGAAATTTTCAATAATAATATTAAAAAAAAGTAAAAAATTGGTATTCATTATGGACCATTTGGCAACTTTTTTTACTACAGGCATAAAAAACCCAGAGAACCGACCCACCCTAATGTATAGTCAGGATTCTGAGCTTGACTCAAGTGTAAGGGATTAAAGAAAATCATATAAATAAGCACTGTTTGAGTTAATTAATTTTTGTTTTTTAATTTTTAAGATTAAAACTCGTTATTAGGACTTTCTGAATTATACCTTTTATATATCACCTTTTAAGACTAATTATTTGAGAAAACCACTTTTAATAATATAATGAATAAAAATCTATTTTTTTACATATGGTCATATGCAAATAATAAATATTCCTGTACTGATTAGAGTACATTATAATGCTTAAAATGCTGATGGAATTTCATAATATGTTTTAAGCAAACAGCAAGATCCTTCCATTCATTTTTTCTACTTATTCTAAGGTTATCAATTTTATAGGAATTTTATATAAGGTGTTTTGATGTGTAAAGGTTAAAAAAAAATAGACCACTGGTTTAATTTTAACAGAATGATCAGAATTAGTTACAGATATCAAAATTAATCACTTGATTGTCAGGCATTGCAAGATGAATGACTTTTATGTCATTTACTCTAAATGGAAATCCCATAGTTTTTAATTACACTTTAAATGGTAAACAACTTCAAAGAGTACCCCAGCAGAAGGATCTAAGAGTAATTTTTGAATTTTAAAATTACACATAAAATTATAGGAAAATGTTAAAAATGTATGTCATTTTGTGTAATTCAAATGCTCAAGTCTTGGTGTGATTCTAATCTTCTTTTGTTAAAGACAACCATTTTATCTTTTAGAGATGCCTTAGGGCTTTCTAACATCTCCATTGGGTGCCGAACTGAAACCAATTTTTCTTGTAGTAACCATTGACTCTGAACTGGAACTGAGTTTAAATGTCACATTTTTGCTCTTTCAAATAAGATTTTATCTGGAGAATGGACAAAGAATTGAAGACTATTTTTTTAAGGAAAAAAAAACTGATTACTATTACTCTGATTAATAAAAATCAAAAAATGAGGTCTAATACTAATTACAATACTTGAAATGTTTTGGACTTAATGCCACCAATTTGTCACACAGCATTGCTTAAGAGTTCTGTAATTTACAAGAGCACTAAGATTTATAATCATTTGCCATTATATTTGAGAAGATTTACATCCCTAAAACTGTTTAGAAGAAAGATAAAGTACTTTTTACCTGATAAGGCTTATTATAGTTGTCCATTTTATCTCATATTTTTAAGTATTCTTATTATTTTAATAACTTTATTTTGTTTTGCCAGGCATTAACTATAAGATTTATTTGTTAAAAGTCTTTGCTTGCGTGATACTTTTTTATGTATTATGTTGATCTATTGACTCTATTTCTATCTTAATATTTGTTTTTGAGAATAAAGCTTATTTTGACTTTGACTTTTGCCGGAAACAATAATCTGATGGAGGAAAGAGCTTATGTTTATGTGGACATTTTAACATAAAAATATATTTTGAAACTTAATTGCACCTGAAATTGGGAAAAGGCTTATGTGTGAAATGTGTTTAATTGAATCTTAACTTATTCCAAACCAGCCCATAAGAGACATTGAAAAATGCATTTTTGAGAATTTTACTGTAAAATGACATTACAACATATCCTCAAGTCTTAGTATCGAAACTAAACTCTATTTTCCCATTATTTTAAGTGTGGTTTTCAGAAAACTTGGGTTGGGTTTATATTTCTAGGTATTTTTTCTTTTTTTGGAGAAAAATCAACTTGAAAATTTGCTACATTTTAAACCTTTGCCCATAATTTTAGGTGCAATTTTCAGAAAGGTGGCTAAACTAGACCTTTACCTTCAATGGTTTTTGATACTCTAGATTTTATGTATTTTTATTTAAAGCTTCAATGTAATATTCCATTAAAAAATTAATATAAACTGTCCATACATTTCTGCCTAGAGAAAATATTAAATATTTATATTTTTTACTTTATTTGTATTCAAAACTTATTTATTCCATAGTTCACATTACAATAACCAGAAAGTAGTTAAAACAAGAGTAAAAATTGATGTTAAAACAGCAATAACTACATCAAACAATTTAACCAAACCTACCCTAACGTAAATAATTAACTGATAATAAAGTGTTTATTATTGTAAACACTTTATGAAATCACAGGCATTATTTATTAATATGGGTTTCTGGCCCAAACCACAGCATTATTTGTTATAAGGTAATGGATATTAAAAATGTCTATTCAAATTTTCTTGAATACCTACTGCTTACCGACAACATTCTATTTATAGGTGATCCGCCTAAAAGATCGATACTAAATGTATCTAAGTTTAAAATTCTGAAATTAACTTATACTCTTTATACTTTATGTGACTAAGCAATGAATAACTTAATATCACAGTCTGTTTACTATGTCTATCCAACAGACACCTAAACTCAAAAATGTTAATGCTAAGCCAAATGTGGTTAGATATTATTTTCTTTAACATGAAGGCATCTTAGAAACCTTTTTCGAACTTTCTCAAAACATTCACAATGCAAATACAGCAATTAATAACTTGCTGATTTATATTTTTTTTTTGTCCATTACTGTACATCTAACCACAATCTTATTTTATTCTATGTGTTGTTGGAACACCTACTCTTTTGTGTTTGGCTTTGTTTTTGTTTTTTTTTTGTTAGAAGTTGTATGCTTTTTATTGTCTTGAGATTTTCAGTTATTTGTTTTTTTTTTGTTTTAGTTTTGTTATGTTTTTTCCTCGGTTTTTTCACTGCAATGTAGATTTAGAATTTCTATAGCAAGTGCTATATACTCTTGGATCACAAGGCCCATTCCTTAAACAAGAAGATTTAGGAGTGAGAACTGTTTACTCCATGATACCATCAGTTGAAACATAAGAAGAAACACTTTTCATTGGTGGTATTTGGGTATATTTTTATAAAGTATGTTTAAGTAGAGGAATTTTTGGTAAAATTGGGTGTTTTTGAGGTTTTTTTGTCAAGAAACTCGAAGCTATTATAATTTAGGCAAAGCACCTTAAAAATGAAAAGTGACATTGTCTTCTGAATTGTCAAGGAAAATCATAGAACTGATTAAGAAAAAGGTAAATATTTTAATTAGTTTAGCTATTTATGTAATTACACATGTTTGGATAAAAGGTTAGGTGGTGGTGTAAAAATAATGATTAAATTGTAATATAGTTAAAAAATCTTTTTGGTACATGAATGAAAATTTTATATAGGTAAGTGTCTAAGGGCCTCAATGAAAACATTTCAGCCTAAAAGTAAGTACATTGCTTGTGATATGCATATCAATAAGATTTAGGAGTGTTAGAGTGTGCACATTTGGATTGAAGCAAAATTGTGATTTTTAGAAAATAGACTTAATTACTGTATTTTTTAGCCAAATTCTAGAGGTCCTTTAGGACCAAATCCTTATCAAGCTTATTCAAATGATCCTTCTTTTAAAAAACCACAAGGCGAAGAAGAAATATTGTCAAACATAGGCCCTGAAGTTACATTATATTCAGTGAAGAAAAAACGGAAACCAGCATTTAAAATAAGACTGTTCGGAAACCATTACAGTGGCAGAGATAAAGAGGACATTTTTAACGAGGAGCAGGAGGAGGCAGAAAAGAGAAATGGCAAAATTATACCTCATAGGAAAGCACCGAGTATGGATTATACAATATTAATATATATAAATTGGGCATTTACATTTTTTTAAAGGTATTCGAACACCAGTAAGGCTCATATCCCAAGAAGAAGCGATGATGGCCGAGGAACCGTATGCGAAACGCAAAAGCAATCCATTAGAAAAGTGTCCAATTTGTAAAAAATACTTTAGAAGGATGAAAACCCACTTGGCCAAACATGAAATTTTGGAAAATCAATCGCTTTGCTCTGGTCTTATTTGTATGATTTGCAATAAGGCATTTAATAATCACACGTAAGTAATTTCATATTTAAAGCTCAACTTTTGGTTCTAACTCCAAATACAAATGTTTTAAGTTTCACCAATATTTCTAAACCTAATTAGAGTAACTTTAATGCTTACATTCTACTTCCCAAAAAGTATTTAGATTTAAAATTTACCGGGAATTAGGTAAATTTTTCCATTTTGCCTATGTTATATTTTGCACAACGTTGCACATTAGGTTTGTATCTACAAATTGTCTCTTTTGATGGCCCCACTTAACCAATCCTATTTAGTATGCCAGTTTTGTATTTATTCAATCAATTTTAATAATTGTCTGATGATTTAAAAATATTCAATTGGGCTATTGTCCAAGATTTTAATTATATAACATTTACTATCACAATTTAAACAATATTAACAGTTCACAAAAAAAAACATTATGAAAAAGGAGTTTATGTTTTCTAAGAATTTGATCTTCTTTTTCATGCTCTTTATTTGTTTTTCAAATAATTTCTTATGCTTGCGAGAATTTTGAACAAATTTTTTATTTCTTCCAGGCATTCAAAATATTTTTAATTTTTTATGCCCTTTAGACATTTAATTAAACTAATCGTTTATATTCATTGAATTTATTTTCTTTATCTTTCAGTCACTGTTAATAATTATTTTATGGTTAATAATATTGTCGGGTTTAAAGATCACAAAATAAAGGTTTAATCTTGAACGATATGTTCAAAATTCTTGTGATTTCGTATATGATCTTAAAACGTTATCATACCTGAAGGCTATGAAGTTACTTCTCTGCACGTTATCTGCCTTTTTAGGAATATTTCGACTGATCTTGTAAAAAACATAATTATTAAAAAATGACAAAATAAATATTCCATTAACAATTTTTCTAGACCTTCTTAATTTGACTTTCGGAAACAATTACTTTCAACTTTGGGATTTTGTATGGAAAATTGTTGGAAAAATCAAGAAGTTTTAGTTCTAGACGTCTTCCTGGCTCCAACGACCTAGCACTCGACGACTCATAATCAGGAGTTTTATACGTGCTTATGATCTCTATTGGTTTATTGTGTATACAGTGCGAGTCTGTAACTTGGAATAAATTCTATAATAAATAAATGGAAGCGTATTCGGAATTGCTCAGACACATCAATTGAGATTGTAAGTTGCGCATTTTTTACAAAAATTATTTTTTTTATACAGTGGCATTTTTATAATTTTGACATTTGTACAAGACATGCCTTTACTGTCGGATAATCAGATTTAATTTTCTTACGAAATGGGCTATTTAAGTGAAAAGCACAAGATTGAAGTCATAGTAATAGAATAGTAAATGGTTCACATTTTGAACACTTATTAAAGAAAAAGATTTAAAAGAACCCTCTTCAAGTTTATGAAATACGTTTTCTTTAACGCCCTGTATCTTAAAAACAATCGAATAAAGTTATGGCATGTGATACATCAAAATGTTTGGAATTTTGTGGAGAATCCAAAAATATAATAACATATAGGGTGTCCCATTTAAAATAAGAAAGTTGGTATTAGCCTCGCCTACATGGCACACAAAAACTTTTTATTGTAAAAAATGCGCAACTTACAATCTCAAAAGACGTGTCCAAGCGTTTTTCCGAATTTATTCTAAGTTACAGACTCGCACTGTATTTCCCTCCTAACTGCCTACGAATCATTTATTGAAACTTTGGAATTTCTAAAACGCCAACATAAAAATGCCAAACTTTTCATTTGTTTGTGGTGACTTTATTTAGCCCAAACACAATAGAGTCTGGATCAAAGACATCTGGTTAACGATGATTTGGTCACACCTGCAGCTGAAACTTTAATTACTGGGACTCTATTTAATGTACTATAATAATTAAATCACATTCATAGTGAACACAGCAAATATCTGGACTTTACTTTTGGCGATAATTTTTATGTCTGGAATTTGAGCTCAGCCTATTAGTAACGTAGTGTAACACCACACTCCAATTGAAATCGGCTTTAATCTTCTAAACCTTGACATTCTGTAGAGCGACGAGTGCTTGGACTAGGCCATTTCTTTAAAGTCGACTTCCAGAGTTTGAACAACTACTTTTCATACGCCATCTGGAGCAGAGTTGAAAAATCCAACGATGTTGACGCGGCTACAAAGGAGTTCTATCGAATTTGGTATAAATAATAATAATAAATAATGGCTTTATTTGTACTTTTCAATAGTGTACATAGGCGAAGTCTAGCCAAAGGCTAATCTACTTAACCTATTTAAAAAAGTAAGCAAAATTATTTTAGATAGCACAACTGAAAGAAAAAAAATTAACATTTGTAATAGTAACACTAATATTAATATAAAAATAAACAGATATACACCCATTGGTCCATAAAAATCAAAAAATTATAAAATAAGAAATACCTACTGACAATTTAGCTATTCTGTTTTGTTAAAAAATGCAGCTTTAGTTTTTTCTTGAAACCCGCTACTGACATTTCTTTTATAGGATTCGGAACAAGGTCATTGTAAATTGCCACAGCATTATACAGAAAACTACGACGAAAGAAGGCTGTTCGATATCTGGGAATTGACAACTTGTTTATAAATCTCAGATTTGCATCATGTAAATTTTTCCGAAAAGTAAGTTTTTTGCGGAGGTAGGGAGGAGTAGACGACGCTAGCAGTCTATGCACAAAAACCGCCAATTGCAAAGAGAATAGATTTTCCACGCGCAGCCAACTAAGTTCACATAGCCTTGCAGAGACTCTATCATACTTTCTCAGTCCATAAATAAATCTGCAGCATTGATTTTGCAGCTTTTGCAATCGGTACGCAGTGATTTTGTCTAAACATGGATAATAAACAATATTGCAGTAATTCATAATAGGTAATACTAGAGACTCACACAGTTTTTTCCTTACCTTAAAATTAATTATATTTCTGTTTGCATACAATGGCTTTAAAGAATAGTATGACTTTTTAATAACATTAGAAACGTGTAACTTAAAGCGCAATTCATCATCCAGAAGCAATCCAAGATTTTTTGCACATTTAACCATACTTAGCTGATTACCTCCCACAAAAAGCTTTAAACCGTCCAATGCTATTCTTTTTTTGTTCTTAGAAGTAAAGCACATAACACAACACTTTGAAGGATTGAGTTTTAAATTATTTTGAGAGGAAAAGAAGGAAATTCTAGAAAGATCGTCGTTTATTTTATTTGATGCCTCCAATACAGATTCAGCTTTAAAAGAATGATAAATTTGCATATCATCCGCGAACCCCTGGATCTGGCAGTGTTTTACAACTTTAAACAAATCCGAAACATACATTAGAAATAAGAGAGGTCCCAAAACAGATCCCTGAGGTACTCCAGATGTTATATATTTGATATTTGAAAAAGTCTGATCTTCCAAGACCACCATTTGCCTTCTGTTGGATAAGTAGGATTTAAAAAACATTTGGGAAACATTATCAAAGCCATAATAAGCCAATTTTGCCAAAAGCAAATGATGATCCAAGGTGTCAAATGCCTTGGAAAAATCAAGCATTATAAGTGCTGTGGAGTCTCCTTTATCCATTGCAGAAATTATCTCTTGGGTAACGTTTAGTAAGACAGATGTCGTGCTATGTTGTTTTCTAAACCCAGATTGCTTATGCGGAATAATATTATTGGAGGTGAGAAAGTCATAAATTTGCTGCTGTATAAACTTTTCCAAAACTTTAGCGATGACCGGGATAATTGAAATAGGTCTAAGGTCGCTGAAATTAGTTGGATTATTAATTTTAGCCAAAGGTGTTAAGAGAGAAATTTTCCACATACCCGGAAAATACCCAGTTTCTAGGCAACAGTTTATAATATGCGTAATATGTGGAGATAGCTTTGGAATACAGTGTTGCAACATTAACGCTGATATTGAATCACAACCGTGTGCATTTGATTTTAGGCTTAAGACTATTTTAGAAATTTCCTCAACTTTGGCTAATCGAAATGAAAAATTTAGATCATGTTTGAACTGTTTGTTCTGAAAATTAGCAACTTCTTCGGGGCAACTACCTAACGGGCTATAAATTGAAGCAAAATAGTCATTAATTTTGTTTGGATCTCGGAGATTTAAAGGAATAGAACGATTAGAGACATTTTTTAGACTTAGATTATTAATAGCTCTCCATAACTGTTTACTATCTCTGATGTTCTGATGAAATTGCAGATAATTTCTTTTTTCTCGTCTAATCATTCCCACCACAAGATTACGCATCTGTCTATAATATGCCCAATCAGTCAAATTTTTAGATTTTTTAAAACTTGACAATGCCTTATTTTTTTCTTTTATAAAAAGCTGCACATTTGCAGTTATCCACGGGGTATAAGGCTTAGAAATTTTTGACGTCGTAAAGGGTGCATGTCTATCAAATAATGAGCAAATATTACTAGTAAGATACTGAATTTTTTCGTCTAGATTATTGATATAGTACACATTATCCCACACAATTTTATTCAGGTCCTTATAAAAATAATTTTTATTAAAATGTTTAAAATTACGATAGAGTTTCGTTTTTATCTCCCTACTCCGTGCCGCAATCTCGACACTGCAGAATATAGCTTGATGGTCACTAATTAGATCAGCGTTAAGTACTGCTGTACTTGTAACATTTGAGGGTTTATTAAAATAGATAACATCAATGAGTGTTTGTGCCATAGCAGCAATACGAGTAGGCTCATTTATTAACTGAGTAAAATCATAAGCTGTAAGACAATCAAGTAAAATATTATTTGTAAAATGATTAACATTAACATCACCCAGGATGATAATATTCTCATACTGTAGACATGCATGTGATAATATATCATCAAAACATTCAACACAACGCCCTAAATCTGACCTTGGTGGTCTATAGACTGTTCCAACAAGAAAAATTGTTTTGCCTATATTTACTTTAATAAATAAACACTCTAAATCATCAGAAAAGTCAATGTCAGCAAAAACCAAAGAGCCTTCAAAAATCTGTCGTACATAGACAGCCACGCCTCCACCCCTACCACGTCTATTCTTTACAAATAATTTGTAGTTCGGGATCAGAAAATTATCAGCCTCAGAATCGCTCAGCCAGCTTTCAGAAATACACATAATGTCAGTATTGGTTAACGTAATTAAATTTACAAAATGATCAAAACCTGTAAACAGTGATCGGACATTTAGATGCCCAAAATTAACATTTTTAACCGTATTAGCTTCCATATCAGTTTACCAAAAATACACAGCAGACCAACAAATTATAACAAAATAAAAGAAAAACAAATCAAATTAAAATAAAAAAAGGAAAAAAACTTCTAAATTAGGTTAAATGGGCACAAGTATGAAATCTAAGAAAAAATAAACAAAAAGAAGTTTATCATAGGTGCCTCTGACCCTATAAATAAATAGACGTATAACATATAAACATATTTGCACATATAAGAAAAGTATATATATATATATATAAATAATAAGTTTAAACCTAGGCAATAATACATATTGCAAATTAGTGGTAAAATAACAAGAGCAAAGGGAAAAAAATATATAATATAAAAAGAATTCCACCACCCTAGAAATTCTTACTATAAATCTATGGTAATTGATATAACGATTTACTAAAGAGTACCTTGTTTAAATGGAATTTAAGCCATCTTCGTCCTGAACTCTGTGCACAATGCCCCGATGTTTAATATAGATATACCCATGTATACACCACACATTTTGTTTTGAGAATTTATTCACGGCACTTTTAAGTAACATCTGTCTTATTTTGGTAAGATCCTCCTGTAACACGACACCCGTATTTTTGAGATGTTTTCGGTTCTTTAACAATACAGATTTTTTGTTTACATCGAAAAATTCTACCATCACGATTGGTGGCTTATCATTGTGGCCCGGCATATTTTGTTTCATGCGAAAACACCTATTAATATCTGATTCACGAAGGTCACTGTTTTGTATTTTGCTTCGCAGAAAATTTAAAACCTTTTGCTTTAAGTTTAATTCCGTTTCGTCGGGGGGACTTTGAAATCCAAGGATGCGGACATTACGACGCCTTGAGTGCTGCTCCTGGGAATCTACCATGCGTAATAAAGTTTTATTAGCTATGCGTAGATCGTTAACTTCTTTTTTTGTCGATGAAAGTTCCTGTTCCATTTTGTTTAATTTTTCCTTAAATTTTTCCTCTATCTTACCAAAAATGCCATCGACCAATTTCTGATAAAATTCGCCGCTCTGAGATTCCTCGGCAAACACCTTTCTAATGGATTCCAGGTCTCCACGACTTAATACCATGGTAGCTGAACTAGTGTTACTAGATAGAATTCGCAATAAAATATATTCTTACAAATCTTTTACTAGGAAAACTTATTAAAAATTTGAGGACAGAGGCACGCACCGTTTGTTTATTCAAGGAGCGCCATCTAATGTGTGTGGTATCAGGGAATCAATAATCTGTTTGTACCAAGAAGAACTAAAACCAGCAGAAAACACCCTAGATGGTATACAAAAGAAACAAAAAATCGAAAGAACGGCATATATGCGATTTAAAAACAGAGACGACTATTTGCATTACTCTCAACTATATTGTAAATCCAAACATCAAATTGACATAAAACATGTTTCCGCTACTGAACAAGTGCAAACATAAAATATTTCTGGTCCTACATTAACTTACTGAAGAAAATGGTTGGTCACCCAAAAAGTATGATATTGGGCACCATCGAAGGTACCACTCCTCACGACATTGCTGAGGTGTTCGCTGACTGTTACACGGACTATTTTGGTCTTGCACTTTTAGAGGTGATTCTTCGCAAACTCAGCATATTACATGACTAAGACCATCGGCTCAATAAAGTACTGTCGTCTGTATTGTGGAAAAAATATTGCAATTCTCTTGCTAAACCTCTCCGTATCCTGTTCTAAAAATCTGTGTGAAAGCAATCGTGGCTTGTGTTACTTTTTAAGTCTGGACAGCGCGAAGACTTAAGGAACTACCGGGGAATTTCTTTGTTGATGGTGTCAAAGGTATTTCAAACCATTATCGAGGATGAACTATCTGCTGCATTCAAACAAGAGTATAGCACAGGAATAACATTGGTTTATTAAGGGCAAATCAACAGCAGTATCACCTCGGAGTTCTTCAGTCAGTGCTACTTGGTGAATGCAGTGGAGCAGGGATATCGAGTCGATGTAGTTTATACCGACTTAACGAAGGACTTCGACTAAGTGTGGCACCAGCTTCTCATTCAAGAGCTCGAGTGGGAAGCTATATCAAGTGGACCCAGTCGTTTTTTGGAAATCGCAACCATTGTTGGTCGCGTGAAATTAATGTTAAGTGTGTCTCAGGGATCCTACCTGGGTCTTGCGTTCTCTTAAATTTTTTTAACAGTGTTGTTCGTCATTTTTGTTCATTAATCATTGAATGGCTATTATTCTTTACAAACTGTTGCACGGGCAAATTGAATGTAATTACCTGCATATCTATGAATATTTTTAGGAACATTGGTTATTGGAATATTAAAAAATCTTAATTGATGCAAATGTCGAGTTTTCCTAACTGTCAAGGTTAAATAGTAAGAATTTTATACTTCTATCAAGACACAAAATATAGCATAAAGAAATTGCCCAAAATAATTATTATTACAGATAATAATCCACTTGATCAGAGATACTTAAAAAACCAGAAGACACAAAAGATAAAAAATATTTTTCTATTAAATCTACGATTTGAACTTTCTCAAAACTAAGTTTTAAAATAATTTTTAAAATGAAAAATATATATAATGTTATCTGTTTGTTCTCCATTGTTGAGCAGTTAAAGTAATGTCAGATGACAAAATCCTGTTTCCGGGTAATGATCAAACTTTTTAAAATACGGAAGCTTAAGGAATTTTCTTTTAATTCCCCAATAAACCGTAATGTTCTTAAGTTGGAACCCTGTGGTGTATCTGACGTATTAAAATATTTCTTGGACATGATTGAAATATTTCTTGACTAAATTTATTTAAAAACTTACACGATTAAGGAGTTCTGTCAAACTTATACGTCTAGTGCCTGAGACAAGGTTAAATGGTTAAAATGAATAAAACTAATTAAAAGTTACATCGACAATAATGATAAAATGCTTAACTCATTAACAAATAAATGGACGTTGAAGGCATAAAACTTACATCAAAATACATGTGAATAGGAGAAAACTTGGGTTTAAATATACTACTACAATAGCTATTTCACTGTGAGTAGCATTTTTTTGCCACAATTTGACAAAAACCTATGATAAATTTTATTGTACGCTGATATAAACATTTTTAGTAATAACTTTCAAAAACCATGTTAAAATTTCTAGTATAGGTCGATTTTAGAAACTTAACACTTAAATTTAAAGACTGGACTTTTATTTTGTGATCCCTAAACCAAACAATATTACAAACCATAAGATCTTGTTTGGATTGTTATTATAACGAAAGTTAATAATTATTTTTAATGTCATTTAGACATTTGATTTATTACAAAAAAAAACTTATTTATCTCATTTTACTGCAGGCATTTAATTGTAAATAGTTTTTTATGTCTTTCAGGTACATTCGGCAAAAATAATAATTTATACTTTAGTAGGCATTTTTCAGTAAGTTGAAATGGTTTTGAGACTCCCAACATAATGTAATGTGTATGTCTTCCAAGAATTTGTTACTAAATATTGGTAAATAAACAGTTCTTATCAAAAACAATACAAAAAAGTTCACTCTTACGACCATAGTTGTTTCATCATCCTTCTTTCAATCTGTTGTATCAAAATCCAGGAAACTTATATGTTTCTCTTGTCACTATATCATTTTTTCATCTTACATACTAGAGTACTTGGACACATAAGAGCTTCCTCGCTTTTCATAAGTCGGAATTTCTGCGTTTTTCTTGTTATAGTCATATCATACTCCGCAATATAATTTAGATGGCTTCTATCTGAATAGGACTGCTAAACTGAAGAAAAGAACCACGATTGTTCTTAGAACTGTAGTTGTAGTTGTCTATATTGGAATGGGGAACAATGTTATACACGCCAAAAAAGAAAAATAACAATACATATTTTGGAAAAGACCAAACTTTTTTTAAAGTACAAGTCATGGCTAACAGCGTAGGTGCGAAAACGCCATTATGGAACAATTGGCGCAATATAACGTACATTGCACTACATAACACTACATTGCAAAGATCATTTAAGAAGGAATGATTGGGTTTTTAAACACTATAATTCTACCTTATTTTTTTTTAATAGATGATATATGGTTTTTTATAGCTTGTGTATTTTCTTTTCGCTAAAAAATAAAAAATATTAAATAAGTCAAAAATAATATGTTTACTTTATTATAAATATTTCTATTAACAGCTGCTATTTGTCAACTTTAACCAATTTGTTACACACACAAGTAACAGAAAATTAAATCTTAACTGGACCAAGCAATTAATTCCATTTTGTATCTCGGTCATTGCTCCAATAACATCATGATTGCCCTCCTCTTTTTTCTCGCCTCCCCTGGTGGCAGATCGTCCAAACATTTGGCCATATACTCCGCAAATTTCATGTTCACATTTGGTTTTTGCTGCTGCTGGTTTTCATTTATACTCTGGCATATTTCTTTGGCCATATTGAGTAAATTAACGATATCGTCGCTGTTTTGTGGCATATTTTTACAACTTTTTCCTGAAAAGTAATCATTTGATAGTCCTGTCCAAGGGGGGTGTTTGAACATTGATTACCTTTTGAAGATTTGCTATGGCTATCATCTTGTTTTTTGTCTATTTTAAGCCTTTTCCTGTTATTAGTAGGTGGCAATTCATGTGATACGGGACTAGTATTGTAAGATATTGGGGGAGCTTGGAGTGCAATTTCTAAAACAAAATGAAATAAATTTTAAAAAATAGTGTGGTTTTTTCGTATTGTAATACCTTCTGCATTGACGTCTTCTACGTGTACCGGTTCAAATTTAACGTTTGATTCTGAAAATAATGTTTCATCCATATTTGTGGTATCTATTTCTGATGATTTATTATCTGCCTGCGTCCCGTTATACCTGTTATTTGCTAAGTTTGGTTAAAGTATATGTTAAAATATAATAACTTTCTTACTTTCTATGTTTGCAAAATTTGCTATAGAACGTCATTTTATCATAATATCTCCATGCTGGTTTCCAACATTCCTCTTCAGGTACCTCGGATCCGGCTTGAAAAGACTGAAATTTATTTTTTTCTTTCACAAATCGGTCTCTGAGGTTTTTCCAGGCTCTTTGGCACTCTGCGGCTGCAATCAAAGAGATGTTTTAAAAAAATATTGTAAATTTTACAGAAGGAAAAATAGTTACATGTAGAGTTTAGATCTTGAGCAATCTCTTGCCAGGCTTCGGCCTTTTTTTGATGGTCTTTGTAACGTGCCGAGGATACGTTGTACAAAAACTCGTATTGTTGGATTTTGTCTATTAAAAGGTCCATATCAAGCTCTTCATAGTTTACTATATATTAAAAAAAAAAATATGTTAAAATCGTATAAGTTTTTCTTGTTTAAACAAAATATTGGAGAAAAGTGTTGTCAACCTTTAGGGACCACAACTTTTTATGAATTTTTTTTTAATAGTAAAAATTAGAGATTTGTGTATAAAAAGTAATCAATGATTTTGTTATAGCTCAACTTAATTATTTTTGATTAAAAAAAGTTAAAATATACTAGAAGTTTACTTAATGGTATTTTATGCATATATATTTTTGTGTTATACTCAGGCGGTGAATAACAAAAATCATGTTTAGTCCTAATATGTTTTTGTTCATATGTACAAGAAAATTGTAAATTTATTGCGCAAATACATAAAAGATCATCCATACTTATGAATGATATTAATAATGTAAATGTAAATACCAGAAAACTATTAAAATTCAATATATTTACTTCTTATTAACGTTACCTATTCCCATCCTAAGGATATCATTCCTAAAACACATTGTAATAAAGAAGTTTTCTCACTTTGCATGAAGCCGTAATAGGAACTATATAACATTAATAGTGAGGACAGCATTATTCGTTGTACAAGCCCTGAGTAAAGCTTTTTAAACTGAGACCGATTATGTTCAATTATCAAAAAAGCATTAGTATTTAGAAAAACAACTATTATATATGTAAAACAGCCCTTAAATTTACCGTCCTGGTGGGAATTAATGCAAAATTTGGTTCTCTGCCTAAGGTTAATATTATGTAGGGTACTTCTTGGTAGCAGGTATACTAATTATATACTAATTGTAACAAATATAAACCAAGGGCTAAATAAATAAATACATACTAATATTAAGAATATAATTAAAAATTCAAATTAAAATATATGACTTAAAATTTTACAGTATTGTTACAAATTGTGCCCTAAGTCACAAGTGGCTTATCGGGACACAGTATTTCAAAATACATTCATCAACAATAATTTTTTATTATTAAATTAGTTGTTGCGTTCGATTATTTAGGTATAACTCTTAATCCTTCAATATTTGCAAAAGATGGTGATGAGCCACAGTGTCAAAGGCTCTTGCGAGCTCAATAAAAATGCCTAAGGTCATATAGCCTACATTAAAATTATTTAATATTCGTTCTTGCAATTTTTGGATTGCATACTCGGTACTCATTTTACGTCAAAAACCAAATTAACAATCTGACAATAATTTGTTATTTTTCAAATGTGTTTAATTTTAATGCAGTCTTCAAGTAATTTATTTAGGGTACTTATTATGGCGATAGGTCGATAGTTTTCAATACACTGTCTGGCATATAAAAACTATCCAGTATGTTATATTATAAACACAAACAGGTAATATAGAAAAAAAAACTTTGGTCTACACACATTTTGTAATTGAGATACAAGGAATTTCTATTTACATATTTAAAAAAAAGATTTGCAAATGGTTTGCGCTGTCAAGCTTTTTTATTTATGCTTTATCTTTCTTAATATCTTCAACTAACAAAGTTTCTACCCATTCTCATAGCTGTCAATCTTTAGGCAGGTCTAACAATAGAGACCAATTGTGAAACTCCCCAAAATTGAAATTCATAAATTTTCAGGTGATTTAAATCTTTCCTTGATATATTTACCTCGCTTGTTTACGAGAGCCCTGATTAGAATACAAAAATTCAATTATCTGGTGTTGTTCTTACAACTTTAATCCAATGTTAGCTAATAATTACCATACAGCTTTTAATGTACGAAAAAATTGCTGTGATAATAAAAGAACTATTGCTTTAACTCACCTGCATTATTTAGACCACATAATAAGATAATAACGGGCTTGAAAATTTGAAAATCCTACGCGGTTTAACTGCTATTTTCACAGAGATTATTTTATCAAATTGAAGAATTTGACGAAATCAAGACTAAATTTTGAGGATTGCAGCTCGGTTATGGTTCAATTTTTGTGAGTTCTTTAAAAAATTTTGTTCCACGGTGTGTTTTAATGAAATAAGTTATAGAGCATTATATTTTTATTTACCTAAAAAGCTCTATATAATATCTCTATAATTTTATTATGTAATTTTAAAGGAGGGATACACCCTTCGACAAAAATTACTCTTGGATAATTTTCTAGGTGGTCTAGTGGCGTTTTAAATATATTTTCATTTTTTTTTTTAATCTGTTATAACTTTTTCTCTATATTCTTTACTTTTAAAAATGGCACACCCTATATGTTTAAGGAAACTGACATAATATATGTCCCTTTCCTGTTTACATGGTGTCTCAGCGCGAACATAGATCAATTTCTGGAAAATTAACAAATATAGGGAACTAAATACTAAAAACTATTGAAAATCTTTAAATAATAATACATTAAGTCTACTAAAAATAGTAAGCTAACCTACTTTGGACTATTTTAAGAAAAAAAAATTAAAGGATGATAAGTTTTTTCTTCAAGAAAATAATAAAAAAGAAAAAATCATGACAATTTGACCTGTTCCAGGCAGTTGCTGGGAGAAAACATCATTTTCTTGGATTTTTTCAACAGTCTTCAAAAAACAAATGTTTGATCTTTTCCAGGCAATTTTTTTTCAGCTTTTAGGCAATGAAAGTAATTTTTATATTTCTTTCAGGCATTTGAAGTCGTTTTACATTTTCAAAGTGATTTTTTTTAAAGTTTCCCAACAGTTTCTTTTTCTGGAAATGAATGAATTTGAGTTTGCCTAAGTTGAAGTATTTTGAGTTTTTAAGTAATTTTTCTTTTCCAGGCAATTAAAACCATTTTCAATTTTATTGAGCCAGTTAATTTTGAATTTTTTTAGACGAATAAATCAACCAGTAAAGTCTTTTTTGTTTAGGCAGTCAAAGTAATTTTTTGTTTCTTCTAGGCAGTTGCGTTTTTTTTAACTTTTTTGAATTTTTTTTTTTGTTGCTTTCAAGTTATATTTGTCTTTTTCAGTAAAACTTTGGTGATTGGTGAACATTTAACAACAAGCCATCCTAACAATAACCATACAATAACGTATATAAATAATTAATAAAGCACACGTGTTTTAGGAAAATTGTAGGATCTATAACTTAAAACTATTCATATTTTATCTAGCAGTATTTTTAGTACCTATAATTTATTCTTTTCATTTTGCACAATCTTTTATACAAATTTATTTGATGTGCCAAAAACCGATACCTATAATAAAGTTTCACATTATTATTATTATTATTGTATAAACGGCCAACGTCGTAGCCGCCGACTGACGTCGTCAACAACAATGACCTCAACCGCCATTTGTACGATTCAAATCCCCCAGTCGATTCTTTTATAATTTACCTTGAGATTCGCTCTCCATATTGATTCGGATCTACCGACGTTAAAATATAAACTAACCGTACACAAATTGCGACGATAAAATTTTAATCTCTGACGTTATCAAAACAAAACAAAGGCAATTTTTCTTTTCCAACCGAACTGTACAGCGTCAAACGGCAAATCAACGCCGAGAGTATCGATCGACTGATGCGTGTGCCTTCGGTTCGCTTTTTACGTTTATAATTATTCGCTTGCCATGCCGTTGGCCGTTGACTCTTTTGCCGTTCGTGTCAACCCCGAGGTGTGCCGACGCTTTTTTGACGGTTATTGAGATTTGTGATTATTTCGCTGCATTCAGTCAAATTATGTTTGCTTATCTATTGCTGTTATGTATCTTTTGTATGCTTGAGAAAAAAGGGACTTAAACGCCAAATGCTTTGTTTGTATTTTTGGAGATGATTTATGTATATTCTCTTAATAAGAAGCGCTGAAAGGAGTTAAGTGCGTCTTCAAAATCTCCATATTCGCATTCAAGGATCAAAAAGTGACGTCACAGAATCAGAAACGAAAATCAAATTTTTACCGTCGCACAGATAAGTTCTGTCCTCAATATATTTTTATCCATATTTAAGGACTAATCTAATTTTGAACTTCTAAAATAAAGCAAGGAGAAAAACTATAATTTTATATAGAGAAAAGGGATGTAGATTTGATTTTTTGGAGCATAAGATAAATCAATCAAATAAAAGATAAATCTTTGTGAAATAATAAATAATTAAAAAAGTCACAGTAATTGTTAAAAATCTTGTTACACCTTCAAACTCAGTTTATAAATAAAAGATACTATGGGATATAAATTACGCCATAGTATTTTTTCCCAAAATTTAATTTTACATTTAGAGCAGGTGCACAGGTCCTTAGTACACCAAAATATTTAAAATGCATTTTCATTATTTATACTGAGATTTAATTACAGTGCTTCTAAAACCTTCATGTTTATGTCTCGTGTTTCATGGCAGTATAGTTATAGGTTGTGAATTTGCAATAGAATTTATCGTACAATTATTTAACTCTTCATTTGAATATGGTTGATAAAAGTTAAGTTCCTACACTCATTGTTATTTATAAAAAAAAATTAATGTGAATTTCTATCCCTTATTGTGTACACCATGGCAAGAATTGGCTAAAATCCTCCTAGAGAAATGCCAATCTGTGAAAATTGTATTACTATAAAAAACATTTCTGTGATTGTGACCATAAATACACTTAAATCAGGTTCTCAAGAATTATCTAACAAGAAAAACTCTAACCAATAAGAAAATTAATGCTACATAAATAAGATACAGACAATATAAAGGAATAATAAGTAAAATGTTACCAAAAGTGAACATTTGCAGGTACAATCCACATCAAACTTTATGTTAACATCATTTAATCAACTGTATGACCATCATAAGGGTCTTTCTTCACTAAATTTGTAGTATACAGGGTGTTCATTTGAAAACTTCCCACCACGGATTTATTGAAAACCACTTTTTAACAAAAAAAAAACGCCAAAATACGTCAAAAGGTTTGTCAAGGGGGACAACTTTCTAACCTAAAATTACTTCACCCTCTGCCCCCCAGGGTCATCCCCTTAAAAATGTTAAATGGCAAGGGGTATCGAGTAATAGCTTGTTTAAAAGGTCTTTCGAAGTCTTTTATTTTGACGTTTGATTTTTTAAATCGGTCGATTCGTTTTCGAGAAAATTAGACAAATTAATTTGTTCAGATAGAAAACAAAAACATGAAAATATCAAGTCAATGTTTGTGATTCCTACTCATGTTTTGAAATGAAATTAATAATGAATATAGTTGACAAGACATTTATCTTAAAATTATTGCATATATGGAGATTGAACGATAGTTTTCAACCCTATACAATTTTCTTCTGACTTAAGATGAGACAAATATTTGCTTATTTCCAGGACATTCACAATACTTGCAAGAACAAGTTAAACATTTGACAAAGAGGTTCAAAAACATATTTACCTAGGCAGGTATTCCAACGACAGGTCTCTTTGTTTTTGGGTTTTAAGGAAGTACCTTTGAATTATTTGGTACATCGATTGTAATATTTTGAGAAGCAAGCCATAAGACTAATTGAATGCCAAAAAATTGTAACAATATATTCCCTAAAAAAATTTCTGTCATTTATCTCAATTTACATGAGAACCCCAACATTTTTCTTCTAATTATAGTTTTGATAAATAGAGTTTCTAGAGTGGACCCTATCTTTCAATATAAACAAACATCATGCTACACAAATTTTCAATTAATTATTTTCCTAATGAAATTTTGCTTTCAGAAATCTCCAGATCCACATGAGAACCCACACCGGTGACAAACCTTATATGTGCGAGGTATGCAACAAATCCTTTTCGCAGAGCTGTAATTTGGTCAATCATATGAGAATCCACACGGGTAAGTCACCAAAACGTCTAATTAACCCATAAATTTGCGAACACATCATTTGGTTTTTCAGGTGAAAAACCTTTTAAGTGCCCACATTGCGACCGAGCCTTTACCCAATCGGGAAACCTCAACAATCACATACGGTTACACACGGACGAAAAACCTTTTAAGTGTCATTTTTGCGACAAGGCTTTCGTCCAGAGTGGCAATTTGAATTCGCATATCCGAAACAACCATAGAGTTAAACCATTTAGTCGACAACAGCCCGAGGTTGTCAACGGTTAACCCTTTAACGCGTGTGATATTTTTTTTTAAATTAGTTTAGCGGGTTTTTTTATACCAATTCGATTTCAAACCTGTTTGATTCGCATGAAATTCTCTTGTTTGATTGAAATGTTCAAAAAAAAAACTGTCAAAGTGTCCAGTTTTTAATGCCATTTTTTTTTAAATTTTTGCTAAATATTTACCAAATCGTCCCTCCAATGCCAAATGTGCAAATTTATAGTTTTGAGAAAACCCCTATTTAATATTGGAATGAGCACTAAAAATACATCCTTTTTTTTTTAGAGTGCCGATGTATAATTGGGATTGGTCACTGTTCGAGTTGCAAATTAAATTTATATTGATTTTTAATTTTTTTATTTATTTTCTTTAAGAGACCACATTCGTTATTTTGGCATTGAGGGGACGAAATGAAGTTTGATCCGTTATTGTGATGCGGCGTTATTTTAAAAGTTTTACATGTAAATAATTTGTAAATATTCTCGGAGTGAAAAAAAGCAGTGCCTTTAGGCACCTTTAGGATTAGGACGAAAACAATCTAAAGAAAGTGTTCAGCTATTAATTGAAAAGACTTAAGCGGTGTCTAGTTTTGTAAATAACCTGTATAAAAACGAACGTATTTATTGGCATTTTGGCAGTTTTGTCAGGTTAAAATAGTCTTCTTTAGTCCTTGCCACTTCTGTGAATATTAGTTTTTAGTTTGAATCTAATATAGTGCCATTTTGAAGATCTCATTTTAATCTATCACTAGTTTAAGTAAAAATCCTTTTTTTACCTTTTTGTATTTTAATTAACCTTATTAATAATATACACCACATACAGTAAATACATAACCAGTTTTTAGTATTATACCAATAGATGCAATAGACCATTTACCTGCAGGTTTCAGCAATATGACTCTTTAGTGTTAAAATTGTTTCAGACTGTATATGAAGACTTTACGTATGTTTTAAGACTGTATACCATGATATTTTTTGTTGTGCAATTTTTTTAGTCATTTTTTTTTTATATAAATATATTTTATTTATCTTGATCTCCTGACTTCCATGTCTTTATGTTGATAACAAATTGTATTTGTAATTAGGCAGAAGATTTATTTACTACTAAGTATCAATAAAAAAACTGCTTATGAGAAAAATGTTCCTTAAAACTTAAGTGTATATTCAAATCGACATTTTATCTATCGAAGTTTTATTTATTTTAAGAGCCGATAGTATTTTATAATGTACCGATTTTTTGCGAGTTGTGTGCGACTGCTATTACTCTATTGTAGTTTTGTAACCTGAAGAATAATAATAAAGAAAAGAACCATCACTTAATAATTTTCCTTAATTAAAGGTTTTCCTTAAGAGAAATGAAAATATATGACAATACATACGAAGAAGATATTTTAAGGACTTTTGTGTATCGAGTAAGTAGTAAAAATATTCCGAATTAGTATGGTGCAAATAAAACATATTAATAGATTAATCTTATGAATATTTTAAGAAAAATCTTGGTCTCTTCTGCAAATCAACCTGCTTAGAAATATGTGTATGTACCACTATTAAGTAAAATCTATATTATTGTGACGAATTCATAATTACTTACCTATTTTGTCGGGTATTATGTTACTATTTCAACAAATATCAATTTAGGAAATACTATAATAAAAAATAATTTTTGGGAAAATTGATTTTAAGAGTTTGATAATCCGCGTGTAAAAGTAACCACTTTTTGTCCTCTTATCAATCTTATTTTACCATTTATTCCTGATAAAATTAAAAGAATTGCTTAAAAATTTAAAATAGGAACTATTTTACATACATTATGATATATGTATATTAATAAAAAAATTAATGAACATGAATTTTATAATAGTTTCTTTTATTTGTGGTAAATTTTACATAGGTGAAACTTGTAGACCATTACCAAAAAGAATTAATAAACATAAATCATGTATGATTGATGATAATCATGAAGTATGATTTTCAAAAATAAAAAATTACACAACATGCGCTTGACAATAACCACAGAAGCAGAGAACCAATTTCAAAAATATGCAAATAAAAAAAAGGTTGATCCATATCTACTTATTCGGTTGATTTTAATAATACATGGATTTCTTTGCTAAAGAAAGGAAGAGATAAGAAAATTATAACTTTTAAGTAAGGTAATAAATAATAAGGCACTGTTAAAATAAATTGGATATTGAAAACATATTTTCATTTATTTTCTATTACTGAATTATATTAGGATCAGACCCTTTAATTATTTAGACAAGAATCCGTATTTTCTTTGTTACTTTTCGAAGCAGATCAAAGTTAATTTGAAAAAAGTCTTTGATTAAATGTTTTTGAAAAAATCAAACTAGCAATCCCGAAATACACTCCGCGGCACAAAATTCTGCCACCCTGAAATATTGACCAAGTTTGATGTTTTATAAATTTTTTATTTTTTATCAGATTCTCACGATTTTGCCATCAGTTTTTAGATACATTTGTTGTGATTTTTTTAAAATCATTATCTAAAGTAGCATTTTTCGATTAGGCTATATTATACAGGAGTAAAACAAACTGTTGTTTTTTCTCGTAATTTCAAAAAACCCTGTAGGAAAATTAAGGTGGATAATTCTGTTTACATACTGTTCCTTGTAATCTTTGATGTATTCTAAACATTTCGATTTTTTATTCATTCCATTTTCTCATTTCTGCTGCGAGCTGCAAATTTTTTATTAAAACCCTGATTTGAAGCGTAGGTATATCATAAAGTTAATTAAAAAAAAACAATTTTAATAGCGTGTATTTCCTCCTCTCGCAGCAATAACAGCTTGCAGTCTTCGCGGCATCGAATGAATAAGGTTCCTAATTCTTTTCGTTCAACTTCATCCAGATATTCGCTCACTACATGTGCAACGTGAGGTCTAGCATTATCATGCATAATGTAAATTGGTTTTCAATGAAAGGAGCAAATGGGACAACAACTTCTTGAAGGATTTCCTCAATGTAACGGTGGGCGGTTAGAGCTCCATTTTCAATAAATACAAGATTGGTACGTGCTTCGGAAGAACTACCCGCCCAAATCATGACAACCGCCACGATATGAGATTTGTCCTGAAATGGTGCAGTCAGCATATCTTTCATTTCTACGTCTGTATACCCGCTCGCGACCATCCGGCGTCCTTAAACAAACCCTGCATTCATCTGTGAATAGTACGTTTGCCCACTGTTCTAGAGTCCACTCAAAATGCGATCTTGCAAACCTCAGTCGGTGTTGTTTTGCCGAGGAAGTAATTGTGGACATCTTGCTGGCCTTCGTGAATAAAGTCCAGCTTCTGCTAATCTTCTACGTATCGTTCTTTCACTTACACTTACTCCATGAAGTATTCGCAAGTCATTTTTTAGACACACAGCAGTAGATCTTCGATCTCTTAAAGAACTAATGGTAAGAAAGTGATCATCAGCTGCAGTGGTCATTCTCCTTCTGCCAGAGCCTTGTCGTCTAGTAAAAATTCCCGTCTGTAAATACTCTCACAGGCATCTCGAACTGTAGACCGCGAAAATCTCAGAGTACGGGCGACATAACTTTTGCTACGGCCATCCTCTATTAACGCAACAATTCTACCCACGTCTGCTGGAGTTAATACCATATTGACACTCAACAAATTATAATAGTGACACTGTCAAACTTTATGACACATTAATTGCGTCCTTAGCCAACGATAATTTTTAACCGAAAACTTGACATTAATTATCTAAAAATAAGCTTCAAATCAGCGTTTTAATAAAAAAATTGCAGCTCGCAGCAGAAATGAGATAATGGAATGAATCAAAAATCGAAATGCTTAGAATACATCATCAAAGATTACAAGGAACAGTATGTAAACAGAATTATCCACCTTAATTTTCCTACAGGGTCTTTTGAAATTACGAGAAAAAACAACAGTTTGTTTTAATCCTGTATAATATAGCCTAATCAAAAAATGCTACTTTACAAAATGATTTTAAAAAATTACAACAAATGTATCTAAAAACTGATGGCAAAATCGTGAGAATCTGACAAAAAATAAAAAATTTATAAAACATCAAACTTGGTCAATATTTCAGGGTGGCGGAATTTTGTGCCGGCGAGTATATTTTAAAACTTACAAAACAGTAAAAAACATTTATGCAGTAATTAGAAACTAGCTAGGTACCTACTGAACTTCAATTACTTACATTGCTTGTTTCCGAAAGTAACGGCGCAAAAGCATTAATTTATCAATAGTATTGTCTGCAACTCTTCAACTGGATCTAATTTTTGAATAAATTAACCCTACTAATGAAAAACACCTTTCAGACACATCGCTCGTTAGTTTCTAAGTAATCAGAGGCCAATTGAATATTCCAAGATCATTCAAGAAACATTAAGATCAGTCAACAAGTCTATTTCTTGAGAAATAATATATTTTTTTTATTGACGCTGGCTTCTTTGATGTTTTTCCTTAAAATATTGATTTTCCAGGAGGATCTGTTCTCTTTATTCCAGCAATTGCTACATAATCATCTTTATCGTTATCATTTTCGAAATCATTTTCATTCCCTTTATTAGACTTTAATCGTAATATCAGTTTTTCCGTTTCTTGCACTAATACTTGTTTTACTGATTTTCCATGCAATGGCGATAATCCAGGTCTTAGGTTCATCGGATTTTCTAAGTAGCTCTAGTATCCCTGAAAAAATTGTTCTGCGTTCTACCTCCTTGGTTATTTTGCCGGTCCAAGTCCATATTAAATTGGGAAATAAATGAGTATTTATATTTATTAAAACATGTACAACAAAACAAACACTCAGATTGGCTATATTAGTAATAATAATACGCTGTATAGCTGTCCGGCTCGGCTCGGCTGGGATTTACCGGATTCCCGACAAAAACAATTTTAGCGTCAAGTAAATAATTGTATTTAAGAAATATTGGACTTTGAGTGAATTAAATATATTGAAAGGGATCGCTAAAGATTTAAGTTCATAATTTTTTCTACATACATGAATAAGTCTATATTCTTTTCAATAATTGAGCATATAAAGTATTTTCCAAATTGATACTTATTGAAATAGTGACGTAATGTCCAATAAAATTGGTAACTCGTATACCACTAACGCTTGAAAGATATTATTTATTATTAAATTTCCTACTAAATTTATCCAAAAAAGAACTTAATAATGTATATAAAACTTCTAGATAACATTAAAAAAATTTGAAGTTACTAAATGGCAATTCATTTATTATTTCCATCCATATTTCTTTATTATTCCAAGCATATAAATACATCATGTTATAATTTTCATTCTAAGAAACTTTTCGGGAATATATATATTGTACTTTAAAAAAAGACGTGCTTAAAAAACAATTATACAGTGTACAACGCTTAACCACAAATTCCTTGGCAAGATAGAAGGATTTAGACCCGCAAATTTAAAAAAAATCATAAATACATTTTTGTAGGTAATTTTGTTACACTGTTGTATAAATGACTTAAATTGCTTCTCAGGTATTAGCTGTTTTAGCTTTGAAGCTTTTTTTTTCTTGTAAAATTTTCGCCTAACGCACGGTTTTCCCGCAAAAAATTAAAATAAAAATAAATTGAATTAATGCTTAACCTGCCTAATAATTATTAAAGGAAATTTGAAATAAAACTTAAAAAAGAAAGGAATGTAAACAACGGCAAAACAATTTTTGTTTGTTTCCTAAACTGTTTAAGCATTGCTGTTTTATTAATATTTTTATATGTCAATAAAAATATTTACTGTCTAATTACAAGTTAAGCTTGTTTGAGCGTATTTTAAAATTATTTAGTTATACCAAAACAAGCTGTAGACGTGTGGGATTCGAATTTAAGGTTTCCTAAACTACTATAAATAATATTCTCCGGGTACTATTACTTCATTCCAATAAGTGGATCGGAAGGGGCATTGATGCACCCACAAAGTGGCCAGAAAGATCACCTGATTTAATCCCTCTACGACTTTTATTTGTCGAGAGTTTATGCTTCTTCTATAACTACTGAGGCCAAATTGTTACAACAAATTTTAATTGCTGCAGACTATTTAAGAAACAAATTGGATGTAATGCCCAAAGCGTAATTTAGGACTAATAAAGAATTTATGCATCCAAGCCGGTCAATATTTTGAACATTTCAAAGAAAAAAAGCTACCACGGAGAATTAAACGACACAAGGACACGTTTATCGGATAACTCCGTAAGACTGGAAGCAAAAAAAGCTAGACATTTTTTGAAACTATATTAACTTGATTCACGGTCGTATCACGCAGATAACTTATGCTTTTGTACTGTGGATGCTGTATTTTTCCTCCCAAACCATTAGGTATCAAGGCTTATTACACAAATTGGTTGTTTGCTCTTATTCGTGATCCCTTATGTTTTCCTCTTTTTTCTTTGGTTTTCTAGTGCCCCTGCCCTGAAGAGTCCAAAAAAACCAGAAACACGTGTCGGCAGGTAGCATTTTATTTATGCTTCCCGTCTTACAGAGTTATTCCGATAAATTGAAAATTTGTCATAAACATATAAGACTGCATTCTGCTTTAGGGGTTTTTATTATTATTTTTTTGTTTTTGTATTTGACCATATTATGTGAATATTTGTTAATTGGTAGGTATTTTGAATTATATTCTTTTGATATTTTCTGTTTTAAATAAACGGCAATAATAAATTAAAAAGTATCTGTTTAATTTATTTTCTTTTTGCATTATACTATATGCATATGAAAAAATTATAAAAGACGAATAAAAAATAATTTTAAAATCCCTAAAAGTTATTTTTCTTACATTTAGTGGCACTAACATATCTTAGTTTAGAAAGCCACACCTTTTAATATTTTTTAGGAATTTTAATAATATAAGCTTAGCATTGAGATATTACTGTTTTTAAATTTAGTGAACATTTTTATAATTAGAGGTAAGTAACCTTAAAAATTTATAATTTGTTTCAGGAAAGTAAGTAGTTTTTAAAAATAGATTAAAAAAGATAACTAAATCAATGTATATCCGAACTTATTATTGAACGTAAATTTATTTGATCTAGTATTTCTGACTGCATAATAAGATCCTTTGATTTCATCGATTATATTAAATTATAATTATAATTACAAATAATTACTAATAATACCTAAAACATAAATTAATCTAGCCTAGGGCCAATCAAATTAACCTACAATTACAAGAACAAAAAAATAAAGAAATACATAGCAAGCATTTATGAAAACTCATTTTGAATTGGAGATTCAGGAATAATAAACAAGAAAAAATAAATTATAGGGAGATTGTCTGTATTGTGAGAAAATACGATTTTGATTATATCCTTAAGCCAGCATGCAACGACCTGCATTTAGGCGAATTCGAAGTTTATTATACCGTGAAACGGCATTAAAAGAAAACATTACGAAATAAGGCTGAACCAAAGAAAATAATAGTAAACTACTTCGTTAGTATAATTATCTTTGGCTGAACAAAAACGAGTGAGGAACCGGTAATTTATTCATAAATCGTGCACATCTCTTCGAAAACTTAATTTTTCATGAAGGTAAGTAGGAGAGGAGGTATTAAACGCAAAAGCAGCCAAATGATGAAAAAAAGTTTTTATGCACGCAACCATATAAGAATACAAATTTTTTCTTAAAAATTAAAAATTCATCAACAGCACTTTTTTGAAGCTTTTGCAGAAGATACATAGAGATTTTATTTAAAAATTTTACAAAAATCATACGATATTGCAATAAATAGTTCATATTAAAAAGTACTACAAAGACTTGTCCAATTTGTTTTCTTACTTTGTAGTTAGTAATACTTCCATTAGAACATAATGGTTTTATAAAGTTATCAACTATTTTTAGCTGGGTTCCTCCGAAAAGTAGTTATAAATTATCGAAGACAATCATTTTCACACTTTTTTAAAGAGAAATACGTTATATAAAAATTTATTATAAAATAAAATTAAACCCCATGTCTCAAAGAGAAGAGGAGAAAAACTGAAGCTGAGAATAAAACAGATCCCAACTTCAGCCCAAGTAGTTTTAAATCTAATGAAAAAGGTCACCCATGAGATGTTAAATTGGACCCATAAAGCCGAAAAAATTTAAATAGTATTTAAAAAATCTGAAATAATTAATTTTTAGGGTCCCTGTGTTTAATAAAATAAGTTTAATTTGGAAAAAGTGGAGTACAGCTAATAAGAAAATGAATTCCTTTTAATTACATGTAACTCGGAAAGTTTTTGAGATAACAAAATGCTTTTATATGAAATATAGCTATAAAACATTCCTGGTCTGTTTACAGAATATCAGTACTAAGCATTCGTGTTACATAACACTCCGGGTTACAACAAATTCTTACTGATATTACAAAAATACATTTATTCGGAATATAAAACCATATCTACAGTAACATCCCTATCAGTAAGAGGCAGTTCGTCCAAAATTTGTTCCTTAAATGCTACAGCCACACTGGTAAGGGATTGCTTTTGAGTTTCTCGCAGTTTTTTCTGGAATACATCGTAGTAACCACCACCATGGCCCAAGCGGTCTCCTTTTTTCGTAAAAGCGACTCCTGGGCAAATGATTAGATCTAAACCACCTAAAAACCAAACGGACATTTTAATATTTAAGATGTCAATAAATATCTAAAAATCGTAAATATATATATGTTGTACTTCTTGTCTTACCAGTTTCTATAGCATCCTCCCTTACATCCTTCAATAAGGGTTGCTTAATATTCCATTTTGTTAGTGGTAAAGTCTCCCAGTCCTCCATAGAACGTAATTTAACCATTTGCATCCCTGCCTTACAATATCTAAAAGCAAATAAGGAATATTTTTTATTTTTATCTATTAGATGTCTTACCTGGGCACAAAACATTCTTTTCCTTGTGCAAAAATCGTCCTAACAATTGGTTCAGTGTCGATTTCATCTGCTGTGCTAAGGTATACTGATATCCTCTTGCTAGTGTTGAAAACTGGTAAATTTATTAGCTAAAAGTTTGTTTTTTTAATATGTACAAACAGTTAAATATAATAATAATAATAATACCTTATTAAATACAATTTTCGATTGCCTGGCTTTTTCTTCACAGCTTAATTGGGCAATTTTATCAGGAATCAGTGCCCTTATAGCTTTTTTCGCCTCAACGATATTAGCCATTTTGAACTACGAAAAAATTAACTGTTGTTAGTTAAACTGGTTACTCATGTGATCGTAAAATAATGTTTAGAATACAATATCAGTGTGTATTTTTATTTTGTTGAACTTCTTGACTTTTGGTGCGAATGGCTAAAAGATGACAAATACTGTTTTGCATCACTACAAATTGAACTTATTTATATGTTATGTAATAAGAATTGAATGAATGTTAATATAATTAAGGTTAATAATTAGGAAATTGAAAAGTATTTTAGGTGTATTTACTTATCTTATACAAATATTTAGGTGAAACGTCATCATATATGTAGCAGGGCAAAACGACTATGAAATGTGCATTTTTTTAAGTTAATTGCAATCGTCTCCATGATTAGGAAAAAGTTTTATTTCATCTTCAGTCTCAGCTCAAGTCCTGGCAAATTTACTTTTTTTCTTACGTAGGTTACCTTGCTATAGCAATTATATTAACAAATACAAACAATAATGTTTTAAGATTTTATTGCATCATTCATGATAAAATCACATTTTACTTTTGCAATTTAACTCCCTATAGTCCAGACATATAATTTCACTACCATTGTCCAAGATGTATGAGACTAAGAAGAGTTTTCGTATAGAAGAAATAGTCAGGCCAAGAAATCGATTTTTTGAGATTTCATCCTAGTTCATTTCTCCATTGCTTACTGTATTGTGTTTTTCTATCGTAGTTTTTCTCCCTAGAGTCGAGAAATTTCTATTGCATCTCCCGAAATTAGCTTGAACAGGATACGTACAACCCTCTCGAGGGTTGGTTAACTCTGTAATAATTTTCTTGAAGGGTTAAAAGAACTCGATATACTTGGCAAGCAAAAGCTGGTTGGTGCAAAGCTGTAGAAATCACCACCTTGAAATCCAGATTTCTCGAGAAATGTTTATTTTACGAGAAAAATGTTTTGCAATGGAGAAGACCTCTATCTACAAGTTAACTTTATAATAATTCCCTTGTAAGATCAAAAGGAACTCGAGATATTTGGTAAAAACTGTTTACTTCACTAATTCGAATATCAGATTTTCCGAGAAATGTTCATTTTACGAGAAAATTGCTTACTTGGAATACTTTCAGTATAGAACAGCCAATATAGAGCTTTAACTGTTGATTAGATTAGTTTTTTTAATTTTTGAAAAAATTGTTCGTTATTATAAATAATTTCTTAAAAAGTTTAAATTCTTTACTTATCGAGAAAACTAGAGTTAGCAGCAGTGACATTAAGAGTAATTTGTCGAGGTATTTCAAGATATAGAATAAAAGATGGTAGCAAATACTATAACTAGAAGCGTGGCAAGAATTGTGGTAACTGTTTTAATACTGATAAAACAGTTACCGCAATTCTTGCGAAGTCAACGGAAAAAAGCCCTTAAGCCCTTAGTTCCCTTAGAATCATTACTTCTTCATGAATCTCTTCACTAATCTTTATTAGAGACTTTTTAATAAAACTTGTCTCTTTGCTTCCTTAATCTTTATTGCGGGTATCTTCTGTTTTATTCATAACTGTTATTTTTCTGAAGTGTCAGTTACTATCATACATTTTCCTTGTATTTTTTATTTTCTCAGGAAAAGAACTTGACTCTAATATAATAAAGCCAAAAATATGTAAATAATATTTCAAGAATCTTCAGTAAACTAAGTACCGTAAACTAGTGGCAAAGATTGAAATTCAAAAACAAACATTGGTAGCTTTTAAAAGGTACCAAAATAAATCGTCATAAAGTACTAATTTATTCCCTAAATATACAAGTTAATTTTCTAATAATTAGGATCAAAAGAACTGATCATTGCACGGGAAAAATGCTTGGTATATTATGTTATGATAGTGCATTATTTGCCTGGGATACAGAGTCCCTTAAAAACCAGTTTTGTTTAATTTAGATTTTAGAATTTTAAGGCATTTGCGTAGTATTTTCTGTTGGGTTGGATTAAAGAATATAAACAGTATAAACACTGCTCAAGCATTTAATGACAAATCAGTTCCAATAAAGGAACTAATTGGCAACTTAATAATATCAGGTAATGTTATAGCAACTAAATTCAGTAAAACAAGTTTGTAGTGTTACATAAAGATGTGAGAAGAATGCAATGAGTACGTGATATACATAAGATTTTACACACTTTAACGATATAAAAATTCAAGGACTTATATTGTCGGATATATACCAGTTATAATTATTACACACAAAACACAAACAATCATTGGAAGTTTCTACAATAAAATAAGCAGTTCCACGGTGTTTCACCACGTGTTAGTCTAACCTCCAATGATTCATTCCCACGTTGCCGGATGTAATTAAAGTAATTGGATTAGTACTTCTAATGAAATTAAAAAAAATACCTACTCAAATCATTAGTGTTCCATTGAGTTATTTTAGACATTTTAGACATTAAAAAAACCATTTCTTATATATTATATATATAGTTTTATTCCAGACATTTTAACTAATTTTACGCAAGTTGTAGTGTAATTTAACATATACACTATCGGACAAAAGTAATGCAAGTCTTATGAAAATATAATTGCCATTAATTCTTAAATGTCAAACAACCTCAAGTTCAAAAAAATGTATGCATAAGATACTGCAAAATAAACATTTTTTACTTACAGGCAAACTGAAAGCAACTTTTTGGCAACGTCGTGGCATCGATAAAACTTAATTTTAAATAGTAACAATCGGCATATTGGCTCGTTGATTTTATCAAAAAAAGTCTAGTTGTCTGAAAATATCGTAGTATGGATTTGACGCTCAATCTCTTCCCACAGGTTCTTAATAGGATTTAAATCCGGTGATTGTGCCGGCCATTGGAGGACTTGGATATTGTTCTCCTAAAACCACTCCTGTACAAGATGAGATGCATGCTTCGGGTCGTTGTCTTGCTGAAAAGTGAATCGCAAAGGCATCTCCCACTCAGCACAAGGCAATATAACATTCGTGGATACCAATCGATTCATCGTTCCGTCTATGAGCATGGATCTCCTCAACTCCAGGGAAAGCATTCCCTTAAAAATATGCTTCAACAAGAAATCACTTCCGTGCTTTATTGTTGATATTGTGTACTTAATAATATTTTTTTCTAATCTTGAGCTGTCCAATTTAAGTGACAGTGTTCACACTCAAGCATGGAGATTTCTTACGGAAATCAGCGGTTTCTTAGCTTTACTTCAACTAATGTTCATTCGACAGTCCTGGCACTTACTTCAGTTTAGGAATTTTAGAAATTATTCGCAGTCCTGGCAACCAGGGAGCTCTTTGGATAATTCTCTTTATTCTTCTATTCATCCAAAATATAGTTTTTTAGGCCTTCCTGATTTTGGTATTTTTGTCACAGGTTCATTGTATCATTTAATGATTCTAGTAGACACACTTTATTTTGGCAAAAAAAAACTGCCTGGAAATATTTGTTTTTAACTCATAGAGATATGTTTTCGTTTTTAACTAAAATAGATTAATTTTTTGAAAAAAATTAAAAGGTTGCTTTACTAGTTTGTTTGACTTTCGAAAGCTGTTTTGCCAAAAGCTCATTTTGCCTATGATGGCGGCCTACCATATACTTTTAAACCAAATAGTGTTTTATCATCGCTTATACCAATTTTATTTTTAATAATTAAATAGTTCATTATATTTGCTTTACTTAGTTACGTCCGATAGTGTATAATTTATATTAGATGTTTCCAGTTAATTTCCATTTTAATCCAGGCATTTGAACATGCTTTTAAATCTTTTGAGTATTGCATAGAATTGTTATATTCAAGCCCATTTTAGGGGCCATTTCGTTCAAGGTATCAAGGAATTCAGAACCACTGAGACTATTTCCTATATTATAGGTAGTATTTGAAATAATATTTTTTCTCGATTGTCGAAATACACCTCTTATGTCCTTGGACTCTTAAAACTCTCTTGGAAGTCAGTTCCTGATATTTTGGGAGTCACTTTTTTAATTTTTTCCATCCTTTTGAACTTAGTTTTTCACGTCTTAAAAGAAATTTATATAATTTTTCATATCTTCCAGGTATTCGAAGCCTTTTTGATATTTAAAGATCTTCAAATACTAAAAATAATTTTTGTTTAATTTAGGTCTATGAGGGACTCTCTTCTTATATATTTGGGCATTTCACGTAATTCCTACTAAACCTATGTTTAATATACAGGTTGGGGAATTGGAAATTGCCCATTGCTGAAAATAATGGAAACACCGCGTCCTTTTAGGCCTCATTTAACTGTGTGATTGCACGCTGCACTGTTAAATTTTTCAAGCGCTATTATTTTCTTCTCAACTTATTATGGCTGTTCATATTTCATCCGAAAGAGTTCAAATTATTAAACGGTTTTATGAAGACAATTCGGCAGTACAATGTAGGGATTTTTTTTCTTGCGAAAAAACAATTTTGGTGAAAAACAAACAAACAAAATGTGGAAATTTGAGTCATCCGTTTATCTTCAAGATTGTCATAAATGATACACTAACGTGCAAGGACCATTTATCAAAAAGGTTCAGGAGCAAGAACGACTGGAAGAAATGGTTTGTGGTGCACTAGAAGTGGATTTAACATGATCAAGTAGAAGTATTGTAGAGGAACTGGGTATAGACCATAAAACTTTGCAAGTATTTCCAGACTCAAAGATATTTCATGCAGAGCAATGACGAAGAATAGAATTTTGTGAAACCATGATAGAAAAGCAAATGAAAATTAACTTTTTTGGCATTCAAATGACCCCTGATGGGATCAGTCGATTTTCATCAAGACAGGTCTCCTGCTCATAATGCGGTCATGGTAAAAGAATGTTTAATAAATACGTTTTAGCCAAAGAAAGAGCTTTGTTTGAGTCTTTTATTTAAATAATTAATTTTTGTTAAGTTTATTTTTAAAAGTTTAATTTTTATTAAGAATAACGCTTTAATTTTCATTCAAGAAATACCCAGTAGTAGTGGGAGAATAGCAGTGTGCACGAGATCCATTCGTGTGCGCTACCATATTTCGCCTTTAAGGACCTATCTATGCTTAGTGATCGATTCCCCAACCTGTATATATTGATTGCACATTTACAGACACCAGGACTCACTAGGAACATAAATTGTTGCATTATGACTGCTTTAGCACCTCTATACTGATGAAATTAATACTAAATGTTTAGAAAAGATAGATATCCAGATGTCGAGGATGCATAGTTAAAATGTAACTTAGGTTAAATAATATTTTCACTTAAGGATTAATAGGCGGACACTTGTATATTTAAAAAAAACGATTTCATACCAAGAACTATAAATTGCCAATACCTATGTATATACAATACGTGGGCCGAAAAATCACATAACACAATATAATAATTCTTTCTCGCCCAAAGAACCGCTTGTGTGGGTTTCGGGTTTACACTTATGGCGGTACCAAGGCGAGTTTCGCAAATGATCGAAAAGAGAAAAATGCTGAATACGAATTCAGAGTGCGATCTTGTCTCGATCTTGTGGGGCGAACTGTATGTATCGGCTGCGGTTCTTTTGTGCGTGGGCCGGGGGATGGGAAGCGGATAAATGATTGTGTTTTTTTTGTGAGGATATTTTTTTTTGCTCGAGCTTAGGTAAGTAGAAAAATTAGATTGTTGGTACTCAATATTGAAAATCATCAAATAATATTAAACTCTTATATAGAAAGAATACTATTTTTAATCATTGATCCCAAGATTTAACTTGCTACTATAGTTTAATATAGTCTAAAGTCCTACCACATTTGGTAATATTCAGTTCGGAGGACCAAGTTTTTAAGTATATATTTTTTAATCCTCGTAATTTTTTTTATTTATTTAATATACTGCTAAACAGGAGAATAAATCTTAAGCATTAAAATAGGTCTTAATCAACTCAGAGTAATTACTTATTTACTAAAAAAAAATTAACAATATTTATGAATACCTAACAAGTGAATATATTGGAACATTTAATAGTCAGGAAAGGTCAGATCTAAAATAGGTGTTTTTTAATTTCTGTAAGGGGGGTATTAAAAATATAAATATCTCTGCTAACATTGCTATGTATAGTGCACATGATATACATAGGAGAAAACCGCAGTTTATTTGTTCAAGCTCTACAAAAAGAGAATAATAAAGTTTGACGTAATATTTGGCGAAGTCCTAGAAATTTAATTTTGTATAATAGCTTGGGACAGTCGAGTTAATTGTTCAGTAACTTAAATAAAAACCCTTGTGAGAAATATTTTCTTTTGAATAAAAGGGATTGCATATTAAACAGTTGAAGTAAGTCTTCCTCTAAGTGTCCTTGAGGAGGATAAGCACCATGAGTTTTAAAGTAGAGCAACAAAAAAAACTCCTCTTAACCCTCTCAAGATCCTCATGTGGTGATTATATTAAGATAACCAGACTATCGAGCCACACTCTATCCTAGATCTGTTACACTAGGTAATTATAGAGTATCACGATGTTATTGGAGTTTTGTGTAGTCATATACTGAGTTGATCTAAAAGTAGAGTTCAAGATCATCAGCATAAATAAGTATTTCTGAGTTAAGTCACACACATGTCATCAATAAAAATATCAAATTAAAGTGGGCCAAGTATAACAGGGGTATTGAGGCACCCCTGAGGTGAAAAGGTATTTACTTGATTCAGTGCCACTGATGGACGCCAAATGTAATCGATCTGGTAGCCATGAATTCAATAACAATACATAAGACCTTCAGATGGACCGAATAGCTTAAGTTTATACAACAAAATATGTGGATCTAATTTGTTAAATGCTTTTGTCAGATCTATATCAAGTTGTGAGTTATCTAGATATTTAGTTATAGTGTGTGTGGTAGTTACTAGGTTAGTTAGTAGCGGCCTTTCAGTAAGCCACGTTGCGAAAAAGATGAGTTTGTTTTTTAATAAGATTACTCTATTTGGTCCTTCGAATAGGATATAATCTTGTGCATGTTAAAACATTTAAAAGAGACTTACCAATAATTTAACTCACTGCTCTAACCCTACACTAGGTTTTTCCAAAGCGTAACTAAATTATGGTGTAAAAATTAAGGAGCCAGTGATTTTAGAAAGTTTTATTGTTCTTCAATTTTCCCTGATACTTTAATTTAAGGTTTAGGCGCTGGAAAAAAATAAAACAATATTGACCCCTACGATTTGGTCCTTTAAGCCGCATATATATTATTGATTTTGAAGGCCAAAATAGTTCCGACAAAAATGTTTTTGTATAAAATGAAGTTTTTAAAGAAAAAGTCTATGCTTAATTTGATTGTTCGAACCGGATATAAGTAATCTCGTTTTTTTATTTTTGATCAAATATGAATCAAAAATTTAAAAAAAAAAACTACTAATAAATGAAGTCACTGTATCAACTCAAGGACCTCAGGAGTAATTTTATAAATGTATAATCCTCACCGCTATTCTGGTGGATCCAGATGCTTGAAAAGAAAGAAAAACTACCAGATGTAACCTTTTGGTTCTTCGAGTCGTATACAGCAGATTTTTGTTTTGTTTTTGATGGGCTTTGAACGGTTTTTTTTTTAATTAAATTCGGTTAAAAATGCGAAATAAGAAGGATAATGATTTTGAAAGCTTTAAAATTAAAAGGAAATTCTAGGAAGGAACTATCGGCTTTTAATCATTCGGTCCTTCGAACCGGAAAATCTCGTTTTTGTTTTTAGGCGAGTTCAATGGTATTATGAATTATACAAGTTTTAGTAAAAAAAATCTGCTGGCGAAAAAACGGATCAAGATAAAGAAAGACAAAATAGAGTTTGGGTGAAAAATGGTACAGTGGACCACGTTCACACTTTGATAGAGAAAACCACAGAAAATAATATTTTTTTTGGCCTTTTTCGACTATCACAAGGCGTTTCACACCAGTTGAGAAATATGACTTCATAACAGAAATAAATAATGCTGTTATGAATCTCTTCCAAAAAAATTTCCAAATAAGCACAATGTAAATCTAAAAACAAAAGCAAGCAATCGATACAATTTTTGCTTGTATATTAACGAGGATAAGATGGAAATGAAAAACCTACAATGCAATCATTTGGTCCTTTGAGCCGGATGTAATCCCATTTTTGATTTTGACAATTAAATTCGGTTAAAAGTGCAAGGATTGCATAAGTTCAAGATATTAATTTTTGTCATTGACTCCTTGTATCTTATTAACCTTAAACTAAAACCAAAGCATCCTGTCGCACATGTTTAATACTATTATATATGTTTAAATGAATATATTGTTTTAGTAATTTATTACCTATTGTTTCCATGTACATAAAGCTATACATATACATGTATATAATAACTTTTTATAGTATATAAAACGAGGTTTTTCAACTGTCCGTTGTCCGCCTATATGCATGTTGCCTCCGACCACCTTTTAAGGAGACTTTTACCATCCCACGCGAATAACTTTTATTTTATGGTATTTAGAAGGACGTCACCACTTTATATAACACCTGGATTAAATATATTGATTGTTATTGAATATATTGTATCTAGTAATAATGTCAATTAAAATCTACATTTATTATCCTAAGCTGGCAATCGGAAAATCCCTTGCAAATGGGGCAAAATAGATGATTAATTTCTGATCCTTCGATATAGTATAGTTATTTACATTGAATAAAAAAAATACCGTATTTCTTCCAATCATACACATTTATATGCATTTAAGCCAACCGTTTAACAGATGTTTGCTAATTTAAATTAAATACTGAATATTAATAAATTTGCATAAAAACTACTACCATTTGAAGACTGAAGGCCAACAAAAGATATAAATTTATGCAAACACTCTTGGCATATGTTAATTAAATGAATGTTTTATGCACTCAACCTAAGGAACTTCCTCACTTTTAAAACTAGAAATTTTTGATTACGAGATCAAGCGAATGCAAGTTTAACATTTTAAAACCAGTTTAAATATTGATACATCTGAAGGCTATTACATAATTATTGTAAAACGCCTTTAATATATAACTTATTTTAGGGTCAAAATGTATGTACCATTGTTGCTAAGCTGTTTGGCTTTAAGCTATGCCTTGCCTCAATCCAATTATGCAGACCAAGCCAACAATATAGGGTATATAGGCGAGGGGTTGCCTCCGGAAGCGACTTTAGGTGGTAAAGTCACTCAGCTGGATGACCTAAGTCCCGAAATCAAGCTAAATAAAACTAAAGCTGATTTGAACTGTGCTGCTGGATCTATGCAAGTAAGAGAACTGCGGGTTTTTATCACAATAAGTGTATTCGTAGGACTATGTTTGTTTACGTGTTAAATTAAATTATGCATCCGAATTTAATTTTCAAAAAGTCATATATGAATGTTTATTTAAGCCTGAAATTTATGGACCTTGGAGGTTCTTTTTGGCTCTCACTTACGTTTTGATGTAAATATTGTAAATTTTAAACTTTACCAATGTTAAAATCTATATTTGCTATTTCAAATTTTTAACTACATTATTTTTTATTTATTATTCCTCTCTCTTGATATGCTGTACATAAATATGATGCAGTCATACAGACGTTTAATTTTTTAGCATGAAAAACATACCGACGAATTGCTTTTAAATAACAAAAGTGGAAGGAAAAGAGGAAGGTTATTAATAAATATAAATTTTTTAAACGTTTCTCCATGGCTTTATTCCACTGCAAAGATTTTAATGTAACTGTAAATTTCCAATTTTTTCTGACAGTAAAAGTGCTCTATCTAATATTTTTTCATGTATAGAGAAAACAACTAAAAATTCATAATAAATCGAGTATTTTTGTACATATAACAATAAAGATAATAGAAAATTAAATTTAACAGCGAAAGAATTAACGACAGATGAAGTTCTTGACTTCAACATTTTTTACACCGATTTTATAAGAGTTATTAAAGAAATATTATTAGTTGACTGGCAACAAAAGAAATAAGAAAACATGTTTTTTTTTTATATATAATTAAAAAACAGTTACTACCATCGCTCGTCTTAGGTTTTTCAATGCTGTATATTCGGTTCATATGAACAAAATAGGAATTCAAAATAATGGCAATTGTGATGAAATAATAACACTTTTTCATAAAATCTATAAATTTGGAAGTAGTTGGAACAATGAGTTAAAAAAATATGTTCATTCTCCAGTAAGTTTTAATTACTTAATATTGCTCAATGATATTTCGATTTATAAGGTAGTAATAGATATAAAGCATCACCTTAGAATTTTCAAGGACCATGATTATTATTTTTATGATCTGTAGGATTAGATCATAAATTAGTTTTAAATAGTTTAAAAAATTGTAATTTAAAAATAATTGGAAAATAAATTAATTAAGAAGATTAAATGAGCTAAATAGATTATGTTAAGATGTCTTAAAAAAGAGAGATGTTGGCTACTTAGTTGAACCCAATGTCATAAACCTTACTACTACTACCATACTACCGTGAAAAACATAATAAAATTTGATTTTAAATAGGCGAAAATTATATAATGGAAATAAATTCAATCAATTCCACAACCTGATCTGTAAGAATTTCATTAAAATATCACTTTACAAGTATATTCTATTAGTTGCCTGTTCCGTGAATTTAAGATGAATATGATATTACTCATAAAGCTGATTTTCGAGTGTTTCTAAGTAATCTTTTTGTTATAATTATAGTTTCACCATGTTTTCACCATCACGTTTTTATTCTCAAACCCATCCTTAATAGGAATAACCCTATTTTATTGTTACATATCCAACTATGCCTACTAATAAATCAAAATCTTGGAATATATGTTTATAAGATTCAGATTTGTTCGTTTTTTTCCATAAAGTTATTTTTACATCTTCACCCCTCTATTTGTTTAGGCTAAGCGTTCCTTGATATTATTTAACATAGTTCATCAGGCGAAGTTTTCCTTACAATGCTGTCACTATTTATAAAAATATTCTTGCAAATTTTTGGCAAAAAGTGAATTTCGTAAAAAATTTTATTTTAATAATCAATTAAATATTAATTACTAAAATAACTAAACTAGTAGTGTTTGTTTTATTTTTAAATTGTTATTATTATTATTATTATTATTATTATTATTATGTTATTATAGTATAATAGGGTTTTTCTTTTCCTCCTCAATTTTTTTTTAGGTCATTAGTACAAATTCTAGGTTTATATAGTTTTTTTATATTTGCCTATGTAGCCTTGTTTGGTACTAATAAAGTCATTTATTATTATTATTATTATTATATTATTACATCCGTCCTAAGGAGCTCCCCCTTTGATATATTATTCTAAAAATATATCAAAGTATTTTATGCCGAAAAATTTACGCTAATTAATAAACAAGTCACAAAAAACTTTTAAAAGCTTCATATTTCAAATAATACCCTTTTAAGAACATTCTTACTAATTTATGAAAATATTTTTTGGGACTGTGAATTTTAATTTACATTCATATGATAAATTCAATGATTCATAAGACATGAATGAATAGTGATCTAAAGAAATATTGCTGGAACATTTTCTCCAAATTGAGAACACTTAAGCAGCTGGATATTTTGTTATATAATTTTAATAAATTTAAATTTAGGTTTAAAATATATATATATATATATCTATATATTTTTATAAAATATATGAATATTTCTTTAGATCACTATTCTAATATATCTTAATTAACAATTTTAAATGAAATTAAGCATTTGGTCTACTGTTTTTCTCCTTTTGTAAGAATTTTGAATTTATTTGACAGTTGAGCTTGCTTGTTTAATAACCAGAGAACTCTTATTTTATTAATAATTATTATTTATTTAATTTTACATTGTAATTCCTTTTCTAATTATATGGAATACTGAGTCTGTTATTTCACATATCTGACCGTTATTGTATAATTTAATAATTGTATATTGTAATATTTTTCAAATAACGTGTATTTGAACTTAAGTATCAAACACTACGTTATAATTTTATTATAACTTTTTTTAATTTATTAAAAAATATGTTATAATTATTTTATTTATGCAAATTCTAATCCTTTTTTAATTTTAGATCGATATGAAGTTCTTAGAGCCATTTTATGGTACAGTCTATGCAGATTTTGATAGAAACTCAGCTTGCCAAGTGACAGGAAAAGGCGACCTTAAATATGCGCTTGAGTTGCCTTTGAAAGGGTGTGGAACTAAACAGGTAATTTTTCTATTATATAATGTATCCAATATATCCAATAATGGTCCAAAAAAATACATTGTAGATATTATATATTATACAATTTTTTTTCATCGTTGTACAATTTATTTTTCATTGATTTGGTCAAAGAACCAATGAAATAGTGAAAATAGAATTTGAAGTATGGAAAAAAATTAAGGTTAAGATTACTCTATTTTTAATGGCACTAGAACTTTTTTTTGAGACAACCTGTGTAACTTTGTAATGCAATTTTTGCATAATATAAAACTATAGACGGTCCCATCTACATATCAAACAAAATAACTTAAATATTCGCAATGATAATTATAAAGATAATTATTAATATTTACTTAAGCATTTAAACAAAAATGTATACGAAAAAAACAGAAAGTTTTATTGTTCATATCCTATACATAATTTGTTGCATCAAAGCTATTTTTGTTGCCCAGCTAATAAGGTTAAGAAACAACAAAAAGACATATAATGTTGCAAAATAGTATGAATATCAAACAAGAAAAATAAGAAGACTAACAAGTATTAAACAAGAGTGTAATAAATTCAAAAATAAACCTCGTAAAATGATAATTATTCTAAAAATCGTAATAATTTATTTTTACAAATATTTTGCAATTTCATAACTTTTAAATAAAATTACTCCAAAACAGTGAGGCTTCAAATTCCATTTTATATATGAACTTTTTTATCAAAAACATCCTGCTCTATTATTCTTTTAAGTTTGACTTATGAGACACCTTGTAAAATCATCAGAAGACCAGAAAGAAGTGTTTATACTATAGTCAAAGACAGCTTTTCAATCTATCAGGTTTCAAGATTATTTAATTAGATATTATAAGGAGTTTGAATGATGGTGGGGCTTTTTCTTAGATAAAAAGAATAGGGAGGTTGAGATTATCTAATAACTTTTTTGGAATAACTGTGATTACTGACGCTTCATTACTTGGAATACAAGCAAAGGCCAGTATTAGCCAATATTAAAAAAACAACATAAAGGCAGATAATGTTGTAAAATAATATGAATATTAAATAAGAAAAATTAGAAAACTAACAAGTATTAAGCAAGAATATAATAAATTTTAAAATAAAGCTCGTAAAACGAAAAATTTATGAAAACCGTGATTTTTTACAAATATTCTGTAATTCTATTTTTTGTAAATAAAATGACTTAAAAACAGCAAGGAATCGAATTCCATAAACTATTTTATCAGAAACATTTTAATCTATCATTCTCTTATGTTTGACTTATAATACACCCTGTATACTAACCTTGTAAAATAATGGACACCAGCAAGAACTTTAATTTTTCATACTCATAACATTTAATTATGTACAAGAAGTTTGAACGATTGTGAGGCTTTGGAACAGTTTCTTAGCGATTTTTGGAACAACTCTGATTACTGACTCTACATCAGTTGCAATATAAACAAAAGCCAATATTAAAAAATATTTAGCAAGAGTCTAATTAATTTGAAAATAAACCTCGTAAAACGATAGATTTTCTGAAAACCGTGATATTTTTACAAATATGCTGTAGTTATATTATTTGTGAATAAAATGACTCGAGAACAGCGAGGACTCAACCATATAAATTATTTTTTTCAGAAACATGCCGCTCTATCATTCTCTCAAGTTTGACTTTTAAGACACCAGGTATATTAACCTTGTTAAATGTTTAACAGGAGGAAAAATTTGAATTTTTCATACACAGATTTTCAATAATTTAAATCTGTCAGATATCATTTAATTATGTATGAGAAGTTAAGAAAGACACGGAAAATGGCATTAATTAATTTTCTGAAAACCGTGATATTTTTAGAAATATTCTGCAATTGTAATCTTTGTAAACAAAATGACCCGAAAACAGCGAGGAATCGAATGACTTGAACTATTTTATCAGAAACATGTTTCTAGTCTACATATAGATTGTAGGATGTTTGCTGTTTTCGGGTCATTTTATTTACAAATATTACAATTGCAGAATATTTGTAAAAATATCACGGTTCTCTTAAGTTCGACTTTCTAGTAAGACAATCTATATAATAACCTTATAAAATAATGGACATCCGGAAGAACTTGAATTTTTCATACACAGATTTTCAATATGTCAGAGCTCATATTATTTAATTAGGTATGAGAAGTTTGAATGATGAATGTGAGGTTTTGGAAAAGTTTCTTAAATAAAATGGGATTATTTTATGACATTTTTGGAATAACTTGGATTACTGACACTACATTACTTTCAGTACAAATAAAAGCCAATATTAACAAATATTAAAAAACAACATGTAGGCAGCGAATATTGTGAAATAATATAAATATTAACCAAGAAAAATGAGAAACCTAACAAATATTAAATAAAAGTCTAATCAATTTTAAGATAAACCCTGTTAAACGATAAACTTTTTGTATACTGTAATATTTGTATACGACTTTTATTCAAATTACTCGAAAACAGTAAGGGTTATTATACATGAACTCTTTAATCAGAAACATCTTTCCTATCAATCTGTTAAATTTGACGTACGATTCCTACTACGGCTAACTGTCTAAATAAAATATTTTCAAGGATCCACAACGAGTGTTCACAAACAACATAGTGGTGAGATTTCATCCCGGTTTAGAAATGGACGGCGACGAAATTATCACTTTAGTATGCCGTTACCCGCCGCCTATAGTAATGGAGCCTGAAACTCAACTATTCAGGTACACCAACAATATTTTACAATCAAAACAAAATTAAAAGCATCGTTTTAGGCACGAAGAGATAGTAGCCCCAAGAGAAGCCAACCCCCTTTCACCGTTGCCAGTACTTTTAATAATTTGCGGCATATTATTCTTGTCGTTATTCCTTCTTGGATTAGCCGCCTCCTATTTATGTTTGAGACGTAGACCGGTTACCGTTATCCGCAGCATGACCCCATCTGAAAGCGACATTGAGAAACTTAGCGAAAGCTCAATAGCTTTGGCCCCGATACACGATTCCTCCGGTTCCGAATATCCTGGCGAATCACACTCGGAAATTGAGGAACACGCAGTTATTCACGACAATGCCAGTTTTTCAAGTGACGGTTATGGATACACTCAGGAGCAACAAGTTGAACAAGTCACTGCCGTTCCAAGGACTGTTTCTAGGTTACCTGTTGCTATTAGAGAAGACTCTCCTAGGGTAAGAATTGCTGGGCTATTAAGATTGTACAAGGTGTCTTGGAAATAAGGGAGCAATACTATAGAAGAGCTTTAAAAATGAACAGAAAACTTCATATGAATATGGCTAAAAATGGCCAAAGTAAGGGGGCTAAACAGCCTTTCAGTTTTTTTAGTATTATTTCCGAACAAATCAAAAGTTTAGAATTTCCATCTAAAAAAGGTCTATATAAGGTATAATATCTAAAAGGATATCTGTATCAACAATTCAAATTTTATTGATAATTAGCATTTTTAGTGGCCATCTCGTTTACCTGATCTGAGCCTCTTTGAGAGAAATAGAAAAACCATAGTTATAAAACTGATGATTAGAATTCTCAACTTTTTGAAATATACAAGCTTCATAGAGCTCATAAGGACTGCTTTTAAGAAAATACAAATTTAGGACTGCTTTTAAGAAAATATAAATTTGTTTAAAAATTTGTTAGTTAGGCTGAAATCCGAATAGAGACAAGATGATTTTTTTGAATAGAATTTGTGAAAAGGTCCAATTCTCGCTTTCTACCGTATTCAGGTTAAAATTTAAATGTTTTCCCAAAAACATATATTTTTTTAAAATTAATTAAAAAATTTAATAATAATTTAAAACAAATACAAAATTTTAGTACTGTATGGTTTACACTTTTAAAATAAAGATTTAAAAGTTTATTAAAAAAAATTACTCTTAAAATAAAAATTAACAAAAAAAATATAGAAATAGCTTATAAAGTAAAAGCTTACTTATAAAGCAAAGTTTATATTCCTAGTAAAACCAATATTTTTCTTTATACAAATAATATGCACAGTATATTAAAAAAAGCTTATTATTTTAAAATATATAAATGTAACTTTCTATAACCAGCTTAAAGGAAATAAGTAAAATAAATACCACATCTTTGGTTTAAAATTCATATAAATCCACTCCTTTTATCAATGTTTATAAACTTTAATTTTTTTTCTTACTTTTTGTGATTTATTTAAATAGGCTTTTATTTTTAGAAATACAATATTTCACAATTTAAATCCAACATACGAAATATGTCGTTGTGTACCAGTAAAATGTAGAAAAAAAAAATTTGTTCTTGTAAAGTCTTATTTCATGTTATTTTATTGTATTATCAAACTTATCAAACTATTTCCAAGGCACAGTTCCAATGTGTTCCAACTCCTTTATTCTTAATAACTTTGATTCCTGATATACTGAATGACATGGAATTATCTTGGATCTAAAAAGCATCACTTAAATAACTCTTGAACTTTTTCCAAAAGTCGTATTAGTGTTTTGCTTGCTGCTTACTGTCTTAATAAATTAAAAATAAAATTGACAGAAACTTATGACACGCCAAAATCTACCTGTAACTTTGGTTTTTGTATATTTGAATGCCAATTTCTTCAAGTCTATAGAATAAAATGTGGTGCGCCACAGTATCGAAGGCCTTACGTAGATCTAGAAATACCTCAACTGGTTTAAGATTCTTATTAATACTTTCTATTACAAGATTCTTAACCTCGTATAATACATTATCAGTATTAGAACCTAGTCCTTAGTCTTCAATTCAAATCGCGATTCCAAAATTTTCCATGGTTTTATTAATGACGATAATTGGTTTGAATAGAACAAAGAAAAAATAAGGTTAATTATTTAAATGAAAGGCTTTAATAAACAAATTATAGTTCGATTTTATAAAACTGTTGTTCAGTCATTTATCTTTAAGTTTTCGTTTATTTACATTTTTAATTAACTTGCTGCCCATTGAGCTAAAAACTCTATTTAAATTAATAGTGATATTTAGACTATCTACAATAAGATCATTGCCCTTCACTCCTTAAAAAATTAATAAAACTTTTTTATTTTTTACATGACCCGTTGCTATTTTAATCATTTATAAAATGATTCCTATCATTGCTTATACTTGCAATTCTTTTTAACTTATCCCGTGTTCATATATATTGTATAGGATTAGGAGTAATCCAGAGTTTTATACCAGAAACTGGCGTTATATGGATCGTCAACGATTCTTGAGACTCCTATCATCACCTGTGCATTATCTAGGATCATCTTAAAATTGTATTCTTCTGAAGTAATTATGACCTTTGCAGACAAGAAGCATCATTTTATAGCAACTGTTAAAGGATTTTGGGACACATATGAGTTTATTTGCCCAAAAATAAGTTAAAAGTTTATTAATTCTTAAGTATTATGTGTTAATATTCTCTTCATAGCTTCTACTTTTTCTTGAGAAGTTCTTCTGTTGCCTGAGATATAAAATGTATATTTATAGTAATCATAGATCATCTTCTGGAGATACTCGGTATAATATAAAGTTTTCAATAAATTTTTAACCCTAATTACCTCTAATGAACAAACTATTTTCGAGACTTTGTATAATGTAACAACGATTTCTACCGCAACAGTTCGATGTCCAAGTGAAAGTTAAACGACTCTCACCTGCACCTTCCGTACTCAGCAGCAAGAGTTCAGAAGCGAGCATTAATTTGCCTCCGTCTATTAGGGAGGAGATATTTGAGGAGGAAGAGCCTATTGAGGTCATACCCTCGCCTATGCCTCTGGTACATCATCCTGAGATCACTCAGCATTATGTTGATGATGTATATTTGAGGACTATTAGAGGTAGGTACTTAATGACTGGATTTATTTAAATTTCCTGTATCAAAAATCTTCCGCTTCTATATTAAACTATCTGTTCATTACTTTAACAGATAGTTTAATATACAAACAACTCAACAACTCAAAAAAGAGTGTTACGCACTTATAGGTCAATGAGTTGGGTTGAAATGGGTTGGATGAACTTATTCAAAAATATTTACTTTTGCAGAAAAGAAAATCATCGAAGATATCGAAAGACAAAAGCGCCAAGTAACCGAATATCATACGAAACCGAAGCCACTGCCGCCTCCGCAACATTGGGATGTTACTATTAAAAATTACCCGATCAAGCCGCAACCACCGCAATGGGAAGACTTTTCGGATGTTTCTTCGATTTCCGGTAAGCAAAATTCACCATTTATATAATTTAAGAATATTAAGATTTTTTTTTTAATTTAATAGGTTATACATTATTACTATTTATTTCAAAGTGAAAATTTAACACGATTTATGTATAATATCTTATACCGGCCTCGCCAATCTTGAAGCTCTTGGGTGCAGAAATCAATGTACCTGAGCATCTACAGCTGACGAATAAATAAACGTCAGCTTCTTTATAAACTGCCCTGCCAAGATTGATTCTAGCTTATTGACTACCACTTAGAGACACTCTCTGTTCACCCTTAATAGTGCGATCACCTTGATGGAATAGGGTGAAGTTCCTTTGAAGCTGACATACCCTGACTATTTAGTGGTATGTTGCTGCATCATGATTTTAACAGAAGATCATGCCACGCTTTCGACAAACAACCAAGGTTCCTGACTGGCTTAAGAAATATTATCAGTTGCTTTCATAGAACCCTTTACTGGATTTAGTTCTCCAAGAATACAATGAAGAAGGGTGGTCTTACCACTTCCAAACATCACCAATAGCAACAGCCAATTCTTTAGAGATAACACATCAAGATGATCCAAGTTATTCTCTGTTCTATTAATCTAACTTCCTCTCTCTCTTTCTTTCAGCGGAAAGTGGAAGTAAAGCGTCTATAAAGAGTCTATGAGTTTCTGTTGCAAGGTAATGAACAGGTATTTTGACACCCAAGAAATAAATTACAGACTGACTTCCTTATCTCTAAAACTATAACAGCCATTCAAAAAAAAAAAACGATTACTCTTTTTTACTTAAATTTTTTCGAGGAATTGACAAAACCAAAAATATACAGGGTGTTCCATTAGAAAGGTGATCCGATTTTAAAATAGTTAATTCTTACTTGATATGTCCATAAAGCATCACCAAATTTTTTTGACGGAATTATCGCTTGGCTAGTAATATCGTTGATACCCGGTATATCAAGTAACTGTTATCATATAATTTTCTGGTAACTAATAAAAGAAATCTTAGGGATTTTTTACTTTTTGGCTTGAATAATGGAAAAAAATAAAAATTTGGCAAATCTGTAAACGCCACTTTTCTCTAGCCTTTGAACCACATTGTAATCTTATAGTCTATTTCAAATCGGTAGAGAGTAATAAAATCTTATTGGGTATCCAAAAGGTGTACAGGGTGACCCTCCAATAATGTATGCCACTTCCATAGTATGCGAAATTAATTCTTTTAAAGGAATGCAGGTAGTACCACCCAGGTTTGCCCGTTTTTGGGTCGGTTCTTGTTTTCTCCAGAATGAAATGGGGGTCTTTTCTATGCGCCGTGAATGATAGCTAGCGTGTCCAAGACCACTACCGAATCAGGTGAAAGAAATCTTATTATTTTTGAAAATAATACTTTTTTTACGAAACTGTCTTCACTTCCAATATGTGTAATTATAAGTCTTTTCCCGCCTTTTTATCTTGCCATATTTTTTGAACAATATATCCTTCGTTAAGACCGGTTAATTCAAGATGAAACATTTTCATTTGCTTCTTCCAGTACTGTTGGATGGTTCTTAGGACATTTATTCTCCAGCAAACAATTTCATCGCTTTCCAAAGAACGATTTGCGATTATGCTTTTTCCGTGCAAAATCCATATTTTTTTAAGTGATCGATAGTAGTTTTTTACTCATCAAAGCAATACTATCGTCTTAGTGAAGCCATTTTGTCTAAGGTTGGTATTTCTTTTTTAATATAAAAATAATTAACTTTGCTTCTAACTGCACATTTAGTGTCTTCATCCAGAACTCTGGTTGGTCTTCCTGTACTATGATATGCAGGTTCTAGTCGTTCCGCCTTTCTTTCCCGCAATAGTCTATAAATGGTAGATTTTCCTATTCCAGTCATTCGGTAACATTCCTATACAACTTCATCCGAAGCAAAGTTAGGATGGTTGTGTTTTAAACAATCATGCACATTTAAAATAATAACTTTTTTATTAACTGACAATGCAAGAGTACCAGTAGTAGATCTATTATTAGAACTTCCTTTCGTTGGAGTAAACGTCTAATACGTTTTTTCTTTTTTATACACTGTGTTATATATAACACTACGGCGTGACAGCAAATACTATCATATTTAACAACTTTAAATTATTCTTTATATTTCTTCTTATTTACATTCGCAAGATTACCTGACTAAAGTCCAATAAAGTGTACATTACCTGCCAAATTAGTATATTAAATATTATTCTAATCTGTGTTACATTTATAAATCGTACCTACCTGTACCCTTCAGATAGCGTCAAAACCCTATCTTTTTCTCTCGCTCTATTCATTAACTAGCTACTAAGTTTACCGACGTCCACAGATGACCACAAAGAATGTACATATTATTATTACTTTCTACCTATTTGAAATGCAGTATGTATCCCCCGATGACCCTGCCACGTAGCCAAACGTTAAATATCGTTATGAAAATGTAAATACGTAAAATATTCTTATATATGATAAAGTCATAATACTGGAAAAGAAATTCGAAGATCATTTAAAGAATATTTAAGACGTAATATTTATTCGTTAAGATCCGAAAGGCTAACCTGAGACTAAGTCCTAAAAAATGTTGTTTATTTAAAAAAGAAGTTCGATACCTCAGCCATGTAATATCAGATAATAGGGTCAAGACTGATCTAAATAAAGTAAAGGCATTTGAGAATTGGCCACGACCCACTGACAAACAGCAGTTAAGAAGCTTTTTGGGCCTTTATACATATTACAGAAGATTTGTAAGAAATTTAGCTAACCCTTCAAAACTTCTAAATAAGCTCTCGGGGGACAAAATGGTGTTTAATTGGTCAGCAGACTGTAAAGAAGCGTTTTAAGGGCTAAAAAAAGCACTATGAACATATCCAATTTTAACGTAACTTTTATTTTGCGCACAGATGCAAGCAATGTTTGAATTAAAGCTGTCCTCTTACAAATATATGAAGTGATAGCTTATTTCAGTAAAACTATCAAAGACATAAAGAAACTCTTGTGTGTGACCAGACGGTAGATGGTCGACATCAGTTAAAGCTATTGAACATCTCCATAAATATTTGTGTGTGCCTGTTACCATCCATCGATACAGTTCCTGAAGGACCTCGCAGCATAATAATTTGTCTCTTTAACACTTTAGGTCTGACCCTAACTCCAAAATCCCAACGTTTCATGAGCCTCCCGCCCCAACCCCAAATCGACGACAATAAAATACCATTAAGCGCTCCCGAGCTGGTTGGTAATTTATCACTACAACCACCACCACCACCCACTCATAGGGTAAGATTTGTCTCACCACCACCATCGGACCGTAGAGTGGTGACTACCGATCAAACCACTCTGAGAACCGAAACAGCAAAAGAACTCACCGATAAAGAAGAGTGGTTGAGGGTGTTTAATATACCCAAAGAAAATCCTGAAGTAAGTACCATTAAAAAAATAAATAAATTGGATATTTTTGAGTGATATCTTAGGTGCCAAACTGGAACGTTCTTATCAGAGTGTTGCAGCCCATTGAGCCTGAAGATAGCCACGTAATCGAAACGGCCGAAACGTTTAATTCTCAGCTGACTATGACCGATAGGATGAAGTGGAGGCAGATTATTACTACCGAGTCCACTTTGAGAACGTTGTTGACAGGTATGGATGGATTCACGACACTACAATCTGATAATTTTTTTATATTTTTTTTATAATGTAGAAGCTACAGTTCGAGATGATTATGAAAGAATCAGTAGGGATAGCAGGTTTGAGCATATTTATGAACCACCCAAATGGGATGTTATTATTAGGATTTTGAGCCCCGAGGATATTGGTAAGTAGGAAAATTCTTTTTTATCTATGACTTAAATCACGATTAAAATCAATCGATTTTATCAATTTTCTCGTTTGTTAAATTTCTTGTATGAACAGATAATTGATTGAACTCCAATTGGGTGGTCTGTTTTTTCTGTTTCTGTGGATAACTGAATACATTATATTATGGCATTATTAGCAAAACTCTTTATATTGATAATTGCCGATAAAAACTGTTACTGAATATTTCTAGAAAACAATTAAGGTATTCTTAAAAAGTACATTTTCCTATAAACAATAATAAAGTCTGTTCCCGAACTCTTTATTAACATTTCGGAAAACTTCACCGAAATTGACCGGCTTTCTGCTACAATTCGTCTTTTAAGATCAGCAGATTGTGCCTTATTAACAATGGATTTAAGATGTCCTCAAAGAAAGAAGTCTAGAGCGTAAAATCCGGTGATATCGAATGCCATTCAATACGTGGATTCAATTCAATCGAATCTATGGTTCAACCACTGTCGGACTGAAAGAAAATTAATAACACTCAAACATTTATTAAGACTGTATTTTATTTATTATTTTGATTTAAAAGTCGCGTCAATATTTAGACTTAAACTGACCTCCTAGTGGATGCTCCTTATATTTAGATAGATCTCTGTTCCGGTACATTCACCAACTTTCTACGTGTGTCCCAAGATGTCGCGACGTGTTAGTTAAAAAAGAGCATTTATTTTCCAATAATTTCATATAATAATTTTTTATATTTTAAAAACTTTTTAGGTTAAAAGCAATTTTGTCAACCAAAGTCGAAGAACATCACCAAACTTAAAGTTTTGAAACGTATATTGGAACCTCAAGATTTTATTTATTAGCGGACATTTGAGTATAACTTAGGAGCTACTTAAAATATTTTTATATTTTGTATTCATTAATATAGAAAAACTCCTCGGGATGGATTTGAGAGTAAAAAATTTGATTTTGAGATTAGAATTTACATTGATAGGCCAGTTTTGGTTGAGATACTTGTTTGCTTATTTCTAAGTGGCCTATAATGTGCTATCATAGGGAAAAATGATATGCTATAAAATATTTATAATACAACGTAACTTATGCTACATTAATAACTTATAAAACTTGTTTCACCTTTAGTCTTTTATAACACCTTTTAACTTCTATACAGGTCATGTAAACAAAATACTGATTGGAATGATCGTTCCATTAATATTTTAATTTATTAAACAATCTACATAGAATAATATCACAAAACTTCCTTACTTTAACTTATGGCAGTTCTCAATCACTTAAAAAGATAAATATCTCATCCCCAAGCTTTACCCAATTAACTCTTCAAAGGGTTATTTATTTGGTTCAACATAATTTTAATGTAACGATATTAAAATTTAACGTGTCGGTCCATTAATCTGGATTTTAAGCCTACAAAATGTATTCAACTGCCAAAGAAAACTAAATTTTTAAAATATTATATGAATGAGACAAATTTGAAAAGAAATTTATATTGTCCACTAACCAATCCCAAAAAGTCTTTAATAATCAAATGACTTGTTGAATGTCTCTTTGAGTAGTAAGTGGTAAAAGTGTACTTTAAGTCTAGATGAATACTACTCGAAAAGACACTCATATTTATATAAACAGACTTACACCTAAGGCTAATCCCTTTAATATCAAATTCCGTTTCTTTTTTACAAGGTCCAGACCAAAAATATTACTTCCCAAGACGCGGCAGCTTGCCAACACTCGTCGAATACGATTCAGACGACGCAAGTAGCATCAGAGAACCGCATTTGTACCCAAATTCAATATTTAGACGATCTCTACATAAGAGCGAGGCAGACTTACGCTCGATGACAGAAATGACGGTGGATTTTGGTAGATCTTATCATAGGAGCAGCGGTAGGAGCCAAACAGTACCCGATTCGCCTTATTTATCTTTGCATCGGTCTTTAAGCCAACCGAGTCTGGGAAGATCGATTTCTGAGTTTACTGAGAGACCAGACAGGTATACTTCTTCTATTTCCTTAGTAGAATAAATTACGGCATATTTTTGACAAGACAATTTAATGATAGAGCTCGTTACATTATGTGAACACGGCAGCTTTTTATCTTATAGGTGTTATTTACATGGCACTATAGGTAGTGGGTTAGTTAAAGAAAAACTAAAAATAATGTTGGGGACCATTAAATTTTTCTTTCTAGGAAAATGAACGTACCAGTTTGTTGTTTCACTATACACATGGAAAAAGAGATGAGACAAAATACACCCTTGTCGAACATCACGTTGTATTTCTATATCTTCAGATATAGGTTTACTATTAGTCTTATATTCCGAGTATCAATATTTTTCCTTTGTAATATTTCTATGATTTTTTTGCATTGAACTCTGTTAAACGCTTTCTCAAAGTCTACAAAACAAATGTATATGTCTTGATTCCTGTCCAGACATTTGATCCAAACAGTGCGTTCCTTTCACCCATATACTTTCTGAACCGTAGCTGGTTGTCACTGCTAATACCTAATTTTGCATAAATTATATGCAATAGAACTTATTATTCAGTGTATGGCTCAAAAAACTAACTTCATTCTAATAGAACTTAAGTTTTAACGATTTTCTCTTGTAATATATTTACGGCACATCAATCAAAGATATTAATCTCTTAAACGTAAAAAAAAGGAAAATCTCTAAATTATTATCCTATATGAAAATAATTAAAATGACATTTTTCGCTCTAACACGGTCAGATCTAAATTATGTTTATTTTCATTTAAATTTCAGATGGGTATTGCAAGATATCCCGAGTGAATATGCAGGTACGCCTGAGCAAACGCCGCAATTACAAAGAAGCCCCAAACTAAAAACTTTCCAGTTGCCGAGGATAAGGTTAGATAGTGGATCGTCGAGTAAAGACGGGCAAGCAGAAAGTGCCTGGCAAACTTTTGAATCCAGCAGGTAAATAAATCACCTTTGATCAATTTATTCTATTTACACGATAATCGGTTTTAGAGTGGCTCAGACCCCAGGTGGGACAACCACTCAAGAAGTAAGAAGAGAAGTCCATGGGACCACGAGGGCCAAGTGGGCTAAGCCAAGCCAGCCCGGATCGAAAGGCTGGTTTCCGGATAGCGGAAGCGAAAGCAGTTTTAAATAAATACTCTTAAAATAAATAATTAATAAACTTACTAACTTATGTGATACTTTTGCCGAGAACTAACTGTGATAACAATACTAGTTGAATAAACTAGTTTAGTAACGATCCTTTTAATAAACACTTTCTTGGTGTATTGTGTAATAAGTTTTTTTGGAATTTTTTGTATAAGAAACTGAAATATTGTTCTTCAAGTTATTGAGAAATTGCTCACACTTTACGGCTTATATCTAAATATTTTGGGAGTATTAAAAACTGTACAGGCATTGTCAATAAAGCAGCAACTAAAAATTAAACGAGTTTTTGTTGCATTGACCAAGTTTTGGAACTGCTAGAATCTCTAATTTAATATTCTAAATAAAAAAAACACACGTTTAGAGATTCCTTCAAGTTTTTTTTTTTTGGAAACATGCTTTTAGAGCTTTATGAAAATGTCTGATTTTTAATCTTGCCCATCTAAACTACAATGGACTGTAGCTGAAAATGTTTACTGCTTAAGTGTAAAATCTTTTTGAGCTATGGGTTACCGAGATATTTTATTCAATTTTATTAATTAGTATTTACGTTTTATCTTATTAATTATTATAAATGCCCGCCGCTTACCTATATATATAATAGTACAGACTTCAGTGTTCCCGGACGTGTTTATTATTGGTGTTTTCCCACAAATAGAAATAAAAGGGCTGACAAATCGACTGATCTTGCGGGCCATTCGATAACACCACATCTACTAATCTATCTACCAGGAAGCATTTCATTCAGAATCTGCGGAAATGCACAATCGGAAGGAGTCTTGCGATTGGTCATTTCCGCAGACATGACAAAATATCGGTTTTATTCTTCAAAGTAAAGTTAGTCGTTAGGCAGGAATGCAAAGAAACTTCGACAAGTATGATCTTCCAATCACTCCATTCCTAAAGTTTTTTTCTTAAAGTATTTAAAGTAAACTGTTTAGAATTATTACATGGTATAAATTAATACAAATTAAATTGTTATTTGAGCTCCTCTTATACGAATCACCAATAGTTCTTAGTACCTACCTAGTTAATAAGTTTTTTATTTTAATTTTGTAAAATGATTTACGGATGATAAATAAATAATGAAGATTAAGTTTAGTAGACACTAAATATAGTTTTTCTCATTATTGCTAAGTTCATTTTTTATATTTATATAAGGTTTATTGTTTGGCAATTTTAAGACATATCTTGGCAAAAATACAGACAAAAGACAAAGTAAAGAATCTAAGAAAATTAATAGAAAATATAGGGCTTCCGAATTAAAATATTATATTGTAAAACGTAATAATTTTTTTTAAATGTAGGAATATTTGGAAAATAAACCACAAAGCAAATAATTAAAAACGAAAATTGTCAAAGAAAATCGTAATTAAAATTTGAAGAACATTGAAAAGAGCGTCATTCAAATAATATAAATGAATCTTTAGATCAAAAATTAAAATTCTGGAATAAGATGAAAAATTACTTATTAAACTCTAAATCTTCAAGCTCCGAATGTTCACCCAATTACCCATAAATATACCATATACATATAATAAACCGGAAAACCCTCTGTGTGAACCTTATGCCATTCCGTAATTGGATTCGGCACCGTGATTTTTTTTTACAAAACCCCTAATTTTTGCTAGTTAAATTAATAAAATAGTTATTTTTTAAGACATATAATTATTTCAAAGAACTTCCATTAAATGTCTGGAATAAGAAAAAATCTCAATAAATCTCTCAACAAATGCCTGGAATAAGATGAATACTTACTTCAAAAGCTCGATCCGAAATTTCGACACTTGATAAATCAATAAAAACGAACCGTTCCCCACTAATGAATAGATTTCTATGGTATTTGACCTATATACACTGCTTTTCTTTAAAGCCCCCCCCCCCATTTATTTTTTGAACGGGTCAAAAAAAATTTTTGAAACTTGGCATAAGTAAATTGGTCTATAGATACTATTTTTTACTGTAAACTAGGTAGTTGTAAATTCCAAGATGGCGGCTGGGCGACATCTTGAGAAAAAATTTTAAATAGAAAGGGGGGTCGTGTGGTACCTCATTTTAAAGGTCTCAATGACCTGTCTAAAAGTAACAGCCAAAAAAATACACTGTTGCGATTTTATTAACGTTTTTAATAGAATACAATGAAATACTAATTTACAATTAGCAAATAAACAATTTATCAAAAGAAAAACAATATTTAATTTAAAAGATGCTGGAAATGATTTCCTTGTACCTCTTGATACATAAATAACCTATCTGAAAATTCACGTCGAACATTTTCAAATACATCTGCCTCAATATTTTGACAAATGTTAGTGATTCTTTGTCGTAGCTCAAAAATTGAGGCAGGTTCTGTTTCGTATACCTTTTGCTTTAGGTATCCCCACAAAAAAAAGTCTAGCGGCGTTAAATCTGGGGACCGAGCTGGCCATTCAATAGGACCCCGACGACCTATCCAACGACCAAAATAATTATCATTTAAATAATTTCTCACATTCCTGGCAAAATGCGGAGGAGCACCATCTTGTTGAAATGTAATTTCCATGTCAAATTCATGTACATTAGCCTCAACAATTTCTGTTATAAGAGGATCGATAGCATTTTCCAGCATATTTAAGTACAATTCACCTGTTAAATTTTCTTCTAAAAACAGCGGCCCTACGATATGATTCCCTAATATTCCTGCCCATACATTGATTTTTTGCGGATACTGAGATCGGGTTTCTCGAAAAATGTGTGGATTGGTATCACTCCAATATCGACAATTTTGTCTGTGGACATTACCATTTAAAAAAAAAGTACATTCGTCGCTAAAACAAATGTTGCGCACGTACGTAGGTTGCCTTTCTACTCTCTCTGCCATAATTTCACAGAATTGCACTCTTCGGTCAGGATCATCTTCAGTCAGTTGATGGACCATTTGGATCTTGTATGGGTGAAACTTACAAGTTTCCTTAAATATTTACGGCAAATAGGACGATCAGGAAAACGTTCGTTGAAAACCCTTTCAGTCTCATGAAAATTACGCGTTGCTCCATAAATAAAAATTGCTTCTACTTTTTCCTCCAATGGACGAGAATTAACCATTTTCAAAAAAACCATAAATTCAAACTGCCAAACACACTAAACAATATCTAACAATGACCGATACAAGAGTAATTTACCGGTTAAGGAAAAATATCTTAAAATTTTTTTTGAGTTTTTTTAATAGCTATTTGGTTTTTGGAATGTCTAAATAATGTTCAATAACCTTTAACGTGAAATGTGACGAGGGCGGTTCAGTAAGTCTTTAGAAACCAAAAAGTTAATCTTTAAATCCAAAATTCACAAATTATAAATTATTTGTATATTATTATTAAAAACGTTAATAAAATCGCAACAGTGTATTTTTTTGGCTGTTACTTTTAGACAGGTCATTGAGACCTTTAAAATGAGGTACCACACGACCCCCCTTTCTATTTAAAATTTTTTCTCAAGATGTCGCCCAGCTGCCATCTTGGAATTTACAACTACCTAGTTTACAGTGAAAAATAGTATCTATAGACCAATTTACTTATGCCAAATTTCAAAAATTTTTTTTGACCCGTTCAAAAAATAAATGGGGGGGGGGACTTCAAAGAAAAGCACTGTATATCCTTAACCAGAATTCTTGTTTCAATATTTCAAATGCGCGGAAAACGTGGAAATGGAGTGCAGACCAGACAGAAAATGATACTTCTTCGGATATTTGAACTAATCGTAAGCTCCGAATATTAAGCGCAATTAACCGTAAACATACCATTGACATCTCATAAACCAACAAACTTCATGCCATTCCGCAATTGGATTCGGCACCTTTATATCGAATAAACGCGACGTCTTGGCAAATGATTACTGGTTCGCGTGGTTTTGTTTGTCCAAGGGTAGAAATGGCCGCCGGCTTTTAACGCCGTTTTTCTGCCTTTGTTTTTCGGATGGGGTGCCTTATGGTTGCAGATAACTTATCAATACGTCAAATCTGAGTCTAGGTTTGTCTTTATAATTGATGTTTATTAAAAAATCATGGAACGTGGTCACAGACAAACCGCATAGATGACTAGTATTCTGGACTTGGCAAAAGTGGCTGCAGTTCTGCACTGAATGGAGAAAAAAATAGTCTTATTCAAATCACTTAAAAGGTTATATACCGGGTGACACAGAAAAAAGGGAACACTAAATAACTTTGTTACTTTTCAAGATAAACAATTGAAATTTGGTAGATGGATAGAATAGTTACAAGAGCATCTTTTGACACATTCTACTATTTTCCATCACTTTCGGCTTAACAGGAAATGACACTAACTTTTTTATTTTAAATGGGACACTTAATATATTATTACGTATTTCGATAGAAAATAATATTCTGAAAACAATGGTACTCTATTTGCTACTTTTTATTTTATATTGATAGAAAAAATCATTTTTTTAAATTTTAAAATAGGGTGCCATGAATGCGTTAAAAGTTTTAATTTTTAATCAAGTTATCACGGAAAAATAGTTTTCATTGCATTTTATGACTTAGATCTTTTACACGCCTATTTAAAATGTCCAAATCAATAATTTTAGCATTTACATTATTTTTTTAAATAGCACATTATTGGGAACAACCACTTTTGAAATGTGGTTTCTTTCTCCCAATAATTTGATATGATTATTTTTTAAATCGGTTGATAAATAAACCTATAAGAAGAAAAAAACTAATTCACAAAAATGAACGAACGGGAAGCTTTGTAATAACACGTCTGCGTATTTTTTTCAAGTGACATCATATTTTATCAAATGTCATATTACTATTTGAGAATAAAAGAATACATTTTTCAATATAATATTTTTTTCAATATCTTAATACTTCATATTTTATTTAACATTTATTTAACATAACATAGGTACATACAAACGGTAAACAAACAGAAAAAATATGAGGTTTATAAATTATTTTAATACAAAGCTGTTTACATGTATTGTTCGAAACGACCACCTTCTTGTTGAATGAAAGTACGTATGCGCGGGAATATAGCGTACGGCATATCAACTTTTTCTTCATTGGTAAACGTTTTAAATATTAGCAAATTTATTTAAATAACAAATAATAATTGCGCTTAACAAGATGTCATGTATTATGTCAATTGAAAAATAAATGAAGAACGCGTGAAAACGCAGCCTATTTAAGAAATCAAAGCTTTCTATGCTACTTTTATTAATTAAATGCGTTTATTTATGGACTTAGTTTTTTTCTCCTTACGGGCTTATTTATCAACCGATTTAAAAGATAATCATATCAAATTATTGGGAAAAAGAAGCCGCATTTCAAAAGTGGTTGTTCCCTATAATGTGCTATTTAAAAAAATAAAGTAAATGCCAAAAATAATGATTTGGACAGTTTAAACGCGTGTAAAAGATTTAAGTCATAAAATGCAATGAAAACTATTTTTCCGTGATTACTTGATTAAACATTAAAACTTTGAACGCATTCATGGCATCCTATTTTGAAATTTAAAAAAAAAATATTTTTTCTATGAGTATAAAACAAAAAGTAGAAAATACAGTATCATTGTTTTCAGAATATTATTTTTTTATCGAAATACGTAAAAATATACCAAGTGTCCCATTTAAAATAAGAAAGTTAGTGTCACTTCCTGTTAAACCGGAAGTGATGGAAAACAGTATAATATGTCAAAAGATGCTCTTATAACTATTTTATCGATATACCAAATTTCATTTGTTTATCTTGAAAAATAACAAAGTTATTTAGTGTTCCCTTTTTTCCGTGTCACCCGGTATATTTGCACCTATATAGGGGTCTAAAAGATAATCGAGAAAACCTGTACAATATCAAGGGCAGGAATGACATGAAAAATATTAAAACTATTTAAAAAATTACTTTTTAAAATCCAAATCTTCAAGCTCCGAATGTTTCATCCAATTACTCAGAAGCATAACATATTCATATCATAAACCATCAAACTCACCGGTAAATCTTATGTCATGCTTTTAATTGGATTCAGCACCTTGATTTTTTTTTGTCACAGAATCTCTTAATTTTTTCGAGTTAAATTAATAAAATTATCAATTTTTAAGATGAATAACTATTAAAAAAAATATATATATGAAATGCATTTAATAAGAGGTCAAAATGAGTTGAAAGGCCTGTAATAAAGTGAAGAATAACTCCAAAAGGCAGAGGTAACATGACAAAATATTTCAAAAGCCTGGAAAACGTAAGGATATATTTTAAATTCCTAAAATAAGACGAGCAACTACTTTAAAAGTTCTGATAATGAATTAAATAAAATTCAAATCTCTTCTGAATGGAAAAAAATATTAAGTCTTGATTTTTAATTTTTAAAAAAACCTTTTTACTTTTTAATATTTAGTATTCACAATACACTTACATTATTATACGAGAATAATAAAAAAATATTTAAGGTTTCCAAAGTCGTACCAGTCCGTCTTCACTATAAGAACACAGTAAGTTAGAGTGGGGATGATGAGCAATTCCTATGACGTCTTTTTCATGAATCTAAAATTTAAAAAAAAATCACTATTAGTATTTTTTTTTTACATAATTAGCAGTAAAACTGATGGGCTTCATGAAAAGTCTCACTTACATTTAAAGTTCTCTCCAGTTTTCCTGTTACAGTTGAAAAACAATAAAGCACCATATCTTCACCAACACAATAAATCCAATCACCCCTCGGTGAAACTGTAGAACAAACAAAATCACCGCCTTCCCTTTTACCACTGGCAAAAGACCTTACAATCTAAAATGAAAATAACGTTCATTAAAAACTAAAATTAAACCATAAAATAAAGACTCACTTGTCCTTGAATATTAACAATTACAACAGTATTACTTCTGTTACACACCACAAAATGTTCGGGGTTTTTGTAGAAGTTGTGAATATTGTTCACAGTACAGTCTGCAGATCCTAACGATTTAAATGTGTTCACACACTCGGTAGTTTTTATGCTCCATACTTTTACCGTACCATCAGACGAGGCACTAAAATATTTATTAAATATATTCACTATTAAGATTAAAAATCTGCTTACCTTAAAATACTGTGTCCATCTTGTGTAAATATAACTTCATTTACGAAGGAACTATGGCCTCTAAATTCCTTGAGTGCTTTACCAGATTTTAGTCCGTGAATCCTGTAACAATTATAAAAAAAATTTTTGTTGTTAACGAATTTATTTCTGATCTATAATTAGCAGATATTGCGCTGGTACCGAGGCTTAAGAAAAATACATAATATCTTATAACAAATTTAAGCGTAGATATAGGAAACAATCTAAAATATTTGATTTATTTAAAGCACTCTGCAAAATATTATTAATTTTATTCTTTTTAACATATTTCTTAACATTTCTACTGTATTAGTTTTACATTCCTATTCGTCATTTCTTCAGGAATCTTATTGAACATATGTATGCATCTAAAAATTGGAGAGTCTTGGCATTTTTCAGTCTTAAAAGTCATTTCTGAACTTTGCATGCATTGCTCTTAGACCAGGTGAGTGAGAATCTCTATTTCTGTTTAGCTTTACACTTGTTTTTATCAGATTGTTCATAATGTAATAGATCAAATATTTTTAGTTGCCGCACATTTAAAAATGGGTTGTTTTTGTACAAGTCTTCCGTTGGTGTGTAATGGTTTATACTTTTGCTCTATTTTGACACCTTTAAAACTTATTTAATACATATTCACTTGTGTTTCCCCAATATGGTATTAGCTACTGCAAGTGTGGCTCAATCAGACCATTATACAATAAGTAACGTGATTTTTCATTTAGTCGATGTGCACAATGCTTTATGCTGGCAATCGTTGGGTCAAGCCTATTATTATATTGTCTACATGTATGTTAAATGTCAGATCATTAGCTGTTGTGAGAACACTTCTCTTAAATCGGTATTGTTTAATTAAGCGATTTAGGTTTCGCTTACCTTTTTGTTTCACTTGCATATAAACCGTTTTCTCAACATTAATACTTAGCTGTTGTAATTCAGTCAACTTACATACGTTTTTAGATCATTATTTGCACTTTCCTCTAGTATATTACAACGATCGGAGCCTTGAGGTACATCAACCTTAACACTTTTTACTTCACATACACAATTTTTAATGGTCGAATATTGGGTTCTATTTGTAGAATATAATTTCAGCAGTTCATAACAGGTACCTCTGAAGCTATCGAAGGCTTGTTATGAACTTAGTTTTTTTTAATTACTTTGATATATGTTCTAAAAGAACTCAGAACGCTGCAAGTGTACTGCTTTTACTGAACTCCCTAGGGTTGATGTCAAATCCAAAACTTGTATCAATGAAATTAGAAAATCTTATTCAATCACTTTTTCCACGATTTTTTAAAAAGTATTTAGAGATATTAAGTATATTTGGCCTGTAATTATTAACTTCTGATCTACTTTCTTTTTTATATATTGGTATTTCTTATCAATTTCAACTCTTCAGGGAATATTCCGTTTACTAGTAACCTATTGATTAATTTTACCATACAATCTCTAATGATTTCTAATAATTCCATCATTTAATTTTTTGTAATACAGTCAGGACCTGGTGAACAATTATTTTTTGAATCACATTATTATTTCTTTGATCTCGTCTAACTCTGTAGGCTGGAAGAAAATTGTTTTTTTGATTTTCTTGCCCATTGAAGTTAGCCACTTTACTACTATTTATGTTAGCTCTTAAAATTTGTCCGATTTTCGAAAAAATTATTAAATTCCTCTGGAAAAATATTCTGTGGATTTTGTATAGTTCTTAATTTTGACCTATAAATCTATCTATATTTTGTTTCTTATTTCTTGTATTTCTGTTACAAATTTCATTGATTACACTCCAATTAGGATATTATACAGTTTTTTGTGTTTCACTGTCTCTTCTTCAGATTTTCCAAATTGTCTATTTCAGGCCTAATACCATTAATAATATCTAATATCATTTACATAAGTTTTTGCTTTATTTATATTTGCAAACATTATTTTAGAAAATAGAAATTAATTAAAGAAATTTTTCAAATTTCATATAAAGACTTAAAAAGGCTTGTTAGACCTAAGTCCAATAATCTGTGGATATTCTGTTTACTAGTCTTTAATATATAGACAGATTTCAATGTAGAACAATGAAGTTTTAAGTGCATTTCATAAGTTTAATACCATTCAATTACATTTCCATTTTCCTCTCTGTAATTTCTTTTCCCCTTGTAATAAGAACATTATAATTATTATTAAAAAGAAATTGAATAAAACGAATTTAGATACAACTCTCACTGATGTTCATTGCCTTACCTTAAACTAGTTTTTAAAGTAAATAAGAAAGTTACCTTATGCTATGATCAAATGAGGCACTCAACACTTGGCTATTATCCCTAGAAAACTGCAAACAAGTAATTCCTTTAGAATGGGCCTTTTCAATTTTCCTAAGACACTGTCCAGTACTAATCCTCCAGACTTTTATTCTACCAGTTTGAGAACCAGTTACCAACATTTCACTGTCCCTAGAGAAAGCCATGCATAGCACTGCATGTTCCATCATCATAAAGTTTTCCTAAAAAAAAAAAATAGTAATTAAAACCCTGTACCAAAAAATGTCAGAGATGTTTCTTACTTGAGCTTGATATTTCAAATCCTTCCTAATTTTTCCAGTGGTAAAATTCCAGACTTCTATAATACCATCAACGCTTCCGGTAACTAAATACTGCCCATCGGGGGAGAACCTGGCACATTCCACATGGGATTTTTGTCCAAATTTGATTTGTTTTGCCATCTGGGTGGGGAAAGTTTCTTCTTCTTGTTCTCGCACCGCTGCTTTACCCCTGAAATTAAACAATAAACCAATGGAAAATGTTTTAAAGTAAGTTTTCCTCTCAAATTTTTATACCTAAACAAATCAATGGTTGTTCCAGGAGGCAACAGTCCTTGGTGTTGTTGCCATTTAAGTGCTTGTCCCAGTAGAGCCAAAAGACGTGAAGATGGAACGACAGACACTTCTCCTGATAGAGCATGAGCGATTGCCGCTCGCCTTTTTTCTTTACTGCTGCCATCTGCGTAGGCTTCTCTTGGGTCAAAGTAGTTTCTTGCCAAAAGGTTTTCTTGAAAGATTTTAATTTTTTTGAAAAAATAACTTAATGAGAGTACTTTGATATCAAATTTTAATACCATATTTATAATTTAGAAAATAATATAAAATCTAGCAAAAAATTTTGGATATATGTTAAATCCAAAAAGTCTTTTTTATGGTGATACAATAGAGCCTTGATAATCCGGACATGCGTTACTCCGGATGCTTCAGTAGTCCGAACACGAATTTTGCCACTATTATGTACGTTATAGTCCGGATTCACTTGTACGCGATAATCCGAATCGCGCTGTTTTCAGCCGTTTTGCAGGCTTTGACAAGTTTAAATTGATTGGTAGTTTGCGAAAGTTTAGTTTTTAACGTTACATAGGTATTACAGTCGACACTTATTGCTTCCTGGCCTTCCTACATCAATTCTGGGGAATATGGCTCCAAGACGAAAGCATAAAACATTATCTTTAAAACAAAAGCTTGATATACTGAACAGATTAGAACGTGGCGTGAGTGGAAAAGCCTCGGATATTAAAAAGAACAAATTGAGCATTAAAAGGTATGTGCCAAGGTTTATAAAGACGTTTTATTTTTACTAATGTTTTGTATTTTATTTTTAGTTTTATTAGCGGTTGTGATAGCGTACCAGAAGCTAGGAAACCACTACGAAAACCTGAATGTCCCAGAATGGAAAAGCGATTGTTCGAATGGTTTTGCAAGCAACGTTCCAGACACATTCCCATATCATATGAAATTTTAGCAGCCAAAGCAAAGCAAATCTACAACTATGTTTATGGAAATGAGAATTTTGCAGCCAGTCGAGGTTGGATCGCAAATTTCAGAAAAAGACATGGTTTGAGAGCTTTAAAAATTTGTGGTGAGAAATTATCCAATGACGAAACTGCTGTTGAGCCTTTTAAAAATATGTTGGCACAGAAAATGAAAGACCTGAATTTAATTCCTACGCAGGTTTACTGGAAAATGTTACCAGAAAAAACAATTGTTCGTTCTCAAGAAAAGACAGCACCGGGACGAAAAATAAGTAAGGAGCGGGTTACTTTCCTGGCATGTGTAAATGGAGATGGCTCTCACAAATTGAGAATTCTCTCATTTAAAAATGTACCCATACCTCTAGAGTACAAAAATTCCTACAATGCTTGGATGACATCTGCAATATTTAAAGAGTAGTTTCACAATTCGTTTATTAGGCAAGTAAAAGAGTATTTAAGAAGCCAAAATCTAACTGACCGTGCTCTTTTAATCATTGACAATGCCTCAAGCCATGGATCGCCAGAAGAACTGAGAAGTGAGGATGGCCATTTCCAAACAATCTTTCTTCCGCCAAATTGCACAGCATTGCTGCAACCCATGGATCAAAATGCCATAAGGTTGACTAAATTGTTTTACCGTAAGAGCCTTTTGGCGCACATTTTATCACAAAATGAAGAAAATGTTATCCAGGTATTAAAGATTTTAAATCTCAAAACTGCAACATACTTACTGAGCAATGCATGGTCAAAATTTACTGTAGAGGTTTTACAAAAATGTTGGGAAGAAGTAATTCCAAATGATTTAGAATACGAAGCCGATGATCTGATTTTGCTAAAGCAATTACAGGAAAAGCTATGAGCTTTAATGGATGTTTCGGCTATGCTCCAAACACTAAGTGAAAACGAGATAAATCCTAATGAAGTGAATAACTGGATTGAAAATGCTGACAACTTGGTATTTGATGAGATAGAAAGCAATGAAATGCATTATAGCAGCAGCAAAGAATGTGAAGATGATGACGAAAATCAAGGGAGAGAGAAAGGAGTCAAAAATGATGAAGCAGTAAAGGGCTTTAATTTATGCTTAAAGTGGGCTGAAGAAAATTGAGTGCCATTGCATGATATTCTTGTTCTTCAAAGACTTAAAGAAATGGCTTTTATGAAAAACCAAGAAAAAGTAAAGCAAGCAAGAATTACAGACTTTTTTAATTAGCTTTATTATGTATCTACTACATAGCAAACATGTAATTTAGTTTATCCTTTTAATTTGTATGTTTTTCTCATTTATCACATATTTGTAGGCAATTTTTTAGTTATGTACATATAATATTCCCTAATAAAAAACATATATGTATGTAAAAAGACATCATGTTTCAGTAATCCGAATTTTTCGTTAATCCGGATCACCGTCGTTTTTATTAGTCTGGACTATCGAGGCTTTACTGTACAAACAGATATTTTCCTACATAGGTTATTGAATTAAAAATGTTTATACTATACAACAATAGAATTATCCACTTTAGATGGATTAACAGTTTATTTCTTCAAAAACATCAAATTTGTTCTCTCTGAAATAATCTGCTATTTATTTAATTTTTCACTGTCACTTGGCAGTTATTCAACTGTATGGAAAATGATATCTCAAATTACAGGCTTATTAGCGAAACATCTTCATTAGTAAAAAGATTTTATTGAAATAACACCTAACTTAACTTAACTAAAAATATTCTTTCAGTTGTCCAACAGGGATATGTAGGGGGAAGATCTACAGTGATAAATTTAGTAAAATACTAGCATGAATTTGTAAGAACTGTTGAATATGGAGCTCAAGTTGACTCAGTCAGTATAGATTTTAGTAAGCCATTTCACAGAATTAACATGCATATCCTCACTAAAAAATATTATCTTTATAATTTTAGCATCCGAAGATGACCTACTATAGACTGAAACATTAGCAACTTTAAGGTTTAAAGCCTGATGTTTATAATACAAAATAAATAAAGATTCCCAAAAAAATACTCAGGATTTATAAATCTTACCTAGATGTATGTATCTTTCTGGCTCGTTTTGCTTCAACATAATCATGGGATCTGTTTGACGCAACAAGGACCTTGCCGCTCCCAATTCTCTCAGTTCTATTAGTTCTAAAACAATCTATAAAAAGGTTATATAATTATCTGAAAATATAATAAATTATTGCGAGTAGGCATGTACCTGTTCATAGAGATCAATAAGCTTTTTGTCAGGCAATTTTAAAGACTGTATAGCTTTAAGGACTGTGTCCCAGTGGCCATTATTAATGTCTGCACAAAATCCATCGACGCTATCTACTGTGTTTAGTGTCACACCAGTTTCCTCCTTTAAATTTACAAAAAAAGAGAGAATATATCAGTAAATCAATGTGTGTTGTCGAGACATGTTATATATAGTATATTTGTTATTGAGTTACCTGAAGTGTATGTAGAGTTCTGTACAAGTTAGACTCTTTAAGGTATTGCTGAATAAGTCGAATTACACTAAAAAAAGGTTTGTAAAAGACCAATTTCAGTAAAAACCGAGGGAAATATAAACAGTATCCTGGGGACTTACTCAGCTGATTCTATTTCAATTGACATGATTTATTAGGAATATTTAACTAATACACCGAATAAAATCTTCTAATTTTAATTTTAATATTTCTTTTAAAGATGTTTATGTGCAATTTAAGTTAGAAAATATTAAAATTATTAATTATTTAACCAAGATCTAAAACGAAAACACCGAAAAACCAAAACATCAACTGCAACAGAATTGTCACGCACGTCAAAGTCACTGTCCATGTCAAGTGTCACCTGTCATCGTCGGTGTAAGGTGGAGTCTTACTTGCAAGCGATGACTTGTCGCATAGGTCGACTTTACATGTTTAGGCAATATGGATGGAACAACTGAATAAAATAGGAAATTAAAACAAATATATATAAAAATGTCAAATACAAATTAATTTAAACAAATAAGAGTTAACTGTTACAGCCGATCCATGTAAAGCGGATGGAATGGAGGGACTGCCCTACCAATGACTGCCTGAATTTTATACTTCGTTTTCTTTATTTTTAGCAAAGTTTGTTTTGATATAATTGTCCTTTGTAATAATATATAAAGGAAATATGCAGCATTCTATTGTTCCACATTTTCTATTCAACTCTCTAAATCCGCACAATAATTCGTTATTGTTAACTTAGTTCAAGGCTCATATATGGTCATAAAACTTTGAGTAACGACTACATAATGTCTCTGAATGATTCAGTGCCTATTATGTATGTATAAGACTTTAATAGCAATTGTAATTTCCTAGCTCGCTTAGAGTTATCTTGATCAGCTGACTTGGGGCATACAAAAATTTGGGCCTACTATATACCGACAAACCAAGGAAGAAGATGGTATATGAGATTCCATTTCTGCTTGACTCTCCCAGCTGAAGTTACACAGGGATCATAGCAATCACTCTTTACATTTTTGACATTTTTGAAGTGATTGCAAATCATACATTCAATCTTATGCTGTTGTCACTGAGCTGCTGCATTGCTTTGACCCTAATAATCTGGCAGAATCTAAAGAATTCCTTAATAAACAACATTAAAAGTCAGTGTCCGATTATTTAAAGGAACACAATACAATGCACAACAATGCTCAGAAAAAAGGCGTGGTGCATTTTTAAGGATGCCTTACATCCAAAGCTACAAAATGCAAATTAAAAAAAATGAAATACATATTTGAGATTTTTATTAACACTAAGCAAAGATGTAATATGATCGCGTAAACAATTACTTCAAAAGGGTTATGTAAAGATGATTCATTCTAAATTTTAAATTAAGAATTAAGTTTTGTAAAACATTAATTTTTTCAATGTTTCATTATTGAAATATAGTTTTTTATCCGTGTTTAGACTCAACAAAAATTGTTTTGGTGTGATTCAATCAATTTGCTATTAATAATGGTAATAAAAATATTTTATTCAAAAATATTCACCTCAGTTCTACCAAAAAATTATTCTTACCTATATACCTGAAACTGTAATTCTTACAGTTCAGGTATCTCTAAATGTGGCAAAATTAACTCATGGTCACTTCCATCCTCATGTAGCACTTTAACTTCAACCTTGAGCCTAGAATCTAATTGTTAGTATTAAAGTATTCCAATAGTATGAATAAGTCTTTTGTTATTCTGGTTGATTAATTGACTAATATAAGTTCAAGCCCTTCAAAAAAATTACAAACAAACTTAGACTTAGTAAACTCATTTATTTTAAGAAGATCCACATTGTAATCCCTTACACAAAAATTTTTTTCGAACATGGGTAATAAATTGGTTACCATGTTTTCAAATTCATCAAAAAAGTCGACATAGCTTAGATTAGGAGGTCTTTAAGAAGCTCCGAAGGCACATTCTTTGTTAAATAAATTAACTTTTATCCACAACTCCTTCATACCCTCTGGCGTCTACACAACCGAACAAGGATGATTTTTTTATATAGATTTTTTGTAGTGGCGTGAGTAGCCACTACTATTCCATCCCTATTCTGACTAATAAAATGGTACCCCCGAATGTAAGCTTACTCGTTAATATTAGCTTTTATAACCAAGTTTCAGTAAGACTAAATATGTCTGGTTTTCTTGAGATAATGCAATATTTTTTTCATAAGTTTGTTGATTTCTTATGAGGGTGAATTTATACCAGTATATGCGCCCTTAATCTTATGCTATTGAATTATTGCGCTCAACAACCCGTCCTTTGGTTCCCTTAAGGATTTATGTCCTAATCGAATTTTTATCAACAAACGCATCAAAAACTCAACTACACTTACTGTCGATTTGCAGCAGATGTAATTGCTTTGATATATTCAAACTAATTTCAACCCAATACGTTTGGGAATCGAGTGACTAGTGAAATATTTTTTTGTTGCTGTATAAGATAAAAGGGTGACCACTTTCGCAAAAAATTCGATTAGAAGCCCAAGTGTCTTGCAAAGTCAGAACTTGTAATGAGATAATCTCAGATATTCTTTGGCCTCTGCGATATCTTGACTGAATATAAAGGATATTTTAGACGATATGAGTGAGTGCCAAGTTTCCCTTTCCAACAAGATAAAACGGACGCAAATATTTAGTACAAAAAACTAAAATATATACCGGCAACAGTGATTTTTTTTCATACATTTATATCTATCAGCAGTAACTGTTGGACATATAGTAGGCCCCAGTTGGACTATAATTCTACCAACCGAATGCTTTCCGTGCCAGTGAGGAGGATTTCAGCAGGTTTTTGCCACACGCCTGCGCGTTTCGCATTTTTCCTTTACAGCTCAATACCGCTCCTCGATTTTCCTTAAATAAATTTATTTCCATTTCTTGCCGTTGCAGTCCCATATTGGCCATACCTAGGCGAGCGTTTTCCTTTTTATTCGTTTTTCGTCATTGAATTGCAAGTATATAGGGATTTAAACAAGTGATGCTTCGAAAGGTTTTTAGAACGCCGATAAAGGCTTTGTTAGTAGGTATTTTAACTTTTTAACAAGATCTTAGCCGTAAAAAATGGATAATATCTTGACTTATATAACAGTTACTTTGAAAATTCGAAATATGCACAAGAGATTTCTCCCTAACAATAATTGCTCTTAATTTTCACCTAATAAAAATTATACTAAGGTCCTGTTCTTCTTCAAAACTGTCACGTCAAGATACAAAGCTGCGCGCGGTATAGTCCAAGCGATTGGTTACATATTATGAGTATGATGCGACAGGACAACACTTGAAACTAAAAGAAAACGTCTACACCAGGAATAGAATAGAATATATTTATTTCAAAAATGAATACAATTTTGGTATAAAAAAAAGTCAAATGGTATTGCATTAACAATATACAACAACCAAATAATTGCAAAAAAAAGCAAGCTTAAAACTATGTAATTAATTTAACATATCCATTACTTATATTATGAAATATTTAACACGAAAAATTATTCCACACTAATGATACAAATATACCTTTTTAACCTCAAGGTTATACGATATAATACTATTAATGATTTTGATCCTAGATAAGCCAAGTGAAGAAAAGGATGTATGGCTCTATCTTACCAGTTATACTTAGAGACTGCTGAAAAGCTAAATTTAAATAGCAATGGGCAGGGCAAGAAGTGACACAGATAGACAGACATTAAAACTAACAAGATGAAGATTGAGACAAACAAAAAGAACTGTAGGGAGACCTCCAAAGATATGGGCTGATAATGTAAAGAATATTGTCGGTAGAAACTGGTTACAGATAGAACAGGACGGAGAAATATAGAAAGAAGTTAAAGACGTCGATGGACGATATTCAGGAGTGGACAAACAATGGCTGTGGAAGAAGAAAAAAGATAAAATAGAAGAAAAGATAGACATTGCACTGTTCAAACAATGAATATCTATGTGCAGGGACAACAAAATTACTTCTATGAATTGTATTATAATAATTATGAAAAGTCGCATTACAAACGAATCTGTGCAAATTCAGTTTTACAGGAACAAGCAATTCCGTTATGTAAATACTTAGCAAAGTACGTATCTGTAATTTTGTAAATAAATTACGACAAGCATGCCTTTGATTCAGTCCTATCATACTTCTAATTGCTCGCTTCTGCAGTCTAAAAACCCTCGGAAATTCTGCTCCCCAGATTAAAATTCTTGAGGAAAAAACATGAAAATATGTCAATACTTGCTATGCATCGAATTCTTCAAATTGCATAGCACATCGAGGATATATATATAATTACAAAGCTTTTTACTAAACTGTATGAAAACTGATTTAGTGGTATTCAAACAAAGTTGAAACAACGCCTATTATGATTAAACCATCTAACATATGTTGCAGGTACACTACTGAACCAGCAGTTGAAGATTCATGACAACCAAGAATTGTGATCAGCAAACATGGTAAGATTCTCTATGTGATCCAAGGCAAATGGCAGATCACTAACGAATATTAGAAATACCAGAAGTCTAGAAGGATGGATCCTTGTGGAACACTAAGGTTCAAAGCTAGAGTTCATTGCATGAACATTCATTTTAACAATCTGAAACCTGGAAAAAATATCAGATTTAATCCATCCTGGACTTTTTCTCTTAAACATAACTAACAAGTTTAGTTACTGATTAGAAGTAGTCACTGATTAGTAGCTGATGCTTTACCAAGTCAGAAGCCTTGGTCCATAAACAGTCCTAAACATTTATTATTTTGATCTAAATTTCGACCAGAAACTACAACATTGTGCATCTCTTAAAAGCTTGTAAATGAATTAAATGAATTAAATGAATTAAATGAGTTGACGAAAGCTGAAATTTGACTGACTACAAATGCAACTTAGACACTGCACCCAACAGAGATATTAGACGATAATTGTTTACAGTTTTTCTGTCTCCTTTTTTTGAACAGGAGAAAAATCGAGTTAATTTAAATATAATGGGAAAGGTCTATTTTTCTAGTGAGGCAGAGTACCATAATGGTTTGATAATGTCGGTGATAATTCTTTTAATAAAATTTACATTAAACGCCATCCAATCTACATGCATTCGATTTTTTCACACCAAGAACAACCTCAGCTATCATGCTATTTATACGATAGGATAAATCGAATGTAATTCATAATCAATCCTGATTCTGAAAATTGTTTTTACTGGCTAATGCCTGTATTTGTCATAAACCAGTCGTTACAAATGTCATAGAAATAGGCGACTATATAGTCACTCGGCACCATTGTTGCCATTACGTGAGTAAAAAAACGGAGCCTCAATGATCCAGTCCATTTATTGGAGAATTTAATTGATAATATACCAATTGATCTGCATGGAATTTTAACATGGTTTATATAGAAAATAGGAACAATTAACAATAACCGCACATTTATTTACCCTCACTATGTGTCAAAGAATTAAATTAATTCATTGTCAATATTCATTTCACTTGTCATTTGTCACAAATGTCATTTTAATAAGCAACTATATAGTTGAGAGACACCGTTGTTGCGATTCTATGAAAGTAAAGAAGAGGGCATTTGTTCAAGGACAATTTGTTGGCAAATTTCATTGACAATCTAACAATTGATCTACATTGAATTCCGGCATGATTTATATGTAAAAAATAATAATTAAACGATAACTTTACATTTGTTTGCCCTCACTGTGTTTCATCTATCTCACAAAGTTTCTGTAAAAAATCTGTTGATTTAATTTGCAATTATGTTGCAGTCTCCAAATTTCTTACACAAATACTGTCAAGCGAGTTAGAATTCAATTTAATGTTACCCAGGGCACCCTTAATACTATTTTATAGCTTGTTTGTTGTTTAATTGTATAAATTATCATGATGCATTTTTTTATCATGAATTATTTTTTGAGAATATTTTTGTATGCTTTATAATATACTTTTTTTGAAGATTATCAAAGGTTAGACTTGCCTATATAGTTATTTTAGCTTTCTTGAAAAAGTCCGATACCCAGGATCATCCATTTGTTCTTATGCGGATTTTTGGTAACTTTTTTAAGGGAAATTATATATTCATATAAGGTAAACTGCCTGCTTAGTTTGTTTGACAAGACCTATTTTATGTGAAAGTAAAGGGCAAACGTTTATAGAATGAAGAATATTACAAAAAACATTTTAAGTCTTGTTTGTGACGAGTTTCCAGACTTTTAAATGCAGAGTCTACTCTAATTATTTGTAGCAGCGATAAGCAGTCCATTCTGTTCAAAGGTCTCATATCTTAGAAATTTGTGAAGCACCAGTCACTCTATCTTACTAAATCTGATTGAAAGTTGAAGCAGTCATTTTCAGATGAAACTCAATGAACATTCTCAAATCGTCGGCAAAGAGGAGAAAAGAGCTGTACTGAAAGCACTCCGAGATATCATTTACCTAAAGGAGCAATAGAGGCCTCCAAGTGAAAGTCACGTGACTTTATAACCAAGCATTTTGACACCCTATGTTCGATCAGTTACGTAAGTCTCAAGACATTTCAAGAGGGGGCCGATAATGACTGCTTTTATAAGTTTATGCATTAGCAACTGATAATGATTTGCCAAGTCAAAGGCCTTGGAGAAGTCAGTGAACATAGCATATACTTGATATGTCTCCTCCCAAAGAAGTCAATAAAGCAAAAAAAATAATTAAATTCAGCAGAAACCAAATTGCTGCTCCAATAATTGACCTTGGAAAACAGGTATAAGGATCTCACAAACTAATACTTCAAACATTTTTGAGATGGTACTAAGAATACTCTTATTGGGCTAAAGCTATCGACTTGCGGAATTGGTGTTATAAGCGTATCTTCCAGTAGCCAGAAAATTCACCAGAGTTCAGGGATAAGTTGAAAATAATATAGTGAAGTCTGGCTATTAGGACACTGCACTTTTTAAGGAAAACTAGTGAAAGACCATCTAGTTCAGAGCCTTTGTTCACATCCACACTGTGTAATTTAGTGTATATGTATATCAGATATTAATATTTTTCGATTGGATATATGAATATTACTAAAATACAAATCATTAGGGATCATACAAGGTTTTTGGATGTGAATTCCGGAAAAAAAAATCTGTTTTATAAATATAGTAATTGTAACCTTGTCTTTCTAATGGTTTACATTGAGCTCTAACATTACAGAAATTTCTATGATCACAATACAATTTGGTGTTGATGTACTGTCCAAGTAATCTTTTCTTCTCAATATGATAGATAGGAAATTTAAGGTGAAAACATAAATCTAGCGTGGGATTCGAACACTGCAACCTATACGTATGAAATCCCAGGTAGCAAAATAACGCCCTAAAAAAGTCTCTTTTTTGGTACAGTAATGTAAAGAAAAACAGGTCAATGGATAAAAGAGATTTTTTTAGAAAACCTTCTTTTCTTCTTAATAAATAGACCAAAAAATTAATTACTCATATAAGATATCCAACACCCAATATAAATATATATACCTAAGGTGTTCATAATTTGAAGCCTAGCATTTTCCATACCTGTAAACCTTCTCCCCTATTAATTAAAATCTTTAATTACTACGGCCTCATTAATAAGACTAGATCGGAAGTATTCGCAAGGGATTTGTAGCCCTTAATGGGATATTCTTTACCTCTGAGGCGGGCTTGTCGTAAATAAGTAATCTCATAGGGGGTAAAGTACAAAACATGATTTATTGCTCGATTATTTATTTTTATGAAACATTACATCTATATATGGTTTTTAGCGGAAGTTTCGAACAAGACATCACGATGGATTTTAAAAGCGCCCATAAATCCATAATATTTCTTGTTCGACGTAAAAATTTTGTTGGTGAGAGACGTAAAAATCGGAACTTTACGGCGGCCATTAAGAACCAAGAAATATCGTGGAAGCACGAAAACCGATAAGGGCGACTACCACCACGCCACACAGTTTCCAACAAAACAGGAAACTTTGCAATTCGTGCGAACGGAATGCTGAATACTTGACAAGGGTCTACTGCGATAGAATGTTAAATAATATACAAAACATGGGCTTACGAGTATATGCCGAAAATTATGGATGTGTGGTGCTGTGGATAATAGGGTGTTGATTAGTGGATGTGCGAGGTTATTAATTTTGTGGTGTTAACCTCGCTAAATATGGAATATTTGTTTCCTGTACTGTTTTAAGAGTAACATACACAGAGAGTTAATTAACTACTGAATGCAAGAGTAATATTAAAATCTCCAGGATTTCTTTAAGTGACTTATATTTCAGTAAGCACAGAAAAAAATCAGTTTACTCACCTGTTAAACATTTGAAATTTTATTGGCAGTTTTCGCCAAAAAATTAAAAATATGATCCGTACTTGCTGTTTTTCGAAAAGAAAAAAAAACCCTTCAAATGTAAAGATTTTCTGAGTTTTCTCCCACGGTACAAGAAATAAAATTAAGATAATGTTTTTTTAAATATTACTCACACTATTCCATAGAACTTTCATACGAAACATTTCTTATTCCCATATCTCAGCCTGAGATATACTAAATATATGAGGAAAAAATATGCTACCCTTGAGAATTGTGCAAACTACATGAGGCAAACATAATTTTCAGATAATTAGAAAATAAGAACGTGGGACGTAAAAAAGCTAAAAATAGTCCAGCCTGGTCATAATGTGATGTTATAGCTTCCACCATTTGCGATCTTTCCAGTCATGTGGTTGTAGACCCCTAATATCCCTTGTACAGTTTACTTCTTCCCTCCACGATTTTCTTGACTTAGCCGTTTTCCTGATTGGTACAGACCCACTGTAGTATTCTATTTGGCCATAATTGATCATTCATTCAGTCTTTTGCATTCTAATTTCCAGGAAACTAATGTCTAGGCCAATATGCTTTCTGATTTTAGTATTAATTACTCTGTCTGATCTGGGTAGGCAACATCTACGCCAGCAGTTCATTTTCATTGGTTTTATTTTAGAGGATTTTTGTAAATGTAATATCCAAAGCTCTGAACCATTTTTTCTATGATACTTTTGTATATTCTAAGTTTTGTTTTCCGAGTGATGTGGTTATTTCAGAATATATTATTTAGTCGACGTATTACTGAATTACTTTGTCCAATTCTGATTGCTGTTGCCTTTGTTTTCCCACCATCATTTGTACTGCTTACATCGAGATATTTATAGCTGCCAGTATTTTCGATTTGTGTATCTCACAGTTCTAAATACTTTTGTTCACATCCCATCACTATACAAACTTTTGATGGGTTATTTGATAAGCCCCACTTGGTGTACCTATTCTTCGTCTTTTTTCCGTAACATATCCTGATCTTCTGCAAGTATTACCTGTTCATCCGCAAAATGCAAGCTGTACAATTTATGATCTCCAATTGAAGGTTTACATTTTTTTCAGGTTTCCAAAACCCCTTTGAAATAAATCTTCAAGAAGAGATAAATCAAAGAGTGTACTGACGAATAGTCTTTTGTCACTTTTTGTCCAATCTTTATTGAATTAGTGATATCTTGGTATAACTCCCTCATGGCATTAATATACACCTGTCGAATTATCTATCTTTTAACACTTGCCACAGCTTACCTAATACTATTAAACGCTTTTTGAAAGTCAATAAATACTAAGTGTGTCTCCATATTGTATTCTTCAGGATAATTCGGGCACATTCCTATAACGTTCATATTATAACTTAAAAATATAAAGATAATTCTGTAAAAAAATTGTCTAAATCCAGGGATAATTATTCATAGGACATATTTATAGAATATGATTAGGTTCAATGGGAATATATTTATCTGTGAGCGATATATTATGCATCAATTCAAAAATAAATTGTCTGTCTATTATATTTTTGAAAAAAAAATGCTTTCCTATTTTTCTAGCGGTTTTCTCATCTGACGAAAAACACCTAAATACCTCTATTTTCTCGAAAATAATATACAACCGAAAACTGCCTTTGTTATTTACGTAAAAAAATTGTATAATAAATAACAGGCTTCTGTCTCTTTAAAACTAGGGCTGAATCTATTTCAGCTGGATGATTGAATAATACATATTATATAAAGATAACTGAGTAACATGAGAGGAATATTAACATTTCTAGCATGTTTCTAAGTGACTTATATTTCTGTAATATTTTATAAGAATATTCCAATAAGATATATGAATAGTTTTTTTTTCATTATCTGTGCAAAATATGGAAAGCATAGGCAGAATCATTATTTTACTTACCTGTCAAAAACTTGAAATTTTACAGCTTATTTAGTTAAAAAACTAAAAATATCTCCTAGGACGAGAAGTTCCTAGCCTGTATGTCCTAAATGATGGCTTTCATATTTCAATTAAAATTCATATTTCAAAAAAAAAGAATTTTATCAGATTAAATACTTAAGTGTAAAATTTTTGTATTTATTAATTTTTATTTTGTATTATAATTAAACTTGGAGAAAACAAAATAAATTTTACTAAAATATATCTGAGAATTTAAATTGTATTTTTTTAACTTTGATTTTTTAGTTATGTTGATATACATGTAATTTCACTGTTAAATATTGTCTTTGTCTTAACCCACTTTGGTGTTCCTTACAAGTCATCTTAGACAAGATTTGTTTAACATTGTCAGTAATGAGAATTAATTAAAAAATTACAGAATTTTTTTTTTCCAAAATCTGTTGCTAAACCTCTTTTGTTTGATATTTAAAAGGGAATTAATAACCTCTATATGAGACAAAAATCAGCAAAGCAAAAGGTAAAAAAATCGATTTTAAAAAAGGGTAACTAAAATTGTTTCTGTCATCCTCCCTTTGACTTATTTTGATTTAGTTACCCTTTGACTTATTAACTCCACTGCAAGTATGGACTACTTCTTCAACGATTTTAAAAAGTCAACTCTTATGATAAAATGCTATATCTAAAATAAACAAATAAAAAAGATAAAATAACAAATAAAAAAACGAGGTAATAATTATTTTATTAAATCTTTATAGAAAAATAAATTTTAGTTTTTTTTTAAAATTAATTTTTATATTTTTTTGTCGATTTAATAGATTTACATAACTTTTTTCGTAGTACATTTTTGACATAAATCTAATTAAATTTTACTTACATTTTGTCTTTGAGCACCAGTTTTAAATGAAACCCAATGTAATTAAATGTAATAAAAAAAAGTTTAGTGGAAAAAATTATTTTTATATATATAAAATTATTAATAAAAGTATAAGAGCAGAAAAGTAAATTTATTGGGTATTTCTGTTATTTTAACTAGCATTAACAGGAGAACTAAAATCCACATAGTAGTATTAAAATACGTGAAATTTGTTTGAACGTTTTAATGAAATATAATGACATATTCTCAAGAATATTTTCACGTAAATAATATTCTTAGTACATATTATGACCATTTTGTTTGTTGCTTTTTATTTAAATGATAATGAATACTACTTCCCTCCCACGAGAGAAAATATAATAAAACAAAAAAATAATATAACATTTTTATTAATTTTTTTAATTATATTATTTAGGTTTTCTTACTAATAGGTCATCTTACCATTTAAATTTTATTCATTAGGCTATTTTTCTTTATTTATTTATTTTTTTTGTAGAGTAAAAGCAGAAAGCAACAGATTTATAAAGAAAAATGTAAATAAAGTGCTTAATAAAATATTAACTTTATAAGATCATCCGAAAATAAAGTTTTTTGATTTATGTATTAAATTTTTATTTGCATGTTTAAAGTATATTGAATAAATAAAGAAAATATAACAAGAAAAAAAATAAACACAATATGCTGTGTGTTACAGATTTTTTATTAATTTTATAAAAAATTTCTTACAAAATAAGTAACAACAATATTAAATTTATAACAAACAATAACTACTTTCTCTCTTCCACTTCTTCTCGAGCTGTTAAAAATAAACCGTGTGCAGAATAGTAAGCAGTTTATTTTTATAATAGCACCGTTGGTGTGTACCGAATTGGGTGAATTATTAATTAAAGAGAGCCTATATAATGTTAATTCCTATTTCGTTTTAATGAGTCACGTCCGTTATGTATAAATTTTGACAGTATATATGCCATACACGCAAATTTTTTGCCCAGAAATTGGCCTGGGAGACATTTTGTATACTTTTATACAGGCCCTCGTATAAGCAGTTACGTAAGGCCCTTAAGACCCCTATTGTTTCCCTACGATGAGGGAAAACCGAATGCAATTTCCCAACGTTGCGTCTACACAGCAGGATGTAGGGCACACTGTTTCTAGGTACGATTTTTGACTGTGTGTGTCCTGCCGGGTGGCAATTGCCCAGTTACCCTTATATATGTATAATGAAATAATCCACGTGATATAGATTCAGCCCTGGTTTTAAAGGAACAGTGGACTGTTATTTATTATACACTTTTTTATTTAAATGACAAAGGCAGATAAAGGTTGTATATGGTTTTTAGGAAATTAGATTTATTTAGGTGTTTTTCGTCCGGTGAAAAAAAATGCAAGGAAAATTAATTATTTAAAAAGAGAGCAATTTTTTATGAAAAAATATAATAAACAAACGGTTTATTTTTGAATTGATGCATAATATTGCATTCATAGATGAATGTAGTCCCACTGAACCTATTTTTTTTATTTTTTGTACCGCGGGAGAAAACCTTAAAAACTCCTATATCTGAACGGTTTTTGCTTTTCAAAAAAGAGTTAAACTTTGTTATGGTTTATTGAATTTTTTGCTCTATTAGTTACATCTTATCTCAAAATTCAGATAAACCTGAATTGTTTAATTGGTTTATCTGAATTTTAAGACTATTACAATAGCAGAAATGCATAACATATTGGTTTAAGGTGTTTTGCATTTGTTGTGGAAAGAACGACAAACACTTTGCTTAACCTTTTTGAGTTTAGTTATAACCTTCTCCCGAAGATGCGAACATCTTTAGCGAAACAAGCGTGTCGAAAATAAAATAAGGAGCGTTGGTTAGTGGTAAAACTGCGATTTGAATATATAGGATGTTCCATTTAAAATAAACTAGTTGACATCTACTTGCAGTATAGGCGCAAGTGCCAAAATAAGTCAATATCCCACATTCTTTCATTAGTTATTCTTGTTGAATTTTGCCGGTTACGTACAGGTACAGGAGGTAATACAATTAAAATATAATAAAATATATGATTTAGACAAGCCGGTAGACTAGAGAATGGTTTAAGATTTTCGGATTAGGGGGTTGTTTGATTGCGGTACTTTAGTAAGTAATTTGAATATTAAATTTGAATCAGCAGAATTTAGGTTTTTTGTATCACATCTAAAGTTGACAGTATTATGTTTTTTAATATATGTATACTTACATGTTCAATTAAGAATTCTTGTTGATCAAGAATTTGTATGTTGTTAAAGTCGAAAGAATGATCCAGTTCCCTAACATGTTCAAGTAGTGCTGTAGGGAGAATAACACTTTTCTTTAGAACATCTCTTTTGTATTCTTTATTACATTTTTCGAAATATTTACCAATTTGTCCTACATAATACTTGCTACAGTTGTTACAAGGAATTTTGGTAATTAGTAAGGTAATAAGTACACCGTATAATAAATGCAATTTTTAATAGCTCGCAGTTAAGAGAATCATTTAACCATTTCAATAAACCTTTAATATGAATTTAGCTTAATATAAATATAATATTAGGAATTGTTGAATAAGATTAATAATTTTTCATGAAATTGTTGGCTTGAGAGATAAATTGGACGATTTTTTTATAAGAAGTCTATTCTCACAGAGGACATCCTTGACATACCACTTAAAAAATGGCATAAGAAAAGATAGTTTACTCAAACAAGTATTTTGTAATTCATCACTATGACAATTATCCATTTTAAAAACTTTCAAAAGTCCAAAAGTTTGTTGGTAGAAGTTTCCGTTGAATTCGAAATAACTACTATCGATACAAAAATCACGCATGCTCAAGAAGAAGTCACTTGAATATAGTGTGGTATTAAGTAAAAAACATTGACCATCGTTTAATGATAATTTTTTTTACTTTATTGTTATTGATACTGATACTGTTTTATTCATGCTAAGAAAATGTAGAATTTTTTATACACTTAAAAAAATATATATCTATGCTATGATATGAAATAAAAGAGTTAGCAAAATAAAACATTATAAACTTAACCTATAGTACTAATAACATACATTAGGTGATGCAGAATTCAAATTTTGTAAATATAAAATCAGGATTAATCTTACAGCCATAATATTATAGTTATGTAAAATCGAGTAAAATATTTGACTTGTTTAGATTTAAAATTTTATTTAAGATGCCTATTTTTTTAATTTTAATGCCTTAGTTAATCCTACTATTTCGAGGCAATCAATTAAAAAATGTAGGTCCAAATATTAATATCGGTTTTTATTAAGCCTTACATAATTAACCCTTAAATTTTTATTTGGTTTAGTATTGTGATAATGGCAGTTACTTTGCATTTTATATCGATTAAGATTTCGTTTAGCATAAACCAGATACCTTAATATGTATAATAAGGTAAGAGTTAAAATTTTGAGTTCAATAAAAGATCTTCTCACATCAGCCCTGTAGTCCAGACCGTATATCTGACCTCTATTAAACCAACGTGTTTGAAGGAAAACTTATTAAATATTATCTATATATAAATTATACCCAAAATTAAAACAAAAAATATTTTGCGACTTGCAAACATTAGTTTTTAAATTTATACAAAATTTAAAATATTTCAAAAACCATTTGACTTAGGTATAGGACACAAAATTGGCTTACATTTACACGTAGAATCTAAAAATGCAACACCGTTAATAACGTCTTAAAAACCATATGTTAAACTAGATATACAGGGGGACATCACCTCCTCACCTCTAGTTAACCTTTATTTTGATATATTAAATGCGAACCTCCATCGTGTGACACATTATTGTAAGCAGCATTGAAATATCTATTTAGCAGTGCCAAAAAAAATTAACTTGATTGACTTACCTGCGAATAGTGAGCTAAAATATCTAGTAATAATGCATATTTTATCGCTGTCATAACTTTGGTATGTCAAATGGCTATCCTACAGTGTGATATATTATGTTAAAGGGAATATAATCTACTACCCAACGGTGTATAAAAACTGTCAGTTTATACATTTATAAACAGTAAGGGTGTAAAAAGAATTTTGAAAAATAAACAATTTATTCAATTGTGACAAACAAGTGTTCAAAATGTGCTCCGTTACTCGCGAGACAATAATAAAGTCTGGTTTAAAATTCCTCACGAACATTGGCACGTGTTTGTCCGCTATAATCTCTACATTAAATTTGCGCGTAATTTGATTTTTTAAACACTTAATAATATTAAGTGGGGTTTTATAAACTTTGCTTTTTAAATACCCCCCAAACGAAAAAATCAAGTGGTGTTAAGTCTGGCGACCGTCGGGGCCATTCAATTGCACCACGCCTGTAAATCCACATCCCTGGAAACTGTTCCGCTCTCGAGCTGTGAAAGCGTAGTGCGTGGGAGCTCTATCTTGTTGGAAATACAAATTATTTTCGTTTTGTATCCAACACCATTTTCATCCACTTGGTCTTCCCAAGATAGGACGATTAAAGGATATATTATATTTTCGAGGAGGTCTAAATAAATTTGTTAAGTTAAATTTTCTTTCAAAGTACTTAATTTTTAACTGAGCGTCAGAATGACAACTTTAACAATAATAATCAACTGGTTTTTAAGCGTGTTAAAAATTTTAGTTACTGCAATGTTATGCAATGTTACTGCAATGTTTTGTACCTATTAGATACTGCAAAAGATACTAGTATAAATAGCATTAGTTATTTTCTCGCAAATAATAGATGCATATTTAAAAAAAATATTTGGACTTAATGAACTGTTTATTACTATACATTTTTATTGGTTTTTTAAATGTGGCAACCATTTGAGCTACCAAAGTTTATGTTGGTAAAATGTCTGTTATTCCCACACTTTTTTGGTTACTTTTGGCTTATACGTCAACCGATTTTGTTGTTTTTGGCCTGGTTAAATAGAAGATTGTATGCCTTTTAAAATAATATATCACACTTAGGGTAGCCATTTGAAATACAAAAGTTTTAAGCCGATAAAATATCCATTATTTTCGGAGATTTTTGGTCACTATTCGCTGGTACGACAACGGATTTGATTAACAGACCTTTTAATGCTGTTTACAATGATGTGTTTCACTATGAGGGTTCCCATTTGACATATCAATGAGGTTAGCTTTGCCAAATATAAAATTAAATATCCCTCTGTATATCTAGATTGTTGTCGAGGACCTGTGGAACGGCCAGCTCGCTCGCCAGATTTGACACCTCTAGACTTTTTTTTATGGGGCTATTTGTAGCAAAAGGTGTACGAAACTGAACCTGCTTCAGTATTGGATTTACGATAGATAATAACGAATATTTGTAGAACTATCGAAATATTTGTATTTGAAAATGTTTGGTGTGAAATTTCGGATATACTGTTCTTGTGTCAAGAAGTTCAAGGCAACCATTTCCAGCATCTTCTCAATTGAACTGAATTTATTTATTCGATATATTAAGTTAAATGTGAATATATTCAGGTAATTATTAAATGTACCACCATTTTGTAGTAGGTAAAGATATTGAATTTATATTCTAGGGTTATAAAGTACTCGTCAGGGGCTTCAAAATTATGTGCCACAAGACCAATCTTTCTATTTAATCTTTTTTCCAAGATGGCGCCCTGCAGCCATCTTAACCCTTAATAAAACGGGCAGTGTGTACTGAAAGATACAAAAGCATCTAAAGCAAATCCGGTGGTGAAAATGATTGGAGCACAACGTGTAACATTTTAGCGTCTTGTGCAATGGCGGCCGGAAAAGATGTTGACGAGACGATTTTTTTTTGAAACTTTGTTAATTTTGAATTTTTTATTGTTCTGTATCTTGCGATATAAAGTTAATGCTTCCAGAAGGTAACTGTGATCTTTATTGCGAAATATCTATTTTTTTTCAATTTGGACCTTAGGTTTTTTTATTTGTATCTGAAAATAGACATTGCCCATTAGAGGTACCTAAGTCTTTCGCGAACACAAATAATGTTAGTTATTTTTTTATTTACCACTCGAAGACTGTTACGTTTCTGATTATAAAGTCAATAATAATGCAGGTATTGCCGTTGTAAAATGGATGAAGAGAGAGACAAAGTGCGTTACCTTGGCCAGCTTGTATAAATCACACACTCCTACTTTTCAAGTAAAACGATACATTAAAGAGGAGAAAAAGAAATTTGACGTGGGATGTCCACAAATTATAAAACAATACAATTCCCACATGGGTGGTGTAGACTTAGCTGACATGCTAATAGCTGACTCTTTATAAAACACCTTATAACTCTTGGCGTTAATACCTTGGGATATTCGGAAAAACTTATTGACATTATTTGTGTCAATAATGCTTGGTTGTTGCATAGAAGAGACAGTGAAGCTCTTGGGCGTTTGAAATATGACCATTTGAAAGAATTCCGAGTAAGCTTGGCTTTATCGCTAGTAAAATCCGAGCAGAAGATGAAATTTCGAAAATCTAATTTTGCAAACGATCAGCCATCAAAAGAGATCAAAGTTCCAGTAACTGCAAGACCAACTGTCGATATCTGATATGACCAAATTGGAAATTTTACACAGAAAAGAAGATGCAGGCTATGTACCAATGGAAAAACCACGGTTTTCTGTCAAAAGTGTAGTCTAAGATTATGTTTTGTGCAAGGAAAGAATCCGCGCAATTGTTTTTTAATATATCATGTTAAAGATATTGGAGGGGTCAATGTATCCTATAGGATACATAATTTTTCTCTGTACCTATACATAAAAAATTAAAAATTTTGATTTTTTTGATTTTTTTTAAGGGTTAAAGAAGACATCCACAAGTACTGAGTTACTTGGGTGCTTATTTTGTACTTTTATATAAATTGATGTAAACCATTTTTTTGTAAATCAATTTAATTGAATTAAAATTTAGGGTGTTACTATTTAAATTAACTTAACTGACATTTACTTCCAATACAACCGAAAATATCAAAACTATCAATATATTTTGATTACATGTCCGATCCCATCAATATCGCCATAAAATAATCAAGAAAAGCAACACGTTGATATCAATTTCCTCAATATCCCCAACATTCTTTCGTTAATCCCCCTGTAAAAGAACGCACATCCCCCACGATCAATCCATTCACCCGACAACGTCGCAGAACCGGCGTCGGCCGGCGTCGCGTCAGCTGAGCGTCGCGCCCCCTTCTATATATACTCCCTCCCCCTCCCTCACTTCAACTACCCTTTACCAGCACCAAGGGGGGGTATAGGAGACGCCTAGGAGGGAACTGGGGGGAACCTGACGCTTCGTCCGCCCTAACGCCGCATAGCGCAAATCGCATCGCGATCGCTCGTCAGCCGAGCTCATTCGCGTCGTGTCTGTCGCGGCCAGAGTACACTCCGTTCACCGATAGAGACAAGAAAAAATTATTATTTTCCTAATATTAATTAAAAGAAACACTTATTTTTCACTTCATCCCCCCCTTAACAGGGGGAGAACGCTATCTAAACCCGAACCGAGGAAATAGTCTGCGGGACGGGCGGGCTCGCAAAGAAGGCTGTGAATTCCATTTTCTCTTTTTTTTTCTCCTTTTTTAGTACAGGGTAAATGGAGGCGATCAACGGGGGTACGGGTTTGATGGGTGAGGAAAAGGGGGCGCCGCCGCCCCCCAGTCCCCTCACGGGGTGCTACTTGCTGGTGGTGATCGGGGAACCTCATTCGGCCGAGCATAAGGACATTATCCTGCAGAAGATTGCTAAAGGTACCACTAGATTTAATTGTCTTTTGTACATTCTATGTATGTTCTGACATAAACTTGTTTAAAATATTGAACCAACGAAGTCCAGGCAGTCGGGTCGAAAGTGCCGAGAAGTTGTGGAAATGTCAAACGATGTCAGGAGAGCTGGGGAAATCGACCCCTTTGGGTTTGCTGACCCAGTCCTTTGTCGGAACTACTTATTTCGATTGGAGATGGCATAATAAGAGATTTATTAGGCAAAAGGTCATTAAAAAGACATTTCGTATAAAACAATATTAAATAGAGGAGTCATGCAGAAGGTACCGCGCCATGTGAACATCAGTTTCTGCTTGGCACCTTTTTTTATTAAAAAAAAAAACGCAAATAACAGTTTTATAATTGCATACTAAATTTTCATTTATAACAACAACATCACTTAAATCTACAGCACAGCCATTTGACTATTAAATTCTACCCTAAAAGTGTCCTTTTTTTGTATTTTCTTTAATTACATCGTAGACACCCCTTATAACAAATATTGATTTTCTTACCTCGTATGTATCATCTATTGCGTATTATATACAACTTACGTATCGTATTGTTTTATAGGCAAATACATAAATTACCCCTTATCGTCTGCATGTCTAGAAGTGATACACACATACATTATCATTTTTTTTAATGATTTTTTTTCCAGTGAAGTTACAAACGCTTAAGTACACTATATATACAAGGGGATTTATGGTTGAAAGTATATTACAGTAAATTTGATTAGGTATCCATCTTTAAGAGTGCCACAAAAATATTTTTTAAGAAGATAATGTTTTATATAATTTTGTGTGGATAGGATGGTCAGTTTAGTCATATGTTGTGATTTTATACTGTTTTAAAATTTGCAGAGCAGTTACAGGTCTTTATAGAATGTGCGCCTGTATTTAGTTTTTTAACCTAAAAACAATAAATTTATTATCATGCTTTATGACACTTTAGACTGATAGTCATAAGAATGAAAATTGAACTTTTTCTCGAATTTTATTATATATGATAATTTCACTTTTATTTTTTGGATCCTGTAGATTTTTCTTGCTTATCCAATAATTTTTTTAAATATAACTTTAATATATTTAATGAAATTAATAAAAATTCTGAATTTTAAAATAAATTAATAAAATAAAAATCCCTTTTCTTAATAAATTAAACTTTCTATTATTTTTTAAAAATTTCGATAATTTTACAATTAAAATAATATTCCTCCTCTAGAAATTATATTTTTCTTACTCAGTAAATAATAAATCACTAAAATAAATATAATTTTTCAACTATTATTTTTTTTAATTTTCTTGTATTTTAATTATTTTATTTTAATTGCAGGTTGTTGTACACTTTTTAAAGTCAAAGTCAAAAAAAGCTTTATTGTTTCAACATAAATAATATTATAAACAACAGCAACAGTATCAGTCCTACAAAGTCCATGAAAATATAAATAAAACATATGTTTAGACACAAAAATACAAAACATGACTAAATTAATTTTGTCTTTTCTTATTGTATGTGTTGTACAAGATGTTGCTGTCCTTATTTTTAACGTTGCTTTAAACCGGCAATAAGAATCATTAAATATGGACAAATATCAATAAATTATGAGTCAAATATCAATAAAAAAACCAGTGATGGAATATTTTTTCGGACTTGAAAAACGAAAGATCTAATATTGACCTTTAAATCCGAATTGGATTATATATATCCCTAAAGAAAAAGTACCAACAAGCTTATAAATAAAGCAGCTTCGGTAATAATCTTTTATTTCTTCCTTGTACTTGTACGTGAAGTAGAATAAGTATTTTGTATTTAAATTTTGTAATTATTAATTAAATAGAATTTGTTTAATTTATTTTTTAAATTTTTTTCATTTAAATGGGTCTTTTCTTTTCTAATTCTTTTATTTGGGTCATTTAGAAATTGTATCTTTCTTGCTTGGCAAAATTATTTTCTAGTAACTAAAGTTGCTTGTTTAAAATTATATTTAACAAAATTTATACAATATTTTCAATTTTAAAGACAATCCCAAATAATAAAATGTCAAAATAAAGATAATTTTTCTTAGTTATGCACAGGAGTTCCATGTAGTGCAAAAAGCATTTTCACCAATTTGATTTAAGTTGTGTCAATGTTTTCGCTGAAGTTGTCGAAGATCCTCCTATCGGGCAAACCCAAATTGCAAAAAACCAAGTCAAGCAAGCCTTTCTAGGTTACTAAATCGAAATCACTTTCATCCCTATAAAATTCATCGTCGCCGAGAATTTTTAGGAAATGATTTTAATAAAAGATTTAAATTCTGTATCTGGGTCTTGAATAGGGTTGCAGATAATAACAAAACCGATAAATGCACTTTTTACAATAATAGCTGTTTTTACAGACACAAATTTTCATCATTATTTCGATTCCAATCCGCATGCGTTTAGAGTAGTCCCTAATCAACATAAATGGTCTGTTATTGTATGGGGAGGAATTATGGGAGGCTTTCCCAAGGAGTTCCTAAATAACGATTTTCCAGTAATATTGGAGAATACTGCCCTCCCACAAAATTGTCTTTTTTTGGCTTATTACATTTTATTGACCTATCAAACGGTATCTGCCTCCTTGGCTAAATTAGAAAGTCCTAACTACATTTTTATGCCTTAAATTCACCTAATCATATTGTTCTATATGCAGAAAAGACGATAATCCCAAATTAAAATGTCCTATCTATCTTTTTAAGTTAAAATGTCCTAAGTAGCTTTTCGTTTGTAGAATATTCATTGATGAGACGAGAGAGACACACCTTGTGCATTCAGAAGTATAATATAAGGTTTAGCCTGTCAATGGCTACTCTTACCCTAGATTTTTGACTCTTAAGTCTTTTTTTTATATTTAGGGGTTTCAGGTGTCTCTGGAAGACAAGAATCTAAAAGTTGTTCAAAACACGAAGCATAATGTCAAATTCTTTGGAACGCAATAACTCAAATTCGAAACCTTCAAAGCGCTTGAAATTTCCAGGACTAAAAGTTCAATAGAGGCTTGAGAACTGTATGTTTTTGGAAAAAATCGGTATATAGGGAGGGTTGTTTAGAGCCAACAAAAGTCAGGAGAAAAATTCTACGAGTCGTAAAAAAAGAGCCTAAATGAAAATATGGCTGAATTTATAGTCCAGGTTATAAACTCTATGAAATGATTTCGAATATGCCAGTAGGGGCATATTCGAAAAGTGCTAAGCAGAAGGGTTGCGGGTCGAAATGAGAAAAATGTAATTTCACCTTTTTTTTAATGTTTTTTATATATAACAGAGACTTATGTTACGATCTGGCTTGACGACTGTGCAGCTCAAAACAAAAATTGGGCTTTATTTTCTTTTTGTTTACGTTGTAAACTCTATCGAAACTGAACTGCAGAATTTGAAAATAAAATACTTTCAATCTGGCCACACTTTTATGTCCGCGGACTCGTTTCATCACCAAGTAGAACAATAATTATAGAAAAGGTACGGTAAAGTGATCGATTTTAATCATTTTAAATCGTCTGTAGAAAAGGCAAACTCATCTAAGGTCCATGTAAAAGAGATGAACATACAAAACTTTTTTAAATGGAAAGATTGTTCATCCAAGTTTAAGCTTCAAAAAAATGTTCCCAAGCGTTACTTGCAGAGTATGATACATTTCCACTTTAAAAGGGGAGAAAATGTATTGTACCACAAAAATGCCTTTTCGGAAGAACCAAAACCTTTTGCCGAACACAATGTCGAGGTGTAAAATTAAAAAGAAAACAAAATTTGATTTCTAAGTTACGTCCTATTATTCGAGCTGAAGATAGATCAGAATGATATTCTGGAGGAATTAGCCGTTTCCCAAAATAATGATACTGACAATAAAGAAAATGTAGATTTTCAGTAAGATTTCATTATTTACTTTCATACTTTTTTTAATGTTCTAATGTTTTATTAGTGAGTAATTTAGTTATAATGTTAATTTGAAATGTAACTCCTGTGTCTTTAATAAAAATCAGTCCAAATATATATATATATATATATATATATTTTTTATTATAATTACTTCACTAAGTTAAAAAATCCTATCTAACTTTTTTTTCGAAAATTTCACCAAATATTGAATCTAGTCCCTTATTAAACTTAATCCACAAATGTAAAAAGCAAATTTCTAAGCATATAAAAAGAATCAGAGAATTGCTTTAAAACATGAGGACTGCATATTAGTTTTCATAAAATCTCAATTTTCTTAGCTTTATCGATTTGAGAGTTAGGATGTTTTAACTAAGAACGGCAGAATATTCCTCTATTCGAAGAACTATGTGGCTCTATATTTCTACCATGGGGTTAGACAATTTTTAAACCTAGTGGTAGTCCTATCAAGTAGTCTCCAAGATCCCCGGATTTGACACCAAAAAATATGAAAAAACAGATAAGAGAGGTTTGTCAAAGTATGACTCTACAAAATAATGCTCTCAAAAGTCGCTGTAAATTAAAAAAAAGGTTGCGTCGATTTTTGCAATTAGATGGTTATTTTTCATTTTGCTTAAGTACAATGTATTATAATGGTCAGTTCAAAATAGATACATTGTTAATACAGTCTTAAATTTTACCTATCTCTAATCTATTATGTTGCATGCTGTAATCAATTATAATCGGGTGTTTAATTTAAACTTAGCATGTTGTTCCTTAAAAGCCATAACTATTTAAACTTAAACTTGATTTCCTGTCATAAATTAGTTACTTACTTACATCCACAAAATAAATAAAATAATAAAAAAATTACAAGAAAATAATTGACATGTCATTTTGTTATCACCTACTACGAAATATTATGTTTTAAGTTTGAATATTGCTATTTTTTTATAAGAATAAGAAGCGATGATGATTTAGCGTATAGGAAGAACTTTAATTAAGTTCGATAAAGAATTCATTGTCGCATTTATTGGTGATATAAAAAAAGGGTGTTCGATTTAAATTAGACAACTTATTACCGTGTAAAAACTGTATTAATTTAAACATAATTTTTGAAAAACCTGATGTATGTATTAGTAACTTTTTTACAAATGAAATGTAAAATTTAATAATTTTCTTCAGTAGAGATATGCTAAAAAAAAAAGAAAACACACGTTAAGGAATTTTTCATTGAAATTGTCTCAGTGCTTTCACAAAATACAAAATATTTCGAAAACTTTAATGTTTAGTGTGGGTAAGCCTTAATAACACCTACTTTTATTTACGATGGAGAATCCAAAAATCAAATAATATATCGGTGTTCCATTTAAAAAAACATAACTTTGATATGTTTCTGCACTTTGAACACACCCCCTGTATGTCATGGGAAAAATTTTAACCTGTAGTTTAGCCATAATACTCCGTGTCGTATGTCGTGGATCACTCTGTATATATTGGTTTTTTATTGAAAGTATATTACAGTAAATTTGATAAGATATCCATCTTTTATAGGATCATATAAATATTGTTAGTAGCATATTTTATAAAATAATTTAATACAGGGTGTGTCAGTTTGATGAGGTATGTATTTGGTGGTTATGCTGTTTGTGAAGATGCCGGTTTCTAATTTTTTTCTAAATACTTAAATCAAAAACAAATAAAAATTCATGTCTACTTCACGCAAACACAATAACAAAATAAATATTATCATACTTTACTAAAATAGCGACAAAAAAGTAAAAAGTTATAAATTTTAAAAATTATTTCAAATAAGAAATGATTCAAATAAAAATTACTGTTCTTTGTAATTTTAATATTTTTTTTTCCTAATTGAATGTGTTACAATTTTATTTTATATTTTTGATTAAATTTCCGCTTAAATGTTCTTTTATTTGGGTCCTCTAGAAATTATTTTATTTTTGCTTGGTCACCTTATTTTAGAAATACGTAATATTCTCTTTCTTTCTAAATTTTAAAGATAAATTCTAAATTACTAAAATATTTAAAAGCACTTTTCTTAATCAGTTTCTTATTATTTTTTTAAAATATTTTTGTATGTTAATATTTCTATTTGAGTGCACGCTGATTAACAATTTTAATTTAAAATTTCAATTAAATATTTTTTTTAAATGTTCTTTTACTTAGCTCCTCTAGATCTTTCTTACTTAGTCAACTATTTAAAAAATATTGACTTTTTCTTTCTAACTAAAATTGTCTATTTAAAACAATATTTGACGAAATTATTAAAAAAAAAATTGAAATATTAAATAACGAAAATAAAAATTACTTTTCTTAATTTTTCCTTGTATTTTTGTACTTTTATTTTAATTGCAGATTGTCTTAAGATTTTATTTTATATTTTTAAACATTGAATGGTGGATAAATGTGAGTCAATTTTTTTACACAAATAAAACACGAAATGTTTTTTTTTGATTCAGTATTTTTCAACAATTCTATTTATACTAAAAATAATCACTAAATAGTATTTTTTGCATTTTAATATTTTTATTTTAATTCAAGATTGTTTTACAATTTTGTTTTAGGACTTTAATTAACTATTTATTAAACTGTTCTTTTATTTCGGTCCTCTGCAAATGGTATTTTTCATACTTAGTCAATTAATTTTTAAAATACTTGACTTTTTCTTTCTAACTAAATTTATTTATTTAAAACTCTATTTGACAAAAAAAAATTACAATTCAATTCAAATATTAAATGATTATAATAAGAATCACTTTTTTTTAATCAACTGTTTATTTTAATCGATTGTGTTACAATATTATTTTATATTTTCAATTAAATGTCCATCTAAATGTTCTTTTATTTAGGTAAAAAGTACACTGAAACCTTTTACTTTATCAAAAAAAATTCTTGCCCATATTACAGTCATAAATCGATATTCTCACTGATGGTGGTTGAAAATGAGGGCGCACCCTGAAAATTATTATAAACAAGGCGGGGTCCCGAAGTCGTTGACTGTCTAGCCAGGAACTGAAATTAAACCGTGCAAGATTGCATGTATCAATCTGAAGAAGAGTTATTTTTAATTAGGAATGTAAATGGCGTGCGGTATAGGCTTCACTGTTTTTCAATCAAATTATTATTCAGATGACAAAGCAACTTAATTAAAATATATCTTGTGCCAGCTTTATTATTCTTTCCATTACTCTGTTACCTAATAATTTAGGTATCCAAGAACAAATCCCTCAGTGTAAATTATTTGCAAAGACTTTTAGCTAGATGAGGCAGCCATGGTGCCATAATTAATTATTATCTTTAGTGAACGAAATATGGAATGTGCCGAATGATAGTTATAATAAGCTGACGCACTAGATACATATAAATGAATTGTTTCCGGCGGTTATACTGCACTACCTTCAATAAACGAATCCATCAAATATTTTGATAGTTTATTCCCAGGGGGGACATTTTAAACATAATATAAAGACTAATAAGGTTATAAAAGTTAGGTCATGCTTTTTCGCATAAAAAGTTTCACGCTCGTAAAGATTTACAATAAGATTGTTAAAAAAAATAAACATCTATCGCTATTTTTAGCGTGTAAACAATAAACGTTTTGAGTGAGGTGATTTAGTAGCTGGGAATTTTTTTTAAGTAAAATTTGTTGATAATAGACTTTTGAAATTGAATCTTAGTATGCAAAAAAAATTAAAGGACATTGAAATGTATATTTGATTAAAATTATAAAGTAATCTGCAATTAAAATAAAAGTATTAAATTATAAGAATAAAAAAAATACACATTAATATTAATATAACTTAATTTGAAATATATTCTTATAACAGAGAATCTAAACCGGTATAGAGTTTTATACACGGTGTTTTGAAAGAATTGAATATTATACAAATTTGTAGACAACCCTGTATATTTCTCATAAACGCTCGGACCCGTCGATTTTTATTTTTTCTTTCTGTAAAAAATTAGTATACAGGGTGGCTGATATATTCCGATTTTATGTAAAATTCTAGGCCTTAAAACATTAAAATGCTAGAAGTAACACCGTGGAAGGATGGGTAGTTTGTTTGCTTGCAACATCTCTGATGCAATGATGCCAAATGCTTGTGTAGAAATTCCGAAAAACCAATTTATAATATCGTTAATATTTGACTTAATTTGACATACACAAAACAATATTTGTTTAATCAACAATTGAAGAGCGGAAATTAGAAAGGGCTTAAGTGCCAAAAAAAAGGTTTTGAGATAATAGAGAAAAACTAAATAAAAGTCAGAGAACTTTTTTAAGTAAAGCCTTATTAAGTATTATGTATTTAAACTGAAACGGAGACCTACTTCTTAACAAAAAATTTGCAAACTAAAGTTCTTACTACAAAATAAAAATGTTTAAACAAGTAAAATTAGGAAAAGGCCTAAGTGCCATAACTGATTTTGAGTATAGAAATATTCATAAAATATATTTTACTTCTTTTTTGTTCTAAACTGTAGCTGTTTATAAAAACGTTGGTGTTCTGGATTTAGAAGATAAGGAATCATGCTTCGAAGAGATACCTTTTTATTTTCCGACACTTTCTGATGGCAGCTTTATTATATTAGCCTGTCTGAGCCTAGCTAAAGTTTTCCCTTTCTTTAAAATATTAACTTGCATCCCTCCTTCAAAATCAGAAAATGAAGTTTTTATCTTAATAAGTGTAGGATTCGTAGCTTCGTTAGCGATCGTTATTACTTTAGCTTTACTGATATTTAACTTGGTAGTGTTAATATACTCATCCGCCGCTTGTTTTAGGTCCCAAAAGCCCCGTGGAGTCATTTCAACAACATTAAAAGGTGGAGCGTATACCTTGCTGATTTTACTATTGCTTGGAGGTCTGAGGGTACAAATGCTTTAGATACTTTCTTCCGTTTTTCTACTAAAGCAAAATCTCTATCGCAGGGCATGAAACTATGGCCACTTACAAGAAATTTCTGTTCAATAGTGTGGAAAACAACATTGGCCACCAAAAAGATCAATGTAAACAATAAAATTCTATTCTTATTTTGGCCCCCGCAATAATTATCACACCATATTACCAAATCCTCCTTAAGGGTCAATCCACGATTAACAATGTATAAAAGACATGATGCAATTTTGTTGGCTCCACGAGAAGCTACTCCCTCGTGCCACATTCACATGTAGGCCTCGTTTGTATCACTAATATGAACTCCTAAGTTGTAGCAGGACAGCTGCGAAAGGTAGAACATGTCGCTGTGTGTTAATGATGGAAACAACACTTTGTGCTTTCGGGATCTTGAGACTCAATCGTTTCTTGCTTTAATATTTCTCTTGCCCTTTCGGCCTTTCGTTGATGGATTTCCAGCTGATCTTTTGCAGATTGACTTGACTTAATGTTGGCTTTAATCTGACACTCTAGTTTGTCACATGTGCTATACGTATCAACTCGTGGTCTGTGAAAACTTAGGTTGGGAAAATCCTTGATAAAAACAGATCTATAAAATTTGTATGTGACTGGCGAATCTGGGTGTAATTGCGTAAAAGCTTTAAACAGTCTGTGGATATTTAAGTCAGGACTAAGGTATTCTTTTTCGGATTTGGCCCTTGAATAAAGACCAACTTCCCTTGGTATCATGTTTACATGATTTTTTACCAGAAGACGATCAGCTTCAGAAAATTTTGGAGCAGCATGTCTGGTACATTTATCATTATAACAGGTCTCACCCATTTTCTTCTTGTCAATGAGGACCCGTACTTTTTTATCGTTAACACCGAATGTATTTTGAAATGTTTTCTTACATACCCGTTCAAATTTTCCTTGGCCATTAGGAAGGGAGTAATATATTGTTGCTTGACGTCTGCTATTTTGCTCATCCTCATACGAACTATGTCGCCTTCTTGGAACATTACAAACACTTATAAGCCCCATTAGAAAAGTGCTTTGTGTTTTCATGTTTTATGCATGGTACTTTTCAAAAAGAGAACGTCTTCTTTCGTGGGTAACACCTATGCAGCTGAACTTACATTTGCATGTAATCTACAAAAAAATATACAAAGTTATAACCGGAAAAGAAAACAGTAGCTATTTTCGCGGAGATCATTCCGAACCGGTTCTGAACACTAAGGCCTACCCTACAAATACATTCACAAACCAACGTCAACACACATATCATTTTCTTAGTGTAATTCCTGCCTTAGAGTTGAGAACCGGTTCGGAATAATCTCCGCGAAAATAGCTAATAAGTTTGTATTCCATACCTGCTGTTCTGGATAGCTTTTTTCAGGTACTATCTTCTTTTTATAAGTTTTGTATGACTTTCCACTTGTTTTTAAACGACTCTGTTTACTTCTAAATGAACCATTGCCTTTACTTCTCCTTTTTCTTTGGGTTTCTTCCATTATAATGTATTTCAAATCAAGAATTATCACACACAACGTACACGTTGTTGAACTCAAAGAAAGTTGTTGTTTACTGATTCTAGTCTTTTAATGTTTTAAGTTCTAGATACACTTTATGTAACCAATGTGACCAATTTGCACATTTAACCGTATATAAAATTGAGGATTTGGATAAAGAACAGAGTGCTTTGAAGAACACCTTAAAAATTAATTATTTTATCGACGAGTGTTACCACAATAAAGCAACTCTTTCTTAAACTGTGATTATTACTTCGTAATAATAATAAAAAACAAATTGTGTATTTAACGGAGGAGCAACAAATTGAGATGAGTTACATTTAAGATTAGCACTTCAGAAACCTCCTTATACGTAATTTGGCAAGAGATCAAAATTTTATTAAAAATTCGATATTCAGACATTTACAATAAGAGCGTTATTATCCCTTTAAAGCTTCCTATGTACAAGAGCCAAAATCGCCTAGGATTCTGTCAAAATATGACGAGGTTAGGCGACCAAATTCCATATTTTTTAGGCAATATAATGTTTATAGATGAAGCTACATTTTTATTAAGCAAGGAAGTTAACAAACAAAAATATCGTCACTGGACTTAAGAAAATCCACAGTGGATTATTGAAAAAAATACCCAATATCCGTAAAAAGTCAATGTATTGCTGGGGATGATTATCAATAGTTGTATAGTACAGATCTATTTATTTAGATTTCTTATATCTAGGCTTTTTTCGAAAAAACCTCTTTTTAAAATCTTTCTCCAGAAACTGCAACAAGTTTTAAATCATTTTACTGCGACACAACAACCGTTTTTTTTTCTGAAAAAACAACACTTTAAACTTTAAACCAATAAGACATTAACTCAACTTAAAAACAGATTAAGTATAAATTTTTCCGCTTACTGTGGATTTGTCCTTTTATATTAAATAAAACATTCAAACCGCTAGTTTTCTAATGACTAATCAATAAAACAATATAGACTTCTTAGTATCCAACTTAAATTATTCACGAAACTTTTATTATATAACCACGCACCGTCCCCAAATTTTAGGTACAATATTGATCCACCCTACGGACTATATTATCAAATATTCTAGGGTGGACCTCTGTTTTCGTGTCAGGATGACCTTAATATTGGTTTATAAGATTATTCGATTACGTGCGAGTCCTGTTTTGGATGACTATATAATTGGATTTTCATAAGCAACTGTTTAATAAACGGCAAGTCTGCCAAATTTTGCTTTTTTTTTGTTAAATTAACTTAGGTTTTATCTATTTTTTGATCAAGAGGAAGATAACTATTATCTAAACCTTAATTTGGATTAATTGAAAACTGTCGCACGTACGTAATTTATGAAATGAAAAATGAAGGTATAAATAAATCATAAAGAGATGAAAAGTCTTAGCAGTTCCTTTGGAGAAACAAATAGATTTAGAGCAACCTAATTGCATCGAAGTCCAAGTAAGATAAGCCTTAAACTTGAGAGTAACTTAAGAAATTGCCACTCCAAAACAGCTAGATATAGAGGACTCGTGGGATGAAATAAAGAATATCATTGTGAAAGTTTAGGAAAAGGACGTTGGGTTTAAGGAAAACATAAAGAGAAAGGAATGGATGACGAAGGAATTTGTGGAACTCATGACGGGGAAAAGAGAGTGCAAGGGAATATCGCTGAGGTATAAAAGGATAAAGAGGACCGTGAGTAGAACATATAAAAAAGCAAGGTAGTTGTTTCTGTCTAAAAAATGCCGAGAAATTAAAGAAAATAAAAGAGCTGAGAGGAGTACAGAGAAAAAAGTATTGAAGAAGACTCAGAAGCCATTTTCGGAGAGGCTCTAGTGGAAGAACTAAGAGATATTAAAGTGAATAGAGTCCTAATCACTAATAAATGATACGCAGACAACACGGTAATCCTAGGAGATAACAAATTAGACATGCATAAAACGATGGACCAGAATACACAAGACAGTGAACGACTAGGACTACACATGAACACTTCCAATCTTAATTATTTTCTTTAAGGTACAAATAACCGAAGCCCTTTAGATCAATGGCAGAAATATCGAACAGGTATCATCAAGGAAATGAATCAAGTATGGGGGCCTCTGAAATGAGTCAAAAAGAGAAACTATGAAAATTTAGAAGATCTCCATGCAAAAAAAGTATTGAAGAAGACCTTTATCAGAAATATAATCAGCTAAGACCAACTGGCAGTGAATCAATAGAAATCAAATGGAAACTAAATGGACATTAATGTTTGCACATAGTAGACCAGAAAATAATAATAACACCGATGATGTTCACCGAGATACTATTCTAATTCAAAAAAGTAGTCCATTTTTCTCAAAGAGACCTCTTAATAATAAAAATTCAGAGATTGAAGGGACATAATTTTATAATCTGAGACCATTGACTTTGTGTCCCTCAAATCTCTGAATTTTTACTATAATCTAACACTAGAAAAAACAAAATGGCAAATCAGCAGCCTGTTTAAAGCATTAATGAGGTATTAACTGAGTAACAAAACAACGAGGTGAATCAGTTTCGTTGATATCAATTATCGTACCAACAGATTTAAGATTTAAGGATTAAAATATTTCAAGATTTATAATAATTGCTAGAAGAGCAATAACAAAAAAAATCTTTGACCAATAGTAATGACATCCAATTCCAGAGTTAGATCAAGTATTATAGGGAACTAAATACTTCATGACTTCTAATAATATTAATAAATTATTGTAGAAGCAGATCTGGACAATGAGACAATTGAGTACTACTTAGTTAAGACTAGAGGGGGAAAGGTTAAAAGAGTGATCTTTAGAAAATCTCTAGAATTAACTATGGAAGAAGTATTAGAACGTTATAAAACAAACAACTTAAATGTAATAAAAGTGATTATATTATTAAGTAAATAGCACCAAGAGCCAATGATTATAAAATTGGTTACACAATATCTATCGAAGTACCCAAATTGGGATTATGCGATAATCAAGTGAGAAGATGTAATACAATAAAGCCCAAAGTCTGAATATCTGAAATAAAAAGGAAACATTTACAAAAAGTATTGAAAGTTAAAAAGAGAAAACAAAAGTTTTTTAAACATTAATAAAAAAAAAGGAAGGAGAATTAGAAGAAGCTAATGAGAAAAAGGAAGTTGAAATAGGGAAACTGAACATTTCATCCTGTCTTTCAAGATCCAACATTAATTCAGAAGAACTTCATTCGCCAGAAGACTATGAGATCTCAATTGCAAAGATTTTTATTCATGATAAACACATTATCCAGTTGTACCGAAAATCAGACATTAAGTAAAAATTATGAGCAAAATTGCTTAGGTTGCAATATCCTGGAAAGGTTTGATTAAGATGTGATATATCTGGACTTTTGGAAATGTCAACTAAAAGGAGTTTTAGAGTATAAGAATGAACTGATATGAATTACCCCTGTCATTAGCAATGCTAGATGTAGAAAAGGAATATGAAACTGTATGAAGAAAAGCTTTTATTCACAATACAAGGGTGAAAAATTTGAGAGTTAAAATAAAGATAGATTCTCAGAAGAATGCAGTATCGGAAATGATAGTGGAAATTCCAGATCAGGAGAAGCAAGCAGCAGAAGTCAAAAAAGTTATTTCTATAAAAGGTGGAAATGAATTAAAAAATCCATTAAAAAGACTTCTAATTAACTTTAATTAACAAAAACATTTAGAAGAACATACTAGAATAGAGAATAAAAATGAAAATGAATCAGCGTAATTGTTTCATGTAACTTTAGATTAATAGAATTGACTACAAAATACTCCTTGAGAAATAAAAAAGTCCATAATCAAATGTCATGAAAGAGGTGATACTAAAAATCAGGAGTTCATGACAGGAATAGGAAAAAATAATACATGCAATTGCAAAAATTGGTACAGTGACCACATAACTTCAACTCACTACAAACTCACTTTTAATGTACTCACTAATGGGAGATAGAAGCGCAAAAGGAAGAAGTCTGGATAATATCGATGAGGAGCCTTCACCAAGTACTAAAGTTTTGGGATGAATAATCAAAGTTAAAGAAAGAGACTTGAGATGGGCTATGAGAATTTAGATCTTCATAAAAAAATAGAGAAAAAGAAGAATTTTCTGGTTAAGAAATTTATTGGTAGTAACCTAATAGAACTGAATCAATAGAAATCATCTGGAAACTAAACCGACTTTAACATATCCACAATGTTGAACTAGAAAATAATATTAATACAGAAAAACTACACTCATTACAGAAGACATGAGACTATGAGAAATGTTAATTGCACACAATTGAGTAACTATTTGTTTAAGAGGAAAAGGTTAAAAGAGTGATATTTAGAGAATCTCGGGAATTAACTATATGAAGTATTAGAACATCTTAATAAGAGAAACAATTTAAATATAACAGTAGTGATCAATTATAAGTATGATTTTTAAAAGAGTCTTGGCATGTGAGGCAAAATCAATACACTATTACAGTTTCAACAGATTCCCGAATTAAAATATGAAGATACAGAGTTAGAAGAGCAATAATAAGAACAAACTTTGACCACTAGCAATGACATCCAAGGTCAAGTACCTCGTACTAAAACTGGAACTAGAATTTAAATTTAATAGTAGTGATTACATTGTAAATAGTAAGAGAAGTGATCAGTCGAGATATAGGTGTAATAAGAAAATAGGCGATATCCATAAACTGAAAACATCAAGAGCTAGTGATCATGGAACTGGTCAAACAATATCCATCAGAGTGCCAGAAAGAAGATAATACGAGAAAATACTGAGGAAATGTGCTACCTACAATATAACCCAAAGATGACAATGAAATTCATAGTAATTAATGAAATTAATCTATAGGCTCCTAGAATATCTAGAAAATCCAGATTTAAGCAGATTAAACCAAACCAAGTTGGAATTAACCAAGAATCAAAACATTAATAAAAAGTGTTGAAAGTTAAAAAGAGAAAACAAAAGATCTTTAAAACTCGGTAAAAGAAATACAGGAGAACCCGAAGAAGTTAACCTTTCTTCTTATAGATTAAGAACTATTATTCCTTCAAGAGAACTACACTCATTAGAAGACTAGGTAACCAGTTGTAAATAACTTAATCCATCATAAACACAATATCCAATTGTTGTAGAAAAAATTGAATTTTAAGTAAAAATTGTCAATAAAAAACTGCTTAGATTGCAATGTCCTGGAATATTAAAAAATATAAAGACTTATAATGTTGTGTGTGGAAAAGGAATAGAAAACTGTATGTAGACAAGCTCTTATTTACAAAATAAAAATGAGAAATATCATAAAACTATTGATAATAAAATGTTTTTTTTTAAAAAAAGGGAAACATGAGAGTAAAAATAAGGATAAATACTCGGATGAAATATCTGGGATGATACGGGAAATTCAGTGAAAGTGAAAATATTTCTAACTTCAATAAACGAAAAAATTAAGAAGCAAAAATAAAAATAGAAAATGAAAACGAAAATGAATCAGCGTGGAAAATCATTTCAATTATCTTCAAGATAGCATTCACATCAAAAGAATTCTTGAGATGCAAGAGGTTATACTAAAAAGTTCTTTATAAGAATACTAAGAATATATGCAAACTGCATATATTGGTACAGTGAGTATATAACTTGAACTCACCACAAAATTACTCTCATTAATAAAATTCTATTGACTATTGATGAAATAGACTAATGATTGGAACGATTAAAAAAACTAATAAAGAAAATAGTGTCAAAAGAACTAAATCCCATGCAATCCTCGAAGAAATATAAAAGAAAACTAAATATTTGCACGTGCAGCTAATTATCGACACTAGTAAAGTCTGCCGATAGGATTAATTAATTACAATTAAAGTACAATTTAAACAGTCTGACGGGGAATTTAATCAGCGAAATGGATTGATTGAATTGTTATTTGAACGGATGATAGATATATTGCATAACTATATGTGGGCTTGATCGATAGTTCAGTTTGCTGGGTGCTAAACAATACAGAAAGCTAACAAAGGATGTAATTATTATCACACTATTGGCGTTAAAAATGATAGTGAAGCTTTAAAAGCAGAGGTTATATTGTGTGAGAGTAACAAAGGATGATACTTGCTGTAACGGGTTTTTATTGATTGGGTTCTTCAGGGTTTTTTTATCTAAATTATGGCCATGGAAAACTTTAAAAGAACTCCCAATTTATTTAGTTAATTAATGCTTGATTAATTGTTGAATAGCCTGAAGTTAATTCCAAATTCCTTGGGCCTCTTTTATAATGCTAAAGTGGCACAAAATTCCATATCAGCTGTAATATTCTCAGAAGTCAAATTTTCCGGATATCCATTATTTTATTAAAAAGTTTCTTCGAGTGCTTTCGGATTTCCTTTTTTCAATTTTTAATTAAATCCACCCGAAGAGTTCAGCTCCCGCGAGTATAAATGGGAACTTTCGGATTGTTTGATTCAAAAATATTCGAAGTTTCGGAAAAAACTTTTTTATTTTATTACGCATTCGTAAAGGACGAAAACGGAGAGTGAAGTTCATTAGGGAACGACGGAAAATTAAGCAAAAAATTTTAAAATTCAGGAATATTTGATTTTGGCAGGGGGAATGCTTTTTAGCAATTTTGATATGGTCCAGGCTCTGGAAGAACTGCATAAATACTTTAAGTTCCTGGAAAAAATAAAGATTTATTTCACTTGGTTTGAAAGAAGGCTTTAAATACTATAGGAAAAACTAACACCTGACAAGATGATTGAGGGTTTCATTAATTAAATTAATGACTCTAGGTATATTGCCTAAATTTAAAAGATTTTTTCCAAAGACAATGAGGAGGATTTTATTTTTTTTTATTTAGCAGTATTTGATCTTATGATCTTACCAGTGGAGACCTTTTGTGCATATTCTAAACTCTGGAAAAAGTGAATAAAACCTTTAAATGCAGGAAAAGAATTTAAATATATTTAAAAGCCTGAGAATTTTAATAAATAATTAATTAACTTTTATTTGTTCCAGACTCTTTGGAAAAAAAAAACCACGATTTTAACTAAAAAAATTAAATTAAATAAAAAAAAATTAATAAAGCTTCAAATGCCTGGAATATATCTGAGAATTTATATCATTGACTCGAAAGACTTCAAATACCTGAAATAAAATGCAAATGTGAATTCAAATATCATGACGAACTTAATAAAGTAAGATGAAATTTTAGGATAATTTAAGATTTAGTTAAGAAATGGGAAAAAATTACTTCCCACTATTAGTATTCATTGCATAGAAAAGTTCAGTAAAGTATCTGTGCCTTATGCTGTATAATAGACTGAGATGAAAAGAACATACATATGTGATAATAAACTTAATGAGATATTTGTGCAAAACATGGTAGGGTGATCCAGAATCCCTGCTGATAATATTCAAGGCGATAGATCTTATTTATGGGTTATCCAATCCGAGGTTGGCTAAGTACAATCCTGCCGTTTGACATCTGTCAGAAATAAACGTCATGTGAAGCGTTTTTTTTTAGTTGAAGGTTTGCCATTTTTAAATATGGATCGTTTAACAGTCGAAGAATGTACTAAAATCATTAAATTGTTCTATAAAAATGGTGATTCTCCTGTGTCAACGTTTAGAGCTTTACGAGCTGACGGTCGACATAATCGTCCTACAGAGCAAACAATTTCGAACACAGTAAGAAAATTTGAAGAGACTATGATCGGTTACTGATATTGTAAGGCACGTGCATCACCGTAACGTTCATTCAGCTGAAAATATCGCTGCTGTGGCTCAAAGTGTGGAGGAAGACCCAAATTTGTCAATTCCTCGGCGTGCTCAAAATTTGGGTTTGTCTTACGGCTCACTGTGGCGAGTTTTGCATTTGGAATTACAGCTCCATCCGTACAAAGTCCAACTCACTCAAAAACTTAAGCCTACAGACTATGGACAACGCAGAACATTCGCAGATTGGGTGCTTGAACAACAAGCTGTTGATGCTCATTTTTCGAGCAGAATTTTCTTCAGTGATGAGGCTCATTTTACGCTGTGTGGCTACGTAAATAAACAGAATTGCCGCATATGGGGTTCTGAAAATCCTCAGATGATCGTAGAAAGATCTTTGCATCCCGAAAAAGTTACTGTATGGTGTGCATTATGGTCTGGTGGTGTCATTGGTCCGTATTTTTTTGAAAACAATCATGGGAGAGCCTTAACAGTAAACTCTGAGCGGTATGGAAGCATGTTGACCAATTATTTTTGGAGAGAAATCGAAAAAGAAGAAGATCTGGAAGACATGTGGTTCCAACAGGACGGGGCTACAAGTCACACAACACAGGCCAACCGAGCTCTTTTGCAAGAGAAGTTTCCAGGACGTTTAATTTCAAGATTAGGTGATATCTATTGGCCCCCAAGATCCTGTGATCTCACACCTTTGGATTTTTTTTTGTGGGGCTATGCGAAAGATCGTGTCTACGCCAATAACCCTCAAACTCTTCAACAACTTAAAGCCAACATTCGTGAAGTTCTAGCCGAGATATCACATGAAATGTGCCGAAAAGTGATTAAAAATTTTCTTAAAACGATTGAAGTTTGTCAGAGGTCCCGCGGTGGACATTTAAATGATATTGTGTTTCACATATAGTGGAATGATCCAATGTTTAAAACAAAAAAAAATTCGTCTCCATCTGAATATCTTGTGTGTTTTATTTAACTTTACTTTCCCAAGCATGAAATGGATAACCCATTATTATATTAAGGTTCCTACAAGAAAGCATTAAAAAAATTAATAGAGTAAATTTTCAAAATCTCAAAGAGAAATTGGGACTTATAAGGTCTATGCCAACTCATGTCATCCTCAGAGAAGTTTTATTGAAAATCCTAGAAGTAGGTAACCTGTAGAACTCAAAAATATTCAATAATTCAAATTGTTGTTGCCCACAGTATCATGTAAAGTGGTAAAAAGAAGTACCTGGAATAAATGAATAATTTGTTCCTAAAATATAAATCATATAAATAAACATTATTAAACATTATTAAACAAGTATTAATTTAAGCTATTACCATTGCATAAAGCAAATTTGTATGGATAATGTATTAGGGTGGTTGTATGAGTAGCTTCAGTTTGCCATTCCATTTGTCTTCTTTAGCTTTGTACTATTTTCTGTATAAATAAATAAAGCCATTTATTATTATTATTATTATTATTATTATTATTATTATTATTATTATTATTATTATTATTATTATTATTATTAAATATCAGAAAGAACTTCATAAAGACTTTAATTTCCTGGAATAAATAAACTATAATTTTAACTTTTATGAAAGAAAGGCCATAAATACTGACAAGAAAAGTATAAATAGTCTTAAATGCCTAGAAGTTTGAATAATATCAGTGACTCTTGGTCTACTTTCTAAGATCTTTTTTTTTAAGAAAATAAGAATGATTTAATTTTTTTATATTACCGATATTTGTCTTACCAACGAAGGAAATTTTACTGTCTGGTACATTTTTATGTTCCAGATCCTGGAAGAACAAAAACTTGGAATTCCTGAAAGTTATTAAAATTTTGGAATATCTAAGAAGTTATATCAGGGGTATTAAAGTCATAGACATCTTTGGTATTCTTAGACTTTAAATTATTTATAGCATCTCTTACGTCTATAAAACCAACATCTTTGAAGGAAAAGCCCTTAACAGGAATATTAACATTCAGAAGCTGCATGTAAAAATATCTACAGGAAAATGCAATATGACTCCAAATGTCTGAAATACAACATCACTTTTAAAATTGAAATTATTTGAACGTAAGAAAGAAACCAAAAACTAGAGACAGTAAAAATAAAAAATTACTTAACAACTCTGAATCAAACTGGAAATTATCGAAAAAAGCTTGGAATTTAAAGGCGAGAAAAAGGTTCGTCAAAATTCGTTTGATGCCTGGTAGTAAATTAAAAAAAAACTATTTGCTTTGACTATTTGCTTTATTGAAATATAATTATTAAACTGGAAATCAATATATCAATATATTTTAGGCCTAGATAACTTCTAAATTTGTAAATAACTGACTTAACAATAAAACCTCAACTTCAGATAATAACCTGGGCCGGATAACCATGCACTATAAGCCAAAACACGTGACTCCAGAAACGCATCTTCTGCGGATATAAATAAGACAATTTTATTTTAAGACCGCTTCTTTGGATCGCACTTGTCAACCTATCCTAACATTTAAGTTCTTGGATTCATGTTAAATTTATTTTTGGTGCTAAATACCACGTACCAGTGGTGTAGAGGACTGATTTGTCTTAGAAAGGATTAGCCTATGAGTAGCATAAACTATAAAAATTATTAAAGTATATAGTGGTTTTCAATTGAATTGATTTCTTATATATGCCAGCAACTTAATTAATTTATTTTTGTGTGTGTTTTAATGTATGTTTGTTCATTCTTTTTCTATTTATTTATTCACTTACGGTTTCAACTTTTAGATTCTCTTTTTGCCCCTTTCAAATTCACTTGATTCAGTTTTCAAACCCTTTTATTCAATTTTTATGTGGATACTCATCATTTAATATATTTTTTATGCTTTTTCACTACTGTATTTCAAGTTTGTTTTTTGATTGTAACCATTCTTTGTTATTTTAATTAATCATTTACTACTTTATTTAGGGTGTTTTTTATTATCTTTAATTTTTCTTATTTTTTTATTTTAAAATTTTTTTGATTCGTTTTTTCATTAGGTTTCAAGCTCATTTTCATCTGAGTAATCCTATGCTTCCATATTGACGACCTTAAATTTAAAATTGCAGGAGGTCAAAATACTATCTTTGACAAAAATAAAAATAATATGTAAGTATTATCCCTCAACATTATTTGTTCCAAGAGTCCGCCATTGTGATGTTTGGTACTATGAGCCACGCTCAATTTTGACGAAAAAATGGTCTATATTTTTTACCTTTTCATCTTTACTTTTTCGTTTCATATTATTTTTAATTAATTCATATACTGTCAAAGCTTCTATAAAAAAAAAGGCAAGATCTATATAATTTTTGATTCCTACGAAAAGAATATGCCATTATATCTGATTCCAAAAAACTAGTTCTTCTCGAAATTATATTTTTCTTGCTCAATTTGCTCAATTCGAGTAAGACAACGTCATTTTATTACCATTCTTTAAAATATCTTAGATTGAGATGGCTATATAAAAATTTATATTAAATTTTGTATCTTTTTTATATACTATTTTTCTAGCTCAGCTTAACTATTGCGAGTGAGATAGCATCACTTTATTACCATTATTTAAGATAGTATTCAGTCTCTTTAACCATATCCTTGTACAGCTTCTGAACTTTAAAGGTCTGCAGAATTCTCTTTGATAAATAAAATAAAATGGATCTGTCGGGTGAAAGATAATATACTTATCAACTCAGTTAGCCATTAAAAAAGACACATTAAGTAAGACTTTGGTATTTCTACTTTAATTTCCATTTTCTCTAACTTGGAACCAACAACAATGGATTAATTTTCATAAGAAGAAATGTTGCTCTCACACCTGTAGTAGTCTCTTGCCTGCTTTTTTATATATACCCTCATATTCTTGATTCTGATTAACTGAAGCCTTCCGTTGAGTAAGTAAATAAAATTATTTACTACCTAACCCATAAGAAACGAAAGACATTTCCTAATTACTAAGTACCGCCCCTGTCAAATAAATTTTACCCTTTTGATTCGCATAAAGGCGACGGCGCGGCTAGCAACGCCGCAACATCTGTTTCCTTGTATTTTCGGAATATTATTAAAATTAGAATTGTCGTATAAAAAATACGCTAAAAATACTTCAGAGATATAATTGACCGTTAAGAGGATAAGTGTTCTTGAAATGTAACGCGAGCAGGATAATTTGGATACGAAGTGTGACTCTCAGCTGTGTCTTCTTTTCTTTTTTTATTTAGTTTGAGTTCTGTAATTTTTGCCATAGAATTCAGTTGGAAAAAGTATTTTCGATACTGTTTACCAGTAGCTTTGTTTGGTACTGCTTACTTTATCCAAATCATAAAATTCCCATTTTTGTAGTCGGAATCAATAGGCCAAACCTAGGCAAGGATTTTTATTATTTTTTTGAACCTAGGTTGCAAAATGAGTGGAAACTAAAACAAACTTCTTAAAATGGATTAAGCACCATTAAGAAATTACTGTCCGTAGCAATATTCAATAATTTCAAATGAGTCACAAAATACACTGTCGTCAACTCTTCATATTCATTGATATTTTTATTATGTTCCCGCTATTTGTAGTCATTTTTTATTGTATTCTAGATATTTGAAGTCTCCTTTTTTAATATTTTATACTTTCCAGGCGTTTGAAGCCATGGTTAATTTCTCCTGAATATTAGAAGCCATGACTTTAAAGCAGTTAAAATCAAACAGTATTTCTTCCAAGCATTTAAATTCCTTTTTTCTGGATTTCGAAGCAACTCTACCTAGTTTCTTTCTCATTTTGTTTGGTACTTTCTTTCAGAGATTATTGATTTGAATTTTTTTCTAAATATTTTAAGTTATTTGGTCGAACCCAATAAACTTAAATTTAATTTCTTTCATGCAGGATATTGGCCTTTCAAATTTATTACTCCTTCCAGGTATTTAAAATTATTTCTTGTATCTTTCAGACTTCTAAAGCAATTTTTACATTTATTCCAGGCATTTTAGACCATTTCACTTCTGATTAGGGCTGTTCAGATATCATTCCACAAATTCGAGCCTTTCTACTATTTGACATAATTTTTCATACTTTCCAGGCATTTGAAGCCATGATACATTTCTTCGATGAATTTAAAATTGTTTCATGCTCACATGACGTTGCCGGAGCAGGAATTCCTCGTCTCAGTTTCATATTTTCTTTATTTTGCACAATATAAAAGATCATCATTTTATTTCTAATTTCGAGCAATTGAGCCAATACAACTACTACATCGCAGTGTTCTAGAAATTAAAAATAAAGGAAAAATAACTCTATAGTCCTAGAAGGTATACTATAATAGATACTTTTGAGAATTCCATGGAGAATTCCAATCCATTTATGGTAATTTCCGGATGTGGATTCAACTCTTTGGAATTTTAAATCGATGATTTTATCTTATTTGTAAATCCAAGCAGTTAGAGAGCCTTGTCAACTGCTTTTAAAACAATTTTTACTTTTATTGTAGGTATTTCAATTTTTTCAAATTAACTTCCAGATCTTTGAAGTAGCTTTTCATTTTGTTCCAAAAATTTTAAGTTTCCTACAATTTGATATAATTTTTCATACCTTCCAGACATTTAAAGTTCCTTTTTTCTATAGGTTTTAGTACTAACTTTTATCTCTTGTGGGCATTTTTGATCATTTTTAGTTTCTTAATTTTTTGTAGGATATTTGAATACCACTTGTCGAGCCAGATAATTTTTTTTTGTCTTTTAAGCATGATATATTTTATTGCTCCTTCCAAATATTTGAAATTATTTTTTGTATATTCCAGACTTTTAAAGTATTTTTTTTGAGCTTTTGAGATACTTTTCTATTCTTGAAAGCTTCTAGGAATCTCTCATATTAAGTTCTAGATCTTTGGAACAGCTTTCTATTATATTGAAGAAATTTAAAGTTTTCATACAATCTGATGTAATTTTTCACACCTTCCAGGCATTTGAAGCTATGGTAATTTTTTTCTGGAAACTAGAAGGCATTAATTAAAGCAGACAAAATCAAACCGTATTTCTTCCAAGTCTTTTTTTTCCAGGTGTCAGTAGTAATATCTTTACAAGGCATTTTAATTTTCTTTTATGTTTTTTTTTTGGTAGATTATTGATCTTATTTTTTTTCTTGCTATTTGTCTACTCCTTAAAATAAATAATTGATAATAAAAGAATAATGCATAAATTACTGTTCATCTGTAGCTGTAGTTGTATGAAATATAAATCCATCCATATTATAAATCCAGTATGGTACTCGTCCAGTGGTCATTATTTATTTGAAAGAGAATTTTCTAGCAAATCTACAAAATCACGAAATTGCAATTTTTGTGTTTTTTTAAAGTGTCATTTAATAGGCAAACTTTTTCAATTTTTCATTTTTTTTATCCTTTTCATACTTTCACATATTTCACATATTTCACATATTTCACATATTTTCACATTTGGTGTCATTTTCTATTTATTCCAGACATTTAATATTTGCCTACGGCTCATGCGACAAATTTCCCATTCATTAAAAAGGAGTATTTTACGTACTTAAATAATTATTATATACCAAGCATTTAAAATAAATAAGTCTTTTCTTTGTTTTCTGTTTAGCAAATGAAAAAACTGCCATTGCGTTCATCTAAATATCTTTAAATCATTTCCAAATATTTTTCTTATCCTAACTAAACTTACTTACATCATAAAGGACATTTTTAAAAATTTTACAATACTTACTAATGCCTGCATCATACATCTAACATAAGATGGTATATCTAGGACTCCTAAAAGCAATTTTTCGTAGAATTTACGAGTCTTGGCATCGGTTCAGTGGAAAATGTCGACTGAAACTTCAAAAACTAATACTTAAAACCCGGAGAGTTAGACAAGAAAATCAATAAGTAAAGAGTCCTGGACAACTTTTATGTTTTCTTTTTTTCGCTTTTGAGATATTGAAGTTTAGAGGCTTGAGATAAATCGGATGAAAAATGTGTTATTAATGCTTTAGCTTCTGAAAGAGCGAGTATATCGGATGATTTTCGAAAACCGGTTCAACCTTATGGATTTGATGAAAAATACGGAATTTTATTTATCGTTCTGTGATGATAATATGTCTTGAAAGGCTTATACGGCTGTTTCTGAGAGAACTGTGATATGATTTTTGAGGTCTGTGTGACTACGAAGAAAGAAATTTCATGAATATGTGGAAATTTATGAATTTCAGCCATTAATGCATCAAAGGGTTTTTCGTAATCGTTTTATGCGGTGAGGGTTTCTTCTTATTGTTATAGGCCTGATTTCACGCAAGAAACAGTGCTACGATATGCGTTTGTTGAGTTTTTGAAAAGTTGTTGCGTTTGAGGCATACTATTTTCTACAGTGTTTTGCACTTTTCTGGATTGTATTTCTCTGCTTGGGTGAGCTAATGTCTTCCGTTAGCTTACCTCTGCTAATAAAAGCAGATGATCTTTTTATAATAGCATTAGATGCACTGTAGATCATTAGGCGTAGCCGTTCAAATGTTGTAGCTGTAAGAATGTAAGTATGGGTAAAATCATATTAGCACTGATTAAAAGAATTTAAGATTCTAAATTCAAGAACCACTTCTAATTCACAGAAGAAGCTTACTCTAGGGAGTAACAGTCTTGTAAACGGTTTTTACCGTCAAACTATGTCAACGAAGTCCTTCATTATTGATGATAAAAATTTCAGTCTGGGGTTCTTGAACTTCTACTATTTCCTGCTGTTGCAGGGTTTCATTCTCTCATAGCACCTGATGGTTGTTATAATTTTGTATGTTGACTGCAACCTATGTAAAGTTTGCCCATTATTTATTTCATCCTCAGTTTCCTACCTGAAAGAAATGATGCTAATTTCCCAGGATGTTCCTTAAAATATCAAGATATTGAGCAGAAACTTTTTGTGTCTTCATATTTCTCTTGTTACTTCTTACAGAACTCAATATGTATTTGTTTTCTGTAGCCAATCTGAAGTTTGTATATTATAACAAATACGCATTATTAATTTTATTCATTCATTTTATTTAGGATGTTTAATCACATTGTTTTCCGCCATTTTGAAGAATTGGAACTCTGGATATTCAGACGCCAAAGGTCCATTCTGGTATTCGAAAATTTAGAAAAAAAGTCAAAGAATGGCAGCATTACTATTTTGTTTTATATTTATAATCAGTTTTCTTTGAATTTGAGTGTTTTTAGTTTTAGGTTAAATTTTAAGTCAGTAACATGTAAAATTTTTTTGGGAACTTTCTCTGTTGAAGATGACTTACACAATGTGTACAGGTTGTTTAGAAAGATATTTTTTTTAAACAAATATAAAAATTATTAACAAAGTAAATACACCCAAATTCAATGAAAACTGAACAATATGAGTACTGACACAATACCAAGTGCTAATGCAATAGCAAGTGTTTCTGTTCTATTTTTTTTTCAAAATTGCGTATTTTTTAAATGTTGGGTTTTAAAATAACCCAGTTGGATTATTTTTGCGTTAAGTGGCCAACTGAAAATACACAACACAGTTTTTTTAATTGTTACGCTAAAAAATATAAATATTTCATTTGAGGTTCAACGGTTTAACTTCAACTACTGGCTGACGTAAGTTTCAAAGCCTTGCAGGGATTAAAACTTACCTCCAAGATCCTGGAAGCAAAGTAAAAATCTGTCGAACATGGATATTTTTATAGGAGAAATTTTTATACCCGTAATACAAGAGCCTGGAATCGTAACACGTATAAGATGATGATGATTTTTATAATATTTTTCTATTTTGAAGGGCATTAAATACTGCCGACAAAATAAAACATTTCTTTTAAAAGCCTGGAACAAAAATGTCTTTCATAAACGTAAAAATTACGTACAATGGCTGGAAGGTATGAAATGTTACTCCTAAAAACCTGGAAATAAAAAAAAGTAACACACATTTTTTAGAAACGTAAAATACCTGAATAAAAAAATTCTTTAAAAGCCTGAAACAATTTTTTTTTTAAATACCTGAAACAAAAATAAAAAAATTAACAATTAAACTCTGGGACATACGAGAAATCCATAAACGATGTAAAACTCACTTTATTTATTTATTTCATATATAAGATAACCTCATTGACAGTTTCATTTACATTCACTACAAGAAGCTAGATATCAAAACTTAAAAATTATCAAAATTACAACTACATTATCAAGATATTCACAAATAAGTTATAAGAGCAATATACACTAAAACGAAACCAAAACCTAAAAATAGAACTAAAGAAGAATCACAAAGCAAGAGGTCTTTTAAAACAGACCTTTTAAAGTAATAAATGTATCAAAATTATATCTATTTAATAACCTCATGTACCTATCTAATAGGTTGTGACTAATTTAGATTGTGCTATGAAAAAAAATATTGAATACTGTAATACCGTAAAATTTGATGGAGGACATCCAAGTTAATCTGGACAATCGATGAATCTATTTATGGCTTCATAAATAAAGACAGCTCCTGACATATCATGGCAGAACTTAAGTGTTAGTAAGGATAGTTATTGTTCCATAGTAAAATATGATTTTCACTGGTAGTACTTCTCTAGCATGCGCAATACCCCAGAAATGTATGTTGAATCACGTCCAAAGTATCAACATGATTCTGGCAATAGGGCTGTCATACAACCGAACAGTATTCCGAAACCGTTCTAATCAATCAACGATCAACCAATCTTATGAGATCTATTGAAAAATTTTCACAATTTATAGTAACAAAACCAAGAAGTTTAGATGTCTCTATTGGGCGAGTATTTAAATGGTCAATAAATGTAAGCTTCTCATCTAAAATGAGGCCCAAATTCAATTTCCTGTTTTAACTCTACTGGTTTTGCAAGATAAACAATAAAACGATATTACTTTACACACATCAATTTGGTAGTATGACTAGATCATCCTGCTATAATGCTTGGTCTTTTAAGCTATCTATAGGTCTCCAAAACTTTAAATCATCTGCTAACATTACACAATTGTTATTTAGGAAACAAGAAGTGACATCATTGACGAAAATGTAATATGGCCGCCCTGAGGAACTTCAGATGATACTGTCATTCTGTAAAATAAATGACAATCTTTCTTGCTCAAGAAGTTTTTTTTATTCCATTCAATAAACTCGGCATGAAAATCTACAACAATCAGCTAGTCCAGAGGTAACTAATGATCGATCCGATCAGAAGCTTTGGAAAAGTCTGTATATACTGTATCGACGTGTTTACGATCTTCCATTTGATTTAATATGTGAGACTGATAACAAACCAAGTTTGTTGCCGTGCTATAAAAATCATGTTGTGATTCTAATATTAAACCTCTACACACCCAAGAAAGTTGCGTCGCTATAGGACAGTAAAAGAGCTTAAGTATTTACATATTGTATACATATGCTCGATAATTTTTGATGTACCCTTTCTGACCACTTTTAAATATAGGGATTTCAACAACATGAGTATCTAATTTCTACCCAAGGGATAAAAAATCAGCATTAATATACGTAATAACTTCTTCTACTTCTTCTTCACCTCAGCCTCTATTGATTCACTCCTGGATGCAGGCCTCTTCCAAATATTTCTACGCTCTTCTATCCCTAGCAGTCCAGATCAAATTCCTTCTTACAACATTTTAAATATCATCTCGCTATCGTCTCGGGGGTTTACCGGTACTCCATTAGGTCTCTCTGAGTGCCAAATAAATATCCTTTGTGCCCATCTTTGATCATTTCGCCTTGCTATATAGCAGTCCATCTCTATTTCAGTTGTACCACAAACAACAGTCACTTTAAATCTTTTATGAATTTCCTTGTTGCGAACTTTATCATTAAATTCCTATCATAACCTTCTTCGTTGCTCATTGGGTGGCAAACTTGCGGGTAATTTCCCTTGCCTCGAGTCCATATGTAAGCACTGGCATCACACAGGAGTCAAACACTTTCCTATTTAAATTTATAGGAAATCACGAGATTGCGGGATAAGAGGTTTGCCAAAAGGTGCCTAGAAGAGACCTATTCTTGATTTTCTTTGCCAATCCGAATTTTGTAGTTAGATATGTTCTTCCAGAGGTTTCCAGGGGTTGGCCATTAACAGTTACCTGGAGGTCTTCTATACTCATCTTTGCTTTATTAAAGTTTATTTAAATTCCAATTTGTAGCGATGTTCGATGAAGTTCCCGAAGCATGCTTTTAAGCTCTTCAGCTGTGTTGTCAATGACAACTATGTCGTCGTCAAATCGTTAATGGTTTAGACGCACTCCGTCAATATTAATCCCGTGTTCTTGCCAGTCAAGTTTTCTGAAGATATATTCAGAGGCAAGCGTAAAAAGTTATGGTGAGTTGGTGTCTCCCTGCTTTGCTTCTCTTTTGACTGGAAACCTTGTTTCTTTGTTTGTTTTTAAATCATCCTCTATTTTTACATGAATAGAAGCATTACCATTTTATCATTAGTTGATTTTATGTAATTTTGTCCCAAATTCTCCAATATTTATTTCTGGGACATCTTTAGATTCTATATTTTGCATTATTTCTGTCTAATATTGATCGGCCTAGACTTAAGAACTGTACAGGTACTTTATTTATTATGGACTTCTTTATGTATCTATAAAAAAATGTTATATGTATATTCTTACTCCAACACTGTCTAACGTGTTATCAGGAAATTAAGACAGATTTTCTTTATCCTTCATCCAACACCCCATTAGGACTTCCCTAAGTTTGTTTAGGAAACATTTCAACAGTTTGTGAAAGTGTTTTATCGGGACTAAACAAACAAAGCCGGAGGAAGGGTCTAATTTTAAAAGAAGGGTAATTTATTGAAAATTTCATTACAAACCGAAACTTTAGTCTAGCCAATCAGTGTATTTCTAAATGTAAGCAGCTAGAAAAAAAGTTGTCGAGGAGGGATAAAGAAACCCATCGAACTTTTTTCTTGCTAAAATTCCCATTTCGTTCATACAAGTCTGGGCCACAATGCCCCGGAGGCATAAAAGTCCCGATTCCCGACTTAACGGAGAAATGCCTCTAGCATGACCTACGTCTATCGATCGGGTTCAACCTGCACCCCGAATGGGGGGTGTTGCCTCGATTTGTCATTACTTTTTTTTACTTTTTGCTTTCCTGGGTCCTTCCTGTTTGGGGTAAATGACGCCATCACGGATGAAATTGAGGTGTTAAAGGTTGGTTTCATAAAAAACGGCTCATTTTTACGTATATGACTTTTTTATTCAATGCTCTTTATTCATATTATTTACATATACAGGATGTTTCATAATTATTGGGACAAATTTGAAGGGGTTATAGAGAGCCTCAAAATAAGTAAGTTTGCGCCATATCCATTAGATTTTGAGATACAGTGTGATAACATTTTAAGAAAAAATCTTATTTTTCAAGATATATTTGATGTCTACAATACCTCCAAGTTTGTCCCAGTAATTATGAAACACCCTGTGTCATGCATTATACAAAAAATTAGTAGAGTACAATAAAATATGAGCTTAAATAAAAGTAAAATAAAAAAAGACACACTTAAAATTAAAGCATATATCGAAACAATATAGATTGAGAACAAGAAATTATTTGTTGTGAGGATTACATTTCCATTTTAACTAAAGGCATATTTTCAATCAGAATATTTTTAGTTTTTTTCTTAAAAGGTTTCTTGACCAAGTTTTCTAATTGCACTTAAAAGGGTAATTAAAAGGCTTCTGTGGCTCAGTAGCTGGGACCAGTTTGATATCGTTAGCCTCCAATATGCCAATATGGGAAGTATGCCATGTCTTTTTCCGGTTTCATAACTATGACAATCTTCATGAGTTAAATAAGTATATATTTTTATTGATATAACGGAAATTTTTAAAAATGTACTGGGCTGGGATAGTCAGTATTTTTAACTTTATAAAGGCTTGCCGACAATCAATCGGCTTTGGATTGAAGGATAAAAATACCTCCTACATCTGCTGCGTGAATAGGGTTGAGACACAGCCAACATGTTTACAAAATTCTTTTCCTTGGTGCAAATAATTATCCTCATCTCGATACAGATTCTTATATGAATGATCAGCTTAGTATGCATGATAGTCTTGATACAATGAACATAAGTGACTTTGAAGTAGAAAAGCCATTAAACTCCCTAGATCTGAACAAGGGAAAAGGCCCTGATGGAATCCCTAACATAGTTTTAAGGTTTTGCTCCCATAGAATTCTATAATTGACCATTTTCCTGATGTCAGGAGGCTCTGATATATCACACCCATTCATAAAAATGGATAGATAAACAATGTCAAAAGCTATACGTCATCAGCAATTCCAAAGGTTTTTGAGCAGTCTATTATATGGATTTTGTCAGCCCATTAAAAAAAATGGTACCAGGCAACATGGTTTTACGCTTTGACGTTCTGTTGATACGAACTTGTATCTTTTTACTACCTCTATTATTAAAAATACTGAATGCAATATAGACCGACTTTAGCAAGGTCAGCCATGCCTTGTTGCCGAAAAAACTTCTTATGATGGCCTGTCTGGTATCCTACTGAGCTGGATAGCTTCTTATATGTCTGATAGATAGCAACAAGCTAACACTGACAATCATTTGTCCAACCCTTTCAATGTAGCATACAGGGGTCCCATTTGGGCCATCTTCTGTTAATTTTATTCATAAACGACCTATGCACTTTGCTCACATGTAGATTTTTAATATTTGCAGATGATCTAAAATTACTTACTGCAGTTGAGAATCCGAATAATAAATTAAAACTGAAAAGAAATATTCATATTATTTTTTCATGGGGCCAGGTTAATGATGTTTTGGAATAGTAAAATAATCAAATTAAAATCATTAAATATAATTGCAATTTTTAGAGGGCAGATTGCTTAATGTATTTTGAGATGATTTTGGAGTTACAGTTTATTGTGGTAAACTGTGTTTCCTTATTGAAAAGTTTTTTTTTTGTTTATAATATTTTGTGATCTTACTAAGGCCTTGATACTATAAATCATAAAATGTTTGAACAACCTTTGGGGTTAGAGGTTTAGGAGGTTTGGAGGTTCAGGGCTAGGAGATTTGTCAATAAAAAGTCAAGCGTAAAAGTGAGAAGCAAAATACTTTGTCCAAGTACTTGGAAGTAAGATAGAAGTGGTGTCTACACACCAATCCTCTTCTTCCTATTTATATTTTTTTCTGCCTGTGACAATCTCTAACTATCATGGTTTTTATAACCTCACTATTTAGTAGATACGTTGCGATGCCAGAGTACGGACCATTCACTTCTTTTTATTTATCAATGACTCTCCTCTCTCTATGAACTGTGTTTGTAGATGATACTTATACAGCGGTAATAACAATGGTCTGATTCAACAGGAATCACTCATTGATAAACAGCTTTCTTGAAACAATCATATTGAAAAATTGAGCAAGAAAAACTATTAAATTTTGTCCTTGAGGAATATAGTTATGTAATTTTTATGTTTGAATATTTCTTACCGCTTCAACATTGTTTTATTTTTTATTAAATTTAAAATGGGTTTGTCCAAGTTAATTTAGATGCCATTATGTTCTATTTTTTCAACAATAACGTTATACACTATTCTATTATTGTCTAAATGAACTTAAAATGATATTTTTATTAGGCTATTTAGCATTGATGTTGCAAAATATATATTTATTCATTATCCTTTATCATCTGGATCGCCTTAAAATCGTAATTTTCTTAATATGGTTCAATAAAGCTAAATTTGCTTGTGATCAACCAATAGAATTGAAAATGTCTTTGCCAAATCCCTATTTACCACTATGGTCATACAAACAAATTTAAAAACTTCTTAAGTTGATCCAAATCTTTCAACAATTTACGATCGAACAATTGTGCCCTTCCAAATATCGCAGCTATAAAAGAGTTTTCTTTTACAACTGATACGTGCAAATTACAGTTTACAAACAGAGATTTAGAGCGAAACTTCAAAAATACAATTGATTGTGATGACATCTAGAAAATTCATTTTATAATAAACGATTACTTGTTTTATAGTAACAGAGCATCAGCAACTTTTCTTGCAGTAATCTTAATAAAAGGATGATAGATTTAAACACCTCGTAAGTTATATAGATTCAGAATCAATATTAATTATATTTTACATACATGAAGGCAATGCCAATAAATAATATTAGGGCAGATGATGGACATTAGAAAAGTTTCAAAAACTTCTATGAAACTGGAGTCGTGGTTGGAGAAAAAAATAAACCATAGGCGGAAAAATCAGATTAAGTCATTGAATGCACGCTTTTCATATTTCATGAAAGCCTGAAAAAAAAAACAGGGGACAGACTAAGGGGATAAATACTAAAGTATGTAGCGAACCTATTTATTTATTTATTTATGCATAGGCAAAGAGCAAAGCCTGAGATAATGAGTCCTCGAATTCAATGATACAATCACTAGTAAGACTGAGGTAGCATTCCTCGTGGTAATAAGTCCACAGGATTATCAGAAGATTTGACGTGATACTGCTAATTTAATTTAATGTAGAGCTCTTTGCGAATCTGTCTACTCGTTAATAATATTAATGTAACTAAATATTGAAATAATCTTATTGGTAAGTGAAGCTGCCAAAAGCATCGTCTTCCAGGCAATTGAATTTTTTTTTCTCCAGTAATTAAGGCCAATTTTTATGTTATTCCAGGCATTTGAATTTATTTTTAACGTGCTGGAAGCAGAGAATTTTATTTTCTGGTCAGTTGAAATTATTATTTTTTTTGCAGGCGATTAAAGCAACACAACTGACTTTTGACGTCATTATGTAGTGTTTTCTAGGTACTTAGGGCTATTTCTTAGTTTGGTGCTATTCCAGATATTTGAAGCGTCTGTTTATATTTTTATTACCTACTACTTTCTGTTCTAGAAAAAGCTGTAAAGCGTAGATAGATTCTGATCAAGTACTGACATGATCCAGAAGTTCACATACGGATCCTGATGAATTTATCCGAAATAGTAATAAGTCATCTTAGTTTTACATCTTAGACTAGGTTTAAAGATTCTGAGCTTCTTTCATCGTTATCTGAATGAAATAAAGAGTTTTTTTACAAAATATTAAAACTTTTCGAAAATTGCCTAACTGGAGCTGATATTTGTAGGCATAAATGGAATTTTAGGAATTCGTGGGCACGGATTGGAACTACTGATGGAGCTAGAAGTTTGCCTAAAAATTTTAATGGATTTCTGGAGCCTCACCAAGAGTTATCAAAAGCCAAGGAACTTGAAAAATTCAACCTTAGTTCCATGCCTGTAGATTAGGTGTAAATAGGTTAGGGTTCTCTTAAAGAAATGAAGAATTTTCTGCAAGAATTTCTAAACTTTTTAATTGCAACTGGAGCTGAGATTCCTGGACACGTGTAAGATTCTAAGAGGCAATCTAGAAAACAGAGTTCGTTCTCAAAAAAAGGCTGATTAATGAATGAATTCTGTTCATTGGAGGTAGTGACAGGAATCAGAATTTCATATGAGGATCCGGATGGATTTCTAGAGCCCCACTTAGAGTAGAATTTTGTTGAAAAATATTTTTTTTTCAAAAACCAAAATATTGCCAAATCCATGGAAGGTTCGACAAAAGAAACCTAATATTCGCATTGCTCTATTAGATGTAATAAATTTGCTAGAAAAAAGTATATTTTGTATCAAACTAAATCCAATTGGTAAGTGAAAGTAAATGGATTCTTCTTACAACTGAAGAATATTACTTTACGTTGATTGGTATTCAACAATAAACAATTTTTATTGCAGTACAGCAAAAAGCCATTAAGATTCTAAATATTTTTACGTCATCTGCAAAAATCAGAAATTATGTTACAGAAAAGACAGATTCAATATCATTGATGAAAGAATCAAAAAGGAATCGGCGTTGCTAAATCCTTAATTGAGATTACAAAATCAAAGTACGGTGCATTACATTGGGAGAAAATTCATGTAAGTGCGATTTGCTAACTAGGTTAAAATTATAGTACGGTGCATTCGGGTGTTAATCTGTAGTACAAAGATTTTGAATTTAACATAAATTCAGTCCAACAAGAACAAACTATAAGGAGGGAACAAGTTCCCAAAGAGTCTACAGCCGGATAACGTTGACAAACCGTGTGAATTAGCATGTCTTAGAGATGGTTACCTCAACACAGAGATCGAGGGTTCCCTTATGGGCACATAAGATAGACTAATTAGAACTCTATATTACGATAAAAACTTCCTTTAATTTGAAGTCGAAGATAGATGCAGAAAATGCAATACAGTTGGAGAGTCAATAGAACACATTATGTTAGGTTATCAACTTGTAGGCATCTAGGACGCCACAATCAAGCTGCTAAGATTACATCACCAACAACTGGATTTCAAAAATTATCTTCTTGACACTTGTCTACCATTTTATAAATACGAGCTATAACGGATCTCAGAAACATCCACAATGGTGCTATACTGGGATCGATCTATAATGACGGATAGGACAGTTGACTACAGTAGACCTGATATCGTCATTATCGACAAAATCAGGAAAATTGACTGTATCAAATTCCTGGGAGAAGTCAGTATAGACAGAGTCAATTGCTTCCACCTGCGTCTAAGGCACAAATTGGTTTCAAGAGATTTACCCCTGTTCAGTTATAAAAACAGAAGAGATGTGTGCGTTTTTCATTTACTGGATTCAAACATTTTGAGAAAGTGTGACATAAGTAATATGCATTAATATTTCTTAAAACAATTTTTATTCACACAATGGTTGAATAGACTTAGAACCATAGTGGCCTGGATAATATCGAAAATGTTATTACTTAGGTTGTGAATGTTTGGTTTCCTAAGACCTAAAAAAACTGGAATAACTGTAATTAATAGATTAGATCCATAAGTGAACAAAAAAATTATGCACATTTAATCTTACCTTATGACGAGCTTTTTTCCAAAAAAAACATGCTTAAAATAAAAACCATTCAGATCGCTTAATCCAGGTTCATTTAAACCCGTTTCTAATTTCGAACAGATATAAATCTTACCGGCAACAAAAAGTTGACTTTTGAACAATCCAATATTTTCCGACACAAGAGCAAGGAAAAAAAGATATTACATTTTGTACGGGATCTCTTGACGGTTTTTATCTGGCAAAGCCCGAATGCCCCCAACAAAAGAGCTTCGGCTCTGGCTTATTGAAAAATGGCTGCCGGCTGGCAGGACGGATTTTAAGAATGAAAGGGCGCGTTTTCGGGTAAATATGGTCCTCGGTAACGAGAGACTTTTTTTGTCCTAGTGTGGTTAAACGAGGTTTTATGTTAACGGTTTAGCGAGGGTTTTCAAGAAAATCTGTTCCAAATAAACAATTTGTGGCATATTTGAGTTTTTTTGGGGATATTTATAATATTTATGAGGGTGGATTTATTTTTTTGCTTCTATTCCTAGACTGTTTTATTAAATTTTCTGGTAGATATTAAAGTTTTCCTTTTTTTACAAAAATAAAATTAAAATCACTAAATCGATATACATGCATATGGCCAACGAAGGTCTTTTGTGAGGAAGTGTAGAGACCAATGTATTATAGTGTATTTACCCATTCATTAGATATGATAAATTAAAACAGTATATGCACAAAAATAATCAACTATTTTATTTACACTACTAAAGACGATTACTTAAGACTACTAGAATTATTTATTTACATCGTGTTTACTTAATACTACTTATGTCCGATTTAAATAACGCGCCAATATTCCGAACTGACCTAATTAAATGGCCTCCCAGCGTCAACGCGACTCCTTATATACTCGAAAGACCATGGTTCCGGAAGATTCGCTAACCTTCGACGCGTCTCCAAAGATGTCGTGCGGTGTGCCCACTTATGTATGATAAAGAACAGCTGGTATTCGCGGCGTTGCCAATATCTTTACAATATTAACCTGCAATAGTAAATCTATACTACAAGTTGAAAAGAGAACGATAGCGTCTCTCCCACTCTCACTCTGCTTTCATTTCTCGGCCTAGCGGTAAGTAGGGAAATCAACGCACTGTCGTTCTCTCTTTAACGTTTATAATGTATATACAAACTTCCTAACTAAGTTTGTATATACATTTTTTAATGCTTAGAAGCATCCTATTGAAACCAGCTGAAGTTTCCTGTTGTAGTAATGGATTTCTGAATCTTTAAATCATTAGTACATAGAAGGAATTCGTATATAACGTTAAAAATTTAAACCAATATCATTGATGAAAGTATTAAAGAGACGAGGTGTAAGATGAATACACTGAGGCACCAAATATGACTCTCTTAACTCTGACAATCTGTCTTCTACGTACTGTTCATAGTACTTTTATATATTTTTGACCCCAATACCTATATGATGTATAAGATATAAGAATACGCCAATAAGAAAAAGTCTGTCTCAATTAAGAGACTATAGCCTTAGAAAAGCCAGTGAAAACAGAGTCTATTGCATCATCATTCTCGAAGACCTAATTAGGTTAGTGGTAACAGACAAACCAGTCATATTGTTGTGGGATAATGACATTTTTGAACTTAAAAGATTTCAAAAAAGAAGGTCACAAATAATTAGAAGATCTTTGTTGTCTATCAACTCTGTCCTCTTGCATAGAAAATGGTTATTGGAAAGTGCATCAATTTCTGATCATGAGGCTGTCTTGGTGGGGTTTGATTTAACCTTGCTTTCTCAATCATCTATGATCGCAGTCGATTATTTTGGAAAAAAAAACTTAAAACGAAATATAAAAATCTGGGTGAAAAACTGTTTGGTTTGCTTCGTGTTGTGAAAATCTCCTGGACTCCTTCCCTTTTTGCCTTTCCCCATTGCAAACATAAAGAAAAAATACAAAAATGGCTTATTGACCAGGGGGATTAGAACTTCCGTTAGGAACATGAGATGCCTAATTTTTTTTTAATAACAATTTATTACTGACTTCAAAACAGCTTACAAGACTGGTACCGAGGCCTATAGAGTCTATTTATAAAAAATGTAACATACCTAAATAATGTTATTCTAAAAAACCAAACAAATGTGTTATTGTACTAAATGCTTCTATAGAAAGCCCTGTCCCTTTTTGGTCCTGGTATAATGTATTTCTTAGATGATGGTTTGTTCTTATGTTGTATGTATTAATTACCCTATTTTTCTGCAGTTAAATATTTGTTATTATTTTTTAATATTCTAAAAAAGTTATTTTAATGGAAATACTTTTTTTCTACAAAAAAGTCATCATACACGCCAAGAAGGTTTCCTTTAATAACATAATTGATAATTCTATACCCAGAAAGAGTCATGGTTCATTATCAATGAGATTACAGGAAAAAATAGTTATCGTCCGCAAGTTTCTTCATCTAAGTTGTCTCCGAATAATTTAAATGAGTTTAGTTGCTCTATTGCGGACGTGCTATCTTCTCAGTTTGATCCTGGACCAAATCCCATTGCTTATCTGAAAGGTAAGAGGATCCCTAATTCATACATCTTGGCATTAGTAGTTATTCCTAAAATTAAAAAAATACCTTCATTAAAAAAAAACTCTTCAAAAATATAAATTCTTCTGGCTACGATAACATTTTGATCAGGATACTTCTTTAATTCAGCGATTCTGGGCTTCAAGTGTCATAAATGTTTTTTTTTGACAGGTGTGAATTTCCCAGCATTCTTAAGCATGCTTTGGTTGTACCTCTTTATAAAGCAGGTGATAGAGCGGCTTGTTAAGAAGAAAGTTCTTATATTTATCACTGCAAATGAAACCCTTTCCAGTTCTCCATTTGGCTTTCAAAGTGGAAAACCAACATCTGTATTTTCTTCTGTAAGATATTTAGTTAAGTACAAATGAAAACCTCCTTTCAGTAGTAATGCTTTATGACTATATTACGAATATTTTGAGTAATTTTCTCTAATCGACACAGTCGAAAACATTGTGACTGTGTCGATCATCTTATGTTGCTCCAAAAGCTTGAGGTTTGTGGGTTTAGAGATGTAGCTTTCAATTCGTTCAAATCTTACTTATGTGATCGTAGACAGTCAGTATCCTTTGGAGAGAAAATCTCTCAAAAAAGAGTGCCTCAGTACTTCATCCTTGAACCCCTCCTGCTTTTGACTAATAGTGACTTACTTTTGATAAGAACTTAGGGTAATAGTAATGGACTATCCTTTAGCATACCAAAAACTAGTATGTTAAACCTTAAATGTTCTCTAGCTAATATCTCTACTTAGTTTGATTTCGAAAAAAATCAATTTTTGGTGAAAAAATTCGATACGGGGGGGTATACCCGAAAAATGAAAAATTCCAAACTTTGAAGGTCGATATCTCGGCTTCTATGGGAGCTATCGGAAAAATTTCAAAGGTTCTGTCTTAGTTTCGTCGTTCTGAATCCAACGAAACCATCCGCAAATTCGTAGCTTTTACGACAGCCGAGATATGGCATTTTTGATGCCCATTTTTGGCCTCAAAAACGGACGTCAAAAACGACTTTTTCAGGATTTTCAAAGTGCTCTCATTCCCTTAGTTCTGCTCGAATCCTGTTATATCTCGGTGTTTTCGTAATCTAGGTGACCCAAATAAGACGCTGGTATACTTAGTTTGATTTCGAAAAAAATCAATTTTTGGTGAAAAAATTCGATACGGGGGGGTATACCCGAAAAATGAAAAATTCCAAACTTTGAAGGTCGATATCTCGGCTTCTATGGGAGCTATCGGAAAAATTTCAACGGTTCTGTCTTAGTCTCGTCGTTCTAAATCCAACGAGACCATCCGCAAAGTCGTAGCTTTCACGATAGCCGAGATATGGCATTTTTGATGCCCATTTTTGGCCTCAAAAACGGACGTCGAAAACAACTTTTCCAGGATTTTCAAAGTGCTCTCATTCCCTTAGTTCTGCTCGGATCCTGTTATAACCCGGTGTTTTCGTAATCTAGGTGACCTAAATAAGACGCTGGTATACTTAGTTTGATTTCGAAAAAAATCAATTTTTGGTGAAAAAATTCGATACGGGGGAGTATACCCGAAAAATGAAAAATTCCAAACTTTGAAGGTCGATATCTCGGCTTCTATGGGAGCTATCGGAAAAATTTCAAAGGTTCTGTCTTAGTTTCGTCGTTCTGAATCCAACGAAACCATCCGCAAATTCGTAGCTTTTACGATAGCCGAGATATGGCATTTTTGATGCCCATTTTTGGCCTCAAAAACGGACGTCGAAAACGACTTTTTCAGGATTTTCAAAGTGCTCTCATTCCCTTAGTTCTGCTCGGATCCTGTTATATCTCGGTGTTTTCGTAATCTAGGTGACCCAAATAAGACGCTGGTATACTTAGTTTGATTTCGAAAAAAATCAATTTTTGGTGAAAAAATTCGATACGGGGGGGTATACCCGAAAAATGAAAAATTCCAAACTTTGAAGGTGGATATCTCGGCTTCTATGGGAGCTATCGGAAAAATTTCAACGGTTCTGTCTTAGTCTCGTTGTTCTGAATCCAACGAGATCATCCGCAAATTCGTAGCTTTTACGATAGTCGAGATATGGCATTTTTGATGCCCATTTTTGACCTCAAAAACGGACGTCGAAAACGACTTTTTCACGATTTTCAAAGTGCTCTCATTCCCTTAGTTCTGCTCGGATCCTGTTATAACCCGGTGTTTTCGTAATCTAGGTGACCCAAATAAGACGCTGGTATACTTAGTTTGATTTCGAAAAAAATCAATTTTTGGTGAAAAAAATCGATACGGGGGGGTATACCCGAAAAATGAAAAATTCCAAACTTTGAAGGTCGATATCTATCGATATTCTATGGGAGCTATCGGGAAAATTTCAACGATTCTGTCTTAGTTTCGTCGTTTCGAATCCAACGAGACCATCCGCAAAGTCGTAGTTTTTACGATAGCCGAAATATGGCATTTTTGATGCCCATTTTTGGCCTCAAAAACGGACGTCGAAAACAGATCGAAAAAAAACCTTAGATGAATACACTTCCACACTTTCAACGTGCAATTAATAGAGGGCGCTTGCTACTTTTTCTGGTTTACAACTATTTCATATTACTGACCTATTCTATATTTGTCGCCCTTACTCTAGATCTAAGGATACTTAGAATCGCTGAAATACGTGGCATCTATTAACCTGATAAAATACATTTGAGACCTGTCACTTGAAGTTGTGATTTATTCTATTGAGAAAAACGGAGATTTTTTTAAAGTTATTGTTTTTTGTCGTTATATCCTACTGTTGCTTTAAAAAAAATTGCATCCTGAGGATAATAATAGAAATGCTCAATAAGTCGATTTAAATACAATAACTAGACTAGAATCATAAAATAATAATAGTAATAATAAAAATAATAATAATAATAACGACTTTATCGAAACTTCTATAGCTTACAAATGGGGAAGTTAAATTTAAGCTTTCTATCTAACTTCCGAGTTCTATTTTCTACTGACCTTCAACTAACGTTTCTCTTTTTCTCTTTCTATCAAACGACTTTCATTTCAAATTCCAACCCTTTATCATATGACCCCTCATTAGAGTCAAAAGCAAACCTACAAAATTCATATTTAAGCCCGGTTTCCTCTCGCTAGAGATAAAAGGCCGGAACTTTACATACCGGTAATGAATACAAAAGAGAAAGATGTATGAGATACCATACATACTTTGAAACTATTGTTCCGAATCTTTATAAAAGGCCTTTTAACGCTGGAATACGTAAAATTTTTGAATATTATGAATATGGTATTATGAGAGCCGTAACACTTGGTAATAAACGTGTAATTAACATATTATATAACAGGAAAATATTTTGCAAGTAAAACAAATGATTTTATAAGCTTTTTTTTTGGATAGGATCGTACATTACGTGAATTTCTATTTTGTCAAGATCTCTTCTATCTATATTAATTTTTTTTAATCAGACAACTATTAGAATTTAACATATAAATGCTATCCAATTAGTGTTACACGCCAGCAAATCATATATCCGTTTCTATAATAAGACTAAAACACCTATTCTAGATGTACATGTGTTACGGTTATATTGTTTAAACGCATTAATATACGTATTTTGTAACTGATAATCATTGACTTACATGTTCAACTCACGCATCAAAGAATAATAAATTATGATATCATATACTACATAAATGAGGCAGAGTGGCCTTGATTTTCGTGAGAAATTGTTAATTTATATTTATTTCGAGCGTCTTACACTTCATTGTCTGGGAATTTTTTGGTTTAATAAGCTTTTATTTATATTGCGTTAAAAGGTCATGTAATTTTAGTAAAAATCTGCTTAAAGTGTGAAACTTAAGGCAGAGTTTAAAGCGTTTAGACGGTCAATGAATGCGATTTCAAATAGTTGGATTTATCCTGGAGTTGAGTTCACATTTAGTCAAGCTGCGTTTTGGAAAGTATATAAATTATTTTATTAAATTATGAAAGTGAGATCCAGAGTGCAAACAACTTCACACTGAAACCTCCTTCCAAACCTAAAGTTCATTGAATCTTTCTTCACATAATCAAAGGCCTTAGATAAGTCAAAAAAATCGCCACTACTACAGACTCTCAAGGATTCAGCTTCGAATAAAGGCTTTAAAAATAGCGTTACTTATAACCTCTTTAGCCTGGAGACTGATCAACATTTCATAGACTATATCTCAGGAAGATTTATTACTCCAACCTCAACCAGTTTCCCAAGCAATTTACCAATAGCTGAAAGCAGAGCTGTTGTTACTTTGAAATGGGTATTACTCATATATAAAGGGATTACTAAAGCGTTCTCAAGAGTAAGTAGATATATAAAAGTCTGAAGAGAAAGAAAGTAATTGACTATCTTTAAAAGTTCATATATTTTTTAAAAATTTGATTTCATTTTAGTTTTGCTTTCCAACAATTTAATTAAAGTCAATTTTTGGTTGACAAGTCTTAATTGAATAAAGCCAGCGCCTAAAAAAATCATTTTTTTTTTAATTCACAGTGCTCTACTTTAAACTATTAAGTGCAGTACTAGAAAACACTAAGCACAAGCAGATGAACAAAAACCCTCAAGCTATCATAATGCTAGCAGCGCCTATGTTGCAATAGAGCTTTGGAATATTAAAATGAACTCGGGCATTAAATCAAAACAATATATAGGAAAACAGGATCCAATGTAGACAAACTCTGTCTCAAAAAGAGATGGAGGTAATGGACTTACTATTATAGACGTCATCTAAGAGGTTATCACTCGGGGTCTAGCATGATATCTAGAACTGAAACACCATGGTAAATGTAAACCATAGAGAAAAAATGAGGAGACAACATAAATAAACTCCAATTACCATATACAATTACCATGAACAAAACAAGTGAAAGAGATTAAAGCTCATCTAAAAGGACAGAAAAAATTAATAAACAATTTGAAAGGAAAGAGAATACATGAGCAAATTCTAAAAGAACAAAAAAAGAAGCTGTTGAAAGAAGCTGTCAAGAACAAGCAATTGCAACTAACTATCTTAAGACAAAAATCCTTAGGTAAGTCAAAAAAATTACTGCTGCTGCACACTCTCCAGAATTCATCTTCGAATAGAGGCGTTAAAAATAGCGTCACTCGTACGCACTTTAGCTTAAAGACCATACTGATGAACGTAGACTTTTATAAGAAAGTTCATTACTACCACTTCAACCAATTTTTCCATAAATTTATCAAGAGCTGGAAACAGAGCTGTTGGTCTAAAGTTAAAATGGGTGTTGTGGTCACCTCTCATATACAAAGAGATTAATGAAGCGTTCCTGAGACTATGGCTGATTATATACAAGGAAAGATTTAATTAGACTCAGTTTTCGGCTGACAAGTCTTGATTTATTAAAGCCAGTACTTCCAAAATCATTTTAATTCCGTAACCTACTTTGAAATATTAAAAATAACCTTTAAAGTCTAGTACCACTGAAGATATTTCAGGTTCAGGAAGTTAGCATACAAAAATTGCCTGTCAACCTGAAACTTTAGAAGATATTATAGTTTTATTGACATCCAGAGTGCAGACAGCTTCATTCTGGGATCTTTTTCACTTTCCTTTTAAACCTAAGGTTCCTTTAAATATTTCTTCATACAATCAAAGGCCTTAGATAAGTCAAAAAAACCACCGCTGCTGTATACTGTCCAGAATTCGTCTTCGAATAGAGGCGTTAAAAATACCGTTAGTAATATCCCCTTTAGCCTGAAAACCGTACTGATAAACATTGAATAGACTTTCTCAAGTAGATCCATTACTCCAATCTCAACCAGTTTCTCTATCAATTTACTAAGAATTGGAATCAAAGCTATTGGTCCAAAGCAAAATGAAAAACAGAAGTCCTTTCTACTTCACAATGTTTATTTTCAATTAATCCCGACGCGTTACGGTTTTTACATCATTGTCAATGATATTTCTGTGTGAAGTAATGTTTTCATTCTGTTCGTTTCAAACCTCTGTTTTTCATTTTGCTTTGCATAATGGTACTTCACCCTGGAGAAATCCATCATAATTATGGTCCAAAGTTAAAATGGGTTAGTTAATAAAAGTCTTAAGAGTTGGAGCCAATGAACTCACAGTCATTGAGTGTAGGATCCAGCCAAGTTTCAGTTAGAGTAAGAATGTGGTAGTCTTCCGATTGAGCAGCACAGAGAAATTCCTTTAATTTAGTTTTTAAGGCCCTGGAATTCTGATACAAGAATGACACATCATCTGACTTTTAAACTAAAATAACTGAAATTTCCTATTGTTCGCTTTTCTGTTTGGTACATACAGACAATCTAGATTCAAGAATTCAAGGTTATGGTCCAGGTATCTAAATCCGGAAGATCTCCTTGTATCTATGATTCTAAGAAAGAAAATCATCGTTATTCACTGTCAAAAACAATTTATTTATTAATGAATTTAATTTGATCCACTAGAACAGTGCCCCAAAGCAAAAAGGGTTGAATAGCCAACCGATAATTATTATTATAATTATAATTTTACTGAAGCCAGCTGAATTGTTAAGAATTTCTGGATAACTATCTGGATATGTTGGTGCCTTCAGCTCTATTTAAAGGCCTAAATCATTTATAAGAAAAAAAGTTAAAAGTTAAGTATCCTGAGGACCACAAATGAGAAAATCTTAAATACGTCATGGAGTTCCCAGCGCTCAAAGAAGTTTACGAGAAGCTAATGAAGTGCCTTGTCTCATGGATTTCATGTCCTTGAGCAAGCTGTAAAGCGTAAATAGATTCTTCAGAAGTTCACATAAAGATCCTGATGAATATCTTGAGCTTCACTCACAGTTATCAGAGGCTAGGGTACTTGGAAATTTCAATAAGTCATCTTGGTTTTACGTCTTGGATTAGGCCCAACGAGCTCAAGATCGTCTTGTTCTTTTTTGAATTAAATAAAAAAATGTCTTACAAAACATCTAAACTTCTGGAAATAAATTCTAACTGGAGCTGATATTCATCGGCATTGATAAGATCATGATAGAGAATCCAGGAAACTCAGGGTTCATTCTCCAAGAACAACTAATTAATGCATGAATTTTGTCCATTGGAGGCACTGACAGAAATCAGAAGTTCACTTAAGAATCTTGACGGATTTCTAGAGCCTCACCCAGAGTTATCCGAAGCCAAAGAACTTGGAAATATCAATGAGTCAGCTTGGTTCCACGGCTGTGGGCTAGGTGTAAAGGTGTCGGCTTATTTCATCCTTTTTTTTATCAATAGAAGAATTTCCTCGCAACATATTCAACCTTCTCGAAGGAAATTGTAACTAGAGCTGATATTCGTGGCCATGGATGAGATCCTGAATTGTAATCAAGGAAACTTAGGGATTGATTTTAAAAAACGACTAATTAGTGAATGAATTCTATTTATTGGGGATAAGAATCAGAAGTTTACACAAGAATCCTAATAGATTTCTAGGGCTTTACTCAGAGTTATCAAAGATCAAAGAACTTAGAAATGCTAATGAGTCATTTAGGTTTTACGTCTTGGATTAGGTCTAAAGGTACAGATAAGGTACAGATAAGATCCTGAAAGGTCAATTTAGTCCTAAGATTTAATCTGGATAAGAATCTGAAAAGAAAGTGATTCATTATCTATCAGAATTCATATTTTGGTTTACTTCAGGGAAATTTTTATTAGTGTCAGTTTTTGATTGACAAGTTTTGATTTAATTAAGCCAGAGCGTCAAAATAGTGTTAACTGAATTAACAGTGATCCACTTTAAAATATTAAAAATCTCCTCTAAAGTCCAGAACCACTGAAGATATTTTAGCTTTAATGAAGTTAAGGCATAAAAATCACTTATATCTTCTTTGGAAGCTTAGCACTTGGACTCATAAGTAACGATAGGGTCTAAGTGAGTATATCTAAGATTTCAATATAATTATTTTGTTTGAACTATGAGATATCACTATTTAACTTTTGCTACACGTCAATAGACTCTTTCATGGTTAGGCTGAAGTTTTTGTTTGCTCTACTAAAGCTAAATACCTAAAATAAACTTTATTTGATTAATAATAATCTGCTCTTAGTTGCTGACAATATCTACTAAACCTTTAAGCCTGAAGCCACTAAAGATATTAGAGCTTTTTTGACATCCAAACTGCCAACTGCTTCACCCTAGAAACTTTTGGTCCTTGTCAACCCCTCTAAGAAGTTATAAAAAAAACCTAAAAAAATATATATTTAAACGTCATTAATGAAAAAATTAAAAACAAAAAATCAATCTACAGAAAAACTAAATACGAACTTTACTTAAAAATTTAGAAGATATCCAAAAACGTTTTTGTATAAGCCTATCGCATTGATTTAAGCCAATTTTAATAAAATATAACATTCAATTAGATTTTTTCACATACCTGTTTATAACCCTCAAACATTTAACCATTTGAAACTGCGACTCTTAATAGCAAAATCTCCGTTACCAAACTTCATTAGAGCCATTTACCACCCGAAAGCATTTAATTCGCGAAACTGCAGCAAAACGCCATTTCACCACTAGACTGGTTAAGCGAAGCTCAACGAAAAATTAATGTGCCATTAAGCCTAAAAGTGAACATTGTGCCGCTTACCTTTTGACCTAATTATTCCTCTTTCCAGAACGAATATGTACCTTTTTTAGGAATAAACACTTCAACCGTGAATAATAGTATGCTAAAACGTTTACCAGATGGAAACTTTTGATCTTTTTAATGGAAGAAACTTTTTTTTTTTCAACGAGAATATACTTTAAAGTTTCCCAAGTGACTGGGTTAATTTACTTCTAGCTGGTTTGAAATACAGCTGCGGCAGAATTAGTGAGGAGAAAATTAACTGATACTTAATTAATTGAGTTTTAAGTTATCTCCAAGTTAAATTACTGAGCTTGGGCAAATCATGGATTAATTGAGGGCAACTTGATGGTGCTTTATTTATAAATATATAAAAAAAACTTAAGTAAATTAAGTTAGTGATAGAAGATAAGGAAATAAGAAAGGAAATATCAATTGTATTTTCTATGAAATCTAGGTTCAAGCATTTTGATGTATTTAAATCATCTTAGTAGGATAAAGTTGCTCCGCTTAAAATTTATCCAGGGATTATTCTAAGAAAAACATTATTTTTTTGAGATTATTATTTTTATTATAACTATAGTCTATTCACAACCACAAGGCCACCTGCAGCTAAGAGAATCTATAGATTGGTTTACGTTTGGCCTCTTTGATGTGAATGAACTATAATTGTAATTTTTTTATAGAAGCTAAAATATTAATGGGGGTACGGTTTTAAATGGACACCTAGTATAACAAATAAGTGACTGGACCAATTATAGTTTCCGGTTATATCAAAAATGTTAGACAATTTTATTGCCTTAATATTAAATTTTTTATTGAAAAGTTAAGGGGAAGTCTTTAATCCACAAATAAAATGCTCTGATTTCAGGAGTGATGCATTTCGGCAAGTGTTCTTGCCATCATCAGACCCTAAAATATATTTCAAATAGTCAAAAACATATACGAAATTTTTTTTTCTTGACAGGTGACATAAAAAATACAGATAAAATTATGAAAATTGAAAAATACTTACTGGGTTACTTAACACATACACAAATTCTAAACAATAATAAACAATACTTGAATAGTAAATTGCACGACATCTAGTGAACAGTTAAAATTATAATAAAATTGAACAATATGAGATTAGCAGATTTCTACTGAGTACTGGGAGCGATTGAGAGAGAACCATCGGACTGTAGTATTATAGGGTGTGAACAAATAAAAGTGTGTTAATGAGTCAGGTCAAATCAAATGTCAGTGTATTTTTTATGTCACCTGTCAAGAAAAAAAAAATTCGTATATTTTTTTGACTGTTTAAAATATATTTTAGAGTCTGATGATCTGATGGCAAAAACACTTGCCGAAATGCATCACTCCTGAAATCAGAGCATTTTATTTGTGGAGAAAAGACTTCCCCCTAACTTTTCAATATTATATTGACTCGACTTCAAAATGGACTTCTTCCTAAATATTAAATTTTTTGGTTTTAAGGCAAATAGCATGAAATTTAATGAATCACGCAGCATTGGAGTTATAATCTATAGAGCCAAGACTTACACATGGAAAAAAGGTTTTTGGTTTGAATTTTTATATTTCTAGAAAGCCAATTAGTTGGGAAAACAAAATTAAAATAAATAAATATCATTAATAATAATTCTTAAAGAACTGTTAATATTGTAGCAATACTGTAAACACCGATAAACCAGCTGATTTTCCATCATTCCGGAATGACACAGATGGTACACTGCACGACATCTCGAAAGTTAACAAGAATCTTCCGGAACAGCGTTCTGCCGAGTATATAAGGAGCCGCATCGCCGATAGTAGTCAGTTCAGTGAAGCAAAGTTCGGAATATTGACGCGAGATTTAAATATTTGTAAATAAATATCTCTAGTGAGTGATGTTTTAATGTGTGTAAATAAATTAGTTGACTATTTTTATTCACGCCTAACGAACACTACAATATAACTTTATACAATATAATATTTTTTAAAATTTTATTTATATTTAGAATTAACATAATTAAGACAACCATTTTATTTCTGATTAAAGGTAATTTAAAACTTACATGAAAGTTTATAAAAATTAAACTAAAAATTATTAAACTCCTGGACAAAATTATCGCACCACTTGATTTTTAGAGATTTTTTTTTAATAAAGATAAAAAAATAAGCAAACTTATAAGCATTGTTAACTATGCATTATTAATTAACAAAAACAATTATATTCTATTTAACAAAACGAGATTTAAGTAACTAAATTCAATACAAGGAAAAGCATCGATTTTCACTAACTTCAATTTTGATACAAAAATAAAACAATAGACCCATAATGAATTCTTAATAACGTGTATTGCCACCTCTAGCTACCACTTGAAGTCTTCGCAGCATTCCTCGTATAAAATTATGAAAACTTTCCTGCGGATGTATTCTCACTCCTCACGAGCAGCATGTTCCATGATAAAGCATAAACATAGTTTTTGTGCAGTTCTGCTTTTTATACGAGAAAAGATATTATGACTGTTTTAACTGATATTTATTTTTATTTAAATTTTCTTGACAAAATAATTAGTGGTGCGATAATTTTGTCCAGGAGTTTATTTAAATTTAATTTTGAAAAAATGAAGGCTTAAATATTTTTTAAACATAAAAAAGCTATTTATTAAAATATCTTCAGAATCAAAAACCAGGGCAAAGAATAACATAAAGTGATTATGTTACACATTTTTGAATAACTAAATAACGCTATTTATAATTTATTCACTCTTGGAAATATTCGGAAACTAATAACTAAGGTTCTTTAATGTTTAAATCTTGTGAAGCTTACAGGAGTGTTCCTGGAAAATTTGGTTTTGATATTCTCTAGATAGATCCTACATCGTGATATTTTAATTAAATATTTTATATACATTCAGAAACCTCACGTTATTGCGTCAGATATTGTTGTTTTTTTCTTTTTCATTAAATCAAAATTCGTTTTTTATTGCATTGAATATTGCAACTAAAACTATTAAATGTTTTAGTTTTAAGGCAAGTAAATCCCGCAGCATTGTAGTTCTAACTGAGCAAACACTCTTAAACATGGAAAAAAGGTTTTATTTTTTGTGAATTGTTACTTTGAATTTTTATATTTCTAGTTAGTGTCATATGAACAGAGAGCCAAGGCTTTTACAATTAACTAAAAAGCAATTAATGAATTAGGAAAAAAATAATTAAACTAAGTAAATGACATTGATAACACACGTCACAGGGTGACAAAGGAGATCTAAATTGAAACAATAAAATTCTCAAAGAACTGTTTATATTGTAACGATATTTTAAAAACCGATAAACCAGCTGATTCTCCGCCATTCCAGAATGACACAACAATGACACTGCACGACATCTCGAAGGTTCAGCGGGAATCTTCCGGAACAGTGTTTTGCGGAGTATATAGGGAGCCGCATCACCGATAGTATGTTGGATTAAAATTAAATTTTGGTGTAGCAGCTAAAAATTTGGGTCTGTTCGACCTTTAAAATTTTAAACCGGTATGAGCCAGGTTGATTTCTATCTCTATAAATTAAAAATATTTTAGTACGAAAGGATCGAATATTTAGCATAGAGTTTTGCTTCTGAATTATAATAAAATATATTATTTTGGCAGATTAGTGCAATAGACTTAGAATCTTTACAACTAAATGTGATTTACAAATAATACTTGGTAGTAAAAGATTTTATACTAATAATAATTTCGAGTCTAATTTTGCTTATGTAGCTTTTTTTACGTTAATAGAGCGAAAAGTTTTAGGATACATTCATATCCGAAAAGGACCTAATAAAATTAGTGTTGGTGGGGTATTATATCCCTATATTATTTTCTTAAGGAACAAATATTTTCTTCTTTAACTAATTTGTATTTATTTTATATATCTCCAATTATAAATCTATTTTTAGCTCTATTTTTGTGGATATGCGTACCTTTTTTTTTCTTTTAATTTAAGATTTAGAATATCCGTATTGTTTTTTTAAGAATTTCAAGTTTAAAAGTCTATACTGTAATGTTGGCTGGTTGATCAAGAAACTCTAATTATGCTATATTGGGAAGAATACGAGCTGTTGCTCAAACTATTTCTTATGAGATAAGATTAGTTTTAATTTTCATATCTTTGTTGATTTTAACTGGGAGATTTGACAGATTTGATAGATTTTTTCCAAAAAAAAATTATGATTCTTATTTTTGCTTTTTCCTTTAAGAAACATGTGGGTAGTCTCTTCTTTACTTGAAACCAATCGATCTCCTTTTGATTTTGCTGAGGGTCATTTGTCAGTTCAGTGAAGTAAAGTTAGGATTAATGGCGCAAGATTTAAATAGTTGTAAATAAATACATTAAAAATAAATATCTCTAGTAGTCGTGAGTGCTCGTGTTTTCGTAGGGTAGTGTGTAAATAAATTAGTTGACAATTATTGATTATTTTAATTCACACATAACGAAAAGGAAAAACGCTACAATATAATAAACATTTATTTATATTTAAAATTAACATAAAATTGCATTTATATGCATATATGTAATAAAAATAAATTAAAAATAATAATTTATATTTCATTTAAAAAAATACAGGATTCTTAAAATATTAAAAAAAAACTAACTCTTCAATTAAAAATATTAAATAACTATATAACACTATTTTTAACTTGGACACTCTTGGAAATATTCAAGGATTAATAGAATAGAAAGTTCCTGGAATATTTGGTTTTAAAATTCTCGAGACATATTCTGCATCGTCGTTTTCTAATCAAACAGTTCATAAACATTTAGAAACCTCACGTAATTGCGTCAAATATTGTTGTTTTCTCTCATCAAATCAAAAAATTCCTTTTTTATGGTATCTAACAAGAAATCTCAAACTTTTCATTATAAATAGAACCCATACATAATATCAAGTAATATTTCATGATATAAATTAACACGCTTGATCAGGCAATAAAATTGAAACTCATCCCCCATTTCACACGCCATTTGGGACGAACTCAACACTAAAACTGTCAAGTTTTATTTCCAGATTGAAACAAATGACCCAGTTTCACCTGAGGATTATCATTTTACACTAAAGCCAGTGCAGGATATTGAATGTGTAAATGGCAAGAAGTGTACGATAAATTGTTAAAGGGATGTTCATTGTAAGTGCTTTCAGGTGCAGCATATTGATTTAATTTATTCTGTAACTGAATTTAAAAAACTAATAATTTTTTCTTGCAAAAATTAATACTCCGGCCGTTTGAAGAACTTAAGCGATACTAAAAGCAATAAAGGCATTTTTAAATGGCGCTACTAGTAGTTAAGCCCATTATTTTAAATTGGTCTTATCTCTCTCGGGTTAAAATCGCTTGCGGCACACCGATATAATATAGCGCTCGGGAAATTGCAAAATTAGCAAGATTTGCTAAAACGCCCTTGTAATAGATATAGATTATCTAATATAGAAATTGAATTTAGAGCCTTAGCCTTAGATCCAATATACAATTCTAATACGCATTTTTTCAATATTCTTATAAAGCCCTCTCGAAAAAAATCATATATTCAGGCTTCTGTATAGATTGATCCTTTAATCCTCGGCAGACATAAAGTCAATAATTTCACTTTTGTCGTCCCCCATATGAATCCGACTCTATCATCCCTTTAATTCTATCAGCTTTGAAGCTTACCGGGAATAGAGCAATCGCTGTTAAATTATGGCACCATTCACGTTTTGATTTCGGCTGTAATTTGCAGCGAGAAACTCTGCTCTAACTAATATGACAAGGAAAGGTGTGCGATTGGTTTAATTTAGTACGAATATGGTAAAATTCATTTCATATGTTTAAGTTAATATTACAAAACGGTTTTTCCCAATTGTTGGAAAGAAATCATTGTCTTACCCCTTCCAAAAATAAGTAATCCTACTGACTATACACATTTTCGATCCATTAGTGTGCTACCAACTATGTCCAAAATATTAGAACGTGTATTGGATGTAGGGACAAATAAGCGACCATATTAATAGATTTTCAATATTACCCATTAAGCAATCTGGATTTCGAAGTGGACATCGTTGCGCAACAGCAATGGTAGATATTATCGATGACATTTTGCGTGCTCGAGACAATAACAAAGTCACTGCTCTGGTATTGTTAGATTTTACTAAAGCTTTTGAAGTTGTCTTTCAGTTCTTAATGGGGTGCTCCAAGGTAGTATATTGGGACCACTACTATTTAGTATTTATATAACATGTTTTCCTCAATATCTTGAACACTGCAAGTATCACTTTTATGCGGATGATACGCAGTTGTATCACTTCTTTTTACCTTCTGATTATTTAACTGCTTTGAACCATATAAATTCTGATCTTGATGCACTTGGTAAAGTCTCTAGTAAATATATATTAAAATTAAACCATAAAAAATGTGTGGTTATTCTCTTTGGAAGTAAAGTTTAAATAAAGACTATCTATGAAGAATTTTCTTTATTTGTTGGACATCAAAAATTTCCGGTAGTTGAGAGCATCAAGAGTTTAGGTTTTACACTTGATTCACAGCTAAAGTTTAGTGGTCACATATCAAATAATTTCAAAAAGTCGTATTGTACTCTAAAAACCATGTGAGGGTACATGATTTTTTTTATACGATAAATATTACTTACACCTGAATATTAAACGTGAGCTATGTGACTTTCTTGTGTTGTCAAATTTTAATCATTGTGATATGGTTTATGGACCTTGTCTAGATGGTCCAGACTCCTATAGAGTTCAAAAAATGCAAAACCCTTGTATTCGTTTTATTTTATGGTATTCATAGGCGAGGTCATATATCACATAAGATTAATGATCTTAAGTGGCTTATGTTTAATAGACGTAAGGTACATTCTAGTATGCTATTTTATAAAATTATTAAATACCGCAGTCGTCCTTACCTACACAATAAAATTACACTTCGGACAGACATTCACCACTTAATTTTAGTAAATAAATCTTTAACTATTCCTAAACACAAAAATCATTTTTTTATAATATGATTATATTTCGAATTTCATTTATAGATTTAAAACAGAAGTTACATGCATAGAAGTTAGAAGATTTATTTTTTATTTTTCTTGTTTATAAATTGTAATTAAATGGCTAGTTTTAGATATATTCTCCCTTATTTAATCATTGTATTATTGTAATCTGTACCAAATCATCAACTACTTAGTAGTTAGTTTAATGCGTTAGTTTTATTTAAAAAGTAATTAAGTCCAAAAGTTTTTATATTGTAGCTATATAGCTAGAACAGAACCTGCGTTTTCCATGCAGGACTCTGATACGTTGGCTTTTATTTACCTCAATTATAAAACACACCTATAAGTTTATAGTCTATGTAATTTTAATAGTAAATAATAAACGTTATTATTATTATTATTATTATTATTATTATTATTATTATTTGATAAAAATTGGTATATTAGATTCTTAGAGATGCTCACTCTCCTCATAATATTCATATAGGTAATTACGTAAGAAGTTATTAAAGATTTAATTATATGCCAAAAAGCGAAAATGTCTTTAGTGGTATTAAATTAAGACTTTAACAATGTTTTAACATATGAACAGCTATAAAACAAATAATATTTTTATGGAAATTTTACAAATAATCAGTATTGTAAAGTGTCAGTTTTGCTACTGATAGCTGTAGGTCAACTGCTGTCGAAGATATAACGGATTATTGTGTCATAACTTCTTAAATGTCTTGTCAATGATTTAAGAACAATATTTTTCATTAAAAAATATTCGTGGTTTTAAAATGAAAAATTGATTTGGAAAAAAATAGTTAATTTTGGCTTTGTAAATCAAATATATGTATATTTTAAAACTTTGATAATCTAGGTTTCTTGAATTTTAACTAAGATAAAAGCTTAACAAAAATAAAATAATATTAAATTGTAATCAAACTGTTAATTAAAAATGCATTTCCTTAAATATGTTATCCCTAAAATTATTTATATTTATTTCAGTTTTCATATTTATTTATTTCATTTAAGCCATTTTTCTCTATTGTATTCGTTGATTTGTCATGTTTTTATTTATTTTATTAGTAGTTTTTGAATATCAATTATAACTATGTAAAATCTAAATTTTTTTTGTTATAATCTCTTAGAGCTCTTATTAAGGTTAATAAAATGAGTTATTAAGACCTTAAAGGTCAATTAATATTTTTTAGATTATATACAAAATGTTAATTAAAAATGCACCGCTTTAATTATTTCAGCCCTAAAATAATTCATCTTTATTTTCGTAATTTATGTTATCTTTCTGTATTTGTTCATTTTTATTGTTCTTTATTCTTTTATTAATGTATGTATTTTTATAACTATAAAAAATTTATTTTCTCACAACTTCTTAGAGGTTTCGTTGAAGATTTAAGAATATATTTTTATATTACTATTATAATAGTTAAATTTGTTTATTATCGTAACTATAGAGCGTGGGTCTATTTGAAAATAATGGACTTTTCCTTGAAATTTGAAAATTTTTTTTTTTTTTAATTTTTTGCCAGATGTATGTGATTAAAATATTCAAGTAATTCTAGTTACAAATATTTTTTGCAATTTATTTAATCAATTTTAGGACGTTTTAGTGAATTTGCCAAAGATTGTTAGGTAAAAAAGATAAAAATTAATTAAATAAAAAGAAATAGTAAATAGGATAATTTACCTAAATAAAAAAATAAATTTTTATTAAATTTAACACATATCACTCTTATATTATATTCAAAGACTAGTAATATGACTGTGTTTTTGTTGTATGTAAATTGTGCAAAACAGATGAGAAAAACACAATTTCCAGATAATCAAGAGAGAAATGAAATTTTGATTTTTTATTTACGAAATGTATCTTCTATCCACACTTTCATAAAGATTTCCTCCAATATCCGGCGGGCTAAACCACAAACCTCCAAACAACGTTTTCGTTCGCGTGTAGCTTTCTGGCATTTCCCAGTTTCATTTAAATCATCCCAAATTCATACGAAATTGAAGGCAAATTGTGTTTCTCCGGCTCCCCTTTCTCTCTCGCTTCCATCTCTATTTAGAGATGTTATATTCCCTATCCCTCTCTCTCTTTCTCTCTCTCTCTCTCTCCCATTATACATATTAGAGCGGGTTGCGCTCCTCTTCCCCGTGTTGGGAGGTTTCCTCAAAACTGCATTTGCAATTCAAATTTTATTTAGAATCGGGAAGTGAGCTCGAAAAAAGGCATAATATTGTATTAGTTTGCATTTTAAATTAAATTGGTTGATCTGAACGAGGAGGCGAAGTGGTTTTCCTGAAAATATTAGTTCATTAATATAGTCGTCGATTTGCAACTTTTAAATGGCTTTATTTAGTTGAACAGGCAACAAAAGCAAGTTTATTTTATGAATGTCTGTAGATATTTCCGTAGATTTTTTTTAGGAATATATAAAGTAGATATTGTAGTGAGAATCCTAAAATAGCTTTAATTCCCTGGAATGAAATGAAACATTACCTTAAATTGGAAAAACTGAATTCAAAAGCCTGGAAAATATAAAAAATACTACTTCATTCCTTTGGAAGATTCCTGAAAGACATATAAAATTAGGAACTATTTTATCGAGGATATACAAAATTACATCAAATGCCTAGAATAAAATGAAAAATAGTTTAAATGACTAAAAGATTTAAAAAGTCATTTCTAATAGCTGAAAAACATAAAAAATAAATATGAAAAAAATCACGATAAAGAGTCGCCAGGTCATAGTAAAAAGTTTTCAATGCCTGGAAAATAAAAAAAAATTATGCCAAAGTTTTGAATAAAGTAAAAAATATTTTTTAAAGTTTTAAACAGAAGTAACTATATAAAAAAAAATAATAATTCAAAAAATTAGTTAAAATCTTCGAATGGCCATCGGAACATATAAATTCAGTAATTTTATAGCTTAAACTCTAAAACTACGTTCCGAATGAAGCAATTTGACCCCCATAATCTATTTAAGGATCTATAAATAATGCTCTTAAAGAGATTGATATGGCATTTAACCGGCAATACTAACAAAAAATTACGGCTTTGTCTGACATTTAATGGGTTCGTTAGGGAGTTACGAGTTTCACTTGTGTGAGGGTCATTTTTCTAATCGATTTGCTCGGTAATTAGTGATGGTTTCATTAGTAAATTAGGGCTGGGTTTTGTTATATCATGTTATTAGTATGTGGATGACACTCTAGTTGAATTTTTTGTATTATTAATAGTTAATATTTACAAAAATCATATGCTAAGAAAACGTGCTCAAATTTTCCTTTTTCAGGGAATTTCTTCCTATAAAGGATTGTGTTATTCTTGTAAAAAAATCATTTTTTGACCCTTAATCTGACGACCCTTACTTAGAAAAAATATTTATGTAAGGCCTGACAAGAAACACTTCAAATGGCTTGGAACGCATAATAAATGATACTTGGAAAATATATCAATTAACTTTAAAAGCCTGGACAGACTCTGAACCCTTACTTAGCCAAAATCAAAGGATTAGAATTAGTAGATTTACTTGCATAGGATTCCAATTTCGACACGGGATAAACGAAACAGAAAACGAGATACATTATTCTGTTTGGATGCACCTTCTTAGATTCAGTGACTTTAATTAATACTTTAATGACTAGTATTAAAGTAAAAGTAACTGGATGGCGCCACAGGTATTAACACCGAAACAGGGCTGGGATTCTAAAATCATGATTCAACAACGATTTGTCGACGACACGTTTGGGTATATCGTATACACCAGACGATATAGCTTCTTCCTTTTTTAATATGTGCATAATGTAACAGCATCCTTTTTTAAACGTATTTGTTTCATTTATTGTTTACCAATAGTCATACCAGGCATTTTTAGTTATTATATATATTATCTATGATACCAGGTTTTCATCAGTAGGTATATCAAGAAGCTTTCTATTAGTTGTTGTGTTTAATTCGACCCTATTTTCCACAACCTTTTGTTAATAATAGAGGCAGTGGATATAGAGTTACCATTGAATGGGCAGTTTTAGTACATATATCAAGATTTTATGCCACATATTGTTACCAAAGAAGCATTGGATAAGATTTTAAATTAGCGAAACTAATACGTTTAAAGTCATTGGATCCATAAAATTACTGAAATTATTGACAATCACCTTGCTGACCGATTCACTAATTTTTCAAATATAAGAGATATGAGAGATTATTAAATTTACATTTATAGAGAGATCAAATTTCCTTGGTGTTCTAGGTCCTATTGATTGCACACATGTTGCCATATTAAAATCAAAAGTGGATGAACACAACAAGTTTTAGTGATTTTCCATGAATTTAAATATGATTTTCCAATGGATAGTGATGGTTTTAAATGACAATTTTTTATTTTAAAGAAATCATATAGGCAGATATTTAAATAAAAAAACACGAAGGCGAAAAAAATTAACAAAATAAATGAAAATTCTTAGTGTTTATCAATAGAAAAGACAATTAACGTCTCCATCGGTCAAATATTAGGCAAAATAACAAATATATACCAAGAAACCTTAATCAAATCGAATAAAACGAGTTTAGCCGACGATTGAAATTTAGAATCACCCTTCTCGTCACGACTGAGTCGCGATCGAATTCGAAGTCGTGATCGTATCGAGATCGAGTCGTGATTTTAGAATCCCAGCCCAGGAGCGACAACATATATTTTGTGACACGGAAAATACAGAAAATCTGTTAGGACATTTAATATACAACAAAGAACATCCTGTACTATTCGGTTTTCCTAGATGTTTGATTAGATTTGAATTTTTTCAACATGGTACTGTCGATTTTCCTCATGATGACAAAAATAAAACAATTAGAGTTTTCAAACTGTGACAATCACTACTGGAGAAAATTGTTGTAATTTGCTCCAGCACTAGCATAATCATGTATACTATATAATACTTTCTTAGTACAAGTATTTCAAATTTCAAAACAATAGAATCGAAATCAAGAATCAAGATGTACTGCTAGGAGTTAAATTTAATTTACTTAAAAAAAGTATTCTTCTAAAGATCGAGGGAATTATTTAAAACATTGGGTGTTTTGTAAATACTATGAACATCTGAAGAATATCCGTGACATCCCTAAAAGATCTCAGGAAATAATTTATCAAAGTAGTTGTTCCTGGATTGATTCTGTTTTAACCATTATAAGAATATTTATGCCTAATGACCCTTTAGAACATTTTAAAATTATTAAAATCAACATATACATGCCTTGCAAATTTCTTTCTTGTCACTTAGAGGACAGAAATGTTTTGTACACGCACGACCTCAGTTTGCCAGGCCGGTATAGTCCATATCAAATAAAGTTTGATACACGTTACCTGTGACTTACTTTAGTTGCCACTTGTATATATTTTCGAATAAATATTTTGAGATATATTTTTTTTTTAAATTAGTAAATAACTATTTTTTGCATTTAAAATCGAAAATAAATAATGTCCAGGACATCCCTTCGATATCGCAGGAAAGAATTTAGTAAAGTAGGTAGGTATTTCTAAATAATTATTTCCAGGATTATCTATCTCAATCAACGCTTTACAATATTTTTAAATTGTGAAGGAATCTCTACACACATGCTTGAGAAATTTCTTTCTTGAGTGCTGAAACACTGGAAAATGCATAGAAATACGTATTTCTTACAAATAGAAATCTTTCTAGAATTTTTTTGGATAATTAAACAATTAGACGTTATATCCACCTTTAGTTAGTTTTATATTAGATAGAAAACTTTTTTTGTGACCACGAAAATATGTTTCTCTAATAATACATATTCTCTGATTTAATCAGTGCTTTTAAGCACTACTAGAGCCCTAACCTACATTACAGTGCTATGAAGGCTAATTTATTATACAGACTAATTAATCCTGTTCACTTTATTTTAAACTTAGACATAAACAAGAAGCTTCACTGAATTTCTAGATTTTTCAGATTTATACTAGTTCTTAGTGTGCAGTTACATTAATATATAGTAGATTATAACTATGCATAATATCAGTTGTTTCTGCATTAGATATTTAATTACTATTGAATTGATTTATTTTAAGAAGGAACAATATTAATATTGATGTTATTTTTGATTCAATTTATCTAGTTTTTGTTTGCAAAAATCATGAAACTAGTTTTCGAAGAGTTAAGAATTAAATTATGTGACTTGGAAACTAATAGTTTTTAAATCATTATTAATGCAAGATTCAGCCTCCGTATAACTCTCAAAATCAAAACAAGAAATTTGTGCATTTTGGATAAATTTTGAAAATATGACTGATTATTCGACGGATATATTAACAGAAAAGATAATTTGAACTTGACGCCTTTAACTCATTAATTCAACTGCCTGGAAAAAGGAGAAAAACGACCCCAAGTACCTGGAAGAAATGAGAGATCATTCTTGAAGCTTGAGATTACATTAACTGCCTAGAAAAATATGAAAAACGACCTAAAATCCCTAAGAGAGGTGAGATATTGTTCCAAGAACTTGATACACTTGAATCACTACTTTAACTGCCTGAAAAAATTAAAAATATGACCTCAAGTTTCTGGAAGAACTGAACAATTATTCAAGGAACTTTAAACCCATAAAATATTATTTCAACTGCTTGGAAAAACTTGATAAATAACAACATCAAATGTCTAAGCATTTGGATTCTATGTATTAACATAAAACAAAAATTCATAGGTAAAGCGTTAAGTTAAAGAGAGAACAACGATGCTTCAGGGATTCTCCACTTGTGCATGCCCCTTGAAAGGTAAATTAAAATTTTTGCACCTTAGTTTGCCAGGCCGGTATAGTCCATACCAAATAAACTTCTATTCATATCACCTGTGACGTAATTTAATTGCCAATTGTATATATTTTTGAATAAGAGATCTTGGGTCAAAAGCATGATTATTTTGGTTTTTTTTAAGAATTGGATGTTGTATTTATTGCATTTAAAAATCAAAATCAAATAATTTTTTTAAGTAGGTTTTCCTGGATTGACTATTAAATCTCTCAAGAATATCTATCCCTAATAATTCTTTAGAATATTTTGAAATTACTAAGGAATCTATATTCAAAGGGCTGACAAATTCCTTTCTTAGAAAGAAATTCTACTACATTTAGTTAGTTTGATGTAAAATGGGGACAACACTAAGAAAATGATTTCAGGTCTTCTTGATCTGATTGAGTATGTGGTATCCAATGATAATTTACTATCATATCTACGAGAATTATTAAAGTTGAAAGTTGTATTAGGGTTGTAAATAGGTTCACAGCTTATTTACCAGGTCGGTATAGTCCCTACCAAATAAACTTCGATGCAAGTCAGTGCAGTCTTAATTTAGTTGCCAACTTTATATATTTTTGAATAAGAGTAGTTAGTTGATTTTGGGGTAAAGTCATGAATATTTTGGGATTTTTTACAAAAAAACTAATTTTTAACCTTAAGGACAATTTTACAGTATTACATTACAGTGCGATGAAGGCTAATTTATTATACAAGCTGATTAATGTTGTTCACTTTATTTTAAACTTAAACATAAACAAGAAGCTTTATTGAATTTCTAGATTTTACAGATTTATGCTAGTTCTTAGTATGCAGTTACATTGATAGTAGATTATAACTATGCATAATATCAGTTGTTTCTATATTAGATATTTGATTACTATTGAATTGATTTATTTTAAAAAGGATCAATATTAATATTGATGTTATTTTTGATTCAATTTATCCAGTTTTTGTTTGCAAAAATCATTTAACTAGTTTTCGAAGAGTTAAGAATTAAATTATGTGACTTGGAAACTAATAGTTTTTAAGTCATTATTAATGCAAGATTCAGCCTCCTTAATTGAACTCTCAAAATCAAAATAAGAAATTTATATATTTTGAATACATTCTGAAAATATTACTGAATATTCGACGGATATATTAACAGAAAAGATACTTTGAACTTGACACCTTTAAATCATTAATTTAACTGCTTGGAAAAATTAAAAATATGACCTCAAGTTCCTGGAAGAAGGGAACAATTATTCAAGGAACTTTAAACCCATAAAATATCATTTTAACTGCTTGGAAAAATTTGATAAATAACATCAAATGTCTAAGCATTTGAATTCTATGTATTAACATAAAACAGAAATTTATAGGTAAAGCGTTAAGTTAAAGAGAAAACGACGATGCTTCAGGGATTCTTCACTTGCGCAAACTAAAATGTTTTGTGCACCTTAGTTTGCTAGGCCGGTATAGTCCATACCAAATAAACTTTTATGCACATCGCCTGTGACGTAATTTAATTGGCAATTGTATATATTTTCGAATAAGAGGGCAAAAAATGCCAGTAAGCTGATCTTGGGTCATGGTCTGTATGTTGTATTTATTGCACTTAAAAATTAAAATCAAATAAGGTTTTCCTGGTTGAACTATTAAATGTTTCAAGAATATCTATCCCTAATGACCCTTTTGAATATTTTGAAATTATTAAGGGCTGACAAATTCCTGTATTAGCAAGAAATTCTACTACATTTAGTTAGTTTGATGTCAAATGGGGACAAAACTAAAAAAATGGTTTAAGGTCTTCTCGATCTGATTGAGTATGTGTTATCCAATGATAATTTACTATTATATCTAGGAGAATTATTAAAGTTGAAAGTATAGTCCGTACCAAATAAACTTCGATGCAAGTCACATGTGTCTTAATTTAGTTGCCAACTGTATATGTTTTTAAATAAGAGTAGTAAGCTACCCTGGGGTAAATGTATGAATATTTTGGGATTTTTTATTTGTTAGATGTTGCATTTTTTGCATTTAAAAATCAGATTAAAAAAAAACTAATTTTTAACCTTAAGGACAATTTGATTATTAAACTTCCAAGAAAATGCCATTTAGTTTTATATTCCAACCCAAGAAACTCATATGACCAAATTATGAATCTCAAAAAAAAATTGTTTCTCTTTTAACTTGATTGAAGTGGCCCGAGTTTATTTTCAGAAATCCGTATAAAGAAAAAGGGCAAATTGAAGGCGGGAAATCCCTTTATGAAGGATTATATCTGTTTTTTTATAAAGGTTTGAGGTTGGATGTAATCTTTATTTTTGAAGCTTTCGTGGGAATTGATATCTTTATAAGTCTATATCAATTTTTTTAATAAAGCGGCTTGTTTTTTTCTCTTTTCGCTCTGTTTTATATTGAAAATTTAGAAAATATTATTATCTAGGTCTAAATATTTCATTTATATCAACTATTTAATTAAATACTTCTTTACGTTCATTAAAAACAGTCTTATCAATAAAAACAAGTCGTATTTTCCGACAGGTAATCAAAAAAGTCTTATTAATCTTAAATCATGCGGGCCTTATAAATGAGATAAGAGAATTCGCAACCTTTCCTATAAATTTCCCAGACTTGTGAAATATTTAGAAAATGAAATTACCCGAGCGAAGAAAGTAAAATGAAGAGGGTCATTTAATATGAGCATAAAATTTATTATTTTATGGCGGTAGCTGGAGGAGTTATAACATGCCTGATGGTTTTTGTTTGGGGTAAATAAATTGGGGTTTTTTCTTTAGATGAATGAATGAATGAAAAGATAAATGCGGTTGCAAGATATCTTTCTTCGTTAATCTTATCTTAGGCTGGTTTTTGGGGAAAATTGGTTCATTAGTTTATTTTCTTAGGACAAGCCTAATTGATTTTTTTTTAGGAAAACAGTTCTGGAAAATCTGTCCTACACTAATATTTATTCTGGGGTTAAAACATTTGTCTTTATAAGCCCTCGATTAATTTTTAAAATTGTATTCTTAAAATTGTACTTTTTAAATGTATATCTTTATCGTACTTTTCATGCAAATAATATTAATCTGTATAGGATTTTAGAGTCTAATCACGCCAGTAACTTTGGTTCAGACTTGGCATTATTATTACATGCACATATTTTCAAATATTTTTAAATTAATATTTCAGCGAACAAATTGTCTTGAATCATCAAATTAATGAGTCCGAACTGATTAGTGATCGTGAATTGAATTCTTCTTTTTTATAGACATGTCCACGAAGGTTGAATCTCATTCATGTTCATATTCTACTAGTAAGATTGAAATTAGCTCTTCGAAAAGCTTATCTTTATTCTTAATATACAATTCCTAAGAAACAAGATGGATGAGCTTCATCTTTTGCTGGACACATGTAATTTTCCTGATATTGTACTTTTGACTGAGCACTGGTTGAGGCCTAGTGAATGTTTTTTAATATCTGATTATGTTCCTATATCAAATTTTTGTCGTCAACAATCTATACATGGAGGAACCATGATCTTGGCTAGGCAAACAATTGAAACGATTTTTTGTAATATTGATAAGTATTATAATCTTCTGTTAGAGAATGTTTTTGAATTCTCTCTTTTTTTTTTTGTAAGCGTTTTAATTTATATATTCTTTGTGTTTATAGGCCACCTACAGGAGATATTGCTATGTTTTTGGACAAACTTAATTCTCTTTTATCCCAGTTGTCCCTACACTCTAAAGTTATATTGGCTGGTGACTTTAATATCAACTACACTGATGAAACCTTGCCACGTACTTCTCTTTTAAGTATTTTAAATTCTTTCGACTTGAAAATGCACGTTCTTTCTCCCACACGAATAACTTCTTCATCTGCAACTACAATTGACTATTTCTGTACAAATTTTGATGACGTTTTATGCACAGTACTTCCATCTGGTATTTTCGACCATGAAGCTATTCTTGCTAAAATGCCATATAATACTGTATTATCTTTATCTCATTATATGGGAAGAATTTTCAGCAGGAGAAATTTCAATGCTTTTTCTGCTGCTACAGCTTCGGTAAATTGGAATGCACTTGAAACGGCTTCTGACCCACTTACTTTATTTTTTCAAGTTCTGTGTGATAAGTTCAATCAGTGCTTTCCTAAAATGAGGCTTAAAACTAAGAAACGAAAACCATGGGTTACAAGACACCTTAAATATGTCATCAAATAGGCAAAGACATTACCATAGAAAAGTATCTGAACCGGAGTTAAGACCTGACATTTTAAACGACTATTATTGTGATATACCTAATATCTTGCTCAAGGGCATTTGTAGTAACATTGATCCCTTACACTATCTTCAATAAGTGTCGGTTGAGCATTCATTTTTCTTTCATCATGTCGATCTTACCGAAGTAAAAAATGAAATCAAACGCCTAAAAAATCATAAATCATCTGAAGCTGATGGGATATCTTCGAGGTTGTTACTCTTTTTGCCTGATTCAGCCTTAAATGCTTTAGTTTCTGCCATAAACAATTCTTTACATATTGGCATTTTTTCTTCATGTTTAAAAGAGACAGTGGTTATCCCTCTTCATAAGGGTGGAGATTTGGATCAGCTTTGTAATTTCCGTCCCATTTCTATTTTGTCTACCCTCTCTAAGATAGTTGAAAAACTTGCAAAAAGCAAAATTTTGTCCTTTTTACATTAAAATGGCATTTTGTCTGCAAATCAGTTTGGATTTCAAGCCGGTAAAGGGACTCATGATGCTGTTTTTAGCTTATGGAGAGCGTCTATGTGTCCTTGAATTCTGGAGAGTCATCGACGGCAGTGTTTTATGATCTATCCAAAGCATTTGACTGTGTGGATCATGGAATACTGTTATCTAAGCTCGATAAATATGGTTTTAGGCGCGAAGCGTTGCAATGGCTTGAGTCCTATCTATCAAATTATACTCAGAAGGTTACAGTGTCTGGGCGTTTGTCTGTTTCTAGATCCCTAAAATGCGGTGTTCCCCAAGGTTCAGTGTTGGGACCACTGTTATTTTTACTGTATGTGGATGACTTGAGTTCATTGAAACTGCAGGGCAAGGTGGTTCAGTTTGCTGATGATACCACCATACTATGGAGCCATACAAATTCTGATTATATTAAGACTTGTATCCTTGAAGACCTTCAGATTTTATCAGGGTGGTGTGCTTCTAACAGGCTCGTGTTTAATGTAAGAAAGACGTCTATTATGGGGTTTAAGTGCGATGTTCAGGGTCTGATATTTGACGAAAATTCCCTCTTGCAGAATAAAGAGTGCTGCAAGTTCCTAGGAATTACCATTGATGGTCGCCTTCGGTTTGAAGATCATATTTTACATTTAGCTGGGAAATTATGTTCTGGATGTTTTGCAGTAAGAATGGCAAAACCAAGAGCTGGGAGGGGTGATTGCACGTTCAGTGTACTTTTCACTTATTGAATTTCATATTCGGTATGGCTTGCCTTTTTGGGGTTTAACCAATAAGGGGCTACTTAACATTATCTATGTTATTCAAAAAAAAAGCAGTTAGATACCTGTGTTCTGCTAAGTTAAGAGATTCTTGCAAACCCCTCTTCATTTCTGAAAAAATCCTAACTCTTTTTTCACTCTTTATCTTAGAAACAGCTGCTCTTATTCACAAAATTCCCAAACTACCCTCTGACACTGACCATTTGACTCGTCGTGTAAATGATGTTCCCCTACCTATTTCTACGTCTTCCCTTACCAAAAACTCATTAATTTACATAAGTAAAAAAATTTACAATCATGTACCTCTATGTGTTAGACATATATCGGATGTTAAGAAATTTAAAAGAGAATTAAAGACGCTTTTATTGGCTAAGGCATATTATAACCTGGATGACCTTTTTAATGATAGGTGTTAACCGTGGACATGTTGGAAAGTTTTTTTTTCCTTTTTTCTTCTCTAGTTATCTTTAATTCAAGTATGTTCAAAAAGTTTTGTCTTCTTGTGTTTAATTTTGTTCATTGTTTTGTCAATTTTTGAGATTGTATTTTTGTTTTGTTTTTTTTAGCTTGTAGGATGCTTGTACACAAAATTATTCTTACGTAATATAGCACATTTTCTTTCTTTCTTGACACGATTTTTATAAACCATATCCATTTAAATACAAAAATCAGGGAAAGAATTGAACTTAACTCAATTCACAATATTTGTTTGAAATCTTATTTTTTCACATAACACTATTAAAAAAGAGTAATAAGAAGAGTCAAAAGAGTTTATTTTTTTTTAAGAAAAACACATTTAAAAGGCGTAAAAGAAATTAAATTTTAAATGTAAAAATTATTTATATGTAAAAAAATTCTATTTATAAAATATTTTTTTTACTTATGACAACGGTCAGAAAATTGGTATTAGAAGGAAAAAAAAGTCATAAAAGCTTAAATTTTCTTCACTTAAGAACGAATTTTCCTATATTGTTACTTTTTTAACACACACTGATTAAAAATATATTTTTTTTTGATTATTTACTTGATTTTATAATATACCTACACTGACTGGCATATTTTTTTAAATGTTCCGTTTATTATTAGGAATTTCTTAATTTATAATACTTATTTACCAATTTTATTAATTTTATTCTTTCTTATGAGAAATGTCAAAGAAGTAGAATTGTAAAGTCATAAAAGTTAATTTAAAAATTATTTAGATATAGAAAATTATATTCAGTTATTATGGAAAATATAAAAAAATTGAATTTTACTTTAGGAAAGTGATTTTTGTTTTTAAATTTAATTTAATTTATTTCTTATTTAACTTTATTTAATTCACACTACTAATTTTTTTATAATATTAACTGGAATGTTTTTACCTGAAATTATAGAATTTGTAATCAAGAAAATGGTATCGGAAGGAAAAAAGTAAAAATTTTTTCATTTAAGATTTTTTTTTATTATTACTTTTTTACGTTACACTTACGTTGACTGAAAATATTTTTGGCTTTTCTTGTAAGAAATATTTAAATTATGTTTTTTCCATAATACCTGGAAGCAAAAAGAAAAAGGAAAATTCTATATTTTACATTTATTGATTTTCTTTTATTAATTTTTTTTATGACATACCTGCACTGACTCGAATTATATATTCTTTTTATTATTTTGCCTTGATGGTAAGGGATTCTTTTATTTATTAATTGCTTGCCAATTTTATTCTTTTTGATGACAACTGGCATCAAAGTTAAAAAAAATTAAAAATCATAAAAGTTTAAATTTAAAAATCAATTTTATACAAATAAAAATTATATTTAAATGTTTCAAATTATTTTCTTGTATTATTTTTTTATAAACTTAATATAACATATGCATATTTAAAAATGTTTTTTTAGCAATTTTATTTTTTTCTTTATGATCAACTATCAAGAAACTCTAATTATTTGAAAAAAGTGCAAAGGAATCAAGAAAATAAATAACATTTTTTTTATTAATTAAAAATTTATTTAACTACAAATATATTTCGCTTTTATTGTAGGAAATTCCTAAATTTAAAATAACTCTAAATTAGAAAAAAACTATTTTTTTTTATTTAAAATTTTTTCGTAATACAAATACGCAAATTGGATTTTTTTTTACATTTAACTTTCATTTTAGAAAATTCTCTAATTTAGATAAATTACTTGTCAATTATTTTTTCTTTTAAGAAAACTGTCAAAAAAAATAAAATTAGAAGGAAAAGGGAATTACGAAATTGAAAAGTGTGAATTTTACTTCGGGAAAGTGAAATTAAAGGAAAAATTCGCACAAGAATTTGAAAAATTATGAAAATTAGATTTTGCTTTATTTAATTTTTTATTTTTGAATTAAATTTAATTGTAAGAAATTCGTTAGTTCACAATCCATGCTTGTAAATCGACCAAAGTGAAAAAGGTGAAAAAACAATTTTTTTTTTTAATTGAAAATAAAATTTGTATATTATTTTTATCGTATTGAATTTTTTTTTCTGAAATTTTGTTCACATTTTTTCTACTATTAACATTTTTTAATATAGACAAGTTAATTCTTAATTTTATATTTTCTTAAGAAAACTGTCAGGAAAATTAAATTCAATTTCTATCATTGAGTTTTTATAAAATGCACCGGATAAAAAAAATATATGTCAGGGTTAATCTAGTCAGTGTTAAAACACACACTTAATAAAGTTGATTTTATTAAAGAAAAAGACTTTCGTATCTGTTTCATATGCTTTTCAGGATATTTTTACATGTTTTGGTTATCCCCAATATATTATTGCAAATAATTTTTCATTTATATCAAATCGTTGTTTGAAATATTATAATGAAAAATATTTTTTATTACCAACTTGCTCTCTACACTATCATTAAAATAATAACATAAATGAAAAAACAGTTGGAGGATAAAACAAATTTTAGGAAATTTGCACTTAAATATGCCGCCTGTTCAAATTTTGCAGATAAGAAAATTAAAAGTATTATTATAAAGTATTATCAGTGACAACGATCCACACATATTTATTGATAATTTTCAACATAAATTAATTAAAAACTTACCCAGTGAGTCATTGGGTTCTTGATTATAATAAATAAAATAATTTTTTTTGTAACCCTTAACTAAGCTGAATACAATGTCGATATTTTATTCTCTTTTTTTTTATTTAATTAACCTGAAAAGGTTTTTTGTTAATATTTTTAAAATAATACTCTTTTGATTAAATATTATTTGCCTGCAGGATATGTCGTGTCAGCATTTTAAAATTTCTCCCTATAAAAATATAAAACCGCTATTTTGCAATATTATTTAATGGAATAGCGTTGAGGTTCTAAAGTGAATTCTAAAAATATAAAATTTTAGAGCAAAAATTTTATATGGAGAATTGCTGAATAAGGTCAAAGCATTTTATTAAAATTTCAATCTTACAAATACATATCTATATTAAAAAATTAATAAAATGCATCTTTGGTTTAATATTGTTATATAAGCTTAAAAGGGTTTTCCTTCATTGCTAAAATTATTTTAAAATATATTTTTTGGCTTAAAGGCTGCAAAAATAGATAAATTTTTACCAAAACCTTTTAAAGGTCAAAAGTCCCGGAAATGACAATTTCGTTAATTTGAAATTTTATTTTAAACTCCATCATCAATTAAAATTTCTTGTTAAGGTAAATTCTGATTTTTCGTGCACGAATAATTTTAATATTTAAATCTAGAAAACCATAGTATGCTCACGTCCGACTATTATTTCCCATTTCCGGAACCTTAATCCTTAATACTTCAGAAATAAATTCGCCAGATAGAATTCCCGCTTATATTCCTATAAACTCCCGCATTTTACGATACACAATGCAAACAATGACATTGTTCGTTATCGAAACGAATTCACCGAAGCGTAAATCCAATAAAAGTACAAAATATTTCTTCGTGTTTTTATTTGTTTTATTCCTAGGCGACGAAAGAGGTTAAAAACGGATCCTGGATAATTGATAGTAACGAAATATCCAGAATGAATCAGAGAGGTTTTTTGAAAAGTGGCTTTGATGTATTTGTATCATATGGCGACAGAATTATCGGAAATTGAGAATATTATACGCATTTGTTACTCTGGCCTCTTTAGGAACAATATGCTAATATAAAAGTGAATAGATTGTTTAAAAGCAATTTTTACCATTAGGATGCCTTAAGAGTAGCCAAATATTATTTGAAATATAATCCAAGAAATTTTTTTTTCTTGTAATTTAATATTATTCTCCTTCAGTGAAATTTTTTATAAGACAGGCCTAAAGTAACAGGGATGTTTGCTTTCTTTTTAGAAAATAACGAAACATAATATGTATTTACTGACTTTCTCAAAATAATACGAGAAGCTTTTATCTCCGAGGCTAAGAAAAATTGACCTTGAACCCCTAGAAGAAAATGTTTATTTACATATAATGCCTGGCTTTTACGAGCTCCTACGTAGTCCTAGACATAATTAGATATATAATATTTGGGTCTTTATCTCATGACAGCATTAACACAAAAGTACAAAATAAATAATTATGCCTTAGTTGCTAAAAAATCAAAGCTGATAATAGCAAGAAGTAGTCCAAAAAATAACTATTATTTTTTAAAAGATTCAACATTTTACCTAATACATAAAAACTAATAAAAGACATTAAAAGACTTTTAAGAGAGCTTTTTGCAAAAGGTGCCAGGTGTTTTTTCTTCAATTGCCTAAAAGAAATCCATTACTTTATTTATTTCAGACAGTTGAAAAGTTTTCTTTTGCTGCCTGATATTAAAGGAATAGGCAATAGGCAGTTTTTCCTAGAAGAAGATAAAAAATATTTCTCAATTCCACAAAATAAGCAGTTTTTCCTTCTTCAACTGCCTAGAAGAAAAATATTATTTTATTTATTTCAGGCAGTTTGAAAACACGCTTCAATTGCTAGATATTCATATTAAATATATTACATCTTTAACCACCTGCAAAGAGATAAGAAATATCTTCTAATTACACAAAATACGCAATTTTTCCTTCTTCAACTGCCTGGAAGGAAAACATTATTTTATTTATTCCAAGCAGTTCAAAAACTCACTTTGATTGTTAGATATTCAAGGAATATTGACGATATTCTTGAATACTACCTAGGAGAAAAAAAATATTTCTTAATTACACAAATTAGGCAGTTTTTTCTGCTTCAACAGCCTGGAAGAAAATCAATATTATGGTTATTCCAGGCAGTTCGAAAACACATTTTAATTGTTAGATATTCAAGGATTATGGACAATATCTTTAACCATCAGCAAGGAGATAAAAATATCCCTTAATTACACAAAACAGATAGTTTTTTCCTTCTTCGACTGCCTGAAAAAAAAACATTATTTTATTTACTCCAGATAGTTGGAAAACATACCTCAGTTGCTAGATATTTAAGGAATATTAAGAATATCATTAACCACCCGTGAGTAGATAAAAAATTCTTCAAATGCCTGGAAGAAAAGCAATATTCCAGGCAGTTTAAAAACGCATTTTAATTGTTAGATATTCAAGGAATATACACAATATCTTCAACCAACAGCAATGAGATAAAAACTATCCCATAATTACATAAAATAGGCAATTTTTCCTTCTTCAACTGCCTGGTCTTTACAATACTGGGAAATGTTGTAAACAAACTGCCAGCAGAAATTGATTTTTTTCTTTCAAGTCCTTGAAATCATCTCTATATCTGGCAAAATTTTATATTTTCTTTTTTTCAGGAATTTGAAGTCCATTTAAAGGTATTTCAGGCTACTCGTGTAATATCTCGTTTGATTCCTTCAATTAACGAGAAGAAAAGCTTCCCTTGTTTTGTTGCATAAAATTCTGCATGAGGATATTGGCTATTTTGATTTACTATAAAAAATCAAATTTTACTGTACCAAAGCAAACTGTAGATGTGTATTGTAAATTTTCTGTTTATTTATGTATTTATTTCTCCTAAACATTATTTTATGTCAACATTTATTTGTTCAATGTTTAAGTTTTATTTAAATACTTCTTTCTGGGATATAATCAAACTTACGATGTGAAAAATGTTTTCATTTCGGATTGTACTTACTTACTTATTTTTAATGTTAAAATTAAAACTGCTACTAGATTATTTAATATACAGTTTATACTATGATAATATAGTTTTTTGCCCTAAAAATACTAGTTAGGCTTTACTTAGGCTGTGTTGCTAAAGAAAAGTACTGACTGAATGACTTAACATTTTATAAAAAAATGCTTAGTTTTCTTAGTTGTGTTTCTTTATATTTGTGATGCTTATAATATACTTCAGTTTTTTCCAAATAGTCAAATTTCAATGGATCGTTTTGATTTTTTAAATATCTTACTGAATTTTATGAATTATTTAGTATTTAAGTTTTTCTGATTTTTTTAAATATTTTCACATTTATTGATTTTTTTGCAAATCTTTCTTTTCTTTTTTTATTTCATAATTCACTATTTTTCTCTTTTTTATTCAGTTTTCTCCAAGTTGTTATAATTGAAATCTTAAATTTAGTCTCGTCTTATTTTTATATTCTAGACTTAGTATAAAAATTATGTTTGTCAATTTTATAATAATAATAATTAATCTTTATTCACATGATTTGAAAAGTACAGTTAGAACAATTTATGCAACTGAGTGCCGAGGTATAGCATAAACCTACTCCTATACCTAAATACTGATTGGGAAAAAAAATAAGGACATAATCTAGAAATATAATTAAATTTAAATAAATAAACTATAATATGTTACAAAATAGGAGATCAAGGGATAAATAAGTAAATATACAATGCAAGTATTAAATTACGAATATAAAGGCATGTAAAATAAAACCAAATGACGCAGAAAATTATACAGTTTAAAAGAAATTTTTAATGTAAAACAATTTATAGATTTATAAGTGAAATAAATTTATTTTCTACGATTCTAATAATTTGAGCAGTATATTAAATTTCTTCTAACGTAATTTTGTTGTTATTTTTCTGGGCTTATATTTTTTCATTACTTATTACATTTAGGAATTGGCGCATACAGACGTTAATTTTACAACTTGTATGGTTGTTTCATGTATTTTTAGCTCTTTTATTGTTTGTTAAGTTACATTTTTGTATCCATAGGTTAATGTTTAATTTCTTCTTTATGTTTCCTTTATATGTAAAATTTATAATTAATATTGTGACTGATTGGATACTCTATTGGTTGGAATTTAATTGGTTTCTTCATAAAAGACTTCAAAAATGTTAAATAACGTTTTCAAAAAACAACGATTGGAAAACTTGTTCGTTCTCTTAATTTGGTAACAACGATAATATTTAACAATATTCATAAAGATAGCAAAAAATGAAAATATGTCAGTAACTTTTACATTATTAACGAGTTTTGTATTTTTCTTTTGAAATACGCTTAGAGCCATGTTGTTTAACAATTTTTAAAACTTGTATTCTTAATAAATTTAGCAAAAATTACTTTTTATCTTATTAGGTGATAATTATTGCATATATGCAATATATTTTTATTTTTTTTACAAAATAAATAAGCTATTGTTATACAAATAATAAAATATATATATACTATACGCAATAAGTTTCTTCGTAAAAAAATACAAAAAAATAGGCAACATTTTCCAGAAAAACTAAAAATATATTTTTTATCAACCTAAATTGGCAACATCGATCATTTTAAAAATATCATGAATACGAACAAAAAACAGCAAAATTTATATGAAAACATAACGTGGCGTTGCCAATTTGCCTACAACTTTTACTGTATTCCAAGAACCATTAAGTAATTAACATTTTTATTTTATTTTAATTAAAATAGGTTAAAAACAAATTTATTTAACTACTAAATTGGTTTAGAAACTTGTATTTTTAATTATTTTAATTTTCTTACACCTCATTCATCTTCTCCAAGACATTAAACAAATATATGTCAGAAATAAAAACATAAATTTACAGTCTCAAAGATTTAATTGCGTTTTTTTAATACGTGTTTCGGTCAGTTTAAGGTATTATTTCTATGTTTATTATTAACTTGTTATATGTTTAAAAAAAATAAAGTAGCGTAGTTAACATGCTTAATTTTACGAAATATTTTAATAAGTTTTACGTTATTAACAAAATTCATATTTTAAATTAATTTAGACAATTTTATTTAATTTTATAAGCTAATTGTCGAATATACATGGAATATTTTTTGCAAATAAATAAAAAATTCTTACAAAAAACATAAAAAAGTACGAAACAGGGGCAAAATACAAAAAAAGACATATTTTCATAGGCCAAGTCCAGTAATACTGGCAACAAAGAAAATGTTTAACTAAATTCAATTGAAACAAGCACAAGATTAGCCCTGAAAATTAATATTAAAAAAAAACGAAGTTTATGTTCGTAAGTAAGATTGATATTACACAAATCAAAATTCAGGTAAATGAGAAGAATATTGAGCAAGTGAAGTCATTTAAGTATCTGGAATGTACGTTGTACCAAAATAGAGACTCAGAACAAGAGATTAGATGTGGAATATAACAATCAACAGCAACCTTCCTTAAACTCAAAAAGTTCCTCTCAAACTAAGATACAGAACTCTAGAGTATTACGTTGAACCCCAAAATGCTGCAATTGACAGAAGTATATGACTCGAAGAAGAAAAAATTAAAGTAACTACAATTACTAACTTAAACCACCATAGACTACATAATTAAAAAAAAAAACTGTTTCTTTACTGATTTTATTGTAAACTGTACGAATACACAAGTTTCTATGCCAAAACTTTATTGATTTTACTGTAATTCAAGTCTTGTCTCATCTGCACTTCTCGGCTCTCTTTGGCAAATAGCCCATCTATTATCATGCTAATGTCATCGTTTTATGGGCCCGCAATAAAATTTTTCTCTCCCTTATTCAAAGCGAACAATACCGACGTTTTGTCACGTGTTACACGAGGCACCCGTTAATTCAAACTTTTAAAGAACTTTTCTCTTTCAAACGAATCGTACAAATCAACGCAAAGAAGTGCACTAAATAAAACGAGAAAAATAAGAAAACCCATGCCCCATTGAAGTTTTAGAAAGTCTAGTGCAAACAATGATCTGTCTATTTGTTTTCTTACAACTTTCTCCCCAAGATGGGGAATATTTATGTGGTTGCATTGAACTTGGCGATGGCTCTCTAGTTCTCTACCGCAGTGCGGGCTGGTAATATAAGTTTGACCTTTTGGTCGGACCTTATGGATTATATTTTGGTTGTTTCGTACTTGTAATTATTCCAAAAATAGATTTTAATCTTTTTAACTAGTTTTTAGGTGCCACGCTGGTGTTCGTGCCTTGCAAGTTGCCAACTTAACAAAAAATATTCCGGTTTACATACATTTTAAAATTCCTTACCCGCATCGATGTGTATATTTTATATTAATCGTATTTAATTTTAAGACGAACTTTGTGAATATAATTAAAAGTCCAGTGACTTACTCTTATAAATATTAGGCTGACACGATTTTTATGCAAATAGAAATTAATGCAAAAATACAACATTTACAAATAAGAAGTGAAATATTAATTGAGTCAAAATTTACGATTAAAGCTTAGATTTTCTTTAAAAAAAATGCACATATTTTAGTCACCAAATTTTCACCGTCTTATTAGAGCAATCTCTATTTTTGAGACAGCACGAACCACCACTCTCTAAGGATGTTTATCCATTTGCCTGATAATCAAAGGCTTTATTTAATTAAGTCTATAAAGCACAGGTGTAGCTCTTGATTCATCTCTAGACATATTTGTATTAGGATGTTAACAGCGAACAGTATTCTGCTTAAACACTGATTTATCGACATAATCTTATTATAGAGACTCCCATGAGGTGGTTTCTCCTTCCACATCTGAATTTTCTCGTTTTTAGTAAAATGGTGAGTAGGAATTTATCGCTTTTTTTAGTTTTAAAGGTGTTGAGTCATCGACCTGGCATATATTGCTTGATAAATGTCTGACGATCCTGCAGTTCTCCAGAAATATTTTCTTAAGTATAGTATATGCTGGTCCAATTGAAAGCCAAGATCCACTATTCCTCTTTCACTTTGACATCCTCGCAACGTCGTTTTTTTTGCACTTGTAGGATGGGGTATTTGGTTTATTGTCAAGTCTACTCTAATTTTCCACCTGTAATTTCATAATATTTAATTAGCTCCAGTTGTAAAAGCGCTAAATTCTTGCTCTTGAACTTGTTCGCTTTTTTTAGCTTTAATTCGTGGTAGTTTATTCTTTGAGCTTCCTTGCTCCCACGATATTAATTTTTAAAATCAAAAATCAGATCTTTTACTTTAATTTGAAATGGTTTTTTGAAGTTCTAAATGAGATATAAATTGCTCAAATTAAAGATCAACCATAATATTAATAATTCTCAAAGCATTCATTGCATTAAAATCTAGATAATATTAATGTAATATGATTTTACTATATTAGTTTGAACTTTTCCTATTAACTATGCTAATATACGTGGATTTGCATTGGTGATATGCAAAGTTTCAAACACAGACCTGTAACTTCGGAAATTTACTAACTTCGCCAAATTTATTCATATATTATCAATGTTCGTAGGGCTCTTTTTGCTTAATTTTGTACATGGTTACCACGTGGTTAACAATATGTAGGCAGCAAAAATGATTGCTACACTTAGGCCAGAAATGAAGCGTGATTAGACAACCATTTATTGATATTTTATCGACCTTTATGAGGTCCCTCGGGATACCATAGTGCAACGAAATGTACTAAAAATTGTAAAATACCTTTATGAAGTTAAATTAAAATGTTAAAATTTGAATCCAACAATCATTTGTGGAAACATAATCCAAGATCACGAAAACTATTGATGAAATCTGCAAAAGATTAGACTATTAAATGAAATTTCTTATTAAAAAAAACAGACATAATTTTTACTTAATAAATCTTTGATTAATTTTTTTTAAATATTCTACTTTAGAAATTATTTTACACTAAATATGTAGTCGTCCAAGATGATTAAGCCCAAAGCCTAATTTTATTATTGTATATATTTAGTACAGAATCTTTTTTTAATGATCATTTAATAAAATTAAGGTCATTTTTAAAATGACCTAACTTGGATTAGCAAATTTTAATAAAGAAATTAAATAACAGCCAATAATGTCAAAAAATGTAAGATGTTAACTAAAATAAATATTTTAAGTAAATATTATACTAAAATCGAGTGAAACACTCAAAAAAAGTTCTTACCTTTGGTCCAAATTATCATAAATCATCCTCAGAATTATTTTCGATTTTTTTGCATTTTTTTGGAAATTTCAAATTATTTTTTTTAAATGCTAAAACTTAAAATATCAAATTTATTGTTTTTTCTTCTTTTATTTTTGATTACCTTGTGCCATTATTTTTTATTTATTTTCCACCTATATTGTAGTAAAAAAATAATATGTCCATTGTTTTTTATAATTTTTTGAAATTTCTCTTGGTAATAGTTAATCTCAAAGAAAGAATACAAGAACTTCTTGCTTTGCTTTAGAAGAAATATGCAAATAAAGGAAAATTATTTTTCTGACATTATTTCAAGTTGTAGGGCGAAGTAAATGACACTTTTTCATAGCCACTTTCCTTTTTCATATGTGCATATCCAAAAAATATTTCTGGTACTTTTCATAAGACTTATTCGAAGAAGAATAGAAATTTTTTTACATGTGCATATAATTACGCAACATTACCCCAATTTAATTGACTATATATTTTTTTGTTGGTACGTATTTTGAATATATTCAGATAATATTTTCTCTACGCACACCTATTTATATTTTTTGTTCAGTTAATGTTTCTCTGCCTTAGGGAGGAAAGTGGCATTTTCACCTCGTTGTCAATCAAAATTATCAACAGATTAATATATTTCTATCTTAGGAAGGAAAATACATACTTCTAATAAAGTGTTATTATTTTTTTGCCAATACATTATTAATTTTTCAATTTTCCATTCTGTTCTATTAAGATCTGAGAAATGAAATTAAAGAATTCAAAAACATTTTTTTTTCATAATAAAGCAGAATATAATGTGTAACGAATCTAGGGTGAAAAATAACACAACAGCTCTAATTAAAATCTAGTAGATATTTAAACTAACTTTACATGTACTAATATTTATTATTGTTACAGGACTGCTGTCATGGGATGTAAACGATTGCCTGGTAGATCTAGAAAAAGAGTTAGCGATTATTATAGAACAAGGATTAGAAGGAGAGGAAGCCAGATATGGTAAGTGGACAAAAATTACCAATATTAAAGTGCTAATTACGAAAAAATTATTATTATTATTATCTAAGAAAACCTCTAGTTTAATCTCAAGCCTAATTCTTTTTTGTCGTTATCTATTTATAAGCAACTTTGTTGCAAATTCAGATTAAAAAAAACACTAAGAAGTAAGCTATATTTATACAAAAATTATTTTATAATTAATGGCACACGACCATTTGTGAGAAAATTGTATAGCTAAGACTACGAAAAAATTGAACATAAATATACAGCACTCGTAAATATTTATAAAATCATGAACAATTAAGAATGTTTACAGGGTTGTTCATGACATACACCACGGAATATTTTGGCTAAACTACAGGGTGAAAAAAATATCAGAATCATTTTAAAGGTATCTTTAAAAATTATTTTTATGACTTACAGGGTGTTTCAAATTGCAGAAATATATCAAAATTATGTTTTTTTTTAAAATGGAACACCCTGTATCAAAAATTCTTTAATGTGTAGCTTAATAACAACCTATCTCTCTAAATGAAGTTCTTGAAAAGACCAGAATTTATATTCTAAACAAATCTCTTAAATATCTTGTAGCTCTAATATAATTGCCATTTTTAACCCCTCATATTATATTAGTAGTAATCTGTGCATTTTTTGGTACCTACTCAACTTTACATGTAATTAAACCAATTCTGTGGTGTTTCAAGAGTATTGCAATAAAATAAAATAAATAACTAAATAAAAATGGTGCTTCTTATGCTAGCAGCCAACTCATCCACGTAAGCCTGCCAAAACAAGCCTAAATCAAACTAAACTCCCAAGAATGTACCAACATTGTTTTCTGTGTTGATGGTATTTAAATCCCTAAGTGTTAATACCATTCTGCCCGTTTACTCATTATCATAGCAGTAAACCAAAGTTTGGTTCTCTCCTGCAGTCCCTCAGAGGCATCGACAGGATCTACTGGAGACGTTCAGAAGCTAATATAGTGTCTGTCTAATATACTGTCATCAGCAAAATGTGTAAATTTTAAACTGGACTTAATGTGTGGTAAATTATTCATAAAAATTAAAGATCATAAAGGTTCAAGGACAGCTATCATGGGAGACACCATCAAAAGCCTTGCTAAGGTCACAAAAAAAAACAGATCTTTCATTAAATGAGGCTAAAATGTATGATGTTAGATTAACTCATACACTTTTTAAAGCCAAATTTAAAGTTAAAGTATTTGTACGTGTTAAAATAATCAATAATTTGAGGGGCAATGCATTTTTCAAAAATCTTTCAAGAAAATTGGTCTATAATTCCCGGGAAAAATCAATATAACTTTTTTTTTGATGATGGGAGTTACTAATACCTTTTCAAGAATCTTGTAAAAAATTGAATTATTAATACAAGCATTTATTAGCTTCATTAGCACGGAGAGAATATTTTTATTAAAGCGACATTGAGTCCAAAGATGTCTTTACTGTTTTCAAGATTGTCAATAATATCCCTTACTTCATTAAAAGATACTTCTTTAGAAAGAAAATATTCTAAAGGAGGGAAAATAACAGACACGAGATTGATTGGGCTTATGTGGGTAAATGAAACCAATTTTGCCAAATCATGAACTATATTCAAGAAAAACCTCATTCGTAATAATTTTAATAATAATTAATGAGCAAATTTATAAAGTTGATAAAAGAAAAATTGTTCTTTTATATTAACCAACTAAAAAGGCCCTGAAGATGACAACAAACGTTAAAACGTCGATAACAGCGAAAAGAAATGTTGGAAATAGGTGAAAGTGAAATAATTTTTTTAATTTTCAAACTGAAAAATTTTATATTAAAAAGTAAATATTGGAAAATGTATTCAGATTAATAAGGGTGCTCAAATTAAAAAGTGAAATAATTTCCATAATTTCCCACTGATTTTCATAATTAGCTCAAGCAAGAGAATTTTCAATTTAAAATAAAAAATGTAAATATAAAACTTTTTAAAAATTGAAATAATTTCCCCAATTTCCCTGTTTTATATCATCAGTTTCAATTTTTATTACCTTGACTTACCACTATGACATATGGCTATTAAAACAATAAAACCAATAATCTTACTAATAAGTCTACTTTCGTCTTTATTAAAATATCTATTGATTAAACACACTTATATAATAAATCCAATATGAAACGCGTAATTTATAAATTCTGAAGCATGTAAGTAATTAAAAGCTAAAGTTGCAAGGCTTCTAAATGTAACCTTATATAAGGCAATAAGCTTATCTAGAGCTTTTTTTCAATTATCGATTTTATTTGTCCCCCCCTTAATAATGGGAAAATGAAAATATCTTTTACACAAATAAGCTTTCGGGAGGTTTAATCGAAAAGCTTGTTTTGCGTCCATATGATTCAACGAAAGATTGATGGTTCGCATATGTATCAAAAGAGGATTTTATCTGATGTACGTTTTAGCAGATTTCTGCCTGTATTATTTTTTTTTTGACGTAATAGAAAGGAGGAAAAATGTGAATTGCCTTATATATAAGAATAATTTAGGGTGGTTATATATCACACTCTTGTCAGGGGAAAAATTAGTTTTACACAGCGGTGGATTTAGGTATAAATTCTGGTGTATAAAATAATGTTCCAAGATATTGTGTTAGAGATAACGAGTTTTATGATTTCACGTTTAAATATAGCATTAATTTTAATTTTCTTTTGTGTTTTGAATTTTTATTATCAGTACGATATTGTTAATTTAATTTTCCTTCTTGGGTTTTAAACAACCTTCATGACTAAATAAAGAAGACTCAATTTTTTTACTTAATTTTCAACCCAATTTTACTCATAATTGGGATGCCTAATGAGTTTGAGAGTAGAAGCGTTATCAAGAGTTGAAATACTTCAATGAAATGTTCCAAAGATACTAAAATTGCTGTAATGTAATAGACATTTTTTTGTTTTGTTTCAGAGGGTGAAGGGACAAAAAGTCAATGGTCTCAGAGTAAGGTTGACTTCACCCTCTGAAATATTACTAAGAGATCTTTTTGAGGAAATTGGACTATTTTTTTGAATTTTTTGGGATTTCAGTTATCACTGGCACATGAATCTACCATATGCTTAATTAATTCGAAACATTTTATCTTTAAATGCTCCTTGGCAACATTGGAATTTATTCATTACGATACGATTCTCTGTTTGTCAAGTTCTGTCAGACTTCAATGATGAGCAACACAACAATGAAATAAAAATAATACAACGTTGCCAACATATCTAGAATTTCTAAACATTTCTAATATTTTTTTCTTATACAAGGAAAACATGTAGGTGGTGATTGCCATAATTTTGAGCTAAGCTAAACTATCCATATTTTATTTTGGTTATTTATTGCTAGCAGATGAACGATTAGTAACCCTTTTATATACAACATCATTGGAAACGGTTCTTAAATAAATGCCAGATATACAGACCCATACTGAACTGACAATTTAAATAAATTAATATAAGTTTTGTAGAGTATTTCTTGAATGATCTAAGGTTCAACAATCGGCATCTTTCCTGTATCCAACTTTTAAAACTCCGGATAAGATATCAATTAGGTGCAGTCTATGTAAAATTACCGATCCTCTTGCTGACCATTTTGTTACAGTTTTCTCAAATTCAAATATAATATCTCCTGGAAAACTTTATCACAAATTAATATTGACTATCCAGTAATAATGGTTGGGGAAGTATCATATAATTTTTGAATTGAAATTGGTCCAGACGGTAAATCGAATTATGTAGATATCCGTTATCTCAGGCTTTGTGTAGATTGTGTAAACAAATCTGCTGATTGGGGTGTTTCCAGCTATTTGGAAAGAAAGTTTCTATCTATCTATTTCCTATAGCTAAATTAAGAGGAGGAAATTATATTAAAAAGTACAGATGTGTATCTCTACAATCTCTAATTGCAAAAGTTTTTGATAGTCTATTATCTGGTAAAAAATTAAATTGTTAATGTAGACAATTAATAATAGATTGCTTTAGAGGAGGTCGATCTATAGTAACTAATTTACTTATTTTTAACACTAAACTGTCGAGTGTCTTTGATAAGGGGTATCAGATTGCTGCCATATATACCGACTTCTTTAAGGCATTTGACAGAGTAAATTGCTGTTATTTAATTTGTTTTAACCAAAGCCTTTGACACAATTATCTCTTAAATAGGTCAAGCCCTCTGACTTAAAGAAAATGTATTTAAAGAAGTAACAAAGGCTATTGATAAGGTTAAATAAGGAAAATTGGGTGTTTCTAAAGTGTTTCATTACAATCTTATAAGACTTTGACAAAAGATCATTAATATCAACGTTATCAACTTTTGTATCCACTGAAAGCGTTGGAGGTAGATATTAAATAGAATCTATAATGATTTAACCAAAGCTTCTGACAAGATTAACCCTAAGATTAACAAAGTACAACACTAAGATTAACCCTAAACAGACCAATAGAGTGGATAAAACAAAAAAAATAAATATTATCATTGAGCCTTTCTTGAATGGTTATATGGTATGATATTAATTTAATTATCCTTCTTGGGTTTTAAACAACCCTTATGACTAAATCAAGAACATTCAACTTTCTTTACTCAACTTTCAACCCAGTTTTACTCATAATTGGGATGCCTAAAGATGAGTTTGAGAGTACAAATGTTATCGGGAGTTTTAATACTCCAACGCAATGTTCCAAAGATATTTATTCCAAAGATATATTAATTGTTGACTCAGATCATTCCCTAATTGTTTATGGAATATTATATAGATAGTTGAGAACATTTATAAAATATTCATAGAATATCTTGTGATAATGTAATTATCCCTGATAACTGAATCTGCCATATTTTTCTTTAATTCCAAGACATTTTAAATTTGCTCCTTGGCAACATTGGAATGTATTCATTACGACACGATTCTGTACTTGTCAATTCTGTCAAGCTCCGATGACGAGCGGCAGAACAATTAAATAAAAATTATACAACGTTGCCAACATGTCTAGAGTTTCTAAAAATGTCCAATTATTTTTCTATTATACTGGGAAAACATGCAGGAGGTGATGCCATAATTTCGAACTAAACTAAAATTAAATATTCTGTTTTATGGATTTATTTCTAGCAGATGAACGATTAGAAACTCATTTATAAGTATACAACATCTTTGGAAACGGTTCTTAAATAAATGCCATATATACGGATTTAACCAAGACCCATACTAAACTGACAATTTAAATAAATTGATATGTGTTTTGTAAAGTAATTCTTGAATGATTCAAGGTTCAACAATCGACATCTTTCCTGTATATAACTTTTAAAACTCTACTGCCGACCACTTTGTTACAGTCTCCTCAAATTCAAATGCAATACCTCCTAAAAACCACAAACTAATATTGACTGTCCAGTAATAAGTATTGGGAGAGTGTTTGTAGAGTTGGGGTTCTTGCCTGATAAGTTGATGATTGGTCTGGACTAATGGTAGACTGAATTTGGTCTTGAAGTTGTATAGATATTCATTATCTCATTCTTTATGTAAATTGTTTAACACATCTTTTTTCACTGGGGTGTTTCCAGCTATTTGGAAAGAAAGTTTCCATAAACATCTATATATTTTTTATAGCTAAATTAGGAGAAGGAAATGATAAGTACAGGGGTGTATCTGTACAGTTTCTGATTGCAAAAATTTTTGATACCTTAGTCTATTATCTTATAACTACTGAAATTGGTAATGTAGGATAAGGATTAATAATCTCGATGAACAGCATGGCTTTAGAGGAAGTCGATCTATAGTAACTAATTTAATTACTTTCAATGCTAAACTGTTATGTGCCTTTGATAAGGGGTATCAGATTGATGCCATATATACCGACTTCTCTAAGGCATTTGACAGAGTAAATCACTTGCTGTTGCTTAATAAATTATTTAATTTACTTTGACAAAATTATCTCTCAAATAGTTCAAGCCCTCTGACTTAAAGAAAACTTAATTAAAGATGTAGCAAAGGCTATTGATGCGGTTAAATAAGGAAAACTGGATATTTATAAACAGACCAATAGAGTGAATAAAACAAAAGAATTAAATATTTTCATTGAATCTTTCTTGAATGGTTTAAAAGCTATTTTACTTAAAATGGCTTGCTTGCCTTGGAAACGGTTATTAACAAAACGATTTAATCAAGACATTTGTTAAGGTTCACTCATACTAAACTGACAATTCACATTAATTAAAATGCGTTTTCTAGAGTATTTCTTGATTGATCCAACGTTTGGCATCTTTCAACAGTTAGCATCTCTTCCGTATACAATTAGCGCTTTTAATAAGATTAACGCAAACCAGACTGATACATCTATAACGATTTAACAAAATCCTTTGACAAGATGATCTCTTAAATAAAAGTACGTAAAATAAAAAAATTAAGCATTCTTAGAGTGTTTCTTGAATAGTTCCAAAGATCTTTGACTTGAAAAAGATCATATTTAAAGATGCAACACAGACTTTTTTAACTTTGATAAGGTTAAATATGAAACTGATGAAGTAGAAAAGATAGTGGGTGTTTATAGAGTGTTTCATTACAACCTCATAAGACTTTGGCAAAAAACAATCATCTCAATGCTCAGCAATCTCTTTTGTACCCATTGGAAACTTTAGAAGTAGATAATAAAAGGAACTATATATAACAACTTAACCAAAGCTTTGGACTGTATTAACACAAACCAGACTAAATGAGGAAGATAAAATAAAACATTGAAATATACATTATGTCTTTCTTAAATGATTCCAAAGCCATTTTTACTTACGAAAGGTCCCTTGGAAATGGCTATTAAATAAATGCCAAAGATACAGATTTAACCAAGACTTTTGATAAGATTCACCCACGCAAAACTGACACGTTAAATAAATTAAATTGGGTTTTTATAGAATATTTCTAGAATGATCCAACGTTCATCAATCGGCATTTTCCCTATATACAACTTTTGAAACCCCGAAAAAGATATCAAATAGATATATATAAGGATTTAACAAAAGCCTTTGATAAGATTAACCCAAACCAATGCAGTAAATATAATATGAAAATTGTTCAAAGGCTTTAAAATAAGAAAATCTGGGTTAATAAGGTGCTTAATTAAAGCCCCATGAGACTTTGACAAGCTCCCGTTTGTACCCATGGGAAGCCTTACAAGTAGATATTAAATAAATAAAAATAGGTAAATAAAACAAAGGATTTAAGTATTCTCATTAAGTTTTCTTCAATGGCTCCAGAACCATTTTACTTACAAAAGCTCTTACATGCCGTGGAAACAGATATTAAATTAATGGCCATATATACAGACTTATCCAAGACTTTTAGCAAGGTTCACCTAAACAAAACTGAAAATTTACAGAAATTGAAATGGGTTTTATAATGAATTTCTTGAACAATCCAGCGTTCAACGATTGGCCTGTATATAACTTTTAAAACCCCGTAAAAGACAACAAAAATAGATGTCATATTTAAGGGTTTAACTAGAAATTTTGATAACAGTAACCCAAACCAGACTGATGCAGTAAATAAAATCTGAAACTGTTTAAAGCCTTTAAAGAGAATTACTTATTAATAGCACTTATAGAAGATCTTACATAGAAAACCAACAGTTACCAACGTCATTGTCTTGGAGGGAAATATTAAAAAGATGGTGTATATAAGGACTTAATTAAAGCCTCTGACCCACACCAGAATAAATAACGTGAGAAAATTAAGTGTTAATGGAGCATTTTATCAGTGATTTTAAGTGTAGGATAATAGATCAACCATCGGCAACCTCTTTGTGTCCTACTTTTGAAGGTTTTCGATGAAGATATCAAATAGATGCCATTTATTAGGATCTAACCAAAGCTTTTCACAAGATTAACCCACACTAACAGAGTAACTAAATAATTGATAGATAATTGGGCTCACTTCTATTTAGTTCTTCTTGAAATGTTATTATTATTAATGCTGTTGAAGCGTCTAAATTTAGTGCCTTTAAGAGTCAATGGTAGAGAATAAATATAACTCCTTTTATTGAACTTCATTCACTATCAGGGAACGAGAGAAAAGAAAAATGTCAGGACTTGTTTTTCCACAATATCTCTACAACTTTAATTATTACCTTCTTCTAATCACCTTCAATTAAAAGCCAATCAGTAAAAAACTCGAAAACAACTAACCTAATCCATGAATATCCAATAAAGACTGTTAAATGGATGCAGTAGAATTACTTAACAGACGCAGCTTCACCGAATGCAGTCTGCACCGGACAGATAATGACTCGATTTACATTGACCTCCATTACAACTCGAAATTGGATTATTTTAATAAACGGCTGTGGTCCGCTAAGCTTTACGTTTTGTTGTGAATTTAACCGGAAAAGTGAATTTATGCGATATGTTTGTTAGTAGTTAAAATGATGTAAAATCTAATAAAAATCTAAATGTCAGTATTTTTTTTTAAATAAAATTAGTTTTATTTAAGGTCTTTAACCTGGTAAACTTTCCTAGGACACTAAGCTTATTAATGGATAAATAATTTCTTATTTAGGAGAGAGACTCATACAATTCGCCTCCGAAAACCTAGTGACTGAAATACTGATCCATCCTGCAGTGAGCACCTTGTCCCAATGCATACGAAACTTGCTTAGTAGTTTCACTAGGCATAGGCACATCATCCATGCTGGGTACACCTTCCAGGGAAATGGTTCTTGGGCTTTACAGGTTAGTACTTAAGACACTTAAAAGATGATTCAGAAATCATGTTATGCAGTTTTTCTTTGGATTGTTTTTAGAAGTTTGGTTGAAACATAAATAAGAATTTTGCTTTTTATGATTTTTTTCGAAGGTTGAGTATTGGCAAGCCAGCAATGAGGTTTAACCAATTTTAAGTAAAGAAAATACGCAGACTGAGTTGGAGATATATGAAAAAATAGGAAAAATAAAACTTCTTGGCTTTTTTCTATTTTTTTTTTCTAAATCTCTCAAGGAGTTTTTTCGCGTACTTGAAGTAGCTAATATAAAACTTAGAACTTTTGATTTTATTGACGAAAACAATATTAAACAGCTTTGTATAATTTTTTGAAAAAAAAACTCTCCCAAAAATTCACATTTTCAACATCCTGTACATTTTTTAAAAAATCCTAAAGTAGATGTCCAGTCAAATTATTTCAGGAATACGTATACCAATTTTCCACATTTTATTTTGGCTGGTTTTTGAGTTATGGACCTTTTATGAAATTTTCAAAAAAAAGTCACTTCAAAAAAAAATTTCGAAAGTTTAAATATTTTTTAAAAAATGCTGAAATAAGGTACTCTGTCAAATTATTCCAGGACTACGTATACAAATTATCCAAATTTTAATTTGACTGGTTTTTAAGTTAATGAAGAATTTTATAAAATTTTTAAAAGAAAAAATTATCTTGCTCAAAAATTTATCAAAACATCTTATACATTTTTTTTCAAAAAATACTGAAATGGGCGTCCAGTCAAATTATTCCAGGACTACGTGTGCAAATTTTCAAAAATTTCTTTTTGACATTTTTTGAGTTAAGGGCATTTTGTGAATTAAAAAAAAAAGAGTTATTCTCTCCAACAATTTTTTTTTCTCAGGATTTCAATCGTTTTTGGAAAACACTGAAATAGGTGTCCAGTAAAAATATTCCAGGACTACGTATACAAATTTTCCGAATTTTAATTTGACTGGTTTTTGAGTTATAAAGCATTTTATAAAATTTTTGAAAGAAAAATCACCTGGCTCAAAAATTTACATTTTCAAAACATCTTCAGAAATACATGTGCAAATTTTCAAAAAGTTATATTGGCTAATTTTTTAATTATGAGTGTTATATGAAATTTGTTGAAAAACAAATCACCTTCTTTAAAAATTCACTTTTTCCTCAACATCTTGTACATTTTTCAAAAAACGCTGAAATAAGTATCCAGTCAAATTACCCCAGGAATGCGTGTGCAAATGTAAAAAACTTTATTTTATTTTATCAAGTTTTTAAGTTATGGGCTATTTGTGATATTTTCAAAAAAAAGTCACGTTTTCAAAAATAATTTTTTTCTTGAAATTTTGAAAATTTTTTGAAAAACGCTGAAATATGTGTGGTGTCAAATTATTCCAGAAATACGTGTGCAAATTTTGAAAATTTTATTTTGTCAGGTTTTTGAGTGAAAGCCATTTTGTAATTTTTTTTTTAAAATAAGTAACTTGTAGTATAACAAACCCAGATTCGTCCATAAAGAATGGATGAGATAAGTTTTTTTTTAATAAATAAGAAAAGATCGAACGAGAAAAAAAGTAAATAAATAAGAAACCAATATTCTCCCTACGTTGTGTTTTGTAACAGAATCACTCTCTCTTTTACTTACCTCGGATGCGCTTGACAAGACAAAATTAGGGAAATTTGAATTATTAGGATGGTATTAAAGAAAATGCAGTCTTGATAATACACCTACTTAGTTTATTTATGTAAAAAAAAATAATGCCGTACTCAGCCTGGAATTCACGAGGGGAAAGAGCACTGCAGAGAAACCCTCGATCCCAATTTCCTAAAAATCGAATCATGCTGAGTAATAAGTTCTTCCTTCGGTTACAAAAAAATAAAGATAATTTATTTACTGTTCCTTTCTAATTCCTCATACATACTATTCATTTAAAACTGAAGAGAGTTGGGTTAGTTATCCAGCCATCACTAGAAGGTACTGAGGTCCCATGCGGGCGGCTACCCAGCAATGAGTTGAGTCAATATTCTAGGTATTATCACAGATAGACGGACAAATTCGCGAAACATATATTTATTTATCTGTGGTATGATTTACGCCTGAATATTTACCCAGTCAGGGTCAAAATGTTAATTAGATTCAACAAGGCTCTAGCTTACTTTTGAAACACACAAACAATTAAAAAAAAAACTAATTTTGAAGATATACTCAAAATTCAGTAAATAAATTATCTCAGTCGATCACTTTAAATATTAATTTTCTCTTCAGCATGAAACAATTTTAGATAAATACATGCACAAGTTATTTCCTCCTATTTACGTAAAATATTAAATTTATAAACGTTAATAAAAATATATTTACACATTGCCAATAAAAAAACAAACTAATAAGTTTTAAATTTACTAACCTGTAGAAAATCTTCAGAAAACCACTTCAACACAAATTAAATACGATTCAATAAATTTTTTAAAAGTAGTACCCTCGATGGCTGGGTTTTAAAAAATTTCAAAAAGTTATATTGGCTACTTTTTGAATTATGAGCGATTTATGATAATTGTTGAAAAACAAATCACCTTCTTTAAAAACTTACTTTTTCCTCAACATCTTGTACATTTTTCAAAAAACGCTAAAATAAGTCTCTAGGCAAATTAGTCTAGGAATACATGTGCAAAGTTTCAAAATTTTATTTTGCCAAATTTTTAAGTTTTTGCCATATTAGCCAGTTTTAGCCAACACTTTTTTTTTCTGAAAATTTTGAACAGTTTTCAAAAAACACGGAAATATGCGTCCAGTTAAATTATTTGAGCAATACGTATGTAAAATTTTACTTTATCTGATTTTTGAGTTATAGGCATTTTATACAATTTTTTGAAAAAATTATCACTTCACTCAAAAATTCAGTTTCTCTTACTGAATGTGTATATATTCTGTAAAATGCTAAAATAGGTATCGAATCAAATTATTGAAAAAATACAAATTTTCAAAATTTTATCTTGACTAGTTTTTAAAATATGACCAATTTGTGAAAAAAAAATCCGTTTTTTCTTAACACCCTGTACAATTTACAAAAAACGCTAAAATAAGTATTTAGTTAAATTTCATGAAGAACGCACTTACAAATTTATACTTTGGTTAACTTTGGAAATCACTTCACATTCTTGCCTATTCATTTGATTAATGTTTAAACTTGGTAGTATTTGTAGAGTTTCTTCCTTAGAACTCTAATCAAGCTTCTCTTACACCTGCATATAGTAAGTCCTTTCTTTAAATCGACAAAATTGCCCTTTCTACCCTGAGGTCCTATATTTAAAAACGAGAACTCATGGGCAAAACTTATTGGGGTTTCGCTTTCTTACCGCCATCTATATGTCAAGGAGTAGAAGTTTCTCGGTCTTTTCTTGATAGTCCGAGCTTTAACATACTGCGTAATTTCCTATGATTTGCGCATTCGTTTCCATACTTATAATACATTTTATGATTTATGCCAGAATATGTATTCATTACCTGAACTCGAGTCAGGAATCAGTTGTATTTATTTATACCTATTTTAACTGAGGAATTATAGGTATTTGTGGTTAGAAAAATTAATTATTTATTTTATTGAAGTGAATTTGGCGTAAATTATCAATATTGTACTCAATCTTGGAATATTTTGTATTCAATTTACATGTTTCTATATCAGTGGATTACTCATCTAATATACATTTATGTATCTTGACTTTGCTCAGATTTACTAATTAATTGAATGTAGTTTTTGTATGTAGCTCATAATTACGCTTATGAAACAGTAATAAACAGTCTTTCTGTAAAACTCTTTTATAATTGTGTATAATTTCTTTTTTTTTATTAAGGACTATGAAGTATATATAAATTTAAAGACGAAATTTAAAAAAATGTTGTTGAAACTTTCACAAAGCTTTGCCGTGGTGTGCTCGTTCCTATACAATATATAACTCTGTGAGTTACTTACAAACTTTAAGGCACTTTCATTAAATTTACTTTTAAATTTAAGGCTTTTATGTGGCTTAACCTCTACTCCCTTTCAACCCTTAAAATACTTTTCCCCGACGAAAAACCCATTTACTGTAGAATTTTTTAATATGTACTGTACAAAGAAAGTATGGCTTGACTCAAAGTAATTTTAGCTAAACGAAATTTTCAGCTATAATAGCTTTCTCTAAAAATATAATTAATATTTGGCGTACAAGGTATAGAAACTTTAAAAAGTCCTTTTATTTAATAGGGCCTTAAATAAGTAAGTGACGAAAAAAAAATGTCCCCTATATTACTCAAAAATTATATTATGCTACGAAACACATATTTCCGAATAAAAATCTTTTCCGCTTTATTCAATATACTGTACAGCCGTTCCGAATCGATAACTCGTTCTCCATTTTCAGGACGGGACATTTTCCTATTCCGATTTCTCAGAAGCATTCCAGGAAATCGAGGTCCAGAGAGTAATCCATGCTTACGAGAATGGGATATCGATAGACCTCCATTGCTGTCCCGAGGGAGAGTGGACCAGGCTGCCTAAGGAGTATTTCACTAAATCTTGCAAGGTGGGTATATTGTCCTGTTACGAGTATATTTTGAATACGCTATGGATTTATTTCGTTAAAGATGCATGGAATTTAAATTGGTTCCATTGTGTGTGTGTGTGTAATTGAATTTAAAATAAGTGCTTATAAAGGAGTGCGAAAGGGTAAAAAAAGGGGTAATAGGGTGAGAGGAAGAGTATAGGATTGGTATCTGAGTTACGTTGATAACGAAGTAAAATTTCAAATTAAATAAAAGATTTAAAAACTACTTACTAGTTAAAGCAATTGAAGAATTTGCCCGACTTGGGCTAAAATGCCCTAAATAGCTCTCGAGATTTCTCCACCAGATATTTAACTAGTAGTTAAAGTAACTGGATTTTCAGATTTAAGAAATTCCTTTACTCGTTAAATAAAATGTTCCGGGAATAGAACCGAATTAGGGGCATTAGTAGAGAAAAAACTTTGAAATGCCAGCAAGATAAAATTACAAGAGGTTGTTCGAAATTTTAGAAATGTTCTAAACTTTCAAATCACTGATTTTCTGCTGGTATGAGAATAAAACAATTTTTTACTAGTTTAGGATAAACAATTTAAAATCATTGAAAAGTTATTTTATCGGATTCGAGCTTATATTAGGAAAAAATGTTGCTGCCTTCAATTAATAACTGCTAAGACGTATTTGAACTATGTATGTCATTTTCACGGAGACAAGGAAACTTGACGATTTCTTTACTAGTTTTGTGTTCCTTCATTGGAACCATTTAATTTTGGGCACTCTTAAAATAAATATCTTATCGTTTTAAATCCCTTAACAAAAAAAATAAATTTTTTAGTGGCTTTATTTTAAAATCACTGCTACGATAAATTCTTTACCTTTTTATATAAGAATTTCTAAAATCTCTAACGTGGTCAATCTCTAGGTTCAGTTAAATATTTTGTAAAATACAATAACCAAAAAAGAAATTATATTTTTTCCCTTATTATTTACTTATAAATTTTGCCCGAGATTATATTTTTCTATGTTTATGCTAAGTTTTAAGATCAATGATTTCCAAGCCGAGGAAGGCGAATTAAAATCACAACTGAGATGAATATTTTATTTCATTTAAGCCTAGAGCAAGATAACGAGACATTTTTGCTACGTACAATACGTACAAATAATGACCACTGAGATAATTTTTTATCAGGCAATGAATTCTTAAAATCAGTATTAAATTGAATATTTTATCGGTTTCCAAAAATTTGAAATAAAATCACTATTGAGTTAAATATTTTATTATTTTAAAATCATATTACAGAAAGATAATAAAAATAACTATTTTTTTACTGACCCTGCCTTAAAAACACTGCTGCAATAAATACCTTTTCGATATGTTGATGAGAAAACGAAATATGTTTTTTACCGGGTCTGTTTTAAAATCACTACCATGGTATATTTTATAATTTTTAAATCTCTTAAGAAAAAAAAAAAATTTTGAGTGGCTCTACTTTAAAATCCCTGCTACAATAAATCATTTATCTTTTTTATTGGATTTCCTAAAATCTCTAACGTGATCAATCTCTAGGTTCAGTTAAATATTTTATAAAAGACAATAACCAGAAGAGAAATATTTTTTATTGACTTCAAATAAACGAACATTTCAAAATAACAGCTGAGATTATACTTCTCGATATTTATGCGAAGTTTTAAAATCACTGATTTCCAAGCCGATTTTTTTAGGAAGGTGATTTAAAATCACAAAACTGAGATGAATATTTTATTTTATTTAAGCCGTGACTAAGATTTTTGCTATTAAAGACTTTTGCTACTTGCAACACTGACATAATTTTTTATCAATTTTAGGCAACAAATTCTTAAAATTCACTATTAAAAATAAAATAAAAAAAATAAAAATAAAATAAAATATTCATTTATCGGCTTAAAGGCTATTAAGAAACCCATATTTATTACTAATTTTTGCAAAAAAAAAATATATGTTTCAAAAAATTTGCAATAAAATCTTATCTTTTCATATGCCCCCAAAGAAAAAAATCTAAGGGTGTCAAATCTGGTGAGTGCGCTGGCCAGGTGACAGGGCCTCCGCGGCCAATCCAGCGCCTTTCAACATTTTCATTTATAAACTCGCGGACAATAAGTGAAAAATGAGCTGGCGCTCCATCGTGTTGTAGCCATAAGTTCTGTCGTATATTTAGGGGCAGATCATCTAATAGTTCTGGCAGTACATTTCTTAAAAAATTTAAATAAATATTTCCCGTTAAACGAGGAGGCAACATAATTGGACCAATTAAGCGTTCTCCAACAATGCCGGCCCACATATTGACCGAAAACTTATGTTGATAGCTCCTAAAATGAATACCATAAGGGTTTTCCTCACTCCACACATGATTATTCTTAGAATTAAAAATGCCTTCTTTTGTAAATAAAGCCTCGTCAGTAAAAAGAACACATTTGGAAATTGAGGTTCTTCTGTACACCGGTCAAGAAACCACTGGCAAAAATTCACGCGGGGCATAAAATCATTGGGTCCTAATGATTGCACCTTTTGCAGGTGGTAGGGCCGAAGAAGCTGTTCCTTAACAACGTTCCATACCCTAACATGATTTACATGCATCGCATCAGCTACTGCTCGAGTACTTACTGATGGGTTATCTTCAAATCGCTGAAGCACTTCTTCCTCAAAATCCGGGTTTCGGATGTTCCTTTGCGCGCCATTATCTTGCCGTTTTATTTAGCCAGTTGAGCTCCCTGAGCCGTTGATTGACCCTTTCAAAAAGTGTGTGAGCTGGGATTCGCCTTTCGGGAAACCGCTCTTCATATAGTCGAGAAACAGCTCTACCATTACATCGATCTTCCCCATAAATTAAAAGCGTATCGGCGTATTCAGCAAAAGTGTAAAATTTTTTTGACATTTTCTATCTAACATAACATGATCAACGGAACACCCTGTATATTATCATTTTAAGATGCATAAAAAAAGGACCCAATTTTTTTACTATTTGTAAGCCCCCAAAATAAGTTCTTTTATCGCAAGCCCACAAAAGCAGATAATTTTACTAAGGTTCTAAATCCTTAAATTCTCTTTTGAGCTAAATAGTTTATAGTTGTTAAGCTGGCAAGGAAATAAAAACCATTTTTCTTTATTCTAAATAGAATTTCGTTTAAAAATCACTGCTGAGATCTTACCTATTTTTTCTAAGCCAAATTTTTCGCTAGGAGGACTTAAAATCACTACAGAGATGAATATTTTATCGCATTCAAGCTAATATTTTATCGTTTTAAAATCGATTAAAAAACTCTATGTTTTACTTATTTTTGCAGAAAAAAATATATTTGTCATTAATATTCTTTATACTTTGATTTGAAATAAGATTATAAAGAAGATATTATAAGATTTCGGTAGTTAAATATTTTATTACATTTATGCCAGTTACCGAAAAAAAAAATTTCTTTTACTCACCCTCCTTTAAAATCACTACTGCGATAAATACTTTACCTCTTCCATAAGCCAATAAGAAATATAAATGTGTTTTTTATCGGTTTTCATTTAAAATCATTGCCTTAATATATTTTCTATCGTTCTCGAGATGGTTAAACAAATAAAAATAATTTTCTTACCAGTTTTGTATCCCTAAAATACCTGTCCTTTTAATCCTATCCCAGTTATTGAAAGCAAAGAAAAACATATTTTGTTAGCTCCAACTACATAACAAACAATTTAAAATCACTGCTGAAATAACTTCTTTATATTTTCAAAACCGAGCGAAGAGAACGACATATTTGTTTACTGTCTCTTTTTTTAAATCATAGACGAGATAAATATTTTATCGTTTCAACATCACTGCTAAGATAACTTCTTTATATTTTCAAATCCGATACAAGAGAACGACATATTTATTTACTGACTCTTTTTTCAAAATCCCTGTAAAGATAAATATTTTATCATTTTAAAGTGGATAAGGGAACAAAACAGTATTTATTTTCAAATTAAATCTTCCAAGTCACTATTGAATTAAATATTTTCATCGCTTTAAATTTAGTCAATAAAACTAACTTAACAATTGTTCTGGATTGACAAACCTTAAAAAACACTCCTGAAATTACTTCTTATAATATTTTCACATCCGTTTCAAAAGAATGACATATTTATTTACTCTCTCTTTTTTTTTTAAATCACTGACAAGATCAATATTTTATTGTTTCAAAGTGTATAAAAGAACAAAACAATTTTTACTGTCAAATCAAATCTGCCATAATCCTGTTGAATTAATTATTTTTATCGCTTTAAATCTAGTAAGGAAGTAAAGCTACTTTAAAAATTGTTCTAAACCTTAAAAATTACTGCTGAGATAACTTCTTTATATTTTCAAATCCGATTTTCCGATTTTCGACTCCGAAAGATAAATATTTTATCATTTCAAAGTGGATAAGGAAACAAAACAGTATTTATTTTAAAATCAAATCTTTTATGTCACTGTTAAATTAAATATTTTTATCGCTTTAAATCCAGCAAGGAAGTAAACCCAATTTAACAATTGTTCTGGGTCGACAAACCTTAAAAATCACTGCTGACATAACGTCTTTTAATTTTCAAAACCGTTAAGAAAATGAAATATTTGTTTACTGTCTCTTTTTTAAAATCACCGACAAGATAAATATTTTATTCTTTTAAAATCGATAAAGTAACAGAACAATAATAATATCGGTTTTTTATTCCCGATAACGGGTGATTTTTGTTTTGTTTGGTGAGCGTATATGTTTTTTGTAATGTTCTGTATCTGATGATGGCTGTTGACTTGGCTGCCACAGCCAAAGTGTCATAATGCATTTACCTAAGTGACCTATATCCATTTTTCTTGGAGATGGAGACTTCCCCTATAGATTCTCCTACAAAATATGGACTTCTATTCAACAAATATGATATAGTTTCAAATGCGACAAGGGAACAAAAAAAAATGCCACCTGTTCCGGATCGACGATCCTCTAAAAATCACTGCTGAGATAACTTCTTCATATTTTCAAAGCCAATCACTGAAGAGATAAATATTGTATGATTTCAGAATGTATAAGGAAGCATATCAATTTTAACTGTCAAATCAAATCTCCTAAGTCATTGCTGAGATAAACAGTTTATTTTTTCCAAAATAGTTTCGGAAAAGGTCACACATTTTTCTTTCTTTTATGCTCAGGGCTAAGGAGATTTTATAGTTCTGAGTCTATATGAAAATGTATAATGGTCATTAATATTATAACAAACCAAGTCTACTAAAAGAAAACTATGTTTACTGGCTTTGATTTTTATCTTTGAAATCCCTGAAAAAATCAATACTATCAATATTAATTTTTACTAATTCTGAATAGATGAACTCTCCAAATTTTTCAAATATAAATCATGCAGTGTTTTTTAAATATAAGCATGCTCACTTGCATTTATGTTAGAAAGTGAATATCTCTTAATAACCTTTAATTTCCTATTATCCCTCAGGTGCGCGTGAATCCAACAGACGTCCTAACAACAGGGTCACCATCCATCACAAGTTTTATTAAATATTTAGAGCCATTTTTGGTCCCTACAGTACTCGAAGATATCCTCGAAAGCTCAGACGTGGTGGGAAACATCAGGTTCTCTCGGCCTACGTTATACGTTTTCCCAGGTAAAAAAATAATAATAAAATTAGAACATGTGTAGAGTTAATTGGTATTTCAGGTGGCCAAGGTGATGCAGCACTATTCGGAATCAACGGGTTTAATATGCTGCTGGACGGAGGATATTCAAGAAAGGCTTGTTTTTGGGACTTCGTTAGACACTTAGATAGGTATACTTTCCGAAAAATCGCACAACCTAGTTCTAACTATTTAAAATATTTTTAGATTAGACGCAGTTCTTATGACTAGATTGAACAATAGTAACGTAAGCGGCATTAGCTCAGTACTTAAAAGGAAACAGCAGGGCGCAGTTTACCCTCAAGTAGGACACTTCTTCTGCAATATCCAGGTAACTCGAGACAATTCCCTTGCAGAACAATTCAAGAAAAAAGAAATTTTCAGGAACGTAAGTCTTTACTAAGCCCTGATGGGGACAAGGACAGAGATCCCTTGATCATAAGCCTGTTAGAAGAAGGACAAAGCATCATCCAAGACGTAAAACACCTAAACCTCGCATCTCAAACGTGCTTCAGGGACTCAGAACCCATTATACTCTATCACAAAGTGGGCCACGGTACCTTAAATATGTACGTCCTATCACCAGATAAAAACTCCCGTGAGGTCCGGGAGTTTATGCAGAAATGGAACCAAAGTGACCCAAAACTATTCCCGGCAAGTAAAACCGGCAAAGAATTCACTTTTCCACTGCAAAATTTGGTCTCTATATGCGCGTTATTAGTTTGGCAACCCGCAAATCCAAATGACACCATCACCAGGATTTTGTATCCAGGTAGTGCACCACAGAAAAAAATCCTGGAAGGGCTTGACAAAATTAAAGGGCTGGAATGTATGAAACAACCAGTGTGCACCGTGAAATCCATTATGCCAGTGAAAAAGAGCAAACAAGATATTCTGGATAAGATTGCCCCCAAAGAGATCAGCTCTAAAAACATTATTGGCGAGAAGAAAAGTGAAAATAAAGTTTTAGCAGAAGATGCTGGTCAGAAACATGAAATGAACGGGGATGTTGTAAGGGAGAAAGCCGTTAAGAAGTCCGATTCGGTTGAGAGTGATAAAGAGAAACGAGGTGGTAAGAAGGTTGAAGAGACGAAGAAGGTAGAAGAAAATGGGAAAATTGTTGAAAATGGTGATAAGGCAAAGCCCAAGCCAAGGATTGACCATAAGTCGAGAGCCAGAACTGAGAGTCAACAAAGGAAGAAGCCCGCAGTTGAAAAGAAAGGTATGTTGATCCTAGTTTTAGTTTGTTTAATTGGTTTAACTGCTTGCCTAAAAATGCTTTATTAAACTAGGCCCACCTACTCCTAAAAAGTCCGTCGAAGACAAATCCAATGGAGAAATCAAAGAGCGAGAGAAGAAGATGCCTCATAAACCTTCACCTCAAGGCACTCCCGCTAAAAGCACCAAAGACGCAAACAATAGGAAAGTGATCGAAAGCAAAAAAGCTCCTCAAAAGAAAGAACCAGTGCCAAAACCCGCTTCCGTAGAAAAACCCAAGGTTAAACCCGAAAGGCAACCCATTTCCCGAAGACCTAAGGCTGTTAAAGGACCTCCAAGTCCAATGAAGAAGGTGAGTACACTTATACATTAATGCACCTAAAAACTCTTTTGTAAATACTGTTTCCTTCACTTTTTAGATGGCTAATGGTGTTCAGAAACCTGATTCGCTTACTAAGCGTGGAAAATTAGACAAAGAAGGAACAACTGACTCAAGCACGGTCAGTACGCCTTCTGCCGAGCAAGAAAGCATACTGAAAAAAGACATTTCCAAGTTAACCCCTGAGGAGCTGCAACAGCTAAAAGAAAAAGAACTGGAGGAACTTAATGAGGAACAAGAAGCCGTTAAAGAAATCGAAGCCGTTTTTAGAAAGGGCGAAGTTCAAGCTGACGAATCAGAACCAGGCGTCAGAAAAATCAAAGAAATTTCCATCGAGGATAATCTTGAAACTGAAGAGTATTTGATAATTGAAAAGGAGGAAGTGGAGCACGATTCCCTTGACCAAGAGAACAAAGAAGACGAAATGCAAAAATTGGCTCGAGATAGTGAAGAGTCAGAGAAGCAACGTAAACTTAGTGCAGAAGAGATTAAAGTAAAAGAACAAGAGACCGTGAAAACTGAACCACAAGACGAGCCTAAAGGCGAAGATCTCGATGCCAAGAAACAGTGCATTATTTCACCCGAAGACAAAATGGCGTCCTCCCTGGAAAAGAAGGACCTTGCAGAAGAAGAAGTGAAGGAAGTAGTCGAGTCTCATCTGGAAGAAAAAGTCTCGGCCAATATTGAATCCGGGGCAACCACTACAGCTCCCACCCTCCCAGAAGATGAAAGAATCACCTTAGATGAAATCAAAGAAGACAACGGTCAACCTATTGAAGAAAAACACGTTAAAGAAGAAACCAAAGAGAAAGAAGTACCGATAATTCAGTTACCTCCTAAAAGCCAACAAGACAGCCAGTCAAAGCCACCCCAAACTGTTCCTGGTATACCTGGTCTGGATAAACAAAGACATATTAGAGACATCGTTAAAACCCCCGATGAGGTTGCTGATCTTCCCGTTCACGAGGAAGCCGATTACCAAGAATACCAAGAAGATAAGAAAAGTAATGAAGTTGAAAAACCTTCAGAAAAGAAAGATGCAGAAGTAGCAAAGAAGGAGGAGGAAGTAGTGGCCGAGAAACCTGCTACAGAAACTCGGAAGACTGATGACAAAAAGGATAAAGAATCAAAGCCAATTGATACAAAACCGAAAGAATTTATCGAAGAGGATTCTAAACAAAAAGAAGCTGTGATAGAAGCAACTGTTAGTGAAAAGACTGATAATAAAATTGATGTTTTAGAAAAGGCAGAAACAGAAACCAAAGAAAAATCCGATCAAGATAACAACCTACTTTATCAAGAAGATATTGATGACGAATGGGTTGTAATAACAAAAGACACTGAAGAAAAAACCAAAGAAGCCCAACCAATTGTGGAAGAACCTACAATTCCCAAAGACACTAAGGAACCACTGCAAAATGACAAAGAGCAACAGGATATAACAGAAAGTGATTTGAGCGACCATGAGATCCGAGAAGAAGATGAAATCCACGAAACCATCGAGAAAGACAAGGAAGATATTACAGCTCTGATTGAAGAAGCTGACCGAAAGCCTATTGCCAAAGAGATTGATGAACACAAAGCTAAAGACGTTTCAAAGGAACTAGAAACTGCATCCATTAAAAGTGAAGAAAAAGTTGCTGCAATTAAGGAGTCAACGCAAGAGATCGAGGCAATAGATGATAAACTGCAAGAGCTTAAAAAAGAAGCACCTTTAGTGGAAGCGGACATAGATCTTAGCAAGCCAGTACAAGATCTTACCAAGATTGAACAACCACCGCAACAAGTGGATCTTAAAAAAGAATACAGCGAATTAACCAAAATAGATGACAAACTGAGTGAATTAAAGAGTAAAGCCGAGGAAGAAGAAATAAGTATCGAAAAGTCTACTAGGAGCCCTGAACATGCTGAACCGGTTGTTTTATTAGACTCTTCCCCAGAAGAAGATGGTCCGCGAAGCCCTTTTAAAGACCTAGAATTCGACAAGTCAGATCTTGGAAGAAAATCTCCCGCTGAACGAGAGGAAGATGTTAAAAAAATCGTTGCTAGCGTAGCGGAAGTACTTAAATCAGAAGAACCATTGGAAACCTTTCAAGGCAAACTGACTTTCACTCAAGAACTTAGGGAAACCCATATCACCACCCAAGACTCACCAATATTGGAGGTAAAAATTATTAAAACCGACGATATACCTCCGATTCCTGAAGAGGCCACCGAAGCTGAAACCGAGGAGCATATTCACGACAGCGAGATTCGTCCTCTAACAGTTCAACTGGAGTCTCAAATAAGTGACGATAAAGAAGACGAGGCTGGAACAGTTCATCGAATGTTGGTGACAGCTTCCAGTGAAGACGGAGGTGAGGAGATAGAAATATGCCCTGCAGGAACTATTACATTTTCAAGAAGTTCCGAGAGTTCCGGAAGATCTTCTCCAGAACATTCTCAAAAGACGCAGTCTCAAAAGTCTTCTATAGTAGAAACTTTGTCCGATACCATATCCACCGTGAAGCAAGCGGCTGAGAAAACCGAGCAAATCTTTGATACTGAGGTCGATAGAAAGTTGGAGAACTTGGAAAAGCATGGGATCACTGTTGTTAGTGATGACGACAATAAATTAAAGGAAGTCACTAAAACAGACATGGTTGGAGAAATAAAAGGTGATAAGCCAGAGAGTGTGAAACTGGAGTCAGATTTTGAAGCAGTACCAAAAGTTGATGCTAAGGTTACCAAGGAGGATGAACATCATGAAAAGGAAGCTGCTAAAGCTGAGATTAGAGAACATGTAACAAGTGAAAAACTGCCAGAGCATGAAAATAAAGAAGAAACTAAGCAGGAAAAAGATCTTGATGAAGAGAAGGGTGAAGCTAAGCTTTCACAGAGCCCTGAGAATTTACTTAAAGAACTTGATAGCAAGCCAGAAAGTAAGAAACTCGACTCAGATGATAGAATTTTTAAGAGTAGCATGGGTGAAACATCTGAGTCGCCTATAAAATTACAGGACACAGAAGTTATGAAAGATGACGAGAAGCTTCTTAAAGAGGACAGTAAATCAGAAAGTAAAAAGTTAGTCTCTGAAATCCATATGGTACCCAAGTCTGAAGATCAACAAAAGGCAGATGTTAAACATCAAGAGAGTGACTTAATGGAACAATCTGAATCAGCATTGAAACTAGACAGTATTGAGCCCAGGAAAGATGACGTGACGGAACAACCAAAGGAGTTGAAAGAAGAAAAACTTCAGCCCAAAGGAGATGATAAGTCAGAAAGTAAAAAAATAGACTCTATAATCAGCATGGCATCGAAACCTGAAGAGCCTAGCCTACTGAAGAAGAAAGATGACGTATCAGAAGAACTCGAGTCCAAAGATGATGGTAAGCCAGAAAGTAAGAAATTAGATCCTGAAGTCGTAGTGGCTTCTAAATTTGAAGACCTTAAGGAGTCTGACGATCACAAAGAAGTCGATAAAAGTCCAGAGAGTGCTATAGTAGAAAAATCTGAATTCCCTATTAAGCCAGAGAGTACTGAGGCGAAGAAAGCGGATACACCATCCGAACAATCTAAGGAGGAAGAAGAGGCAAAGCTTGAGCTTAAAGAAGAGAGTAAGCACAAAACTAAAAAATTTGACTCAAAAATTGCAGTGCCTACTAAGTCTGAAGACCTAAAGGAGTCCAAAGATCAAAAGGAAAATGATAAAACTTCAGCGAAAGCTGTAATGGAAAAATCTCAGTCTCCTATTAAAGCAGAGAGCACTGAGCCCAAGAAAGATGATGTATCCGAACAACCTAAGGCGTTACCAGAAGCAAAGCTTGAGCTTAAAGAAGATGGCAAGCATGAAAGTAAAACAGATCCAGAAGTCGTAGTGGTTTCTAAATCTGAAGACCTCAAAGAGTCTGATAATCATAAAAAATCTGAATCCCCTATGAAACTAGAGAGTACTGAGCAAAAGATAGATGACGTATCAGAAAAATCAACGCAGTTGGAAGACGCAAAGCTAGGGTTGAAGGAAGACAGTAAGCAAGAAAGTAAGAAAATCGACTCAGAAATAGACGTAGTTTCTAAGTCTGAAGACTTGAAGAAGTCTGAGGATCATAAAAAGGATGATGAAACTCCAGAGAGTGCTGTGTTAGAAAAATCTAAATCCCCTATGAAACCAGAGAGCACTGAGCAGAAGAAAGATAATGTATCAGAAAAACAAAAGGAGTTACAAGAAGAAAAGCTTGAGTTTAAAGAAGAAGTTAAGCAAGAAAGTAAAACATTAGATCAAGAAGTCACAATGCCTCCTAAAGCTGATGATCTAAAGATGTCTGAAGATCATAAAAAGGATGATAAAATTACAGAGAGTGCTTTAGTGGAAAAGTCTGAATCCCCTATGAAACCAGAGAGCACTGAGCAGAAGCAAGATGATGTTTTAGAAAAACAGAAGGAGTTACAAGAAGAAAAGCTTGAGTTAGAAGAAGTTAAGCAAGAAAGTAAGACATTAGATCTAGAAGTCACAATGCCTCCTAAAGTTGACGATTTAAAGATGTCTGAAGATCATAAAAAGGATGATAAAATTACAGAGAGTGCGGCAGTGGAAAAGTCTGAATCCCATATGAAACCAGAGAGCACTGAGCCCAAGAAAGATGATGTATTAGAAAAACCAAAGGAGTTAGAAGAACCAAAGTCTGAACTCAAAGACGGTAAGCCAGCAAGTTTAGATTCGGATATTGTAGTGGTTCCTAAACCCGAAAAAGGGTCTGAAGATCTAAAAGAAGATGTTAAAACTCCAGAGAGCAGCAAAGTAGAAGAATCAGTATCTTCTGTAAAACCAAAGAGCCCCGAACTCGAGAAAGATGACGTATCAGAAAAATCCAAAGTGTTACATGAAACAAAACTCGAACAAAAGGAAGATACTAAACAAGAGAGTATAAAACTAGATTCAGAAATCGAAATGGTTTCTAAATCTAAAGACTTAAAGGCAATAAAAGATGTAGATGAAAAAAAAGATGACAGCATTGCTGATTCATCTATAAAACCCGAAAGCACCGAGTCTAAGAAAGATGACGTAGTCGAAAAATCAAAAGAGGAACCAAAAATTGATTTGCAAGTGACCGAGCCAGATAGTAAAAAAATTAATTTAATCGTCGAAAAGGATCATAAATCTGAAGATAAAAAGAAAGAAGCTGACAAGATTTTAGATGAAAGTTTACCGAAAAAAGTTGAAGCATCCGAAATACCAAACTTGCAAGAAGAAAAACATGATACAAAGGAACTTAGTAAGCCAGACGATCAAAAAAGAGAAAATGATAAAGCTCTAGAAAGTGCCATTGCTGAAAAAACCGAATCTCTTGCAAAACCAGAGAGCAACGAGCCTAAAAAAGATGATCAATCAGAAGAAGCAAAGGAGCTACAACAAGAAAAACTAGAGCTGAATAAAGATAGTACGCCAGAAACAACAAAAGCTGACTCAGCTTCTAAATCTGAAGAAATCCACATGGAAACCACTGACAAAGGAAAAGATCATCAAAAGAAAGACGAATCATTTGAAAAGCAAGCAACTCCGGATGTAGTGACTGAAGAGGTACATCAGCAACTGGACTCTAAAAAGCCTCTAAGTCTAGCTGATGAATTACCTGAGTCGATAGAAATTTTCGATGGTAAAAAATCTCCTGAATCAAAAAGTGCCGATGAAACAGCACAGGAGGTAACTGACAAAAAATATAGTGAAGTGGATAAAGACACCAGTCATAAAATGAATGGACAAATGCAAATTAAACCTTGTATCCCACATGAAGAATCAAAAGATTTACCGGTAGAAGCACAAATCATATGCCAAGCGACGGATACTTCTAAAGATGGAAGTAACGAATCACAACTAAACAAACAAATATCTGAGGCTTCTGATGTATTTAAAGCATCCAAAATAGATGATGACAAAATAGTAGAAGCGTTGGAACATGAATTTGCAGGAAAAGCCTCCGATTTGGCAATTGATGAGAAAGAACCTAAAGGAACTTCTGAACAGAGACGTCAAAGTATCGTCGAAAAAGCAGAAGATTTTATTGAAAAAACCGAAGAAGCTATTGAAAGTGTTTTTTCTTCCATAAGCTCCAAGGCTCACTCTATTTTAGATGGATTCATGCATCATGATGATGCTGCGGAAAAGCTGACTTTCGAAAAAGAAGCAACTGAAGATATCGAAGAAATTAAATCTGAAATTAATGCACAAGTTGCCGATGCCAGTTTGGTCACAAAAGAGGTAGCAAAAGAAGCTAGCGAAGCTTTTGATGAAATGAAAAAGGAAACTCAAACGAAGTTATCTGAAGCCATTAAGAGTACAGGTGATAAAACAGAAGGCGCTTTAGAAGATATTGGAGAAAAAGTTATGGAAATAAAAGGTGTTGAAAAAGAAGCTTTGCAAGAAATAAGTGATGGTGTTAAAGACAAAGCCGAAGATACTGCTTCAGCTGCAAAAGAAATTGCTAAAAAAGTTGGCGAAGCTTTTGACCATACTAAAGAAAAATTATCTGAAACATCTGAGAAAGCATCTGACAATCTAGAAGACGTGTTAGAACATAGTGTGGAAAAACTTACAGATAAAACCCCGGATATGGCAATTAAAGAAAAGGAATCTTCAGAGAGTAAGGAAGAAAAACTTGGTACTCCTCACAGACGAGAAAGCATTATGGATAAAGCAGAAGATTTTATCGAAAAAACTGAAGAAGCTTTTGAAAGCGTTATCTCCTCCATAGGTTCTAAGGCTCACAACATTTTGGATGGATTTAAACATCATGACTCTGGTAAAACGGATGATGATCTCACAAAAGAATTAAAAACAGATTCTTCAATTCTTTCTGGTCAGTCTTCTCCTCATTTATTGGAAGACACTCAATTGGAAATTTTAACAAAATCAGTTACAAGCACTCCAGAGCCACTTAGAGTGGATGAGAAACTTGATGCTAAAATCAAGGAAGATTTAAAGGACTCAGGCAAATCATCTCCCTTGCTCGCCAGTGATATAGACAGTATATCTGCAGATTTAGGTCATAGTTTACCAGAAACAACTAAAGATGGATCTATTAAAGAAGATGACTTGAAAGGCAGACGGAGTAGTATTATCGAAGCAGCCGAAGAATTTATAGAAAAATCTGAAAAAGTGTTGGAATCTGTATTTTCTGCTATAGGAGAAAACGTTCAGTCAGCTTTTCATATGCCAGAAAGTGGAGATCAAAAGACTGCAACCACAGATTTATCGAAAAAAGAGAAGCCTCAAGATATTATTGACGATCATAAGAAAGATTCAATGGGAAAAACTGAAACTATTGCAGAAAAAACTGGAAACATATTTGAGTCAGCCTTAACTGCACTAGAAGAGGCTACCGTTGCTGTGTTACATGATGTTATTCCATCTAGTGATGAAAAAGGAAGCGTAGAAGTTGCAAAAGACTTGGAATTGCACGAAAGTCTAAAGATTGAAAAAGATGTAGTAATTCAAGCTGATAAAATGAGTGACTCCTTGGAACATAAGGATCCCAAGGATAAAGATAAAATCGAATCTGTAGACCAAAAAGACAAAAAACAAATTATTGATAAAACCAATTTAGCTCCAGACATGCAAGTGGGTAAAGACAATCAAACTGACCAAGCTTTTGATAAGCCTAGTGATGGTAAGTCTGATTTAAAGAGTAGAGATGATGAAATGAGCCAGATTGAAGAACAAATTATTAAAAAAGAACAAAAAGGAGCTGAAGAAATACCTAAAGTAGCCAAATGTGAAGAAACGAGCTTAACAATGGAAGATAAAAAAGAGCAAAAAACTACAGAAAAGGAAGATATTCAAGAAACTTCCAAGGAACTGGCTAAGCAGCAAGATGAACCACTTAAAGAAAAAACATCTTACCTCGATGATACAAAACTCGAACTTAGTAAGGACCAAACTGATTCTAAAGAAAAAATACCTTTAAAAGCAGAATCATATAAAGTTGATAAAGACTCCTTGGAGAAAGAAGAAAAACAAATTGAAGAAGAAGTAAAGCATTTAGAAAAGAGTTTTGACGAAATATCAAGTTTAACCAAATCGGTTCAATTTGAGAAGTGCCATCCACAAGAAGAGCCTTCAGTACACAAGGATAAAGTTGACACAGTCTCTAAGGAAATTCCTTCTGTATCCGATAAACATGATAATAAAGATGCTGAAAAAGTGCCATATAAACTGGAAACAGAAGAAGAGTACAAGGTGCCTAAAGAAACTCTGAAACAAGAGGAAAAAGAAATAGAAGAAGAGGTTGGGCGGGTAATGCAAACTGTAGAAGAAGTTTCCCATTTAACTAAAACTATTACGTTTGATAAATGCCACGCTGACGAATCAAAAGTTGATAAAGATGCCGCAGAAAAAGAAAAAACTAGTCCTAAATCAGGTAAACCAGAGAGTATAGAAAGTGATTTTGATGGTACATTTAAAGTAAGCAAAGAGGTTATTAAGAAGGAAGAAAAGCGAATTGATGATGAAGTCAGTCATCTGCAGAAGTCTTATGACGATCTCGCGAAACTAACTGAACAAGTTTCCTTTGATAAATGTAAAACTACTGATGATTTTAAATTGGAAAAGGAAATTTTGGAAAAAGAAGAACGGCGATTTGGAGAGGAGGCAGAAGCGTTACGACAAAGCTACGAAGACCTTACCAAAATTACTGAAGAAGTCACTTTTGATAAATGTCATGTTGATTTTAAGGAAGCCGATAAAGTTAAGAGTCATGAAAAACAGATTGACGATAAAATAGATCAAATAAAAGATACTATAACCGATTTGGAGAAACTCAATGAATCAGTAATATTTGAAAGGTGCAAATCTCCTGAAAAATCCAAGGCCGACAAAGACTCACTGGAAAAAGAAAAAGAGGAAAAACCTACGGAAGAGTCTACCACAGTTAAAACAGAAAAAGTAGATTCTAATAAAGCAGATCACTTAGCACATCTTGCGGAGAGCAGTAAAAAAGAGGAAACGGCCGTGATGATCGACTCTTCCATTAAACTCGAAAGGAAAGAAGACTTAACTGAACCTACCAAAGTAGAAATCAAAGACTCTATAACCCACTTAGATGATAAGCCCGTACCTAGTCAAGCAGAGAAATGTGAAAAGGAGAGAATGGAAAAGACTCAAATCCAAGAAGAATCTAGTAAACTTCAAGTAGTTTCACCCGAACCTAAAAAACTATCGATATCGGATGTTGAAATTAGTTTAAAGACTGACATTAACCACAAAGATTTAATTCAATCTTTCCTTGATAATGAAAAATCATTTGTTTGTGATAATACCGACGCCAAAGTATTTATAGCTCCTAAAGAAGATGACGTTTGTGAGAAAGATGAGTCTTCCAAAGTAGAAGTTAAGGTAAGAAACTCTTTCAAGACTTTAACAATAGGACTAGCCGAGGTTAATTGCATTTAGGTAAAAATAATATTTATTATATTTTAGGAATCTACTGAGACAGAACCTTCTAGTAATAAATCGAGCCCTGAAGCAGATCTATCTGGAAGGGTAACACCTCCTACAGTGCCTCTAAGTCCCGTTAATAAGGATCTGAGATCACCATCATTAAAACTTGATAGTGGCATGAGCGAACAAACAGGTTCGTCGTGAATCTCTCATTTTAGGCAACTTCTTAACTTTGTACTCTATAGAAACCGATGAAGATGACCTGAGCACAAAATCCCAAGTTGCTCACTCTCAGTCTGATCTAGATGAATTAGACATGAAGATGGATCCAATGAGCATGTCCTTCTATGGAGCTTTGCCCGAAGAACAGTTCCACGATGAAGGTGACGTGCCGGCCACGTATCTCTATGAAATCACCAAAGCCAGGTTTAGCAGTCCCTCGAAATCTGCTAAAGGGGAGCCAAAAGTTGTTGAAGAAGAGTGTATGATGTCTGCTAGTTTTATCGGTAACTGTTATTTCCTTCAAGAAATCAAAGGTTTTACGTTTAGGTTCATTAGAGCAACAGCAAAGAAATTATTATTATCAGAGGTATACCTAGGGAGTCACCCTGAAGTACTCCCTCCTTTACTCTGACCGTGACGGAGTGAGACAAGCATCTTGGAATACAATGGATGAACCTCTGGTATTGATAATTTATTTACTTGGCATAGCTTCTATTAGCATCAACATTGATCACATTACTCTTTTCCTTAATGTAGATTACCTAATGGCACAAATGCTCTTGCTCTCAGAAACGTACAACCTTCGCTTTTCTTCTTGATATCGGTTTCAACGAACTTAATAATAAACTCTTAACAGGTGAGCTTCCTTCTTCCTCCATCGGCTCAAAACCTTCAAGCGATACCAAAGAAACGCATTCAAAGGATACCGTCGAATCATGGGGCAAACCTCTTGGTCTTCCAGCTCCGACTTATCTCTACGAAGTGACTAAGGCCAAATTTTCCTCCCGAAGTGAAGAATCAGAACTTATGACCGCTAGTTTCATCGGAAATGATTTGCCCTCTAGTCGCTACCAAGATCCCATGACTACCAGCGTCTATTTTGGAGACGATGACGACCTGGGTGCACCTTGGCGAAAACATGCTGACTTGGCAACCTCGCAAAGAAAAGAGGAAGATCCCATGACCGCAAGTGTATATTTCGGTGATGAAGAAGATCCTATAGCGTCCTGGGGGAAACCCTTAGGATTACCCAGCCCTGCACCACCGAACAATAACGATAGAGGAACTCCTAAGAAAGAGCGAAAGGTTCCGGCACACGTCACAGCGAAGAATAAGCTGAATGATGAAAGGAAGCGTGCAGAGTCTCCGTCAAAGCTGAAGAATAAAAAGGTTAATGCGGTCTATGTTGATCTGACTTATGTGCCCCATCATGGAAATCATTATTATTCTTACGTGGATTTCTTTAAGAGGATCAGGGCCAGGTATTACGTGTTTTCGGGACTGGAACCCAGTAGACAGGTATATGATGCGCTGTTAGAGGCGAAACAGACTTGGGATGATAAAGAATTGGGTAAGTGTTATATTTACTATTGGGCTTTAGTATATCCGAGCTTCTTTCTGATTTATGTCCATCTGTGGAATAAAGGCTGAAAATAATCTGATCTCAGTTTTCGGATCAGAAGTTATTTGCAAATTTTTATTTCCACTCTCCTCATTATCGCTCTGACTTCTCTTTCTCACTGTAGAAGCAACTTCTTGAATTACTCGCGATAAAGTACTTTAACTGCTCATGCTTATGTAGTTATTTCAGACAAGGAGATGTTACAACTGATTTTTCGTTCCCAATGTTTCATCGTGAAGCTTCAGAGATAATTTACATCAACGCACAATTAGCTGTGAACATTGATTTTATTTCCGAGAAGATTTTCCTTAATGATGCCTTGATTTACTTCATCTTCTTTGATCAAGTATAGAATTTAATTAATAAGAATAAAGAGCTGAAACGAACTATGGAAAAATTCAGTTAAACATAGATGAGCCTCCAAGTAAATAATCAGTTTTTAAGGTAGTCCATAGCTCTATACAAGCGGAGGTGATGGTGGATAGATACACAGATCTTCAGAAGTTCATAGTAAGGTTGAAAAAAATTAATCTCAAGATAAAGGGCAACCAGCAGACCTTTCATTTTCAAAAGGTATCCTGGTAGTCCTCATCTTCTTTATAGAGGCAGACAATTCAAAATGTTGAACTGAACACAAAAAATTCAGTCTTGGAGGTGAAAGTATTCTGCTCAGGTTGAATTTTTGAAGAACTTTAGTTTTTATCCTGCAGTCGATCTGGTGGTAGTTCTGCATCAGCATGCAACTATTATCAGTATTACCTTTGGATAAAATAATGGTGTCATTAAGGAATTTGTCGTTGTTTTCTGGTGACTCCTTGAATATCAATAGTCAATTAGTCTTGATACTTTTAATGGAATGGAGAACTGAGCAAACCTTGGAAAAACGCAGTTAAAAATTGATGATCTCAAACCCCCATCATAGTTTCTAAAATGGTTCATAGCTTTATGAAGGAGGAAATGATGGTGGATAGATAGACGTAGGTGGATACAGGTTACCCATGGATCCTTTGACTGATAAAAGCTTTAGAGACACCTTTCACTTCGGAAAAGTATTTCATGTCTAGTCCTAGTAGACATCATTTTCTTCTCATCTCTTTCAACCGATAGATAGCCAATATCTTTATGATGATGAGTGAGATGTGGTAAGCTGCTGCAAGCTGAATCTTTAGAGAACTTCAGTTTTTATCCTGAAGTAGATTTAAAAAATGATGGCGTCATAAAGGAATTTGTCCTTTATTTCTGGTGGCTTCTTGAATATTAGTATTCAATTATTCTACATACTTTGTATGTAATGGAGAACTGAACGAACCTTTGAAAAAATCAGTTAAATATCGATGATGTCAAACTTCTATGTAAAGAATCAGTTCTTAAGATGGTCCATAGCTCTATAAAGGAAGAGGTTATGGTGAATAGATAGACAGATCTTCAGAATGTCATAGTAAAACCTTTATCATCCTTTGGTCTTGTCGAAATGGAAGCTTCAGAGACGATTTACATCAACACACAATTAGCTGGGAAAAGCATTTTTTTGGGATACTCTGGTTTGTATCCTCTTCCATAATTGTTTGATCAATTATAACAATATGAATAGAACTAAATGAAATTCGAAAAAAATCAGTGAAATATCGATTATCTCAAGGCTCCATGTAAAGATCCATGTGAAGAATCAGTTTCTAGAGTAGTCTGTAGCTCTATAACGGAGAAGGCGGTGGTGGATAGATAGGTAGATCAAAAGAATTTTATAGTAAGGATGATTTTTGGTGTGACTCCTTAAATATAAGTCTATATTATACATATATGTTAATATAGACTTATATTTAAGGAGAAGACTTATACATGTACTTCCATACTTTGGATTGGATGGAGAACTGAGCGAGCCTAGGAAAAATTGAATTTCTAAGGTGGTCCATAGCTCTATAAAGGAGGAAGTGATGGTGGATAGATAGGCAGATCTTCGTAATAACAGATTAAGGTTAAAAAAAATTTATCCCAAGGTTTAATCTGGGTTTGGTAACCTTCAGTTTTCCCAGTTTTTGTTCAAAAGTCGATGTTTGTGGGTAGTTTTGTAGCAGCTTGCCTTGATTGTCTGCGTATGCTTTGACTGGTGAAAGCTTCAGAGACATTTAGCATTAATAAAGTATCAGCAGGGACCTTTTACTACCAAAAGGCATTTGGTTGGTGATGTTTGGTCCTGGTAGTCCTCATCATCAAGGATCGGAAAAGTGGAGAACTAAACCAAAAAAAAACAGTCTTGTAGATGAGAACCCACAGGTAGACTTAATCTTCATAAGTCATAGTAAGATGAAGTATGCTTCAATGCGAAATATCAACTTTTCACTTCCAGAAGGTTTCTATTTGGTAATGTCTGATCCTGGTAGTCATTCCTCCTTTTCCTTGAAAGAGCAGTAAACGAATGTAAGTAATGAGAACCGACATTATCTTCAAATGATGTTGAAAGTCTTTAATAGAGTGGCACATAGGCAGCTCATCAGTCTGGTTGGCATGAATTATTCTAGAGATGCTTCCCTTTTAAATTGTGGGCACCATCCAGTTTGGTGTGTTTATTTCAAATGGAGTTGTAAGAACCTTTAACTGGCAAATTGATTCTCACATTAACAAAAAGGATGTAAGGAAACGGATAATCAATTAAAACAAAATAAGCCAATTATTAACACTATAATATAAAAATATGCAATTACTGGTCAATGTTCATTGTTTAGCCTTTCACTTAAATACATCATTGTTGTTAAAATTATAAGATAGTTTTTTTGTTAAAAGTCCAATCCCTGAAATCAAAACTCTATGCACTAAACTTATAAAACATAAAAAAAATCAATAACTCACTAGTGTGTAACTACCCTTTGGCCAAAGTCAGTAAACTACGTCTTGGGATGGCCCTTAAGATTTAATACTTTGTTGAACACCTGACTTAATACCCTGCATAAGACTCTGTATAAGATGTTGAAGGGTCTTTTATAAAGTGAATTAAAGTAATCTTTCACACTACATAGCTAGTGTTGCCATAAGGTAACTATGAGGTCGAATCATCCCAACCTCGAGCATTTGAACTTGTTGGAAAAAAGCCAAAACGCAATTTCTGGGTATCTCTTCGATGGATAATTCCACGCTGACCCACTATTGAAAATGCCAATTCCTCAAAAAACACAGAACACAAATATATAGCCTCAAAAATTGATCCTTGAGCATGGCGTACGTGACCTAATAATAATATAATAATAAATAATAATAAAGGACAGACAGATAGGAAAATCACTTTAGTCAGAGAAAGAGAAAACCAACCTGATTCCAATCAATTGCTTAGAATTTAAAACGAAGAACAGCTAACGCCATCTAGAAGTTCTTATTTTTTACAAGGTCATTAACATCACTTTACACTAGATGTCGCGATCAGTAGTAATATTAAATTATTACATTATAAAAGCAACCAAAACAATAAAGTCGCTACAATGTCATAGCAAGATGAAGTATGCTGTCCCAGGTTGAATCTTTGGAGAACTTCAGTTTTTATCCTGAAGTCGATCAGTGTAACCTTTGGTTGAAATGAAGGGGTCTTAGAAAAATTTGTTGTTCTTTTCTGGTGACTTCTTGAATACCAGTATTTAATTATCCTTGAAACCCTGAATAGAATCACAGTCTAAGTGATGTCTAGTCCTACTGAGTCTTTATCTGCATAGCTCATTCTATTTTAATGTTTGAACTTTGAATTAGAAACTTTCGTTGGCGTTAAATAAAACTTTATAATTATTTTCAGAAGTAACAATAATCCCGACTTACGACACCGACATCCTGGGTTACTGGGTGGCCGAAAACGAGGAGCTTCTGTCAAAATTCAAAATAGATCTGGCCCCATCTGCTAGCAGGTGCACAATTAACCTTCAGGATCACGAAACCTCATGTTCAGCTTACCGTTTGGAGTTCTAAATAAGTTATAATAGTAAGCAACCCTTGGGAAAGGGCATACTATCCCCCCCCATTTAATTCTCTCTTTAGCTATTGTATTAATGATAGTTTTAGACAAGTCTATTTTCCCTCGCCCCCCCCTTCCAGAGACATTTCGTAGGCCTAAATAAAATCGTGAATGTAGGCATCACCGACAAATATTGCATCCAACATTTTCGAAAATGTAGCTAGAATAGTTAGGGTTTTTTGGATATTAGATGGATTCCCATATGTTAAATCGAGAGCCAGCGGTGTTGGTTTGCAGTTTTGTTGGTGAACATTTAGATGCGGCATGCTTCGTTTCGGCTTTGACGAGCACATTTTTATGAACTACCAAAATGGATCAGATGCAAAATTATGAATAAACTGCCAAATGTGTTGAAAGTTTAAACACAAAAATGTCAGATTTTGGAGGGTTTTTAAAGTAATACCAGTAACCACCTCCAGTATAAGAAAATTGTGACCAAAGAAGAAATTTATTGAGCTTGTAATAAACCTAATAAGGTTAAGAGATGGTTATAAATTAATTAAGTTTTCGAGTTTATTTTAGGCTATACTTATATTTTTTACGTAATAAAAAGCTTTTGTACTTTCGTCTGGTTTTATCGTAAGTGTGAAATCGGCGAAAGTCCCCGTTTTCATATATTTAAATAAATATTTTACAGAAACTTTCCCGCCCTCAATACGCTTGAGGGAGGGCAACGTTGATTTTCGAAAGTTTATCTTGACGTCAGACGTCAACAGTTAATGTATAAGACAATGAAACTCTTTTTAGATTTTAGATTATTTGTCATGTTTCAAATTTAAAATGGTACCCTTAAGCTAAAACAAAATAAAATGTCGTCGTAAATTCAAATAAAAGGATAAATGATTGGGTGATTGATTTTGCTATAGCTGATGTAATAAAAACGCTTCGTTTCCTATTATGATTTTAGATTATCCAGTCATTTTAAGAAGTAATGCTTTTATATCAGTATTAACACCTTAACTGTTGGCATATAAATGTGGGGCTGACATTATGTTTTCTTTTTTCATGACGCATATATGGTACACACGGCTTACTATAAAGCTAATTGGAGAGAAATGCAGATTAAGCTGGGAGAGGAAAACTGTGAGCCAAGGTTAGAAAATTGTAAAAAAAAATTGCAAGGTCTGTTTTTGTTTAATATGAGATGCTACAGATGTTATCTAGTTCACCATACCATGCATTTTACTATACCTTAAATTTATGTAATTGTGTGACGCAGGAACGGTACATAAATTTACAATCGTAACAAAAGTACGGTAACTTCCTAGGATCGTATTTTTCCAAGAACACAGTTAAGAAAAAGTTGTTCAGTTTTGTCTTACAAATTCAGTGGTGACCTTGTTTTTGACCCCAAGGTCATTTCAAAGTTAATCTTTGTTCTTAAATGGTAACTCTAATTTTTTTTCCAAAATCATAAAGAGCGGAAAATATTACATTTAGATTTATTTTCAATTTATTCCTTGGGGTTAAAGGAACTCTTCAAAGTCAAACGGTTTTTAAAACGACAAATGGCATTTTTTGCACGAAAACCATAAAGGGCTGAACATCTTGCATTCAGATATTTATTTGACCTTCAATCATCATTTGCAACGAAATGCTTCACTTGGGTTTAAAGCGGGATCCCAAAAAAAAAGTGGTCTTGATTCCAAAAAAAAAATTTAAACAGTTGCAACTGTCTGACAAAAAATTAAAATTAAGTGCCTGGAAAATTACTTTAATAACCTTTAAAATCATGTCAGAAGAGCTTGAAAATAGCTTCAACTGCCTGGAATTACTAAAACATAATTTCAGCTACTTGAAAAAAATGAAAACCCGTTAAACAATTTGAAACAATCAATTGTTTCGTAAAAACAAACAAATTGCAAAAATTAAAATTAAGTGCCTCGAAAATTACTTCAATAACTAAAAAATCCCGTCAGAAGAAGTTGATTAAGAAATTAAAATCCGTTAAACTATTTGAAACAATCAATTGGTCCCTCAAAACTATAAAAATACAGCGGCCCAACTATAGCCTCAGCCTCGACTACCTATAATTTATCTAATAAACGAATTGGTCCACAACACCCATCTCTGTTGACTTAATGGCGGCAAATTTAAATTAGTTTTACACGTTAAGAAAACCGCGTGATTAATATCCCATATATACGCTGCGATCGTGAAAACTCATCCTCACTTATGAGGTCATGGACACAAATTCCCGCAAGGAATCAATTATGACGTCAAGAAGAAAAATCCGATCTGATGAAGTAATCGTCGGCACATCAAAGGAATAATGAAAGTTACTGACCTACTCGACTGTTGCAGTAATTTTAAATTGGGACTACAGCTCGCAGGAGGAGGAAAGTGATCTAGAAGTAACAAAAGTGTCCTTCTGACGAATAATCTGTCACTCTGCGACAAGAATCTGGCCACAGGAGGGTTAAAAACGGGCGACTCACTAGAAAACTCCAGGACAAGACTCCACGTACATGGAGCGGGTACTAGTTTTTTTATTTTTTCCCGGCAGTTGAAACCTGGAAAAGGCATGGCTAAAGAAAATCTTCAGACACACACAAAGTTAAATTATCAAATAATAATAATTGTCGGCACGTCAAAGGAATAACGTAGGTTACCGACCTACACGACTGTTGACGTCCGTTTAAATTAGAAGAAGTAAAAGTGATCTGGTGGTAGCCAAAAGTCCTTCTTAAAGAAAGGTTAAAAACGTCTCACTTGGCAGAAAAAAACTGAAAATTGACTTCAACTCACTGGGAAATCTTGAAAAATGTTCCTGGAAAAAATTTGAACTACATGAAAAACTAAAATGTGTTTTTGCAATTTTTAACACGATTTCAACTGTATGGAGACAAATAAAATTAATTTCAAGTGCCTGAAAAAAAAATTACTTTAAGATTCTATCATCAAACGGAACATTTTAGACATGTCATGCCTTTAATGACTAAAAATTATTATAATGACTAAAAAAATCATGTGAGAAGAACTTGAAAATGGTTTCAACTGCCTGGAAATACTAAAACATAATTTGAACTAGTTGGAAAAAAAATTTAAACTCGCTAAACTATTTGAAACAACCAATTTCTCCCAAAAAATTAATAATTACAGCAGCCCAACAATAGCCACTGCCTCGACTCTCCATAATGTCTGCAACAAACGAATTAGTCCGCAACGCCCATCTCTGTCCCTCTCGTTGACTTATTGGCGGCAAATTTAAATTAGTTTTATATGTTATACTATCAATACTTGGTGTTTTATTGGTTTTGGTTTAATTTATTTAATTCAAGTGGTGATCTTTGCTGCCCAACTAAGACTCAATTACAGTTGTGCAAAAAAAACGTGGTAAATAGATGATTTATTATTTCAATATACAAGTGCATTACATAAAAAACCGTTTATCGATCTCTAAAGCATATGTTCAAAGTTATTACCCTCAGCTGTTTGACCGAAAGCTAATCTGTTAATTTTTATAACGTAGTGCAAATCTGAGCCTTTTACGCTTTGCGGATGATATAGTACTCTTTAGCCAGAATATAACAGAATTACAGCAGATGTTGGCAGAACTTCAAAGAGAATCGAAATGAATAGGTTTAACCATGAATTGAAATAAAACAAAAGTCATGTCACCTGACAATATTCAAGTACATATAGAAGACCGAATTATTGACAACGTCGAAGAATATGTATATTTGGGACATTGCATCAAATTGGGCAAAGAAAATCAAACTGCCGGAATAAACAGACGTGTTCGTTTGACATGGCCAGCCACGGGTAAACTGTCACACGTCTTGAGAAATGAAAGTATTCCAATTAATTTGAAAAGAAAGGTCTTCAATGCCTGCTTACTGCCCGTGATGACTTACGGAATGGAAACCATGACACTCACTGTTAAATCACCTAACAAGCTTAGGACCACCCAAAGAGCCATAGAGCGGATGATGCTAGGAATAAGCCTGAGCGACCATATCACAAATGAGAGTATTAGACAAAGAACTAAAGTTGAAGACGTCATAGCACGCATAGCCCACCTGAAATGGAGGACACGTCGCCCGACAGGACGACTTGAGATGGTCAACACACATCGTTCAATGGAGACCTCGCATACATAAACGCAGCGTTGGCAGACCACAGTTACGCTGGCTCGATGATGTCAAAAACAAAGTGGGCAACAGATGGCACCAACTGGCACAGAACAAAGAAACATGGAAGAATATAGGGGAGACCTATGTCCAGGAGTGGACTGTGAAGGGTTGCTGAAAGAAGAAGAAGAAGAAGAAGTGCAAAAGTTAAAAGTTACTGCACGTCTAATCATTTCAGCATCTCTGGCTTAGTTCTTGCAAATTTCTTGGTTGATTTTTGTACACTCTTTCTTTTAAATAACCCCATAAAAAATATTCAAGGAAAGCTAAATCAGGTGAACGTGGAGACCACTCAAAGGCTCTATAATAACTAAATTCTTCGAAATTGGTGTAGTGTTTGCACGAAAAATTTCATTAAATTGCTGTCTTATATCGCCATAAGACCTTTGACGATCATAAGAGTCGATATTCTCTCTCGTTTACTGGACAATTTATTGCAAAAAAATTAAATTTCATTTAAAATGTCGTACAAATTAAATAACTTCTTTTTGGTTATAATACGACCTTTTAAAGAAGTATAACACTAACGATTAGCTTCAAGAAAATAACCGATTTAAAAGAACTTAGTTTTTAAATAAGGCAAAAGGTATTGGAATTGAAAAAATATGTATCAACTTAATGAGTAAATTCATTTAACTAAATTTAGAAAATTACAAACACGCAAAAATTTTTAAATAAAAAGAGAATTTTAAAAATACGAGAAAATTATTTACTTGTAAGTTATCTACCTAGGGTCAAATATGTTTGAACCTAAGTACTCTTAAAATCCTATTCCGCTGCATCTCATCAACTATAAAATTTAGGATAAAAGTAGACATGAGCAATCAAGTTTTAATCATATTTAAAGGAAAATATCACAATCTTAGAAGTAACTGTTGTTAATAATTGATATTAACAACAAATAAAGGTAATAAAAAATGAAATTTTGCGTTGCAAATAACTATTGGACCTCTTTTAGATTCAGGAATAAAAAATAGGGGTTTCCATTTATAGAACAAAAGTTGACTATCAAATGACCTTGAAAATTACCTTGGGGTCAAGAACATGGTCATCACTAAATTTTTCTTAAATCAAAATTGAACAACCTTTCTCTGAAACGGTTTCTTCGAAAATGCAATCCCAGGAAGTTAAAAGTCATGCAGCCTGGTAAAAAAAATCTCTGTGAGGCATACGGCATTTAACGTGTTAATACTATTGTTATGGGTTTGAATAATCATAGAGAATATAATATGGAAAATGTTGAATCTGTATTAAATTTTGTACAATCTGATGGTATCTTAGAAAAGGAATAAGAAAATAGAGACATTTTTGCAGGCATTTACTCATTGTCTATATTGAGTTTTATATACAATTTTCACAAAAATTCAAATTTTTTTAGAAGGATCTTAAACTTTCCCCAAATTTCTGCAATTTTATACCGTTTATTAGAATTTCCAAAAAAGTCAGATTTATGAATAATTTTTGATTATTCTTAATAAACAAGTAATTTTTTTATATTTTTGTTTTACAAAATACTCAAAATCATAGACAGTTTTTCTCTGACAAATGTCAGAAAATTAAGAAAATTCAAGACGAAAATCAAGCTTCACATTAATATTGAAGAATTTTAGAAAATTCAGAGACCACACACTTGTCTTTTGCTAATTTTTATATAATTTAAATTTTATTTTGTCAAAAAAACAATTTTTTGAGTATACTGAAGATCATCAAAGAAATCCTCAAAAAGTAGATCAATATTCAGAACTATTTTCATTTTTTAATCTGATCAGAATCAGTGATTAACATTTAAGGAGAAATTCGTTGATAATAAAAAATGGTAAAATATTTAAATTTTCATGTTTTTCATTTTATTTCCTGCTTATTATTCCTTCAAATTTACTTAAAATACCTTTCATGATACATTGTCTAAATTTGCTCCATTTTATTGAGGATGGCCAAATAACTGCTCGAAACTTTGTTTTCTTTAAAAAAAAAATAAAAACGGTCTTTTAGTATCTCTCATGCATGTATAACCATTAAAACACATTCCAATAATAGAACCAATATAAGAGTGAATTTATTGTATAAAATTTCAATTTTGGCGCCACAACTTTTTGTATCCTGTGGCAACACTGCAGCCCCGAATCGTCCCGAGTTCACTTCCGAGCACAAACAATGCAGATTCAAATTTGAAAACTCATAACAATTATCACTTGTAAAAAAAAAGAAGTAATAGAGTGACTGGTTGATATTAATTAAAATTATTTTGATATTTACCCTCTATGTGATAAAAAACTAGAAAGAAACAAAGTCGACGTGAAACGGAAAGATTGAGGATTGCATTTATATTCTCATTATTACTATTATTATATGTTTAGTAATTTTTTTTAAAGCTTTTTATATACAGGGTGTAATAGCGCTTTAGTGTTGCAATATTAATTTACGTACCAAAAAAAAATATATTTTATCTAGTTGTAAGGCCTATTTATTTATTTTACACTCGTAGAGCAAGACTGGTATATTTATTTATAAAAAAAAAATAATTTTCCTTATTAATATTTCGATACTGTTTTAAATATTGGAAAGAACTATCGAGCTTGAATCGTCACAAGTAGAAATTTTTATTAAAATAGATAAAAGAAAAACGTGGTGCTAAGATAAGTTTGAATTATGAGTTTAGCTGAAAATATATTTTCTCCTAAAACCTCATTCAAACTTCAAAGAAACTAGGAATTTTCAAATTGCTGCAGTTTGAAGTACTTACATCGACCTTCAAAAAATTATAAATGAATCATACAGGGTGTATACAAAAACCTTCAAACCGTTATATGGGTTGTATCAAAAAAATATATATTAATAGTGCCTGATTTTTTGCAAAGTAGATGTAAACTATTTCAAATAAGTGTGTAGGGAGTTTTTAAAAGTATATTCAATTTCTTATTTAGCTCGACATGCGGTACTTAATTTGCTTGTTTAATCATATATAGTGTACTTAGAAAGAGATATTTTTAAGTTATTTAATGCAAAGCATTCGTAATAACGTTTTTTTGCATTATAATTGAGTTGTATGCGCACACGCACTAGAATTTCATCCAAATTTTAATTGAATATATTTTTAAATAAAATAATTTTATTTTTATTGGCGTTATAGGTAGTTAATATGGCATTGGATGTAAAGACAAACGACTAGTCCTATATTTTGATGGCATTTAATTATGAAGAAAAAGGGATAATTAAGACTATATGTGTTGTGATAGGAAAAGAAAAATAGGGCTGGTCTATTTATAGCTGAAAAATTAAAGTAAAAATTAGCTTTCTAGTCCAAAGAAAACTCTGATCCTTTAGCTTAAAATGTTGTATTAAAATTACATATATTTAAAAACGTATTTAATGTATGGGAATGTATGGAAAATAAAACCAGGTTTTAAAACTAAATTTCAGTTATTTATTGCCTTACGAAAATAGATTTAAGGGTTAAAACGGGATTGTGATTAATGATTTTAGATGTTTATTAATTGTTAACTGTTAATTGAACAGAGATGTCACTTAAAGTATGTGAAAAACACACACATAATAAAGTATATTTACAAGTCAGGAAAATTTTATATATGAAATGCAAATCGTAAAACCTAGTTGCATAACACTTAAGTACTATTCAAAAAAAAAATGCATTTATTTGGCATTATTACACTAATGCCACTTGTATGATTCACATATGTAGTGCTGTGTAATATGTTCTGAGTAATGGCCCAGAGCTTATGCTAACGCTAAGTTTTAATTTTTTCACTCTTTTTTAATATTTATGGTTAAATTTCCAGCCGATCCGAAGAATATTCAGAAAATGAAACGATGATATATAGAAAAAGGTGAAAAAGTCAAATTCTCATTTATGTATTCCTATCTCAGTTTAAAAATTAGAAGAGGATGGAAATAAAGTGATGTTTTTCGAGTATAAGTAGACACTTTACGCCAGAAAAACACTATTTCCAGTCGATCCAAACACTATTAAAAAATGCAACGATGATATAGAAAAAAGTGAAAAAATCGAATTCTCATTTATATATCGACGTGTTCAAGGCAAAACGACGTAAGCGCCATTTAAAAAAAAATTGAGTTTATAGGCGCATACAAATGGCATAAGCTTCCTTCCTTGAATTCAAAGAATGTATTTAAAGAAGCCTTCTTTCTAGATTCTTTGAATTTGGTTATACCACGGTTTATTTTCCTTTTATTGTGTCGTAAAGTTGGCAAGCGCCAGTTTTGTTTGAACGAATTTCGTTCAGGCTGTTTACTCCAGTCATAAGCGCCAGTAATGCCATGGTAATGCCAAATAACCCCTATAAACTGTTTATCTATGAGTAATGCATTGGGCGTCATAGGGGCAAAGTCTCTTTCGTTTATAGTGAAATTTTAATAGAAACTGTTCTTTATTAAAACAGGTAAGCGATTTTAGCTATTTTTGAAAATATTTACTTTATGATTTTTCTATTATTTTTATCAAATTTGTGAGATTTCTTATTTAAATCGCACATTTTTATGGTGTCGCTTATGCCAAAATAAAATTTTCTAATAACAGTGTGGCATAAATGCCTATTAGTATTAAAATTTGCATAAGCAATTTTTGTTAATGTTTTATTTAAATAAGATCTTTATGTCAGTTATTTTTTAATCTTTTTGTAATAGGAGGTAACATATATTTTATTTTCAACATAATAAACAAATTAGAGTTATGTTTTTCTTCTTTTTCAGCGTTTTTAAATTTGGCGCTTGTGACAAAATATCGTCTAGAGCTAAACGAATGTTGATAATGGTTATTGGACAACAGTCTTCAAACGAACAAAAGGAAATAAGCGAAATGATTGTTTCTCCAAGGACGTTAATATGCTGTCACCATTGGACCCGTTAGAAGCCGACAAAGAAAATGCTCCAGTATGGCAAGACTCATTACCGTTTCCTCAAGACATTTTTGTTGGCGACAATTCGTTAAATACTTCACCGGGTAGGCATATTATTGACATCGTCACATCAGACAATCAGTTTGATGAAATACCAAGCTTAGAAAACCAGAATTTTTTTGACTTAAAAATTTGTGATTGTGTCCATACAATATAAGTAAAGCGTCGCAGAACTTCCAACATGAATTTTAAACGCCTTGTTACTCACGAATATTTCTTACTAAAGAAAAACAAAAAAGCACGAGTTTGTCAACAATTTTTATGCGCAACCCTTGACATATCGCAAAGAATGTTAAGAACTGTCACAGAAAATAAAGTGAGAGAGATTTTTCCTAACGGGCTAGATCGCAGAGGAGAACATTTTCCAAAAAACAACACATCTGGAGAGCAAATTAAATTATTTGAAGCTTTCGTTGAATCTTTGCCTGCAGTTCCCTCACATTACTGTCGTAGTTCTTCAACCAGAAAATACCTTCCCGCTGAAGGGTCTTATAATAATTTATACAAAATGTATGCACAAAGAGTACAAAGTCATCCAGTTCCTGTGCTAAAAAATCTGTATTCTTTCAAAAATTAAAAAAAAAGAATATTGAAATCTTGAAATTGAAAATTGAAATTGAAAAAGAATCATGTTCCTCGAAAAGACAAGTGTGGTAAGTGTCAATTTTATCAAAACGCAATAGAAAAAACTGATTCAATAAAGAAGCAGTATGAGTTCCATCTAACTGAAAAAGAATTGGCAAAAAAAATATTCTTAGCAAAACAAAAAGAAGCTGAAAGGAATCCAAACAAAATTATTGCAAGTTTTGACTTACAGAAAGTTTTGGCGACGCCATACGCTGATATAATATGTTATAGTCTGTTAACAGGTTTCTACAGAAAATATGCGGTATTTATTTTTACTATATATGAAACGTATAGCAAAAAAGGGATTTGTTTTTTGTGGCAAGAAAAGGACGGAAAACGTGGATGTAATGAAATTTGCAGTAACTTACTAAGTTACTTACAAAATATTGACAATGCAAATAAGTCAATTACATCCATCGAATTCTTTTGTCACAACTGTGGGGGACAAAATAAAAATGTAGCTCTACTTTTTATGCTACACTATTTTCTTCAAAAATCCGAAAATATTAAAGAAATTTCGATAACCTGTTTAGTAACGAGACACACTTACATGCCTGTTGATTCCATGCACGCAGTAATTGAAAGGTCAATAAAACGTAAGGCCATCATGGCGCCATCAGAATGGCCAACGATCTTGCGTAATGCAAGAACAAAACCCAAACCCTATGAGGTAAATGTTCCCTCTTATGGCGACTTTTACGATTTTAAAGAACATATGAGAAAACTTAAAACCAAATTTCGACTTATCACTAACGGCGACAAAGGAAAGGCAACCCTTAAAATAACAGATGTAAAAACAGCAAAATTTAATAAATAAAATAATAAAGACAGATGTTATAGACAGCTATAAATACGATGATATTGACCAGGAATGTTTTTTAGAAAGCATAAAAAATAAGGATACTGAACAACTACAAAATGCTTATTTTGCCCCTTTATCCATAACTAAAAAGAAATATAATGACCTTAAAACTATGTGCGATGACAATACAATTCCACCAAGGTATCATAGCGAATATCTTTTACTGAAGCATAGTACAGCTGTTGCAAATGTTCTTAACGAAACAGACATTGAAGACATTGAGTTGTAATAGATAATAAACTTTAAGTAGAAAATAGCTCATATTTTATTCCACAATTTTCTAGAGAATATTTTTTGTTTCTTGTTTATTTTATTTTTTATGTTGTTTATTATTGGTAATGCCTGTGGTAATGCTGTGTCTTTATCATTTTGTGAATTAGTTAATAAATTTCTAGTCCTTTAGTCTTTAGGGCAATATAAAATGTTATGTTTAAGAATTTAGAAAAAATATTTTCATTTCGTTATTTGGTAAAAAATAAAAATATCTTTGTTTTTATTTATTTTTGAGAGAAACTTATATATTTTTGTAATAAAACAGTAACACAAGTTAATTACTTTTATTTCAGTTTATTGGCCTAAGCGTCACTAAAATAAGAAGAACCACTTTGTATAGAAATGGCGTAAGTTGTTATAAGCGACGTGATAAACGACAAGAGCCTATGCCAAATGACTTATTCACCATTTATACTTTTTTTTACCACTTTTTATTGCTAAATTTTGACAAAAAATATAAACTTGGTAGCTTTTAGTATGGTTAATTGATGTATATCTCATTTTTAGTATTTTTTTTTAATAATGCCTTAAAACATATTTTTCGTAAGTAACTCGAAATTTTCAAAATGGTGCTTACGTCGTTTTGCCTAGAACGCGTCGATATCCGTCCTTTAGTTTAAAAATTAGAAGAGGATGGGAATAACGTGATGTTTTTTGAGTATAAGTAGACACTTTACGTTGGAAAAACCCTATTTCCAGCCAATCCAAACACTATTTAGAAAATTAAACTATGATATAGAAAATAGATGGAAAAATCGAGTTCTCATTTATATATCTTTATCTCAATCTGAAAGTTAGAAGAGGATGGGAACAAAATTTTTCGGGTATAGGTAATTAAACACATTACGCCAGAAAAAAACCATTTCCAGGAGATACAAACACTATTTAAAAAATTAAACGAGGATATAGAAAAAAGTAGAAAAATCGAATTCGCATTTACATATCCTTATCTCAGTCCAAAAATTAGAGGAAGATGGGAATAAAATGATGTTTTTCGAAGATAATTAGACACATTACGGAAGAAAAACACTATTTCCTGGGGATCCAAACACTATTTAGAAAATGAAACTATGATTAACATTGCTTACTTAATTATTTCGAAAATAGATTATAAGACAAAACTAAAGCAATTTAATGTACTTCATACTTTTGACTTTTAAAGGTCAAGGTTTGTTGTTAAAAAAAAGAGTTTTTATATGGCTCGGGGCTCATACTTATATCCTTCCTTCAGTCTTCGTAATCTTAATTTATAACGGACAAGTGACTATACTACTGAAAAGAAACTGTGAAACTATATAAAAAATACAACTTATAGATCATCGAAAGAATATAATTAAGAAATCATATCATGTTTGTAGTTTGAAACTTGACGCTAAAAGATGAAATTTTATTCTAAAACGTGTACCGGGTGTACAACTAAGAGAGGTCGCCGGCCATATCTCGGTAACTAGTCATCCCACAGCAGAGGGAAAAAATATTTCTCATAAAAGCGGTAAAGAGAAATCGTTGGAAATTATTTACAAGTTCGTACGATGACCGCTAGGGGGCGTAATACAACATTAAAATAGAAAAAATTGGTTTTAGTGAAAATATTCAAAGTGAATCCTAGAGAAGAATGATGCCATTTTAAAGTATGATAAATTCTAAACATTTTTTATTTTAAACTTTTTTTTTAATCTGTCAAGTAATAGGTGGGGGAAGGGTTGAATATTTATATCTAAAATTTTTGATAACTTTTGATTGGCCTAACCAAATTTAACGAGCTTACTTTTGTTTTTAAGAATAATTATCAGGCTTTTATATGGTATAATTACTTAGCCGACTTAGTTTTTTTGTTGAGCGCTAGAGGGCGGTTTGTGTTATTTTAATCTTTTTCAGCGATTTTCCTGCAAATATTAAATACAACGATATATTTTTTTTTTACTTAGGCTAAAAGAGCATAAAAAAACATAAAAACTAGCGCAAACCGCAACTCGATATCTTAATTTATTCCGAAAATATTAATTAAAATGTTTTTGAACAATAAAAATAAAACTCCAGAACTCAAATTTTTGTAATAAATAAATTGTTTTATATTTTTAATAGTGTCTTAGATGCTCAAACTGTTTTCCTTCATTTTCAATACACAGTCGAGGTCGTTCAGAACCGCTGTTTCTGATTTCTGCTGTGGGTAAGGAATTAATTGCATTGCGTATTTGGTCCTGCATGTCGTTTTGGGTTTTGGGTGGGGTGACAAAAACTAAATCTTTAATCCTTCCCCACAAATAAAAATCTAGAATAGTCAGATCTGGGGATCGAGCAGGTCAAGAAAAAATACTTCCTCTTCCTATTCACAAACGATACTACCTGGTTAAGTATTAACGAACTTGAACTGCAAAATGTGCAGGGCAACCATCATGTTGGAAAATTATTTGCCCTCTTGTTTCCAAATCAACATCTTCCAGTAGCCCCGGGAGATCATTTTGCAAATAAATTAAATACACATTGTTTGATTGAAAAAGAAAGGACCAATAATTTTTCCGCCAATAATTCCGCACCACACATTTATAGTCCATCTGCCTTGGTGGAGTCTCGCAAATCCAACAGGGATTTTGTTCTGCCCAATAATGCAGATTATGCAGGTTTACACCACCATCACTGCTAAATGATGCCTCGTCCGTCCATAATATCTTCGAGATAAATCGGGTATCTAACCATGTTCAACAGCCAATAACAGAAATTGAGTTTGTTATCAAAGTCTTTTTCGAGAAGCGCCTGGTGCAGAACCACGTGATATGGATGAAGTCTAAGTAAAAAACAATAAATATAAGATAATAGGATACTTATTAGTGTTGTAACAAATAAAAATAGGTACCTGTGCTCTTTCAGAATATTTTCTACTGTATCGAGGGACACTCCCAATTCCCTAGAAATATTTCGGATGTTTATGTGAGGGTTTATTTCAATAGAGGCCAAAATATTTATAACGCTTGCCTTTATGCGCCCTCGCCTTCGTCTTCGATGAATATTGCCGCGAATAATTTCAGTATTTCCTGGTAGCTAAACCGGTAAAAACTCTATGATTATAGTGTCTTCTGTCAGGATATCTTTGGGCATATATACGGGCTCCGATGCATTAACTCAAAATACACTGCTAGCATATCAAAAGCAATGTCGTTTGGAATTACGTTTGGCATTTTTAAATACTTAAATGATTTCAAAATCTGTCTTCGACGTTACATTTGACATCGATCATAAACGTTTTATCATGGTCCCGAAAATATTTATCAAATTCAGTTGTTTCCAAAGCTTACTATTGACTATGTGATGCAATAATGCCAGCGCGGCGACAGATTTCATTGTTCAAAAACATTTTAATTTATAATTTCGGAATAAAATAAGATATCGAGTTGCGGTTTGCACCAGTTTCTATGTTTTTTCATGCTCTTTTAGCCTAAATGAAAAAAATTACATCGTTGTATTTAATATTTGCCAGAAAATCTCTAAAAAAGTATAAATTAAAATAAACCGCCCTCTAGCGCTCAACAAAATAACTAAAACGGATAAGTAATTATATCACATAAAAGCCTAATAATTATCCTTTAAAATAAAAGTAAGCTCGTTAAAATTAGTTAGGCCAATCCAAAGTTATCAAGAATTTTAGATATAAATATTCAACCCTTCCCCCACCTCTTATTTGACAGATTAAAGAAAAGAGTTTGAAATAAAAAATGTTTAGAATTTATAATACTTTTTAATGGCAGCATTCTTTTTTATGATTTACTTTGAATATTTTCAATAAAAGCAACTTTTTCTATTTCAATCTTGTATTACGCCCCCTAGCAGTCATCGTACGAACTTGTAAATAATTTCCAGCAATTTTTCTTTGCCGCTTTTATCAGAAATATTTTTTCCCTACGCTGTGCGATGAGTAGTTACTCAGATATGGCCGGCGACCTCTCTTAGTTGTACAGGGTGTCCCATTAAGAATGTTCCTCGGCTGTATCTCAGGCCCCAATAATCGTAGAGCGTTGAAAAAAAAATTAGTAATAAATCTTTGTGTAGAGAAACAATCTTGGTATACCAGCTTTTTAGAAATTCCGGAAGGTGGCGTTTATTTATACACTTCTTTATCAGGTAATAAATTAGGTAATAAATCAATGTTTATGGGAAAACTAGGAAAACTATGCATAGGAACGTTTTAAATATTTATCAACGTCTACGCGTCATTGTAACACGACAAAAATATTTTGATAGTTTTGGCACTTGGCACCGATTAAACTGAAAAAAGATAAAAATCTTGCTTATTTTAAATGGAATAAAAAATAATATTATTTTAATTCCTACACTAATCTAATGCCTGCCGAGGTGTTTAAATTGTCGTCCGTCTTGTTCTGTACAATTTTGAACTCTTCGTCGGGTTGATTCCATGGCTGCCTCTATTTCTGCGGCTGGTAAACTCCGAACAGCGCCCCTTATTCGCTGTTTCATATTTTCTCTATCGGTAGGAATCGAAGAAAATACAATGGCTTTTATTCTACCCCATAAATAAAAGTCAAGGCAGGTTAAATCTGGCGATCTGCAATGTAATCTAATAATATTTCTATAACGATACAATTACCTTGCCGGCCAAGGGAAAAAGCTATCTCTGCCAATCCACCGATCAGGGTACCACTGATTAAAGAACGTTCGCACTTGTATCGCGAAATGAGCCGGGCATCCGTCATGTTGTAACAACATGTTGGCTCTTATAACCAGAGGCACCTCTTCTAATAATGCTGGGAGCTCATTTCTTAAAAATCCAAGATATCGTTCTCCAGTTAGACTCTCATCAAATAAAAATGGACCTATAACCTGAGATCCTATTACACCGCACCAGACATTAACACTCCACCTTCCCTGATGCTAAATCTCGCGCATCCAACGAGGGTTAGTTTCAGACCAATAGTGCATATTATGTCTGTTAACTCCTCCGTTACTATTGAACGGTGCTTCGTCTGTCCATAAAATTTCGTTAAGAAAATTTGGATTTTCGAGCAACATATTCTCCATCCAATGACAATAATCTAGTCTTCTGCCATAGTCTTCTAGATTTAATGCCTGGTGGAGTACTATATGGAATGGATGAAATCTATATGCAAAAAAAATTAAATTAAGTAAGTATTTAGGCACTTATTTTTGAAAAATTGTATTATACCTGTGTTCCTGCAAAATTCTGTGAACAACAGAACGAGGTATGCCTAAATCGCCTGAAATAGTTCTGATGCTTAAGTGCGGATCAAATTCTACATAGGCCAAACAATTTATTATGTTTTTCTCTGTTCTCCTGCGACCTTGTCTACGGTAGGTTGGATGGAGTACTCTACCTGTTGTCCGAAAACGACGGGCCAAACAAAGAAATATGCCTCTACTCAGGCGCCGGTTTTGAGGAAAACGTTGAACATACAGCCTTGCAACTATAGTAGCATTTTCAAAACATTCATAAAAAATTTTGATAACATTTACCGACTCTTGCAAAGACAGACGAATTTTAAATTAAAGTCAAAGAATAAACTCTGATCGAAATAATTAACTAAATTTATAGGACCACCGAAAACTTTTAAGCAGCTGTCACAGAGTTGTCACCGGCCTTTTTGTTTTTTAAACAAGTGCAAAGCCAACTTATTATTAAAATTGGCATACTTTAATTACCTATTTATTTATACTCGAATAAACTGCTAACCAATAGTCTTATTTTCATAAACTTTAATTTTTAGTTCCTTTATGAACACAACTAATATGTTGCTGTATTTTTTTCAATATTATTCTTTTAACTTATTTTAGCACATCATGTGGTATTATTTGTTGCTACGTTGTCTCCAAAAATTAAAAACGTTCCTATGCATAGTTTTCCCATACTGAATAGATTTATTCCCGCTTAAACTCCTGTATAAAGAAGTGTATAAATAAACGCCACCTTCCGGAATTTCTAAAAAGCTGGTATACCAAGATTGTTTCTCTACACAAAGATTCATTTAGATACCAGTTTTTTTAACCCGGCTGGTAAATAGAACTTAACGACCATATTTGATGTTTTCATTTTCTAATGAACACATTTTTTCTTGTAACTTTAGTTAGAGACGTGATATCAACATGCGGTTTTTACTAAAGTATTAAGCTTTGTTCTCCGCTCTTAATACCGTAAAAAAGCACACATGGTTTCATTTGAGTTTCTTAAAATAATCAGTCGAATAGCGTAAGTTAGAAGTAGACGCCCCCTAGCGGGTTTTAGGAAAATTTTCCAATAATATCTTTTTGGTAGAAAAATAAAGCAATAAAAGAGCTTTTAAATAAAAGTTGTTTTAAAAAAATGGGTGCAGCCAAAGCCTACTTCTTACCATTTTTCTCATTTAAGATAGAAACTCTCCCCACCACTTTATTTGACATTTGACAGAAATGGTTGTCAACACATTTTTGTCAGGAATACTTTGTAGATTATCTCAATAATATTTTGGGATGCAAGTTATTAAAAGTATTTTGAAAAAAATAGACTTTAAAGTTTTTAAGTAGCTAGAACGCCCTCTAGCGGTTGACCAATGAACTTTAAAATATTTTCCAGCTATTTTTTTTGGGCCACTTTTATACTAATTTTTTTTTCAACGCTCTACGATTATTGGGGCCTGAGATACAGCCGAGGAACATTCTTAATGGGACACCCTGTACACCCGGTACACACCTAAGAAAAAATAAATTCAAAGTTTATGATAAAAATGTGGATCAAACCATAAGTTACTCATCAGTGGGTTGGCAATAACTACTACTATAAATATGTTTTTTAATTTATTAAAAAATGGAAACATAAAAGCAAATTTTTTAAAGTACTCAACCTTTCGACCTGCATATTGATCACCTTCTTGCAAAATATGCAAATTGTAAATTTTAAGACGCTACATTTAATAGCTCCGATTTTTTATTTAATTAATTTAATAAATATTTAACTACAACAAAAAAAAAAACAACTTTAATAATTAAAAAAAAATATATTTATGTTTATTTCCTGCATACTGTCATGCGCGATTTGTTTCTGAATTTCCTCAAATTTCATATTAAAATGCAGTAAATTGTTAATATGACAAAAAAAATCAACATATTAATTTGAAGTGATTTCTTTTTGTGGAAGTTAAATAATTATTAATTTAAAGAAATGTTCGTTTCTGTTTATTTCAACTCAAAACTAATCATTAGTATAAAAATATTAATAATCAGCAAATTTGCAACTTATTGATTGAATCCTCAGGATGACCATACATTAGGCAAAAATAGTAATCACTAAACTTCCAAGTTTTATTATTCACTTCAATCAAATATGTTTGAAACAAAAGCTTATTAATTATTAAGAAATATCTCGGTTTCGAGGCTATAAACTCTCAAAATATCTAAAATATACTTGTGTAGAAAATATCGACTAGACAAAAGATTTACTACAGATCCAACCAGGACTGAATAAGTTGTCCGATTTGAACTCTTGCAGCTTTTAGTTGAGGCAAGTCATCTTCCGTTGGAGGGTACATATTGGCACAGTGCGCAGTACCTAAGAAATATATTTAATAAAAACCGAAAACTCTTAGAAATTCAATCTTAAATGCGAATAAACCAGCAAGGCAAGTTATACAATCGCTTACCTTTGATAAAAATGGCAGGGGCATTTTGATTTAGTGTAGATGTAATTCCCAAAGCGTGCCACGGATCCACCGAACCGTGAACAAAAACGACATTCGATACCTGAAATCGGCAAATAAAAATCAGTCTTGATAATAGACCGACTAAATAAAATCTAATAACCTCAATATCGTAAGCTCCGTACATCGTATTGGTCCGACGAGTGGCATAGTCCAAATATTCGCTATCGAACTTCGATCCAAACAAATCGACGCACTGTTTAATAGAGAATTCTAACGGGAATTTATTGCCGAAAATTTGTGGTTTCTTATCGGAAGTTTGATAAAAACCGAATTCGTTGCAGGTTTGGAAGGTCCATTGGCGTCCTATATAAAAATGTGTAATATTAGTCTGAATACAGGTATCTATATTTTTTTAGGTTAATTTTAAAAGGAAGGCCTTAAACAAACCTGTATTCTAAGCTTCTTAATGCTGGAGATACAGGATGGTAAATTACAAAAAAAAAAATACCAATAAGAGATCATATCTACTTATAAAACTATAAGGATTTCTATTCTATTTATTATCTTTAATAATGTTCTGCAATATGTAAATTAAAAATGTCAAAACTTTCTGGGGAAATATTGTTAAGCAAATTTACACAAGCAGCTATTATGGATATATTAACCCAGCGAAAAAAGATACTATTTTCATACAGTCTTTTAATCTATCTGGGCTCAAAATTTCGAATTTAAATTCTCTCCTCTAGCCCCTGTTTGTTGGAACGATATCCATTTATCTACTAAAATATTGGAAATTAGATCAAATCTGCAAATTCATGAAACTTCGTAAAAAATTAATCTTAAATTTAGATGAAGTTTTCAAAATACCCGTTCTACTTCTATTATCATTTATATTAAGAATAATTTATAAGGAGACTGTCATATATTCGATTTTGATCACATAACCCAACTAGCATTTTTGGCAACAGCTACGTAATCGCGACTATAAAGAATACTTTAAAGTTGTGGTTACTAGTCGCGCAAACCGTTTAGGCACCGTTCTGTTACCACTTTTTTACCAAAATTGGGAATGATTTTGCTGTAGCAAATACGTAATTCTATCGTCCCGGGAACTTCTTTTTAACGTCCCATAGTGGTTTTCGGGATGTCATAAAGTAGTAATTGTGCAGTGCTAGTTACTAAGAAGTTACTGATGAGACAATATTATGCAAACATTTTGATTCTCTTTCTTTGTCAACACAAATAATTTTATGTCCGTCTTTATTCTAAGTGATGGCGGGGTTAATCTACTTCATATTGTATTTAATATAGCTGATATTATCGCTTACCGGAGTGGAAAAATAATGACTTTTAACAAAAAAATATACCAAATCTAAATATTTAAATTTAATTTTTTAAAGAAGGTAGATAATTTTTTTCACTCCTCTTTACTCCTATGAATATAAGAAGTCTATAATTTAATAAAAATTGCATAAAATGTAAAAGTATTCCGATTTTAGCAAATTCATAAAATCGTGCAATACCTTTTCACAAAATGGAGTCAAATAATTTAAAAAAATATGGCGAATTGTTGTTAGAGTTACCAAGAAGTTTCTTTTGTTACTTCAAAGTAAAAATGACTTAGGAATAAGTAAATTTCAAAAAAATGCTACTATAAAGTATATTTTACTGCATAGTAGAAATAATTACTTAAAGGTAATTTGCTTTAATAGCCAAGGTGGTAAATATTACTTTAAAGAAGAAATAAAAGGGTAACTATTTCGGTCTTGTTACTGATAATATTACTTCAAATGGTATTACTGCGTGGTAATATTTTGATGTTCCTATGTAGTCGCAAGAACTTGAAATTGAACTTTGTAATCGCGCTTACTTAAAAGTTCCCATTTAATCGTCCCACCGACCAATATTTTCTACTTTATAGTAACGACGTTGTAAAGGTAATTAGGTCAGGTCGCTAAGCGGTATCAGCTACCATCAGAGTTACCGCAAAGTAATAATTACTATATAGTCAAATATTAAGTTAATATTACGTATTTCTTACTACTATTTTTTACTTGGCAGTTATTTAAACTTATAAGATATTTTTTTGGTACCAGTTACCGATTTATTACTTGAATAAAGTAATGTAGTCAAACAATGTTGTAGCCGTAACTAAAATTGCTAGTTGGGAAGGACAGTCTTGACTTAAGTTTTTGACTAACAACTGAACTCTGCTCTGTTTTTTCAACTGACATACCTCTGTGTCAGGATGAGGTATGCTCCAAGGACTTTTTTTGTTATAGAGCTTTTACCCCGGATGGACACGGATATCAAAAATGCCATTAAAAAGTTAAAAGGTAACAGATCTGTTGGTTCTGATGGGGAACGAAAGAAAAAATTGAATTCTCGTTTATATATCCTATGGATGGGAATGAAATGATGTTTTTTGGGTATAATTATTAATTGAAAAACAGTATTTCCAGGCGATCCAAACACCGTTTAAAAAATGAAAAGATGATATAGAAAATAGGTGGAAAAATCGAATTCTCATTTATATATCCCTATCTCAGTCTAAAAATTAGAAGAGGATGAGAATGAAATGATCTTTTTGGGTATAATTAGACACATTAAAGGAGAAAAACACTATTTCGTGGCGATCTAAACACTATTTAGAAAATGAAACGATGATACAGAAAAAGTTGGAAAAATCGATTTCTCATTTATATATCCATCTCATTCTAAAAATTAGAAGAGGATGAGAATGAAATGATGTTTTTCAGGTATAATTAGACACATTACGGGAGAAAAACACTATTTCCAGCCGATCCAAATATTATTTATAACATAAAACGATGATATAGAAAATAGGTTGAAAAATCGAATTCTCGTTTATATATCCCTATCTCAATTCAAAAATTAGAAGAGCATGGGAATAAAATGATGTTTTTCGGGTATAATTAGACACATTAAGGGAGAAAAACACTATTTCGTGGCGATCCAAACACTATTTAAAAAATGAAACGATGATATAGAAAAAGGTGGAAAAATCGAATTCTCATTTATACATCCCTACCTCAATCTAAAAATTAGAAGAGGATGGGAATAAAATGATGTTTTTCGGGTATAATTAGACACATTAAGGGAGAAAAACACTATTTCGTGGCGATCCAAACACTATTTAGAAAATGAAACGATGATACAGAAAAAGTTGGAAAAATCGAATTCTCATTTATATATCACTATCTCATTCTAAAATTTAGAAGAGGATGGAAACGAAATGATGTTTTTCGGGTATGATTAAACATATTACGAGAGAAAAACACTATTTCCAGGCAACCCAAACACTATTTAGGAAATAAAACGATGATATAGAAAAAGATGGAAAAATCGAATTCTCATTTATATATCCCTATCTCAGTCTAAAAATTAGAACAGGATGGGAATGAAATGATGAGTGTTTTTTCCAGGAATAATATTAAAGGTTGCGGCTATTTCTTAGTAAAGCCTCTTTTGCAGATTTTTAACCTCGACTTACAAACTTCAATCTATCCTAAGACTTGGCGTACAAGTAAGGTTATTCGAATATTAAAGAAATGAAACAGGAATGAAGTTTTTGAAATTATATTATTTTATTTAGCTAATCGACATTAATTCTCTCTATAAAAGTAATGTGACACATATTTTAATTAAATTACTTATCTCCTATTTAAATGATAGACAGCGATATAAAAGTCAACGGTGTTAAAGTCAAAGTCAAAGTCAAAAATAGTTTCATTGTTACATAACATAATATGTTGTTAGCTTAAAGATAGTTGGCAACATAATCTTTTACAAAAATATAACAATTCTTATATAAATAGAAGAGATATATATAGAACACACGCAACACAATTAAAAAAGAAAAAAAAGAAAAAGTAGAAAGAAGTCACATCACGCTACGCAAAACTCCTCACTGTCAAAAAGTGATATTAAAATCAAATCTTCATCAACCATATTCTTTAAAAATGTAATCAAACATGCTTAGAGTATTAATGGTGCACAATTATAGGACTGTGAGCATGAGAGAGACTTGGGTGTCATAGTAGACTGTAAATTGGCATTTACAGATTATTTATTGAATGGGCTAATAAGGCATATAAAAAAATTGGATTTTTTGGGATTGTCAGATCCACTAAGGGTTTTAGCGTTGAGTGTTGTCTAACATTGTTTGACACTTTGGTGTCTTCACAATATGAAATATGTACTAAAAGAATAGAACTTATGCAACGTAAATTGTGTGAGTCACTTATTATGTCTATAATAAAGAGTTGGGTTGGCTTAAGTATGATAACTGGTATAATTTTACCTTGACTCTATTTTTTAGAAAACTAAATATGTGTCAACAACCAGTATATTTGTTTAAAAAACTAATTTATAAGGAGGCTCCGCATAATCGCTTTTTGTGAGACAAAAATTATTTAACAATGCCACAACATAGAACTTCTTTTTTTTAAAAAGAGCTTCAATTATAATTGTGTTAACTTATATAATAACTTACCTCTTTAATTTAAGGTATGCAATACTGGTTATTTAAGGTCAAGTACAAGAGGATTAGATGTGCAGTAGATTTTTAGAACTTTTTTAGTGACAGATATATTGTATGTATATATGTACTGCATTGTTATATTGTTATGGTTGGTTAAAACTGTTTTATCCTCAGTGGCATCTCTTAAAAGCATTCTATTGGACTTTCTCTGTTAACATTTAAAGATGGTGAACTTAATATCCGGAGAATTGGTTGAGTGGAAGAATGGCCAGGAGCCTAAACTTCGCCAGTTGCGCTATTCTTGTGCATATGATGTGAGTGTACATATTTTCATGTTTTTGCATTGTATGTACAAAGAAATACTTGAATAAAGGCGGTATTTATTTATTTATTTATTTAAATTACTGAAATGGATGTTGTTCAAAAATCATGGTTATTATCCGAATCAAAACTACAATTACTTATTATTATTGCAAAAGTTTAATAGGCTTTCGTTGGAAAATCGGCACACCAAGACTTGTCTTGTATAAATGTACAAGATTTTAGCCAATAAAATTAATTATCCAGAATTACTTTCAATGCTTCCATCCTTTGTCAATACTGGTAGCACTAGACAATGAAAGACTTTTAACTTGGATTTTCTCAGGACAAACCTTTTTAAGGATTTACCAATCTATAAAATGTGCAGCTTTTTTAATATTTATGCTAGTGACTTAAGAGTGGATCTAATTAGCTCGGATAGATTCACAAAACTTGTAAATCACAGATAGTTTGTTTCTCAGATGCAGGCTTTTGAGGTATAGTTTGAATTATTTTTTTTTGCTAGATAAGTGGGTCGTTTTGGCTGTGTAGGTATATGACTTGCTTTCAATAGTATTTACTGCTCCTTATATTTTTAATACTATTAGAATTGTAATATTAGTTATTGTATCTGTAAATAGCCATTTTGCTGTCGATGTATTATCAATAAATAAGACTGGTTTTCAAAACATTTTGAACAAACCTTCCAATTTGCAGTATTCAGCTTAATGATTTAAACCCCTAGAATTTAAGCATCGTAAAGCACTACCATATTAAATACAGGAGACTTAGACCAACCCATCTTTATTTTTTGCTATGTTAATAATATACTGTAAGTATATACTGTAAGTATATACTGTAAGTATATACTGTAAGTATATACTGTAAGTATATACTGTAAGTATATTATTCAGTTTTAGTAGCAAGTTCAGATTTAAGTATCAAGTTTATATTTGTTCAGTTTTTTAAGATTTTTTTTAAAGAAATAATTCCCTTCAACTATAGAATTTGTTACTGGTACGGATTAAATGATTCGCTTTTAACAAAATTTTCACAGTAAAACCTTAAATTGCGTTCTTGTTTTAACTGTAATTTGCGTTTACCAGCACCATGAACCAATTTTTGAACGTCTCGAATTTTAATAAATTTTAGATAAAAATACATGCACACAATTATTTTTATTTTAAGAGAAATCAATGCCTACCAAAGTATCAAAAAAATGCTACCAAAGAGATGGGTATATACGGGTCTATATACCCAATTTCATTAAAAATATCTAGAGAAATATAATATATTATTAAGTAATCTTTTTTTTTTACTTTAGCATCCTATATCTCAACACTCTCGCACCCTTATTCTTGCAGTATAATTTTTGAAAATTTTTAATCACTTACCGCCTTCAGAAGCAGAGGCCTCCCAGCTAACATTCTTCATACCCTCGATCATTGAGTTATATTTAAAATCAAAACAGCTCTGATTGGAAGCTTTCAGCATTAAGGAGTTAAATGCGGCCAATCGGGCAACTTCTTTTCCTATCGAAATGTTTGCCATTATGTTACATACTGTATCCAAAGTTATGTTTCCCAATAACGTTCCTTGGGTGCTGAGGCGATTATCTTTGTTATACTGTGCAATACCTTTTATAAATCGTAATATAATAAATTATCTGAACTTATTCTTAAGGTTACTTACCCGCAAAATTACCCGCTAAACTTTCATAAAAATTTGAAATGTCATCGTCGTTATCTATACTCTCTTCAAGAGGGTTACAAAGTTCAAACAGTGAAGTCAGCGTTCTCTGGCCCACTTTATGTTGCAGCAGCAGATCGATTTGTGCAGTTCCTACTTTGACGGCAGTGTAACAATCTTCATCAATATTCCTTAAGTCATCTGAGACTACTTGGTAATAGTCTGAAAACAAATAATTTCACTCAAATGTTTTTTTTATGTACAGATTTTACCCTGAAAATCGGGAATAGCTAGCAAAGGTCCACTGGTACTCACTGATCCGTGAATCAGATGAGGATACTTGAGTCTAGCCCAGGCAGCCAGAGATCCTGGGTAAGACCCACCAAAAGCTATCCATTTAACCTTAAAAAGGATAAATTAAATAACTGATATAACTATAGCCAAAAAAGTTCCTTTACTTCTGAACTTAACTTGTACTCATCATTCATGGCATCTACAAATGTGGCTAAATCTGCAAGTGCTTGCTCGCTCGTAAGGTATTTAAGGTTTTCCACGCTCAGGTCTTCCGTAGGATGGCTTTGGCCATAAAAACGATGTTCCAACTAAAGAGAATATATGAATAGATCACTTTATAAGTGACATTTTTTAAATCCTTACTTGGAACATTAAAGCTTTCGACTGATTAGCATAATCGACCCAGGCACCGTTAGTCATCCACACGTCGGTAGCTTCACCTTCACCTCCAATCATGAGGAAAGCCACATTTCTATTTTCTTGGTCAAAGAATTCATCGTTTACATAATATCTCTGCAAGGAAATATGAGGTTTATAAGTGCTGTGTATTTTATTATTTATTTAGTATCAACAGGAAATGTATGCTAATTACAGATATCAAAACTTGGTTTATTTAACTAATGAAAAATTTAAAATGGCAGGGTAAAGCATTAAATCTGATAGAAATGAGGCAAACATACTAATTTAACTTCTCTTAAAATTCAACCATTAAACCTGACCGCAGATTAAAAAGAAAATTATTTTATAAATTTTTGTTAAATAATCATCAGCCTGATAAAAAGTGAACGACTTCGGCAACCTTTGTGTGGAAAAATGGTGAAATAAAGTATATCAAAGACTATCCATATAACAAAAATACTTTATAAGATTCAACTCAATTGATTTTCGAATCTAGGGCCAAATTACTGATCAATTTTGATTTTAATCTCTCCATCTCTCCAATACTTATAGTACCTACAGAATCTGGAACTATTAAAAATATAGTTTTTCAGAAATACATTTGGTATCCCGACCCAGGAATTATTAGGACTGAAAAATGAAATTTTTAATTATACATATACTACAGACCAATACTAAAAAAGTTAAAAATTTTGATACATATAAAAGCAGTACATCTACATTCATAAAAAACCCAACATTAAAACCCATCCATATAATTAAAATGCCCCTGTTTGAGAGAGAAAATGATTGAGTAAATTTGATATGAAATAGGTACACAAACTTCAGGAACTCCTGAATATCAAAAAGAGTTATATGTACATGTTGTTGTGTGTTGCAATATACATTGTAATACTTTTATTATCTGAGGAAGACAGTGGTAGAATTTCATTATTTTGGGTGAACAACTCTATGCATGGATTATTATATCTTATTAATTTTTATTTCTTATATTATTTTAATAACAGACTAATTGATGGTAAATTTAGGAGATTTTTTTTTGGGATATTAAAGTATCTGTTGAGAGTAATAACACAGAAAGTAGGTACAAAAGGTGCCCTTTCAATATATCATTAAAAAAAAAGAAAAGCTTTATACAATGTGTATATATTGAACTTTTAATCATCATATAAATTTTGTTTATTTTAAATTGTGACATACATTTGTCTAAATGTTCTGACTTCTATAGGGTGACAGATTGTTAATAAATTTTGACCCATAGCACTGATGATGGCTACTTATTAGCCAAAAGCACTTTGCTATTAGTGCATGAAACAATATACCCACTTTGTACAAATCTTTTCTTGTATTTTAACAGATCTAAGTGTACATAGTCACTATTGTAAGTAACATATCATTTATACAGTCTAGGGTCAGATATGGGATTATAATTTGGGAAATTCAAGGGACTTAGATAAAAAAATTATTTGACAAAAAAGGTAGCTAAGAACTATACTCAATTTACCCTATCAGGTATCCATTAAACCATTTTGTTATACCATATTTCTTTTATACTTGAAATAAATAATAATTCTTTGAATCTATAATATGGCAGAATCCACATAATAGCGGGTAAAAGAACAACCTTAAAATATATAATCCAACTTTTACATTTGTGAAGAGAAATATGGTCCATGGAATTTCAGATGTCTAGATCCCAATGAAGTTTACGCAAGAGTCTGATAAAGAGATTAAAATTCTGATAAAAAGATTTAATTAGGATCTAAAACTATACCTGCAAACTTTTTATTCTATTCAAAGTATATGATAATACATTTAATTGAAACTCTTATTTAGTTATGGTTATATTAATTTAGTGTATGCAAGTGTGTCTAGTGTACGAGTTAACTTGTGAAAGAATAAATGTATTTTTTGGCTGTTTAATATTTGTGTATCTGTAAGTATTTTACCTTATCAAAATTTTAATAAAACATACCATGAGTAGGGAAGAGGGGGGCACATTCGGCATAGGGGCAGCTTCGGCCATTGCTAATAACTTTCAAAATTTTTCGAATTTCACGTTGGTTTTTACTAAATAAGTGGTAACATAGCTTTATTACATCATTGTTGTTGTTTGGCGGCACCGCACAGCGTGCATAAAATTTTGGTGAAAAAAAGTGTATTTTTCTGATAAAAAGGTGTTTTTAAAATTTTGTAAAAAAATATTTTTAGTTATTGTTTTTGCAATACACTTTTGTGAAAATGTGTACATTTAAGCTTCATAGTCTTTAGTTTTAGTATTTAAAGTAATATAACCTCAAAATACAACCACGTGTTGGCCGCACATTTTTGTTGTCTTGGATACCCAAAGGGGCACATTCAGCCACATATGTCGGGGTACAATCGATTGTGCCCCGGATTCTGTTTGGATTTCTTAAATAGCTAGTTTAAAATATAAAAATATTACATTGATTATTATTATATTAGCTAATTATTATTTTGTTATCCTTTAGACGGTAAGAAATTACATTAAGAAGACAGACAGAGCTGGTATAAGCGAAGATAGGATACAGGAGGCTTTAAAAAATATTTTTTCGAAAAATATGTCACAAAGAGAGGCTGCAAGAGTCTTTAACCTAAAAAGGCAGACATTACAATCTCGTATGAAAAAGATTGCCGCAACCATGACACCGGAAGAATATTTGCAAAAGTTTGGAGATGATGGATATGAGAGTGAAAATGAAGAGAAAGGTATAGATATTTTGGTAGAGTTTTTTTCATATTTTACACTTTGGATGTGCTGAAGAAAATAATTTACAATTAGTTTTATTTAATTGTAGGTAAATATGCTACGAGAATGGTGTTCTCTAAAGCTCAAGAGGACATGTTGCAGGACTATATCAAGCAATGTTCGAATATGAACTATGGATTAACATATAGTCAACTAAGACTTTTAGTTTATGATTATGCAAAGGTATTACCAAATTGCAAATATCCATCTACTTGGGATGTAAACAAAAAAGCAGGAATTGACTGGTTAAAAGGTTTTATGAAAAGACATCCTGCATTATCCCTATGTAAACCTGAAGGTACAAGTTTGGCAAGAGGTCTTGGGTTTAATAAAACTAATGTGCAAGAATCTTTTAACAATTATAAATATGTTTTGGAAAAATGTAACTTTGGTCCTGATAAAATGTATAACTTAGACGAAACTGGAGTGACAACCGTTTTAAACCCTCCAAAAATTATTGCGCAAAAAGGAAAAAATAGGCTGTGTCGCTTCGGCTGAGAGGGGAGAGCTGGTTCCGTTTGTTGGCATAATAAGCGCTACAGGTAATAGTCTACCTCCTGTATATGTGTTTCCCAGAATAAGAAACATTGAAGAATATTTATCTGATGCACCACCCTTAAGCCTAGCACTTGGAAATAAGTCTGGATAGATGACTAAAGACTTATTTGTAAAAGCACTAGAAGATATGGTTACACACACTAAGTGCAATAAAGAAAATAAAGTGCTATTACTGCTTGATCATGAGTCACATACCACCTTAGCTGCTATAATGTATGCACGAGACCACGGTATAGTTATGCTTTCGTTCCCACCCCACACTTCCCATAGGCTACAACCTTTCCCGTCAAACATATCCCAAAGATTACCAAGCAACCATTTTTGCAGGCTTTTTGAGCTTTTTCTCCTCAAATCATAACCAGCGGATTTTCGAAACCAGGAATATGGCCTGTTAACTACCATTCTTTTACCGATGGGGATTTTGACGGTTCTAGACTTTATGAGAATGAAGGAAAAGCTCAAGAAAAAAATATTTTAGATTCAGAGATGGATAAAAATTTACCTTCAACATCAAAAGGGATATCAAACGCTAGTAATCTTTTTCTCACAAAGAAATTGTAGAATATGAAGCTACATCAGATGTGGTAAAGGTCCAAAAAATACAGCCAGAATTTGTTAGACCCCTTCCCAAAGTTATAAAGAGTCAAGAGATAAAAAGAAAAGTAAAGGCCAATCAAGGAAAATCAAGAATATATACCGAAACACCTGAAAAAGAAAGAGTAGAGGATATAGAAAATAAAAAAATGATAAAAGTAGAAATAAAATCGGAGAAGCAACAAAACAAATTAAAAAGGATTAATCAGAATTCAAGTGGCACTGAACAGATCAAAAAAAGAAAAATTAATAATGTTAAAAAAAGGATTTTTGAAGATACTTCTAGTGAGGAAGAAACGGATACTTTTTCAAGTGATAGCGATGACGCCGAAAGTTTCGAATCTTTACAAGAAAACGATGAAATTAAAACTGATGATTTTATATTAGTAAAGTTTGCACTAAAAACCTCAATAATTTATTATGTTGGTTGTGTAATAAATAAGGCAGCTGATGAAGAATACAACGTCAAATTTTTAAGGCGAAGAGGAAATAGCAAAATATTTTATTATCCTCAAATCGACGATATCGCGTCTTTTAAACAGGGAAACATTTATACAAAACTTTCAAAATTTTTAAAATCTTGTAGGGATTTAAGTGTAACTTTTTTTTATAACTTTGAAGGAATAACAGTTAAGTAAAAGAAATTTTTTATATTAAAATGTTTAAATAAACCATATTAAAAAGTATAGGGACCGTTTTTTTGGGTAAATTTATGTATGGCTGAATGTACCCCTTTGCCTGGCCGATTGTACCCCGCAATGGGGCAGATTCAGCCCTTATAGAGATTTGTTTTGGATTTATAACAAAAAAAATATTATAAGTTAAATTAAACAATACTTCAATGCTAACATTAAGAAAAAGTGTAAATATTGTAACTACACTGAAAAATGGTAAAAAATGTGGACTTTTCAGGATTTTGTAAATCAAAAACCTGGGACTGCCCCCCTCTCCCCTAGTATTATAGTCTTATATTATATAGTGGCAAGGACAATAATACTGCAAAAAAGTGTATACATGGTGATTTGTGCAGAAATGTAGATTGTTACTGTAAACTACATATTTTTATGGATTTAATAAAGAATAAACCAAGAATAAATGAAATAAAAATCCAAATTAAATGAACAATGTGCAACTTAAAAAAGGCACTTTTCTAACATAATTCAGACACAACAATCATTTATTTTTAATTTCATAATCAAACTTTCTTACCTGCTGCCATATAGCCAAATTTCCAACATCAAAATGATCCAGGCTTTGGTTGAACCATCTGGTAAAGTTTTTTGGTGCTTCTCTTAATTCTGGATCGATATGCAATTGTAAATTTCCTCCGTGAACTCTACCATGATGGAAAAATCGAAAACCATCAACACTTATCACTATTAGTGATATAAGTGTGAGTGGTATAAGTAATAATTGTTGGTTCATAATTGAATTTTGAGTGCACTAAGAAGTTCCGCTGAAAACAATTCTTTTTATATTAAACCCAAAAACCTGTAATCTAAGGTTCGGTTTGAGTACTCTTGACTAGACTCTCTTAATTGAATTTAAAAATATCAAGACAAATTATTTCTGGTCTGGGTTTTACGTGACCTAAATAAGATTAATATTATTGTATTATTGATATTCATGAATATGTTTATTAAATATTTTGCATTATCACTCTTTCAGCTGATAAAAGAATAACAATAGCTAGTTTATACGGATACTTGTTAGGATAAGCAATATTTGAACGTCATCTAAATATAAATACCTGGAAATGCTTAAAATTAAGTGGTTCGATCAGTATTATCGTTTAATTTTGCTATATTTTCGGGATCTTGCTTTATGTTTACAAATTTAAACTTTGTTGATGTTTTAGGTTATGTATAGACCAAACCAAAATATTTAAATATTAAAGCAGTGTTGCCTACTTTACTCCCATAACATATTCCCTAGGGACGTAATGAGAAATCCCTCCCTGTCCTTTAATTGAAAAATTACAATTTTAAAAGACCTTCACATAAAAATGTGAAGTATGTCTTTTTTTTGTTCAAACTACGGTTAATTACAATATTTCATGTCAACGATCCCTCCTAGCGCAGAAATTTCGTAACACCTGCCAACGCTGCTTAACCTTATTAGTGTTCAATGTTATTCTTTCTGCTTGTCTGAACAAGTGACGTAAAGATGTTCAAGACCCCGCGCCTTCGCCATTTACTTGCTTACTAAAACGCCTGCTTTAAGCATTTTTTTCTCTTTGTACATATTTATGTAGGAAATAATATTACACAAAACACGAATCGTCAGTGATGTGACAATACCTCCTATCTTCCAAAAATACATATGTTCAGTTACTACTTTAAAATTATTCCTGACAATTCTAGGCATGATTCAAAAACCTCCTAACTTGCAAAAACTGCACTGTTTTTAAGTCCCTGCGTAAAAACAATACCTCCTATCTGTTAGCGCTTTTTATTATACAACAAATACCGAAATACGAACGTTGAACGACACGGATACTTTTTAAAAACAATTTTATTTCTAAAAGTACAAACTGACAGTATAATATGCAGCAACAGAAACAATGAGATAAAGCGACTTAAAATCTAAGGTTTATATAATGCAAAAAGTACTGATGTAGCCAACCACGCAAGTGGGTAGATTTACACTGGAGAGTCAGCTCTTCTTAGGCATATAACTCCTCCCTCCTTAAGAGGCAAACATAATGGAGTGTGTTTGCTCTTCTGGCTCTTCAGGGTTGGAAGTGGCAGGTCCAGGTTTTGGCTTCTGGCATCTTGAAAGCAGCTTCTTCTGGGCAACCACTAGTAACGTTATGATTATAATAATAACAATAATCAGGGTACTGTTGATTATTGTTGAAGTCTGGATCGGTGAAACGTCGTCATTGGGATGTAGCTGGTTCGCTAGGCTCCTAAGTTCATATAAGTCTTGTATGTTGACTTGACTTATATTGGGCAACTTGTAAGGTCTGGATACTTGGGGTTTGTAGTCCTGGATTTCTGGTAGTACCAAAGTTTTCCCTTTTACAAGTTTGATATCGTTGGAATATGTTTTTCCATCAAGCTTTATTCCGCAGTTTGCAGGAACTTGGATAAGGGTAGGTTCTTCCAGAGTTATATATTGGTTGGTCGTACATTTGGTAAGGACTTGTGTGTTTTTGGTTGGGATGATTAAGAATTGTCCTTGGGTAACTTGTTCAACTAGGGGTTGAACAAGATGGGTTTGCAGCGGTGTGCAACTTGTTGGTGGACGTTTTTTCAACAACTCAATAGTGCAACTATCCTGAGGGTAAAAGTTCTCTAGGCAGTAGAATGTTTTCTCGATTTCTGGGAATAAGCTGTCTTCAAATTGGATGTCGACTTCTTCTTGTGCCAGGCAGTGGCGGCTCGCGCCCTGTAATCTAAGGTAGGCGACATATTGGCTGTTATGAATAACACTTGAGTTGAAACTCCAAGTATGTACTCATGAGCATGAGCATGAAGTGCTGGTTTGTTCTCCGTTTTATATGAATAAAAATAATTCGCTGAGAGGAGTATGTGCTCCGAATACATAAAGTAGATACTCGATATTTCCAAACAAGTCTGCACCAGAAAAAACACCAAATAAACAAGTGCCGCGTTTCGCATATTCGTGTATTAGTATAAATTCAAGTATCAGTGTGCAATGAGTGAAAGTGAAGAAAAAACTGAAGTCTGCGAATCCCAAATGGGATTTGTAAACATGCTACGTGATGTTCCCATACTTTTATCCAAGTCACAAACACCAGCTGTCCGAAAGTCAAAAAGCCAAGCAATAGAACTGATTAACAAACAGTGGAAGCTGAATTTCGGGTCACAAATAACGACAAGTCAAATGTACAAAAAAATTAATAATATGAAATCCAGACTCAAGAAAAAGACTGACATAAACAGGACTGGAAATAAGAAAATTGTGCTGCAGGATTGGGAAAAGATTTTGTTGGAAATCATGGAAGGCAACACAAATCCAGTACTTGCAAAAGTTCCAGGTAAATTAATTAATATCTTCTTCATAAGTAACTTTATTTAAATTACCATATATATTAGTGAACCTATCTAAAGTTTGCTATTATTTATTATTTTGTGAAAATTGAATGATTTATAAAGTTATGTTGTTTATAATAATTAATTACTTATTGTTTAACATTTGATCAAGTATTTTAGACAGACATTTTTGTAGCTTAGAAACAAAAAAAAGTTACAATATTATTTACGAAACTTTATCACTTGTCCATTTTTTAATATAGAAACTGTATGAATATTTACTTAATTTTTCATTTTAGGAGCATTATCCGTCGGCATACAACAAACAGAGACGAAAATCGGCCATGAAGATACAATCCCTAGGCAATCAACTTCTGCTTCTGCAACGAGTGCAGCAAATGATGATGCTATTAGTACAGTACAACATGCACCTAAAAAAAAGAAACATAATAAAGGTAGTCCTCTCGAAGAATATGAAACAAACGTTACTAAACAACTCTCGAATAACGAACTACAAAGACTAGTTTTACTGAAACAACTAAGAGTTTTAGAAATGAAAGAGGAAAAACTCAAGAGACAGCTAAACAGAGATGTTGATGAACAATCTAATTCAAGCAATAATAATATCATTCAAGCTGACAATGGACAAGCATATTTCAAATTATAATGTGTCAATACTTTTTAGAATCACTTACGAAATAAAGAATTCTAACATGTGACAAAAACATTTTTCTAAAGTGTTAATAATAGAAATGATAAATAAGTTCTTTCCACGCTTTACTTACTTCAAGCGAGAGCAAGAATGACATCTGCTAACTCAGATCGCCTCCGTTGCCCGCTTCTTCTAATATTATTATTATCCAACTCCTCTTCTGCCGGATACGCAAGTGGGATATCTTCTAATGGGAGCTCCATAGGATCTAGCTCATCTTTTAAATATTTTGCTACATTGTGTAATATACAACAGCATATGACAAATTTTGGAACTTTTTCTATGGATACCCGCACTTTATATTGTAGCATCCGAAATCGTTGTTTTAGTTGACCAAAACATCTTTCAATTATTACACGTTCCTTTGTAAATAAATTATTATAAGCACGTTCTTGTGGTGTATTAGGATTTCTAAAAGGTACCATTAGCCACGGTGCTATACTATATCCTTCATCTCCTAAGAGTAGTGCTTGCGACCTATGAAAATCATTCCTCGCAATATTTGAAATTTCTGAATTGCTCCAAATCCGTAAATCGTGAACAGATCCTGGCCATGAAGCGTCTACACTTGTAAACCACTCATCTGAATTACATGTGGCTTGGACATTAATGCTGTGATATCCTTTGCGATTAATGTATTCATCGCTATGAATAGGTGGCTTTTTTATTTTTATGTGGGTACAGTCTATCACGCCCAGTGCACAAGGAAAAGAATAATTTGATTGCCACTTTTGCTTCGCCTCTATTATGGCGGCAGCAGTGTGAGGAAATTTTATCCACAGACCACATTTTTCTATTAGCTTCTCAGTAACTTCCGTCACTACTTTTGAGACAGAACTTTGATGAACACCAACATCTTCTCCTACTCCTGATTGGAAACCCGGATCACCAACGTATCTCAAAAATATTTTCATTTTATCAATGTTATTTATAGCACCACCTCTTCTTTCTCCAGATTCTGTACCCAAAAAGTGACTTGATATCCACTCTACATGTTCTCTAGTAAATCGATATAACACTTTAAAATCACGATCACAGGTACGCCTTCTAGGTTTGTAATATTTTTTAGAACGCAAATTAAGAATGAACTCAGCCATAGTTCTGCCGTAGACAAACTGAAGTCTGCTATATATCAGACTCCAAAATTGTGGAGTACATTCTCCTTCCGAGGAGCATCAACAAATTTTTATTCATAAGAAAACTGAGAATGAACTCACAGCAAATTATACATAAGAGTACCTACTCAAGTGGAGCATCTGCTCCCTATTTTTATTCATATGACATGGAGTATTTGCTCCAAATTCATGAGTAGATACTAAATGCTCATTTTTATTCATACGACCCATTATTATAACAGTGTGCACACCGAGTAGCCCGAGTTCCCCCTCCCCCCGCTTTTTCGGGATTTAAAAAAAAATTGTGGTGCCACGGCCACTTTTCATTAATAATTTACTAATATAAATATTTTAATAATACTAATATACTAATATAAATATTTTATTAATAATTTACTAAGAAAAAAATAACGTTTTCGAAATCTTTTAAAAAAAATTACCTAAAAATAATATATTTTTTTAAAATTTAGATTTCAATCAACAAAAAAAAATGCGGAAACAAAAAAAAACAAAATGAAACACACCTTTACAAAGTTGTATGAATTCAAATTATGATCGTGATGTGATCGTGAATTTTTGTGTTATATCCATATTTCATTTAATTTCACTAAATCCTTAGATATACCTATACACTACCTACTGTTATTGATAGATACCTACTATAAGATGCAAAGATGCAGTAAATATTCTTCTATATTATAAATAAATTCAAATAAATAAATTTTTATTAACATAGATCTTTTTTACTTACTTACCAAAAATGCATGGTTATTTAATTATGCACCTTTGGGCTTATGTAGTTTTCTTCTTTTTAATACTATTTCTAAAAAAGATTAAAGTTGAATACTATATAACTAAAAGATATCATAATATTCTTATACTTAACATAGATTTTGTTTTTAACTTTTGATTTTTTAAATTTTTTTTTGTTTTTTTTTTAGTTTTTTATTTTAGTTGTAAAACAACTAATTTTTATAAATAAGGTTTATTCTTCTGTCCTTTAAAAGTGCAAACCTATTAGGCGGCGCCTACCTTGCCTACCCTGACGAGCCGCCGCTGGTGCCAGGTAGGGGTATTTTGGAATAATGATGGAATTGTTTTGTATGATAGGAAGTAGGTGGTGGAAAGTGGCTTGTTTAATTTTTAATATAGGGACATGAATTGCGAAAATTATTTTATTACTTGAAAAACTTACTTGTGTTCCAAGGAATTGATAGTACGAAAGAATGTTCTTAAAATTTGGCAAAGCTCTAGGATCGTAAATAGTTTCTAAGCATTCCATCATTTCTCTGATTTCGTTTACCGAAATTACAGAATTGTGTACAGCATTAAGCTTTGCGAAGGTGATGGCGTTTTCTAGATTATCCAAAAAGTTTATTAAGTTTTGGCAATCTAAATTGATTTGAGAAATTACACCTTCGAACGAAATATAAAGATACGTATTATTTATTTCATTTTCTATATACATTTGTAGCATGTTGATCCCTTTTTTCTAACTTAATTTGGTTATTTATAAGACTAGATATTGTGGAATTATAGTTATCAATAAGTTTCTTTGACAATGATATTTGCGAATTCACCGTTTTGACTAAATTGTCTTTATCTTTTTGCAAACTTATTATCGCGTCAGTATAGTATTTTTCATCGTCGGCATCAAGGGTGCCAAATAACCATTTGTTTATTTTCCCTACTATGTTGAGCAGACCTCTTTTAGTCCTGCCTGTGGGTTCAAGATTTAGCAATTTACTTTGAGTAATATTAATTAAATACTCGGTTCTGAGTATTAAGCCATGGGTTAGGCCAATAAAATTTAAGGGATGATTCGATTTTCCTTTAGAGGTTTGAGCCTTTAATTTGTTAAAATATACTTGTATATTATTTAGTTGTTGTTTTAGCAAGTGTGTGTCAATAAAATGAAGAAAGGTGTGTTTAGTGTAAATTATCTTAGATGGTCCTAATGAAATAGGAAGAATAGGGTTTTTGATAGGGGTTAGTTTAATGTCGTCGCTGTGTGTCAGTTGAAGTACCTGCGTTATCAGTAGTGTCAGTATTGGAAAGATCTTCAGGTCCATTTCTGTCTGCGTGACTTCTTCTTCCCGTGATCTCTTGAATCTGCCTACAGAGGTGTCAGGTGTCGCTGGTTCTTCTGGATTGCACTATTAGTGTTAGAAAACACTCCTAGAAGTCTTTGTTTTTCGGCACGATTTCCGTACGGTACGAAAGTTTTGTAGACCGACTTTCCCGACGACTAGGGCACAATCCTACCGACTGCACCAAATACGAACGTTGAACGACACGAAGACTTTTTAAAAACAATTTTATTTCTAAAAGTACAAACTGACAGTATAATATGCAGCAACAGAAACAATGAGATAAAGCGACTTAAAATCTAAGGTTTATATAATGCAAAAAGTACTGATGTAGCCAACCACGCAAGTGGATAGATTTACACTGGAGAGTCAGCTCTTCTTAGGCATATAACTCCTCCCTCCTTAAGAGGCAAACATAATGGAGTGTGTTTGCTCTTCTGGCTCTTCAGGGTTGGAAGTGGCAGGTCCAGGTTTTGGCTTCTGGCATCTTGAAAGCAGCTTCTTCTGGGCAACCACTAGTAACGTTATGATTATAATAATAACAATAATCAGGGTACTGTCGATTATTGTTGAAGTCTGGATCGGTGAAACGTCGTCAATGGGATGTAGCTGGTTCGCTAGGCTCCTAAGTTCATATAAGTCTTGTATGTTGACTTGACTTATATTGGGCAACTTGTAAGGTCTGGATACTTGGGGTTTGTAGTCCTGGATTTCTGGTAGTACCAAAGGTTTCCCTTTTACTAGTTTGATATCGTTGGAATATGTTTTTCCATCAAGCTTTATTCCGCCGTTTGCAGGAACTTGGATAAGGGTAGGTTCTTCCAGAGTTATATATTGGTTGGTCGTACATTTGGTAAGGACTTGTGTGTTTTTGGTTGGGATGATCTAGGCAGTAGAATGTTTTCTCGATTTCTGGGCATAAGCTGTCTTCAAATTGGATGTCGACTTCTTCTTGTGCCAGGTAGGGGTATTTTGGAATAATGATGGAATGGTTTTGTATGATAGGAAGTAGGTGGTGGAAAGTGGCTTGTTTAATTTTTAATATAGGGACATGAATTGCGAAAATTATTTTATTACTTGAAAAACTTACTTGTGTTCCAAGGAATTGATAGTACGAAAGAATGTTCTTAAAATTTGGCAAAGCTCTAGGATCGTAAATAGTTTCTAAGCATTCCATTATTTCTCTGATTTCGTTTACCAAAATTACAGCATTAAGCTTTGCGAAGGTGATGGCGTTTTCTAGATTATCCAAAAAGTTTATTAAGTTTTGGCAATCTAAATTGATTTGAGAAATTACACCTTCGAAAGAAATATAAAGATACGTATTATTTATTTAATTTTCTATATACATTTGTAGCATGTTGATCCCTTTTTTCTAACTTAATTTGGTTATTTATAAGACTAGATATTGTGGAATTATAGTTATCAATAAGTTTCTTTGACAATGATATTTGCGAATTTACCGTTTTGACTAAATTGTCTTTATCTTTTTGCAAACTTAATATCGCGTCAGTATAGTATTTTTCATCGTCGGCATCAAGGGTGCCAAATAACCATTTGTTTATTTTCCCTGCTATGTTGAGCAGACCTCTTTTAGTCCTGCCTGTGGGTTCAAGATTTAGCAATTTACTTTGAGTAATATTAATTAAATACTCGGTTCTGGGTATTAAGCCATGGGTTAGGCCAATAAAATTTAAGGGATGATTCGATTTTCCTTTAGAGGTTTGAGCCTTTAATTTGTTAAAATATACTTGTGTTTAGTGTAAATTATCTTAGATGGTCCTAATGAAATAGGAAGAATAGGGTTTTTGATAGGGGTTAGTTTAATGTCGTCGCTGTGTGTCAGTTGAAGTACCTGCGTTATCAGTAGTGTCAGTATTGGAAAGATCTTCAGGTCCATTTCTGTCTGCGTGACTTCTTCTTCCCGTGATCTCTTGAATCTGCCTACAGAGGTGTCAGGTGTCGCTGGTTCTTCTGGATTGCACTATTAGTGTTGAAAAACACTCCTAGAAGTCTTTGTTTTTCGGCACGATTTCCGTACAGTACGAAAGTTTTGTAGACCGACTTTCCCGACGACTAGGGCACAATCCTACCGACTGCGCCAAATACGAACGTTGAACGACACGGAGACTTTTTAAAAACAATTTTATTTCTAAAAGTACAAACTGACAGTATAATATGCAGCAACAGAAACAATGAGATAAAGCGACTTAAAATCTAAGGTTTATATAATGCAAAAAGTACTGATGTAGCCAACCACGCAAGTGGGTAGATTTACACTGGAGAGTTAGCTCTTCTTAGGCATATAACTACCGCCTATCTTGTTGAGGCTCGAGCAGATCGTTTGCTGAGCTCGCAGTTTTTTACATTAAATAATAGTAAAATAGTAAGGTGTTTTCATAAAAAAATAGTAAGGTGTTTTCAAGATAATATTTCTGTTAAGTTGTTTTAACTATCTCAATCTTAAGATTGCCCTGTTTTCGAGAAAAAAAGCCGGTAAGTAATCTTTGTTTATGTTAAGGTTAGGTTACATTTTAATTTTTCAGATTTTTTTTAAGATTACTCCATTACTCTTATAAACTACAAAATACAAGTGCCAATTTTTAAAAATCATTGTTTTAAGATATTTTCTAATTTATTTTATTTATTTTTTTATAAAATTTTCTTATTTTCTATTGTTTTTTCAATGGTAAGTTAGGAAGATAGGAGGTATTAAAAGACTATTAATTAATATAAGCGGTAAATAGGAGGTTTTTTTTTCAGACTATCTACAACATGAGTTCACGTACGCTAAAAATTTTAAACCTAGTTTCCAAAACTACGCAAAATAATATGATACCCGTACCAGAGTTTTCGGATCATAATAAGCTTCTCATGCAACAACTTCCGATAGAAGATCTTCCTGTGCAAGAGCTTCCCGTACAAGACACTACCATGCAAGAGCCTTCTGTACAAAAAGTTCATGTACAAGAGCTTTTAGAAGAAGAAAATAACTTCGCAATCAATATAGATCAAATTCCGATTGTTTTCGAAGATCAGTTATCAGGACATTTTTGTGGAAATAATGAAAATTCTGATCAATGTATGCTTGAAAATAACCAGACCTCAGATGATCCGGATGATACCAACGAAAGGCTTCCCCACATAAGTGAGAATATAATATTAATGGATTTGAGATCTGAAAGTGTAGCAATTGCGATTCCTTCCACTTCGGGTATATCTTGTGATTTTAAGAGAAATGTAGATGAAAATAGTGGATCGTGGATCGGTTTATGAGCCGAAAATAGCGAAGAAGAAACCAGTTCCAGTGCTTCTGAGGAACGACAGGGAATCGGTGAGCGGAATGAGGTTCAGTTGCAGCCTATGTATGGAAATATGGAAGAAGGTCGTAAAAGAAAGAAGAAAGCTATCCAAGCAGAGTGGAAGAAGAACAGAAATGAAAAATTGCGTGAAAAGGGAAAGGAATATTTAGGATACGGCAGGAGCAGAGATGGGACTGTTAAACAAGATAGCATGAGACCTGAAAGGAACATGGGAGGAGCCTGTAATTCACTTTTCTGTAGAAAATCTTCCAAAAGACAATGTGACGCATTTTCCGAGGAAAAAAGGAATGAACTTTTTAAACAATTCTGGTCTTCATTAAGTTGAGATCAAAAAAAAATCTTCGTTTGTTCGCATGTATCAAGGGTGGAAACTAAAAAAAAAACTGCTACTCTAAATGAAATATCTTGTAGAGAAGGAAGTTTCAGTTACACTCTGAGTAATGGACAAAAAAAACTACCCGTGTGCAGGCAGTTCTTCTTAAGCACTTTGGGCCTTCGATCTTTTACAGTGCAAACTTGGGTAAAACAAAGTATAAATGGTATGCGAGAAGAGAAGCAACAACAGAATAAGAAAAGCAAAAATAGAAATTATCGTGTTAAGCAGTTTAAAGTATTTTTTTTGAAGAATTATCCAAACAACCATCCCATTACGTAAGAAAAAATACTAACAAGCTGAATCTTGAAGAACATTTTGCATCAATGAAGCAGCTATTTTATAAATACTCAGAGAAATGTCAAGAAGAAAATGTTACACGGTTGGGAACGTACGTTTTCGAAAAAATATTTAAGGAAAAAAATCTGTATTTATTTACCCCGAAAAAGGATCGATGTGATATTTGCATACAGTATGAGCATAAAAATGTGCCAGAAGATAAACGGAAATTTCACATCGACAAAAAAGAGAAAGTTCGTAAAGAGAAAGAAAACGACATTAAAAAAGCTAAAGAAAAGAAATGCATTCTATTAACAATGGATTTACAGGCCGTAAAAATAGCTCCTTATCTGAATGCCACCTCCATTTATTTCAAAACCAAGTTATCCTGATGTCATAACTTCACTGTATATAATGTTGAAAATCATAAAGTGTCTTGTTACTGGTTTACAGAAATTGACACAAACCTAAATGCTTCTACTTTTGTATCTTGTTTGTTAGATTATATCAAAGCAAACTGTTGAATTTGAATCTTCCTATTATAATCTACAACGACGGCTGTACATTTCAAAACCGGAATGTGGTCATGTCTAACGCCCTTCTTAACTGTTCATAACGTAACCATAATACAAAAGTTTCTAGAAAAAGGTCATTCACAAATGGAAGTGGATTCAGTACACAGCTGCATAGAGCGAAAATTAAAAAATCGCAAAATCCATTTACCGAGTGACTACTTAACGGCAACAGAAGAGGCACGAAAACATCCGGAGCCGTATAAAGCTATAAAATTGGAGTATGATTTTTTTAAGGTTTACTCTGATGTAGCAAACTTTCAATATACTTCTATAAGACCCGGAAAAAAAACATCAGACCCTACAGTTACAGACATCGCATCGTAGGGATAAAATACTCAGATGATGATTTACAGATCAAATTAGATTTTGGAAAGGAATGGAAGTCGCTGCCTATCAGAAAAAAACCTATAGGTTCTGATATAATATACCCCCAAGCCCATACGTCTCAATTACCAGTCAAGAAAAAAAAGTGGTTACACTTACAAGCATTGAAAAGTGTTATTCCAAAAGACTGCTGGTCTTATTATGATAATCTTTCTTATAACAACGATAATTAGTTTGATATGTTCTACAATTAAGTGTAAATTTAGCTTAGGTTAACAAAACTGTTTTGAAGAAATTTTTTATAACAAATATACCTATTTTCTTCTACAAATTTAGTTTTATTGTCGTAGTCTTGAAATAATATGTCTATTTTAATACCTCCTAACTTCCATCCATTTAAACCCAATATCTCCTATCTTAATTATATAAAAAAAAAATAAAAATATAATTTTTTAGCTTTTATTTCCTTTTTCAACACTATATTTGCCAAAAAAAATATTAACATAAAATTGTCATGACGATAAAAATATTTTTTTTGTTTCCTGTAAAATTATGTCTAAGAGAGATAGAAGGTATTGTCACATCACTGACAAAATAGAACATTCGCATTACAAAAATGTTCCCAAAAAGAATAATGTTCTTGTCATATTCCGAGTATTTTCACTTTTCTTGCTTTCAGATAGAAACTAGTTCCAATTAGACACATTCAAATTTATTTAAACAAATCAAAAAGGGGATTTGCCATTTATTACTTTTAAATCTTAAAATATTGGACTACATCAATAGTAAATAAAGCTTTCTCCACTTGCAGTATCAATAATTTACTTATTTTGACTAAAATTAACAGAGTATCCTCCAGTATTTGGATCTTGGGTGAGCTTAAAATTATCTGTGGATAAGCCAAATGGTCTTAAAATAACATTGCCTAGATCCTTTAATTTCCCTGCAAAAAAGATAACAAATAAGTACTGACTATATTATTTAACCACTTTCACTCACCCATCATTTCTTCTTTAAGTTTTTCATTTTTCTCATTAATTTTTGGAGGTAATCTTACGGTAGCTGCAAGAGCATCCTTATTTCCTGGGTCAAGCTCTAATAATTTTTTAAAATCCTCTAAACTTTCATCCAATTTATCAGAATCTTCATATAATTTTGCTCTTCTTAAGTAGGCTCTTACATAAGTTGAATTTAATTCTATTGCTTTGGTGCAGTCCTCTATGGCACTTTCTTTCCTATCTAATTTTGCTACAAAAAAACAGCTGATTAGACATATAAGAGAGATTTCTCTATTTATATGTTTTAAGGTATTTTTTTAAATCAGTTTTTGAAATAAATGTTACGAATCTATAATTCAAGCATTTATTAATGTTTTATGCATGTTTCTCTCTAAGACATTATCAGATCTCTAAACATTATCAGAGGTTTGAAACACTAGTCAGGAGGAGAAACCAAACAGTTAGATCAAACTAAATTAATGTCCTAGCCAACCCAGAAAACTTATTGGCATAGACAAATAAAATCAGAAAATCCTGATCAATGTACAAAGTTTTTTACTGTAAAATTACATAACATATCAATTTATCAATTTCATATAAAAATTTAAGTGCTAGAAAAAGGTGCATTAAGCCCTGGATTACTGAGGACTTTCTAACCTCCATTCGAGAACTTAATTTATTGGAATTAAATTGTGGGAATTCAAAGAAAATGTGCGAACTAGTATAAACTTGTAATGACTTAACTGCTAAAACAAAAATCACTTTTATTTTAAATCAAGTTAGCCTCATTTCAGGGAGAATTTGGATACTGCAAACATTATTTCTCAAGTGTTTAATAATAATTTCCAAACTATTGCTAAAACTCAAAAAATAAAAATATAGGATACTACCAACACCACCGAAATAAAGAAATCTTTACTACAGGCATACTCAAGGCATTCGATTCTGTCACTTAACCCACTTTATTAAAAGCTTTTTTTATGGGTATAAAAAAAAATTATAATCTATTGTTTAAATACTATCTAGAAAGTCAAACCCAAAAACTTAGAATTGAGGATAAGGATCATCCTGGGGCCACAGTTATTTACTATTTATATTGATAGTCTGATAGATACAGTGAGCTCTGACTTATAAACCGGCGGCAAAGCTCTCAAAAGCCGTCGTTTTAGGACTAAACCCAATATTACGGTATAACTTATTGAGACTATAACCGTTTGATATATTGGGTCATTTTACATATAAAAATTGTTATGGCGACGTTGACAATTGGTCGGGGCCTTCTTGACAGCGAAAAAACTAAAAAAACAGCATACATTCAAAAAATTGATTTTTTAACATTAACTTGTCAAGTCTTGCAAACTACTTGACGTATGCGATTTTTTTAATAATTATTATAAAGAGCATACTTAAGCGCTAATATCTAGCCAAAATGATTTCCAAGTATTTTTGTTTTTGATAATAAAAAATAATAATAATTAATATAGATTGTATTTTTGGTATTGAATTTTTCAACAAGGGAGAAACTTTTTTATTTAAAGGATTTTTGACACACAATCTGCGAAGGAAATGTACGTAACATTACAAGGAAGTTTAAAAAAAAATGCCTTTTAGGTGCAACCGATTACCCGATATCGATCCGACAAGTGCGACCATCATTGTTTTGTCTAGCAGGGCGGCAGGCGCGACGCGGAGCCGGGCATATTTTATATAAAGACAAAATGAATTCATTGGAAATAATTATGGAAAAGGGACACGCCACATCTTCGACAAACAAAAAACGATTTACTCCAATTCACTTTATAGCGAATCATTTTGGAAAAGCAGTATGTGATGAATTACTAGCTTTTCATGCACTCACAGGCTGCGATACAACTAATTCTTTTTTTAAAATTGGAAAAAAGTCTGCATGGCAAATATATTCTCGATATCACGAAATTCTGGATTTGCGATATTGTGGAAAAAATACTATAGATGAAAGTGTAAACATTGCGAGAATTTTTTTTTGAATCTTTACCGCAATGAAAAATGTACAGATTTAAATGAAGTTAGGCTTAGGTTGACAAAGGAAACTACAAAATCAGCTAAAGAAATTCCTCCAACTGAAGCATCATTTTATTTGCATGTTAAAAGGTAGATATATGTACCTACTTTTAATTAGTTTTTTAACATGATGAGTTGGTATCTTAAAAGATGTTTTATTTTTATTCTTTTTATGTTCCAGGTGTTTTTATTAAGTATATTCCTGGGTCAAAAGTGACATCGTCGTATGGTCGAAAAGTTAGATCCACGAAGTTATGGTTGGATGTATGAAAATGATCTTTTAGTGCCCCAGTATTCTACTAATGATCCAATACCCCAAGGACTACGGAAAATTATAAGTCTTTTTTGTAATGAAAAAAACTGCAATAGCAATAAGTGTGAGTGCATTGCTCTCTTAAATGCAAATGCAAGATAGAATGCAAAAATGTAACAGAAATCATAGATTTAGAAGATGATATAGAAGACAATATAATTTAATAAAATGTTTTATGTTGTTTATAACTACACTATTATGTTACTTTTGGAATATTTTTTTGGTACCTACTAAACAGAAAGTGCAATATTTTATTATTTAGTTTCACTTAGCAAGGTGTGTCCCAAAAATGCCTTTTTGTTTTATTTGCTTTAAAGTCACTTTTTTAACATTTAAAATTGGAATTAAAAAAAAAACAAAATTAGCAATAAATACCCTATCCATTTTTGGAGCAGCAGTAAATGCTGCATAGGCGACCACTGCGCGGTAATCGAATTTTGCGCTGCAAGTTTGAATGGTCCTTTCTCGTAAAGATTAGATAAGAAAGAGAACTCTAGTTTTTTTTTTTAAACTTTCCTGCATTTTTTTGTGCAACTTCCTCGCAGACCTTATATTCATAATGTTTCAAATAAAAAAGTTTCTCGATTGCTGAAAAATTTGGTTCAAATTTTTCAAACATTTTCAACTTAATATTTTTTCAGAAAAAAAAACAACTTTTCTAAGTATTTTATGATAGTTGGCAGCGCTTATGTATGCCCTTTAATATAAAAAAAAAATTTTAGAAGGTTATATCAAATACTTTCGGCGATATTATAGATTTAATATTAAAAAGTAGGTTTTTCTAAAACCCCATATTTTTTAAGTTTTTTGAAGACTACTATAACTATGGTCTCGACCAACTGCTAACGTCGGCATATTAACATTTTTTGTGTAAAAAGACATGCTTAATCGACTAGTATTAGTGACAATTGGTTATACTTCAATATTGGGTTAGTCCACCCAAAAGTCGGCTTGCCGCTGGCCTTTTAGTGGTATGTTATGCTGTCATAATGATAAAGGAAAAAATGTAGGATGCAGCTTATGAAAAAGCAGAACTTATCATAAGCACTATTACAAAAAAATCGGACCTGAATTTCCTAACATTCCAATTTCATGTGTTTCTCAATGAACAAGTGGGATTTTCCTACAAAAAAAATCTTAAAAGAACCAATCTGTAAAAATTTTAACAATTGTCATTGTCAGCTTATGATTTCAATTGCAAGTAAGGTTAAATACTTGGGAATTTATTTTGACTCTCACCTTAAGTAGGATCATCATTAAAACTATGTAGCAACTAAGATAAGAAAGATGTTTCACAAATTTATCAAGTTAGAGAATGGCTTCCTGAAAAGAATATCATAAATATTTACAAATCACTTGTAGAATCAATTATATCATATTATGGAAATGTAGTTTGTTCTACAATATTTTTACCATTAGAGATAACGAGAAGATTAAAGGAGTTTTAATCTTCAAATCACAAAACATGTGTCTAGAATAAAATAATGACCCACTAGTAAAACTGTTTTGTGATTTGTGTAACCTATCAGGTTTGAATTTATATTATTTGTTTTACTTATTGAGGTTCAACTAATATTACTAAACTATATTAATGTTTATATAACTCTTTAGAATATAATTAATTCATATACCTAATTCAAACACAACTATCAGTGGGTGACAGATAGTTTAAATTTGCCTATACTAGAATAAAGATGAATTCTACTAGATTTCTGTTTTCTACATAAAGTAATAAATGCTTATAGACTATCCTCAGTTGTTGTCACTTTTTAAACTTGGAACTCCTCAAAAAATCAGATAGTCTAAAACTTTTGTACTGCCTTTTTACCACACTAATTACAACATGAATGAACCAACTACATGACTGGTTCTCAGCGCTAATGAACTACTAGGACAAATAAATCTGTTTGATTCTAAATTTAGTAATATTTATTTATTTATTTTTTTATTTATTTACGGGCATTACCCATTTTTACAGAAATAGCATAATTTACAATAACAATAATTTATAACCTCAAACAATTTATACTTAGTATTATTTTATATAATTATCATTTGATATTCACAGCCCATCACTATCACAGTCATAGAATAAAACAGGATTAATAAATAATGGCAACAGGAGAACTTAAAAAATATACAACAAAAGAACACAATAAAATTAATTAAATTCAGTTTTCACTCCCTTGAACCCAATTATCACCTCCAAAATTGGTTTAAACCAGCACACAATAGTATGAAGTATGAATAGTATGTACACACAATTAAACAGAATAGCAAAAACCCCACAACAATATACAAAGTCACACATGAAAATCCTCAACAAACTTAGCAAAGCGCCTTGGACTTATATTGAAATCTATGTTCAGAGATGTACTATTATTTGCAAGCCTGGCTGATCTAGCAATAAAGCTATTGTACTTGATGTTTGTTCTACAGAAAGGTTGGTAGAAAAGGCTGTTTGACCTTGTATTTCTCGTAGGTATTGCTAGACCTATTGAATATAGCAGGTCTGGTGAATCTACAGAAGCAGTCAGAAGGTTATACAAATTTTTTAAATCCCGTTGTTCCCGACGAACAACAAGAGGAGGAAGACAAAACAGCTCATACAGAACCCTGTAATCATAATGGTAGTTGTCAACAGGATCAATTTTGGATTTAAATGCCAGGTATTTCAGCATTCTCCGTTGCACCTGTTCCAACCTGTGAATATAGCAGGCATAATGAGGACTCCAGACTGAGGAGGCATACTCCAACAAAGGTCTGATCAATGTACAGTAGAGCATGCGGATAGCAGGGGTATTTGTAAAATCTCTTGTGCATCTCTTGACAAAACCTATTATTTTAAGGGCTTTTGTTACTATCTCAGATATATGAAAGCTAAATGTAAGAGATGAGTCGAATATGACTCCAAGGTCCCTAATTGTTGTCACATTCGACAAGGGTCTATTGCACAAGGAATATGCGAATGTTGTGGTATTTCTACGCTTGGAGAAGCAAATACTATAGCACTTGGCTGGATTCAAATCGATGCAGTTCTGAACACACCACTCTTCCAGTCTGGAAAGATCTGACTGTAGATTGACACAGTCATTAAGAGAGGAGATAGCTAGAAAACATTTCAGGTCGTCTGCAAAACATAAGAATCTGGAATATTTAAAACATGAGTGGATGTCGTTCATAAAAACATTAAAAAGAAGCGGCCCCAAATGTGATCCTTGAGGAACACCTGAGGGAACGCTTAGCTCATAGGACATGAAGCCATTGACCCTTGCAATTTGGGACCTATCTGATAGGTAGCTGCGAAACCATCTCAAGAAATTTCCCCCTACACCCGCGGCTCCAAGCTTACTCAAAAGTATCTCATGATTGACTCTGTCGAACGCCTTCGAAAAGTCGGTATAGATAGTGTGAACCTCGCCACCCCTATCCAAGACGCTCGCCAGATAGTCTGCATAAGTCAATAGATTAAGCTCTGTTGATCTCCTGGTCTTAAAGCCAAACTGCTCTGATATAATGGTAGGACCCAAAAATGATGTAAGATGTTGTGTTACAATTTTCTCGAATAGTTTTGGAATAGCGTTTAAGTTGCACACTGGTCTATAGTTGCTTACGTCGCCCTTGTTTCCTGCTTTATGTATAGGGGTCAAGTAGCTTGTCTTCCAAAAATCAGGGAAGACTCCCAATTCTAATGATTTATTGAATAAAATAAAAAGTGGATGAGACAGAACAAAACTGCATGATTTAAGGATGGAGGGTGGTATGCCATCTGGCCCTGGACCCTTATTGGTGTTCAAGCTGCAAATTTCATTGTATATTGTAGAAATATTTATGTGAAAATTGCTTATGTTGATATTATTGAAGGATAAAGATTCAGGTACAGGGTAGTTTTTGGTTGAATAAACTGTTTTGAAGTAATCAGCAAAGAGATCAGGTAGGGCAGGACCAAGAAGGCAATGCTTATCATTATAGAACATTTCTGAAGGTAGATCATTTCTTAGTCTTCTAGAGTTTACATAAGACCAGAACTTCTTTATGTTACTGTGATCAACTAAATTTCTTTCTGATTCGGAAACATATTGTTCAAAACAGACTTTTGCAAGTAATTTACACTCTGATCTTAAGCTTGAGAAGGTAATATAATCATCTCTGGAACCCGAATCTTTGAAAACTTTATGTGCCTGTTTCTTTGAAATTACCAAATTTTTAAGAGCTGGAGAAAACCACTTTGGAAAGTGCCCGCGAGACACCCGTTTTAAAGGTACAGCAATATGTATAACTGAATAAAGTATATCATAAAAAATATTTAACATAATATCTAGGGAATCCTGTTGAAGTACATAATTCCAATTAACCTGTCCAAGAAGTTCATTAATTAAATAAAAATTTGCTGAATTATAATCATAATAATATTGATTGTTAAATCTACCTGGATGATTAGTATGTCCTCTCGAAACAGTAATGGATGTAAGGAGGGGTGGATGGTAATTGTCCTGTGGAACCAGAGCATCATCAGCTGCCGTGACCTCTGCAGACAAGGTACTCTCACAAAAAATCAGATCCAGTGTATTCCCCAGGTGGTTTGGAATATTATTCAATTGGTATAGATTGTGGAAACTACATAAGTCTGATATCACTTCTATGGACTCGACTTCCAGAGGGCAAGCACCCAGTGCACTGGTCGCTTGAGAACAAAAGTTGTCTGATGACCAAATTGCTTTTGGCAGATTGAAGTCCCCGAACAGTAGTAATGGGCACTCCTGATTCCCAGAGAAAGAATCGATCTCTTGGCTGAGCATGTTGTACTTTTCTGAAGGTGATTTTGGAGGGAAATAAATACAGCCCACTATGAACTTTCCTAGCCCAGAGCCTACACTAACAAATAGCAGTTCAAGGTCTGTTGACAAGTTTATTACAGCACTAGATAGTTCCTTTGAGATCGCCACCAATACTCCACCACCTCTTGAGGAGGTGCTAGATTTTGCACTTCTGTCAGTCCTAAAGACATTGTACTTATCCAAACCAAGCTCTGCATCCGATATATCAGCCGAGAGCCAGGTTTCACTTAGTAAAATTATGGAGTAGCAATTAGAGATAATGTTACTCTGGAGAACTGACAACTTAGTTCTCAATCCTCGAACATTCTGGTAGTAAATATCTAGGTTTTGCTGTCTATGGGATGGTTGCTTTGTTGTAGAAGGCCCGTTTATTAGTTTTTTTTCTTAAAAATGTATGGGGTACCATTACGATACCTAATAGATACATTTTCACCCTGGGCTCTCCGGCTACTAAGCTCAACTGACAATTTCTTTTCAGCATCCCTCTGCTTTATGGTGAGATCAAAGTTCAAGAAAACATTCTTTCCTTTAAGTTTAAAGCGATTCCTGACAAAATTCATGACATCATCTGGTGATTTGAGAGATATCCTTAAAGCCCGAGCCTGATTTGCGTTAGGTTTACCAATCCGAGAAAAGTGTAACACCTCTGGGGGATTTTCAGTGAGATGTTTAAATAGTTCTTCGACCTTTTTCTTGTCCTCACCCTCAGGTAAATTAAAGAGCATTAGATTCTTTGATCTCTTCTGCCGCTCCTGCCATTCCAGGATAACTTCTTCCTCTGGAGCTTGGCTTGTAATTGGTTGTGCAGAACTATTTGAATTATCCTTAGCTGCATTCTTTAAGCCTTCTATTTCCGTTTTAACTAGAGATTTGATGTCCTCAAGACTTGCTGAAAATTGGGATTTCATTGTTTTTAGGTCATTCGAAAAAGACCTCATAAGATTGGCTGAATCCAAAATTCCCTGTGTACTACTTTTTAATTCGGTAAATTCAATCTCAAGAGCTGTGACACGGTTAACTAGTTGCATGGTTTCATTTAATTTTGGCAAGCACAATTTGCATATATAAGGCATAACTCGGCTGCTCATGACGATGGCCCGAAGTTCAGTGGTACTAATTCCTGAACATTTCCTGCATAAAATCTTCTTACAAAAATCACATGGGTAGCCAAAAACATCGTTTGAATTTTTTGGCTCTTTCAGCACACAATCCTGAGAGCAGGAGGAACATATGTTAGACATTATAAGTTATGAAGAAAGATTCAGATTCGCCAAATAACGTAGGAAAATGAAAATAACGTAGATCATGCAAAAATTGGTACATGCGAAAACTGCGCGTAAGTTCGTCCGTTGGTCTTTTTATCATTGCATTCCTTTTTTTTTGTTGGAATTGCAGTAAATTTCAAAAAGCAAATGATTTTGGTAGTTGTTTATCCACTTTCTAGTAACTCGAGGTTAATATTAATACACAATAATAGTTTTATAATATCGGCGAAAAAAAGCTGCACATTATGACACTAAATAACCTGTGTTATTGGGAATAAAACTATCACAATTTGTCAGAATATCCGGAGTAAGAATACCGTGCGACCGCGCGTTGTATATATGAGTTTATATATGTTGTTTATATATGTTGAGTTAATATAGTAAATTTTATAAATTGTTCTTTCTTCAATCATGGTCTCATTAGTTTGTGTTAAATGATGTACTTACTGCTTACTGTGATATGGAGTGTGATCCTTTTCACTAAACTTAGATGTAATGTATTATATATTTCTATAATTACTATGTTAATGGATTCCGCTGATAAATAAATTTAAAAAAAAAAGTACACAAGTATTTGAATCATATAAGGAAAAACCTAAGCCCTACCTTTGCAAGCCCCTCTATTAGCATATAAAACAGCCCTGTCACTATCAAATTTCAGGGGACAAATTCTAAGGCCCTCTGTGTACAAGTCAATAGCTTCTAACAATTTTTCTTGTTTGAACACATTATTTCCCTCCACTTTTAATTCTAGTGCTTTCTTATGTCGCTGCTCCTTTTCCTCTTCGGAAAGGCTAATTTCAAGATCTTTTAGCTTTTCTTCATCTACAAAATCATCAGATACTTCTTTAACGGGCTCTTCTGAATCTGACTTATCGAAATCTTCAGGTATACCAGTCTCGTTGCTTTGTCCTGTATCATCTTTACTGCTATCAGCTACTGGATCTGAATTAACTGTTAGATTTTCTTCTATGTTTTTCGTTATATCGTCTATGATTTGTTGGTTAGTTGGAATGTTGGAATCTGACATTGTGAGGCAGAAATTTTTTACCTTTTTAGTTTCACGTTTTTCTTGTTGCAATACTGGAAATGAGTTTTAATTTTAAGAAATTTCAATTTTGAGTCATTTTGGTAATTGGAGGTTAGGTTATTGTTGATAACTTGTCAGTGAATCTGTCAAATACGTCGCCGGCACGCCACTGATATGTCAAGTAAAGCCGTGTATATGGGCACTTTTCAGAATTCACCAGTTGAATTAACCGGTTAATTAAAAATTTTTCGGTATATCGCAGGTTGCCGCTCGGCTACTTAAATATCTGAAACGCTTCGGTTGATTTTGTTAGAATTTGTTTGACAGTTGACAGCATTAATAATATCGATTTCTGTTTATGTTTATATTTTAAAATTTTTCAAAGCAAACCTAACAAACTATGGAAAATGCTAGAAAGGTTGCCACTGTTTTGATGTTTAAGGAACTAAAAACCAAATAAAAATGACACGGTTTTATTGTAAGGGTCTCGGTTAATCCGATTCCTCGTCGGTCGCAACCAGCAGATTTCACCGGTTCATTTTGAAACGTGGGATTTTTTGTACCGGGTTAATTCTGAAACGCCTCGGCTACTACCGGTGCAACCCGGTGTATCCACCGGTGAATTCTGAAAAGCTATTTCCAGGGTTTAGTATATAAAAAGATGGAAATTATTGTATTTATTTTATTTACAATTTTTGGGTTCTTTTATAATTTACAGTTACTTTAATATCACTACTTCTGGAAAAGTTGTTTGTCTGGATCCAGAGATCTCTGTCACTGATGTAATTCGTCATTTTTGTAAACGTCAAAACATCATCAAGTGTCACTGTCAGTAAAACGTCAACTGTCATTGAAAAGCAAGGGGAGCCATAAGGGTTCTTTTTTTGCTAATTTTGTGTTCAGTTTGGGGAGTGCCTGAGATTGCATAGTAAAAAGTATATCAAAACACTAGTAAAAGTTTTTTAGGATACGGTAGGTTCTAGAACTAATGTTAAAGGAAAAGTTTTCATTAATATCTTTCTGAAAATTTCTAGTTTAAAATGGACGATCCATCAAAAACCCGAGCGCGTTGCTTCTTTGACGTGACTATAGGAGGGCTAAGCAGTGGCAGGGTTGTTTTTGAACTTTTTACGGATATATGCCCTAAGACTGCCGAAAATTTTAGGTCCCTTTGTACTGGTGAAAAGGGACTCGGTAAAGAGACAAACAAACCTTTACATTATAAGGTAAGATACCTCAATAACCAAAAATCTGTATTATTATAACTTACAAGTCCTTGCACACCTTTACTAGATTTAATAAGTCATTATAATTTTTGTCCTAAATTATCTCGGTACATTGTTCTTAATAGCATGTTGATGAATACAAATTAATTCAATTATCTTTCTGAACCCTGTATCCAAAGAACCATATTTTTGGTAAAAGTGGCAGTAAAAGTAGCTCTTATACTACAGGAGTGTGTAGGAATAGATTAAGTACATATACATAGTCATAGTACATATACATAGTCCTGATACGTTGCTGTATCGGGACTCATTCATCTGGAGAACATCTTCTGTGTGGAACGGGCTTCCACCTCACATATTTCTCGATGCTGATACAACCTACAGTGATTCAAGATAAGCGCCCACAAATATCTTCCCACAAGCACCACTCCAAGAGGACTTTCCTCTTGTGCTTGTGTTTACCATAAAAAAAAGTGTATTTATAGCAAAGCATTAGTTAAAACTAATTAATAATGTATTCTTAAGTGAAATATTTCATGAACATGAAACATTTATAAATGACTAGGAATAATTACAGACCCATAAGATTAAAATTATTATCATGTGATTTATGGAGCTATATGTTAAATTCAATCCTTATCAATATGGATTTCTAAAAAATAGTAGCACTCATACTATTCATCAAGTAATAAAGTCATACTTGACAAACTGAAAGCATTATATTCAGTTGGATGATATATCAAGCTCAATTTTAAATATCAATAATGGGGTTCTGCCGAAATCTGCGTTGGGACTCTTGTCATACTCATTATTTGGTTTGTTTTTAGATATAGAGATTTTTCTTAGTTATAAAGCTAAAATGCAATTATAAATTTTTGGCCAAATATGAGGTATTTAATTGCTGTGTGGGGTGTAGCAGGTATCACTAATTTTAGCAAAATTCAAACCCTCAAAATCTACTACAGAACTAATGCAAACTTGGTATATCAGTCCTTAAACATTCATCCATTAAGTACAATTTTAAAGATTGAACAAAGTAAGTTGATTTTTAAAATTAAGAACATTAGTAACACCAAATCAGGCTTTGCTAATTGGCAATGTCAGAATATTTACTTAAACCATGTTAAAACAAATGTTGCTCTACATAATCCAGTATTAAAAGCATTAATTTTTAATTATTTACCTTAAAAGAAGAAACTCTAGTGCTATAATAATATATCAGTTTAACCATGGCATTATAAATTATTTTCGAATCTGGATCTTGCAATGTCATAGAAGATACAGTCTCTGATGCAAATGCTTTATGCATTGTTTAGGATACATCTATGTTGAGGTTAAGTGAATTTCCTCTCCTTACTTCTATAAGAAATGACATTAATGTATTAGGAATTGAATTGAATTGACGAAACAATGGGCTGCCTAGGCAGTTGTGCATATAGGTCTCCTGATGGACCTGTCATGCCCCACCGGGGGTTACCAGAGCCCAATGGCCTTAGAGCAACCGATAAGGCTCTCTAGTCTGAAGGACTTAAAGTGTTACCCAAGTATTTGAACCTGGCGCGCGTGAGTGCTGGGCACTCCCCGACTACATTGTCAACGGTTTCATCCTCCTCACAGCACCATCGGCATTCCGGGTTGTCCGCAATACCGATAGTATGTAGGTGGCTTCTTAAGTGCCAGTGACCAGTTAAAAGACCTGTCACTAACCGAATTTCGCGTCTTTTTAGGCGTAGTAGATTTTTGGTGAGACAAGACAGAGTAGTGTATAAGGTATTAAGCAAAAGAATTTATAAAAGAGTACTTAAATAAAGATTGGATTCCACAAACAAAACTGGGAGTCCAAGTATAATTTATAGGTACTCAATTATTAATAAAATTGTAAAATGACTGTATGCTTTGAATCACATCTTACAATCAGGATATCCCAGAAAATCTAAAAACGGTTTCTGTAATAACTATATAACCCATTACTAAAGAAAATTAAGAGAATATGGTTAAAAATCTCCTTTTTAAAGTTTTATGCGGTATAACACTATGCACTCTCAATAAATATCATAGGAGTTGAAAGATTATTCATAGGGATACATTCGATAAATTCAAATTTGTTTAAAAGAAAAGATATTCTTATTTGTGTCAGAAATAATTACATACATAGTTTATAAACAATATGACCTACAGAACATTAATCTTACAAGGTTGAACTTTAAAAATCACACATCCACTATACAAGAAACCCTTTGATTCTGCAATACAAAATCACTATCACAAACTTTAAATCTAAGAAATAAAAATTATATCTATCTGTCTAAGAATAGCATTCAAAAATATTTAAAGATACCAAAAAATAACCACTATTGTACAGTACAATCCCTTAGTGGTTTTACCCTTAAAATTTGGTCATTGGTTAGTGTCTCTTAAATAGTGATAAAACTGACTTGGTTTTTATACTTCAGAAGTCTCGGGCACCACAGTCTTGTGTAATAATAAGTGTAACATTAACCCTAAGCTCCACTTGAATGGAATCAGAATCCTTTTATTTCTTTTTTAGCACAACTACATTAATTCCAAACAGCTTATTTAGAAAAGTAATGTGTACAGTACATTTATCAAACTCGTATATTACTCTATATCAACAGATTTTAAAACACAAGCCTATTGGTCCACCAACTTCTATATTTTTAAACACTTTTTACTTTTCAGGATGTTGTTTTCCATAGAGTTGTTAAAGACTTTATAATACAAGGTGGTGACTTTTCTAATGGCAACGGAACAGGAGGTGAAAGTATCTATGGAGGAACCTTTGAGGGTTAGTTTAAATGTTCTCATTTCATTAACTCATACATGTTGATTCAAATGGCTTATTGTTTTAGATGAAAATTTTACCATTAAGCATGAAAAACCTTTGCTGCTTTCAATGGCTAATAGAGGAAAGGATACCAATGGGTCCCAATTCTTTATGTGAGTCTTTAAAGTGTATAAAAATTATCAAATTTTCTATTAGTTCATAACCAAAACAGATCAGAAGTAAAGTTAGTAGGCCCTAACCTAAGAAACTAAGTAGCATTTGCTATTAACGCTATTATTTTTACAGGAAGACTTCGTTATATAATCCTGTAGCTTTTACAGATCAATAATAGTTTTTCAGGATTAATATTGCGTTTATTTCAGTTTATATGTAGGTAAACCTTACACCTAGACATAATTTAAACTATCTTCTCTTTCAGCGGTCATATAAGCAATTTTTAGATTTAATTTTATGTATAAACGTCGATCCCAAGCTGATCAAAATTTTTTGCCTTGTTATGTTATAGTACAACACAACCGGCCCCTCACCTCGACAAGTAAGTACCTACACAACTATTTTATTAAAAATATATAAAGCTTTACCTCTTTTTTTAGTATTCATGTGGTGTTTGGAAGAGTGGTTAGTGGAGCAGATGTGATCCGCCAGATTGAAAATTTACCTGTGGATGCCAACAGTAGACCCCTACAAGATGCCAAGATTGTGAAGTGTGGGGAACTCGTGAGACAGACTAAGGGTAAGTTAAGTGAAGTTTACTTGAACTAATTCTGATTTAAATTATATTTTAGCCAAGAAAGAGAAGAAGAAATCAAAGGAAGAAAATGAAAACAGTGGATCGGATGTATCTGGAAAAGAAGCTGTAAAGGAGAAAAAATCCAAAAAAAAGAAGAAGAAATCCAAGGACAAGAAAGGGTAATAATGCTAATGAAGTTTTTTTGGCTAAGCTTAAAAATTTTTCAATATATAGTGACAAAGAAAAGTCAGACCAAGAAGCCAGTACAGAGGAAGAAGATGATGACGAAGAGGGGGAAGTAAAAGAGCCTCATTGGCTGGCTACTGTGACTGACATAAAGCCTGAGGAAATTCCAGAAGTTCCCAGCAATAAATTTTTAATGAGAGGCCCGCCCAAAGGGAAAGATAAGGAAAATAGGGACAAAGACAGGGATAGAAAGAGAGGCGGTAAGGGTTCTTAAAAAAGAATTTTATTACTAACTGAAAACATATTTTTTATCCCAGATCGCGAAAGGGGCAGAGACAGGTATGACAGAAATAGGGATGAATACCATAATGGTGGTAATTTTCGGAGAAGGAAACCTGTAGTTACTACTAAAAGTGGAAGGATTATTAAAGGAAGGGGAAGATTTGTAAGTAAATATGTTTAATAGCAAATGGTTTAAATTATTATTTTGTTGTGTTTTAGAGATTTCACACTCCGTCAAGAAGTCGCTCCCGCAGTGTCACCCCCATCCATTGGAAGCAGGAGGAGAGAAGGAAAATTAAATTTTCTGAGCTGGAACGAATCGAAGCTGAAAAGAAGAAGAAAGAGCAAGAGGATGCGAATAATTTCTTGCTGAGTAAGTTATATACAGTTTAATCCGTTTTAAAATGAACGAAAAGTTAAAGAATTAATAGTTTGAAATAGTTGAAAAATGCATGGCACTGATGAAATTTCTCTGAGAAAATAGGTGTTTCATTGCGTACAACTTCACCGACTATATTAAATACTATCGCTAATATGATAATAATAATAATAAATGTCTTTTATTGAAAATAAGTAAGTTACAATGAAACAATATTGTTGAATAATAAAAAATGGAGAAGATTTTAAATGGCGCAGTCTAGCTTAATAGTTACTCAACTGAACCATTTAGTACCCCATTTTATGCTTAAACAAGCTCAACTTATAAAATTTACATTTGAAAATTAAAATAATTGTACTAATTAAACATAAATATTAAATAAAGATAAAACAGTGCATATAAGAAATTTATAATATTAATACATTTATTTTAAATACCTTGCCTTTCTAGTAATACTTTTTTAAAGGAGTATTTAAGCTTGTTATCCTTAAGATGTTTAAATTAAAGTAATATGAAGAATAATATGAGGAAAAAATTTAAGGTAAAGAGTTAAAAGATTTGATAGCATTATACATAAAAGAGAGCTGAAAGAGAGCTGAACAATACCTTGTCAATATATCTCTTCAGCTAATTAAAATAAATAAAAATAAAATAAAATAAACTTTAATTGTATGACATAAAATAAGAATACCATACAAAGGTGGAAAGTACCGCTACGCGTATTTTAATAACCACCGTGCTTAAATATCTAAACTTAAAACTAAGACTGCTAATATTCCTACCCATTTATTCATACATATGTATATATTCAGTAAAATAATTATGTATCAATAAATTATTTGATATATTGCTCTCCCTTATATAGTCCTTAACTTTATGCTTAAAAGTAGTGTGACTTACTTCCTTAAAACTCACAGGCAAGATATTATAAGTATAGATCCCTGTGTAGGCAAAATAAGATTTTAAAAATTCAGTGCGATGCTCAGGAATAGAAAAAATATTTTTATGGCGAATATCTACTGAATGGGCATCTCCACGGCCCATCAAAAACTGCGACAAATAAGCAGGCTCTTTGAGATTTTTTACTTTATATACTAGACTGCTAAGATTTGCAAATCTTCTCTCTGCCATATTTAAAGTATAAATTTCTGAAAAAATGCTGACTAACATGATCCCTGCGTGAAAGATCTTTAGTAAACCGCACACATGAATTTTGTATTTTTTGAATTTTATATTTGTTAATTTCAGTTAGGAATGGACCGTATACAATATTAAGGTAGGCAGGTATACTAAGTACTAGGCTTTCAGTAAGAATTTTTTTACTAATTAGGGGTAAGACATTTTTGAATTCATACAGAATTTTGAGTTTGTGATATGATTTTTGATAAACATGAGTTTACATGAGCATCAAATTGCAACCTGCAATCCATGTGTAAACCAAGGTTGTTTACTTGATTAGTCAAATTAATTTCAGAATCGTTAACTTTAAGTTTTACAGCTGTGGCAGTTTCTAAGTTTATCTCATTTTTAGAAAACAATATAGGCTGTGTTTTGTTAGAATTAATGACTATTATATATATATACGAGTTTTGACTAGCCCAAAGAGAGATACGCTCCAAGTCATCATTAATGAAGGTTAAAGCAGTGGACAACTCATTAGCCGGGGTTGAACTATAGATTTGTAAATCGTCTGCATACATATGGTATTTACAGTGTTTTATGTGTTGAATCAAATCTGATGTAAAAAGTGTAAATAAAAGTGGCCCCAGGATAGAGCCCTGAGGCACACCCCTGGCCACAACCCTCCAGCTTGAGATGCTCGCTGCTCCCTCAGCATCTGTAATTCTTACTGCCTGTTCCCTATTTCCCAGATAGCTGCCAAACCATCCATTAGCCTTTAGGTTATAATGATTTAATTTAGCTACTAAAAGATCAGTGTTTAAAGTATCAAAAGCTTTGGTCATGTCAATGAGCACTGTTGGGCAACAGTGACCATTATCAAAGGACCTTGCGATATCACTAGTTATTTTCAACAAGGCCGTGGCACAACTGTGGTAAATCCCGACTGATATTTAGGTATTATACTTTTAGGAAGAAGATAATCTAGTATTTGGATTTTTACAATTTTTTCCATTATTTTGGATGGAGATGGCAGTATACTAATTGGCCGTAATTCACCCACAGAAGTTGGGCTGGATACTTTAGGAACAGGCATTATGAGAGCCTATTTCCAGATCCAACGCCAGCCATGAAAGACGAGTTTATAACATTAACAAGAGGGCCTAGACACGTCGAAATACAAGATTTTAACATGCGTATAGAAACTCCGTCTATCCCAACCGCACCGCTCCCAACACTGTTCAAGGCCCTAAGCACCTCAAGTTCTGTTACAAGTCTAAATGTAAATGGATCAGAATTTATTCTGATTTATTAACATTAGTAATTAACAATTTATTTTACTAATTAACATAAACGGAATGCACAAGGTGCCATGGAATCAGATGCTCTTTAAGTGTTGAGGGAAACTGTTGATTATGTAATACTTTATTTACAAAGCTACCAAAATGCAGCTGTCATCTAGATTCATAATTGTTGAAAAATTTTGGAAATATGGTCATAAAGTATGAAATCTTTATGGTCTAAAATCCTATATAACGAACACACACGCATTTTATATTATATTTAGTATTATTCGCCCTGAATGCGACATCTATCTTCATAATCAATAAAAAACACATACAGGTCGTGTTTTCGTTCGTTACTTATAGGAAACCTCATAAAGGCGAAATTTTGCAACGTCGCGCGTGTACGAGTGAATGCGACAGAGCACCGCCCCGGCCGGCCCGAGGACGGGATTAGTAAACATTTGACTTTCGTGGGAGCTGCGTCGTTTGGCGACAAAATGTCCCAAAATATTACGCGAAAATCCAGGCATTTTTAAGATATTTATTCTAATGCGGGTTTTACAGACATGGCAATGTGTAAAACCCGCATAGAATTGTAATCTTAAAATGTTTAATATGCTGTGTTTTGCATAATAAAAATTAAAGCGTTATTCTAATAAAACATAAAATATCAACAACGATAAAAATATAATAAAAAATCAGAAATAAAACTCTAAAAAACAAACTTAACAACATATAATTTTTTAAATAAAAGGCTCAAATAAACCGCCTTCTTTCGCTAACCAAAAACTTAACCTATCGTAAAAGCTATTTCGCACCTCCAAAAGAGTTTCAGGTAAAATGGAATTGGCACCTTCGACAATTTTATTTCGTAACTCCTCTAAATTTGTTGGCCTACTAAATTCATGCTTGTAAATGGTCTCCTTAAGGTAACCCCACAAATAAAAGTCATTTGGAGACAAATCTGGAGATCTAGGAGGTCATTTAATATCGCCAGTCCCACTAATAAGGCGGTTAGGAAAAGTATTTGTTAAAAATTCTTTTACCCTAGCCGCGTTATGAGCAGGACAGCTATATTGCTGAAAATAAAACGATCCCAGGTCTACATCAGGTAGGATTTGAATGGCAGAAAGAACTTGGTGTTGCAGCAACTCAAGGTACGAGGCCCATCAATAAAAAATGGCCCTATAACATTGTCTCCCAAAATACCTGCCCAAACATTCAATTTCTGAGGATACTGGGTACGAAACTGAAAACTTCTGTGCTCGTTTTCCTGAGACCAATAACGAACAATGGAAGGATTGTGTTGCCATCTAATTCGTTTTCATTTGCCTTTTCCATCATGGTTTCACAAAATTCCATTCTTCGCCACTGGTCTTCAGGAAATATTTCCCGAGTTTTTGAATACTTGAAACATTTGTACCCATATTTTTTCCAGATACGAGTAACAGTTTTATTGCTCATTCCCAATTCCTCTCCAACTCTTCTAGTGGACCGTGTCGAATCAAGTTCTAGGGTACTGCAAACCATTTCTTCCCGCCGTTCTATATCCTGGACCACTTCAACAGGTGGTTCTTGACGTTTTGTGTGGCATTTTTTACAATTTTGAAGACAAAAAGATGTTTCAAAATTTGTAACCATATTTAAAACTGTTTTTGCACAAGGAATCGGTCTATTCTCAAATGTCACTGAAAACAAATCTCTACATTGTACTGCCGAATTGCCTCCATAAAACCATTTAATTAGTTGAACTCTTTCGGAAGGGGTATAAACAGCCATAGTGAAAAAAACATGAAAAAACGCTCGAAAATTATTAATGCAACGTGCAGTAACACAGCAAAGTGAGGTCTGCTGACTCCCGGTTCAAGAAATAAAAACGAAAAATTCCGCCGCCTGCAAGCCGCAACCAAGCGGTGTTGCTATTATTTTGGGTAATACGTAGCTCACGATAACACGATCTGTATACAGCACGACAATAATTAAAATTAAAGAGGACCAATAACTTACATATATTTTTTTTAAGTTTATGATTTAAAATATGTCAGTTATTATAGAGAGTTATTCAGGAAAAATAGGATTTTTTTAATTCCTAAAGTTTTTAAGTTTTTAAATGGTTACGAAATCTTAGTTCGCTGGTCAATATTACTCCAAGAATGACTTCCCGATTTATAACTTCCATGAGTCCGGAAAGTATTGTTTATCAATATTGCAATTAATAATATGAAGAATATATTTTTTATCAATATGCGGACTACACAATTTTAACATAAAAGGGGACATTTCATCAACACCAGTTGAATTACATTAAGATATTCATTTACTTTCAGCATATTAGCTAATTGAAATGAAAAGTTGATTGTGTTATTAAAAAATATATATATTATAAAATCTACCCTTTTACTACAATCAGATATTTTGTAAAATTTTTCCAAAATAAATTAATTTAATCGGGGTTGCTTAAGTTCGGTAGAAGGGAGTTATTTTCTTTACTAGTTGTAATGTTCAAATCCTTAAGATCAGTCCAAGTTTTTTTCATTCGATATTCGGTTTACCTAGAATTTTTTTCCCATCTTAAATTTGAAAGCGTTAAATTCCTTCATTGTTTATATAGAAGCCAATCCTCATTACTTTTGAAGTATAACTTGATCGCACCTTTAGATGGGATACCCAAATAAAACATTTTTTATCAAGGATTAGTAAGGCTCTCATGGCCCTTTGTACTTTTTCTCACTCTATCACTCAAAGTGTTGTAAAACATATTTGAATTTTGGTTTGGGGTTCATTTTACATTAGCGATTAGACTTTTTCCAATACAGAGAATTGCTATCTGAAAAAATAGCAAGTTTGGGCTTTAAAGATTATTGTTAATACGCATTTAAACATTTTAACACATGGAAAATCTGCTATATGTAAAAAATAATGAGGAAAGCATTGCATTAGTGTACATCGTGAAGTCCACAACTATGAGACAAAACAGTTGCACCAAGCTGTTTCACAGCTTAAAAAGTTGTCGTTTAAAAAAATATATTTAATTTGTTAAAGCATAATGTGCATATGCTGCTTTAAAATGAACACCTTGATATAATGAACTATATGGTTTATTAGAAGCAGATTATACTGTATTTAGTTTTTTTCACTATTAGAGTAGAGTAGAGTAGTTTATTGATGCTATTAACCTTACAGTCTTACACAATTAATTTTTTATTACCAATATCCTTTACAAGGAAGATCTTTTCTTAAAGGGAAGTCTACTCAAAATAAGTACACTTCGAGGAAAACATCTTCCTTATTAACCACTCACTCCACTTCCAAAATGGACTTCACTAAAATATTCTTTAGTTTCACGTAAACGCCACCGTTACGATACAACAGCGACACCTCCCACGTCTCCTCCAAGGCGTTCGAATATCTATAAACAGGGTGAAGTGAATGACTATAACGCCTTAGATTATGAAGAGAACCAGTCTGAAGAAGAGGTGCATAGAAGGGATGTACCCAGTTTGGTTCAGTACCCTCTTCCAGGAGCATATAAAGAGTTTAAGGGTAAGCATTACATCATTCAAATATTTTAACTGAAATTTGCATTCAATCTACTGAAAATTATTTTTTTTTAAACTAAATCTTTAGTCAACTAGAAATTTCTACATAACACACATTAAAATAAATCATAGTTTCTTAAAAATAAATTTAAAAAATAACTCAAAGATGTAACATAAGCATTAAGCATTGATACTGGAAACAAAATTTTTCTATGACATTGCAAGGTACAGATTTAAAAATAATTTTTAATTGCAAGATTAAATATATGTATTGTACTAGCGTTTCTTATATCTAGAGGTCAGCAATTAAAGGTAATTGACGCTTGAGACAGTGGATTATGCAAAGCAACATTTTTTCTAACATGGTTTAAGTAAATATTGTTGCATTGTCGAGTATTAATTTCATGCACAGTATTAGTAAATACCAATGTAGTGTTACATTTAAGCTGATTGTTGATAATTTTGAAAATTAACTTACTTTGCTTACTGTTATTTGCAGAATTACTACAAATCTAATTTATCAGTTTTTAAAGATTAAAAACTGATAAATTAGATTTGTAGTAATTCTGTAATGTATTTAAATAGTAGAGTTTTTCTTACACGATTTTGAAGGGTTTGAATTTTGCTATAATTTGTTGTACATGCTACTTATTACAGGAATTAAATATCTCATAATTGACAAAAAATTAAAATTATAGATATTAATTTTCGCCTTATAACTAAGAAAATACCTACATATAGCAATAGCTCCTGCAATAGGTAGAATTTTGTTTTCGATTTACTCAATATGCAACTTCCAGTTTAAACATTCATCTAAAATATGTCTCAAGTATTTAATTGATTCAACTTTCTCTAAATTACAGGTATTTACTGAGATATTTAATTCGCCTAAAATCTTATTTTTTTTGCCTAAAAATCAAGTACTTGGTCTTTTCTACATTTATCTTTAATGTATTTTGAAGGAGCCACAAATAATACCCCTTTAGATCATTGTTAATAATATCACAGAGTTCATCAGTGTTTTTTTCTAGAATAAAGTAACACTGTGACAAAACACAAAACATTAGCAAACACAAAATACTGTGCTCTCAAACCCACCAACTTTAAACTTAAGACAAATAATGCGTATAAAAAAGGTCCCAATACAGATCCCTGCGAAACTCCACTATTGTTATTAATAATGAAACTTGATATATCATTCAATTGAATTATTGTTTTCGATTTGTTAAATACGATTTTATTAGTTTATGGACGGTACCCCGGAACCCCATCTTTTCACTCACGACATCAAAGGCTTTACGCAGATCAATGAAAATAGCAACAGCTATATTTTCTGAATCGAGAATGTTTGAAATACGAGGGCGGGTCAATAAGTCCGTGACTTTGAATTACCCGCCCTTTAATGGAAATGGCAACTCTGCTCCTGTCAACAGAGAACTGTTAGTTGACGCCTGTCAAAATTTGAACAAGCTGCGTCATTTAGTTTGTGTTTGGCAGCTGTTGATAGCAGACTACCACTCGTTTTGAGAAGAAAATGGAAAAAAGTGAATTTCGTGTGCTTATTAAGCATTATTTTTTACGGAAAAAACCATCACTCAAACCAAGGCTAAGCTTGATAAATATTATGGGGACTCTGCACCATCAATTTCCATGGTATAGAAGTGGTTTACTGAATTTCGATGTGGCCGTACAAGCACGGAAGATGCCGAACGTTCTGGACGCCCAGTCGAGGTCTCTACATCCAAAACAATCGAAAAAATTCACGATATGGTTTTAGCCGATCGGAGATTGAAAGTGAGATTGTGGAAGCCATAGGCATCTCACACGGTTCAGTAGTTTCAATTTTGAATGATCTTCAATTTTGAATGAGCTTTCTCATACCCAAATGTATGAGAAAGCTTTCCGCAAGATGGGTGCCGCGTTTGCTCACAATCGACCACAAACGCAACCGTGTGACAATTTCCCAGGAGTGTTTGGCGTTATTCAACCGCAATATGGACGAATTTTTGCGTCGTTTCATCACCGTGGACGAAACGTGGAGCCACCACGACAAGCCGGAGACCAAACACCAGTCAAAACAGTGGATTTCTCGGGGTTAATCGGCGCCCAAGAAGGCAAAGGTGGGTTTGTCAGCCAATAAAGTCATGGCGACCGTTTTTTGGGATGCACGCTGTATAATCCACATTGCCTATCTTCAAAAGGGGAAAACAATCAATGGAGAATATTATACCAACTTATTGGATAGATTCAATGAGGAACTGAAAGAAAAAAGACCCATTTGGCCAAAAAAAAAGTTCGATTCCACCAGGACAATACAAGGGTTCACACATGTGCAGTTTCCATGGCAAAAATCCATGATTTAGGTTACGAATTACTTCCTCATCCGCCCTATTCTCCAGATTTAGCCCCCAGTGACTATTTCCTATTCCCAAACTTAAAGAAATGGCTCGGCGGAAAGAGATTTGACTCCAACGACGAAATCATCCCTCGACAAATCATATTTTTCCGAACGATAAAAAAATTGGATAAACGTTGGACTAAGTGTATAGAACTCAAAGGAGACTATGTTGAAAAATAAAATAACTTTTTATATAAAAACCTGCCTTTTATCCAAAAAGTCACGGATTTATTGACCCGCCCTCGTAAGATTCATTCAGTCTAGATTTGTGCTAATGTGCTACTATTTTTTTTAAAACCATATTAATAAGGATCGAATTTAATAAATTGCTCAATAAATGATATCATCATTCTAGTTTTATTGATATTTTCCAGGATTTTTCAAAAAACATTTACTAAACTTATGGATCTGTAATTATTCATAGATGTTTTGTCGCTAGATTTATAAATGGGGCATACCTCGACTAATTTCAGTTCCTCTGGAAATATACCACTGAACAGTACATTATTAATTAATTTAACTAATATATTGAGAATATAATTTCGCAAGTTTTTAAGGTCAAAAACCGTTATCTCATCATGATCTGGGGCCGCACTATATTTAAGGTGAAATAAGACATTCTTTACTTCGTTTTTGTCTGTAGGTGGTTAAAAAAACTATGTGGACAATATATTTCTTGAAATATTGGTAGGTTTTCGTTATTGGATTTGTCCAAGTGCAAATCCCTTATTATATTAGTACCAACAATGGAAAAGTATTGATTAAGACTTTGTGCTATTTCTTGTTTATTACAAGTCAGCTTGTCTTCTATATTGAGTTCTGTTATATTGTTGTTGTTAGAACTAGTTTTTAGAAAATAATTAATAGCTTCCCACTGCTTTTTACAATTATTACCTGGACTTTCCCAATTATCTTTAAAAAAATTACTTTTGAGTAATTTTATTTTGTTGTTTACCAAATTTCTTTTCGTTTTTAAACTCATTTTTTAAAACTGAATTTTCATGATATTTTTTAAGTTTCTTGTATAACAAATCTCTTTTTTTAATTAAACCTGCAAGTTCTGGAGTTACCCAATTATTGTTTATGTGGCACCTAATTTTTGTAATGCGTGCTGAGTTCTTCTTCGCCTGCTGAACAGAATCGACTAGTTGTTGAAAAGTTTCTATTGCCTTATTAAGCTTTAGATATATCTGCAAAGGTTTCCTGAAATTTTGGTGTGTTTATGTCTTTTTTTTATAAATATATGTCTTAGATTTAATTTTTGCAATATTTTCCACAAATTCAAAAAGTAATACTCAGAAAGCGACGAGTCATTAACCTGAACTTTACATTTCTGTTTAATTGATGATGAAGAAAGCACATGATCAATCAAGGTCCGCGAGGTAGAAGTCACACGAGTTGCATTTACTACTTTAACTAATAAACATTTACTACTTTAGTTTAAACCTTCATTTAAGCTAATTTGAGGTTTTAGAAAAGATACACTGGTGGCCAAAAGTAGATTGACAACTACTTATTTTTCAAATTTGTTTATATCACGGTTTAGGAAATCATAAATTAGGGGGGACAGTACCTGATTAAAAAACAACGGAGACTATTTGTAATGTTTAATTATATTTAAACTATTTATTCGTAATACCCAATTTTATTTAAAAAAAAAATAAAAAACTAAACAATTTTCAAGTGGCCAAAATTAAATTAACAAATTCAAAGCTTACTAAAATAAAAATAAGTATAGAAAATTTAAAGGGTTTTTTTCAATAATGCGTTGCATAGCCTCTATTTCTTCTCACTTCCACCAACGTTTGGGCATTGACCTTATTAAATTGTCAATATAGGACGTGTCAATGGATATCCAGCATGCCTTCAAAGCTTCAAAAAGTTCTTGTTTATTTTTGAAATTTTTACATCGGGTGTGACGATCAATGTAATCCCAAATGTTCTCGATCGGATTTAGGTCCGGTGACTGTGACGGCCATTTGATAACATTAATTTTTTCTTGGGTCAACCATTGGTTAACGATCTTGGATGCGTGTTTCGGATCGTTATCATGTTGAAAGTAGTGGTTGAGTGGCATAACTTCATCAGCGTAAGGTACCATAACATCCTGCAGTATGTCTTTATACATGAAACGATCCATCGTGCCTTCTATCAAGTGTAGTGGACCCATCCCATAGCCCGAAAAACACCCCCACACCATCACGGAACCACCTCCATGCTTGACTGTGGACATCCGAATTAATTAAATTGAACTTTGATTCATCACTAAAAATAACCTTTTTCCATTCGGAGACTGTCCAGTGATTATGTTCTCGAGCAAAGCTCAATCGCGCCCATACGTTTTTTAAACTTAGCAGTGGTTTCTTTGCAGGGCGTCTTGTTTTTAAAGCAATATATTGAAGTCTCCTTCTAATGGTACAACTAACTGAACCCACACTTTCTTTTTCCAAATGCAGCTTGATTTCTTTTGAAGTTGCAAATGGGTCAAGTTTTGCTTTTTTCAAAATTAATTTGTCAACACGACTAGTGGGTCTTCTTTGGTCGGCCAGTTTTTTTTTTAGAGGAACAACACTTCCACGGAGATTAAAATTTTTTAATATTTGACTTCTGTTGCCCTCAAAAGAGAAAATTTTCAAGCAATATCCGCCTGTTTAACCCCTTTCCGGTAATCGTCGATTATTCGCATCTTAATATCGATCGATAAAGTTATACCACGTGGCATTGTGAATATTTTTCAAAACTAATAGTAAGGAAAGTCAAATCAACAGAAACCAACGCATAAAACTCAGAGACTGAATAAATATGTTGTTTGTCAATCCAATTTTGGCCACCTAGCAGTCAAACAAAATTATTGGAATTTGATAAAAAAATATTGAGAAAAAGTGCAAGCAATAAAAATCTATGGAATTTGTTTCTTCAAACTATGTTGTTTACATTCCTGAACACTAATAAGCTCAACCGGTTTTTCCTTTGCTTCAGATAAAATATATTCATAAAAATGGAATTTGTCAATCTACTTTTGGCCACCAGTGTATGTTGATGATTGTTATTTTCTATTAGATGGAGACGCAATTGCATCTAAAAACCTGCTTTATAAAATCAACCAGATACATCCCAACATCAAATTCACACTTGAACAGGAAAACAACAATTCTTTAAATTTTTTAGACCTCACAATCAAACGAAAACACAATAAATTAAGTTTTATTATATATAGAAAACCCCCACACACCGATCACGCAATTCACTTTTGTTCCAATCAATCACTCTTGGTCCAAATTTTAACACAAAAACGGCAATTTTTAACTCTTACATACACAGGTTACTTAATGTACCACTTTCCCCAAAAGATTACTTGACAGAGGTTAATACAATTAAACAAATTGCTAGCAATAATTGGGACAAAATAAATAAAATTAAAACTAAAAAGCTTAAATATCTTGTAGTCCCAACTTTAAATGAAAATTCCAAATATACATATATATATATATATGTATTTATATACCATTTATTAATAATAATCGAACAAACAGCATTTCTCATATATTGAAAGAACACTTCCCTAATATCAAAGTTTCCCATAAAATCACAAACAATATTAGTAAGGCTCTAGTAAACTCAAGAGACAAAGTTAGTTACTTCAAAAAAGTGGTGCATATAAATTAAACTGTTCAGAGTGTGAAACTTTCTATAGAGGAAAGACTTGCAGACCTCTGATCACTCGCATTTAGGAACATTTAAAAAACCCGAATAAAAAATCAAAGCATAAATTTCATCCTGATAAGGATTCAAAGTTATTAATTAATGTTTCTAGTAGAAATTTTATGAGGTTGGATTTTTTGGAGGACATCGAAATTAATAAAGAGATGGGAAATAATGAGAAATGCTTAAACACGCAAGTAGAATTAAGAAAGAATTTCATACCTTTACACTGTAGGCTCAATAGACTGAAGTCAATATAATCAATAAATAAAATAAAAAAATGCATGTTTACATACCCATATAGTCGCTTTGCAAAGTAATCAAACTTTAAAAGACCATCTTATAATAGAATAAAAATGTACCAATAAAATATAGTAACATTGTTATCAGTAAGATAGAAATAGTTGAGAGGATTAAATGTAAGGCAACTCGTTTTAATTCATTTTATTTTATAATACGATCTCGTCTCTATATGTTGTTTGAGAAAAATATTTTAAAATTGTGTCGACAAGTTTTATGTTATGTTACGTATTGATAAATGTCCAGCCTCTTTAAAAGAGTTGAGATCCCTTTTAGGTAGCACTGATGATGGCTTAGCAGCCGAAAGCGTTTTGCTATAAGATTTGTTAAAAATGTACACGTTATACAAACATCTTAGTTTTTTTATTTACTTCATTTAAGCCCCCGAAAAGGAACGACGCAATGAAAAATCCGACGAGAAAGAACCGCCGATAGTAAACGAAAGATCGGAACTTTTGGCGATGGCTCTCGGGGTGCAAGTGAAAACCGGAGATCCGTCGGAGGAGGAGGCGGTCTTTAGTGGTTACGCTAAAAAGCAATTGCAGCTACAGCAACAGGAAGAGATGCAAAATCCCCATCTTACCAAGCTTGACCAAGTAATATTTGTTTTGTTATTAAATTTTAATTAATTTTCTAGGGTAAAGATCATAATAATTTTTTATAATAGATAAACGCTCGACTTGCTAAAATGGCCAATCAAGAGGCACCGAGGCGCAACCAGAGATCCCGAAACGGTGACTATAACGAAAGAAGTCACCGAAATAAGTTTGAAATTGAAAAACCTGCTGTGGATCGAGAGAGAGGGTAAGATACGATCAGTCATCTTTAAAAACTTTAACATACCATCTTAAAGAAACGACCTTCTATAGGGATTATTACAGCATGAATATAACGGACTTTCAAACTGATACTTTAAAGACACCGACAATGGCATTTAATTCATAAAACTAAAATAAATAAAAATATAAATTTATTTAATGCATGTATCGATAGCTTATTAAATAAACATGCGCCATTTTGTTATAAAAATATTAATCAAAAACTATTTAATCCGTGGATTACAATTAGTAAGTAAGTAAAGAGTCCATAAAAGATAAGAATATGCCAATGAAGTAAATTGCGCACATAATCACTTTAAACCAAAAAAAAATCAATAAAAAGGAGGGCCCATATTTCCACGATGTAATACTTCCATCCCGCTCTTTCACAAGGAAAAAGATAAAGTCGTTATAACAGTTATACCTGTCCACTTTATTCATAACAGTACCCTTAGAAATTTGCTAGTGTTTCTCAACAAGCCAGTGTCGTCGCACTTGAAAAAGCAAGAGTGTGCGTGTAAAGTGAGTTTAATTTGTGTTTGCGTACTTTGTTTTTCCAATTTTGGTGTGTTTTAATTTAAAGACTTATATAATTATTTTAACTACGTGTTACTTTTTATCGTCTACGTCTTACCTTTTAACGTGTAAAATGTAGTAGTTTTTTAAAAGTATCTTATAGTGTAAATAAATAAACCAAGAGTGCAATCCCAAAGAAACATTTACATTATTATTATTTTTGACGTTAACAAAGGTTACTTATATTGTCTGCAATTTTTTTTTTTAAATAGTATTATTTATTTACTTGTAATAGATATAAAATGTATGACCTGGGTTAATCCAATTTTTCCTCTTAATTGGAAATGCTATTCTCTTCCTTAATATTCTATCTAATTAGAATATCCTTTTTAAAACTTTACCTGTATTTCTTTATTTATCTTGAGGTTTTTTTTTTTGCTAAGTTTAAATTATATATATGTACATATTAAAATTATTATATACATTTCTAACTTCTAAACAAAGTAAACTGTCTTTAACTTTATTAATTATAACATATTATGTGAGGTTCTAAAAGTGGCGATTATTATGACTACATGAATCATGAAAATTTTATGAAATGGATGGAAGTCCAATTGCTTCCCAACTTGTCGCCATATCCAGTTTTAGTTTTCGATAACGCATCATACCGTAATAGACAAGTAAAAAACAATATTACGTCAGGAAGTAAGAAACAATTTATGATTGATTGGCTTAAGGGGCATAATTTAGAATATTATGATAAAGTGACAAAAACGGAACTTTATGAAATAATTCGTCAAAATAAAGGATTTTATCCAATAAAGTTCAAACTTGATGAACTAAGGGAAAGTGGACTCATTTGACTTTGCGGTTGTCTCCACACCGCCCAGAATTGAACCCCATTGAAAAAATCTGGGCCACTGTTAAAAACTGGTAGCTTTGATGCTAGATGTAGAACTTTGACGATGTAAAAATTTGGAGTATTCGTCGAAGATCTGGAAACGAGTTCCAATGAATCAATGAGCAGCAATTTGGACATTTTATGAGATAGTGGCTAATTTAATAATATGTGTATTATATACCAAGTTATGTAGGATTTTATGAGCAGTAAAATTTATATACCCTTGTATTTGGAGTTTTATTTTTAATATAAACATAATACAAACAAATTGTTGTAAAACATTTTAGTTTTAAACATTTGTATTACAAGATTTCAACAGATTTAAAAAAATATATCTTAAAGGACATATTATTAAATGATGGTTAGATTAAGGAATATTAAATAATGTACGCAAACATAAATCAGAGACAAGCTTAAATTTATTTAACAGTATTTTATATCCCACTTATTTAATAATGTTTTAACACAATACACCCTCCGGCACTGATTGAGTCGTCATAAACTATCTGCTTAACAATAGCCAGCTGAGATGCGCGAGAACTGACGTCAACGGCATATTCTCTCATTTTATGCACCTCAAACTTTTAATAAAACTAAAAGACAAACCGCGGCGTAATTATATTAGAAATAGAGGCAAAATGTAATTATTATAAATCCCTTAGGAATTTTACAAAACGTGCAATAATGCGTGAAAAAATAAGTCACTTCAACCAAATGACACAAAAAACCTGCAATAAATTTTGACCTGCAGCAAAACGGGAAAATTCTATAAATAAACCCAAAAATCAGGAAATAAAATTAATATTTCATAACTTTGGTTCGATCTGTAACCTAAAGGCTTTTTTTTCATAATAAGGGATTACGATTCGCACCGTAATGGTCGCCATTATGAGAACAACGTGAGGCCGAGAAGACCGGATGCGCCAAGAAGTCGGGTACAAGTGGTTCAGAAAGATTCTCAGCCTCCTCAACAATCGAGAGATGATAGCAGAAGGGAAAAAGACTCGGATAAACGTACTTATCATAGGGACGGTCGGAGACATCGGTCTGGATCGAGGGACAGGCATCACAGAAGGAGTAGTGGCGATAGAAGGTAAATATTGTTTTTTTTTATTTATACAGGGTATCTTGTTGAACTTGTAAAAGCTTTCATGAAACGCCTTAGGACAGTAATCACTGTTTCAAAGTTCCCAGGATTATTGCTTTTTTCTTAATTACTATTTGTTTGGCTCTTATACTGTAAGAGAAATAATGAATGTTTTATCGTGACCATCAGTTTAAAAATTTCCATGTTTCATTTTAATTTCATAATGTTGAAAAAATATGTGGGTATCTTATCTCATAAAAAAGTTATACTGTTTGATATACTACGAAACACTCTTAGAAACAGTTAATAGTACGGAAAACTATCACTAAAACCAATATTATTATTATGATGTTACGGACAAGAATAACGATTTCTGTTAAATTTCATTACTTTGAGTACATTCAAGGAATTTTTGACGGGAAAAAAATTGGACTTAGGGATCAAATTTGCAAATTAGTAGATAACAGAAATACGTACATTTCACATCGGTCGCCTCATAATTTTCATATTATTATTTGAAACATTTATTAAAAGCTTGCTTTTGTCTTGTTACAACGCATTGCTAAGGTAAACAAATTGTCCAGTTTGAGTTTTTTTGTCATACTGACATTTGGTGATTATAAGAAATATTTGTTCAATTTGTTTGGGAATTAGTTTACAATGCCTTGTGTGAGGTACACAGCGCGTGAGTATGCAGAAATGCATCTTATCTACGGAGAAAGTTATCAAAATGCCAACGAAGCCGCTAGACTGTACAGGGATCGATTTCCTCTAAGTATAATGCTCATCAATATAATGATGAGGTAATCTTTGATGAAGTGCATGAAGATCCATCAATTTCAACAAGAGCTATCCAACGACGAACGGGAATTTCAAAAACCACTGTGCATCGTACATTAAGAAGATACCACCCATTTCATGTTCAAAGAGTACAAGCTCTTCCAGCAGATTACAGAAAACGAGTACTATTTTGTCCAGACTGATCCAGGCTTATTGGGAGCATTCTTTAGAGTGACGAATCCTCATGTCGACGTTTCGGAATTTTCAACATCCATAATGTACATGAATGGGCAATGGAAAACCCCCATGCTATTCAGCAGGATAAATTTCATCACCAGTTTAAAATTAACAACAGGGTAATTGGTCCAGTCGAAATTCCCGATAACTTTAATAGAATAGCTTATTTGGAGCTCCGTTAAGATCAACTGCAGTTCTGCTAGAAGATGTACCTTTAGAGGTGAGAGGGCGAATGTGGTTCCAGAATGACGGTTGTCCTGCTCATTATGCTGCATTGGTTCGATAACATTTGGATAATACGTGCCCTGGAAGATGGATAGACCGCTTGGGTTCTATTCTTTGGCCAACACGTTCCCCAGATTTGAATTCCTTGGATTTTTTTTATTGGGGTTGGTTAAAACAGATTGTTTATTTAAGACCGGTTAATACAAGAGAGGAACTAAGAGAAAGAGTACTTGAGGCGGCACGAGAAACTAATTAAGCAGGAACTCTGCGTCGATTAAAAAGGCATTTTGTAAAAACATAAGAGCTCCTAGTGAAAATTTATTGTAGGCCTCATCCTCAGGAACACTAAAAATTAATTTATTCGATTATTTTTGTATCTTTGTTTTCTAGCTTTTCTTTTTTAGGCCTAAGTTTTAAAGCTATTGTTTTTTGGCACAAGTTTGTAGCTTTTGTTTTAAAGGCTTTAAAAAAAAGATTTTTAATGCAAATGTAGATTTTACTGATAGTTTTCCGTACTATTAACTGTTTCTACAAGAGTGTTTTATAGTATATCAAAAAGCATGATCATTTTTTATGAGATAAGAAACCCGCATATTTTTTCACCATTATGAAATTAGAATGAAACAGGACAGTTTTTAAACTGATGGTCACGATAAAACAATCATTATTTCTCTTACAGTATTAACAGCAAAACAAATAATAATTAAGTCAAAAGCAATAATCCTGGGAACTCCCTGTATTATTTCTACAATAAAGAACTTTGAAAAAGTGATTACTATCCTAAGGCATTTCATGATTGGACAATATTATTAAGTTATTAAAGTTAGACGGATATTGTCATTGGAGTAGTTTAGATTTTTTGAAAAAATTTAGTCAGAATCTTTGAAAAATTTTAAAATTCGCTTATAACTCGAAAACCATAAACATTTTCACTTGACATATTTCGATAGCCCATAGAAAGATCTAACCCTAGTTAAAAGATTTTACAAATTCAACGGGACACCCTGTATATTAGTGTCAATAAGCAAAGCACTCTTACACAAGACAATAATTATAAAATTTAAACATGTACATATATCTAAAAAATACAATAAAATGTACAGGGTTATCAGTTAAGGGTAGCGAGCGGCCATATCTCATAAGATATTGGTCGTATAGATTTGAGAAAAAAAAAATCATGATAAAAGTCGCCAAGAGAAATTGCTGGAAATTATTTTCGAGTTTGTCGAACGTCCGCTAGAGGGCGTAACAGCCAACACCAAGCAGAAAAATGGGATTTTTATAGAATTTTGTCTAATGAAAGTATATCGGTAATATCATTCTCATATTTACTGACCATTTCCCTACATTTTTTGTCTAAAACATTTTATTCTATATATCAAAATAAAGCGGTGGGGCAAGTTCAATTGTTTTTTTAAATAAACCAAGATTTCTCCCGTTTCTTTTGACCGATTTTAGCAGACTTAGGCTCATATAAAAGAGCATAATTTGCACTACAAAATGCTTATTTGGTTTTGAATTTTTGACATTTGCTGTCGCCGCCAGATAACTCAAATGGTAGCACATTTTTGAGTTTTTTTCAAAAAAAATAAATGTAATGGTATATTAATTTTTATATATTTTAAAAGAGGATACATTTCTCTATAATTTAGTGAAAATAATTTATTGTCTACCTTTTTTTAAACAGTTGATATTGATCAAAATATAATTTTATTACATTAAAAAATGGCACGCCACTGTTTGTTATCAAAATAAAAATCAGTTTTGTAATCTCTTATAGGTTACTAAGAAAAAGAACCTCCTGACTTTTTTTCAAAAAAAATTTTCTTAATAAAACTGTCCAACAACAGCAGGAGCAATAACACTTAAAACAAAAACACAGAACTTAAAAATAAACGTTAAAAATAAATTAATAGTTTTATCGTAAATGTTCAAAATGTTGTCCGTTATTTTGAATGCACTGGTTTAATCTCTTCTGGGTGAAGTTGACAGCTGACTCAATTTCCGCTCTTGGTATAATATTTATCGCATTTTGAATTCGGACTATCATGTCTTCTCGAGTAGTTGGTCGAGTTTTATATACTAAATCCTTTATTCGGCCCCACAGATAAAAATCAAGGCAGGCTAAATCGGGGGACCGTGGTGGCCAGAAAAATAGACTGCCTCTAACAATCCAACGGTTAGGAAAATGCCTGTTCATAAAATCTCGCACATTTTGAGAATAATGTGCCGGGCATCCGTCTTGTTGAAACCACATGTTTCTTCTTACTTTTAAAGGCACATTTTCCAAGGGTCCTGGTAAATCGTTCAATAAAAAGTTCAAATACATGTCACCGGTTAGATTGCCATTAAATATGTGCGGACCGATAATAGCACCATTAATAATACCGCACCAGACGTTAACGCTCCATCGACCCTGCTGACTTCACGTAACCAGTGTGGATTAGTGTCCGACCAGTAATGCATGTTATGAAGATTTACCTTGCCAATACTGCTAAACGATGCTTCATCTGTCCACAATATTTCTGACAAAATAGGACGGTTTTCCCTAATGAAGTCTCTAAGCCAGTAGCAGTAATCGAGCCTACGTTCAGAGTCAGTCTCATTTAAGGATTGATGAATCACGACGTGATACGGATGCATTTTAAAATCCATTAATATTTTTTGCACTGAGCCATAGGATATTCCTAAATCTCTGGAGATCTCTCTAATGCTTATATGGGGGTGTGCATGAATATAAGCCAACACATTTATAATGTTATCTTCTCTTCTTACCCTACGATTTCTTTTCAAAGTTAAATTTGGTTGCACTTGGCCATGTTGCCTTAAACGTAAGGCTAAATGCCGAAAAACCATTCTGGAATGCCGTCTTCGGAGAGGATAACGCAGTGCATACTGCCTAGAAGCAATCGCCGAAGCCTGCTTCGCTTAACTGCGATGCTTGATTTTTAATTTAATTTATGAAATAATAACAATTATTATTAATAAATTATGAACTAATGCATTATCTCGCTAATTAAATAATTATTAATGATAAAAATAGTAGATAATTATTTTATTATTGTGAGATGTAATATTTAAAAATAATTTTGAACCTTATAATAATTATCAGTATGTAAACCTATTTTATTTTTTAATCCAAAACCGTTTGTCTAACGACAAAAACTTAAAGAGGTTCTTTTTCTTAGTAACCTATAAGAGATTACAAAACTGATTTTTATTTTGATAAAAAACAGTGGGGTGCCATTTTTTAATGTAATAAAGTTATATTTTGATCAATATCAACGGTTTAAAAAAAAGTAGACAATAAATTATTTTCACTAAATTATAGAGAAATGTATCCTCTTTTAAAATATATAAAAATTAATATACCATTACATTTATTTTTTTTGAAAAAAAACTCAAAAATGTGCTACCATTTGAGTTATCGCCATCTAGCGGCGACAGCAAAAGTCAAAAATTCAAAACCAAATAAGCATTTTGTAGTGCAAATTATGCTCTTTTATATGAGCCTAAGTCTGCTAAAATCGGTCAAAAGAAACGGGAGAAATCTTGGTTTATTTAAAAAAACAATTGAACTTGCCCCACCGCTTTATTTTGATAGATAGAATAAAATGTTTTAGACAAAAAATGTAGGGAAATGGTCAGTATATATCAGAATCACAGTATAACAATAAACCAGTACGTCGACTCTCCGACATATCATTCATAATAGCTCTCGGCGTTTCGTGACCTTCAAGCTAGCCCGTTTTTACTATGCGGGCAAAATTTTACGATATTCTCAGCGCAGTGGCGCGACGCCGCCGCACGGTTTATATTAAAAAAAAATTTTAATCCTCATTTATTGTTAATAAAATGAAAATATATACAATTTAAGCTCATCAGCACTTCAGCATAACGTTATTTTCTTTGGCTTCAAATAAAAAACCAATTTTTATACAAAAACATTTTTATTTATTTTGCCATATTAACAACTTTTCTTTTTTATTAGATTTAAAGTTTTTATTAATAAATTTTAATGTATAGTACAAACGTACTCTAAAAAAAAGCCTTAATAAATATTTTATCGGAAACTGGTCACATGGGTGATAAAACATTAAATTTTCACTTAAACCTATTAAGCTAGCAACTATATTAGTTTCTGTTGCAAGTCTTTCAAAAATTTTTTTGAAAAATTGCTTCCAATCTTGAAATATATGTAATAAAATCTTTATGAGGCATTTTCAACTCTCCAAAATCATCTAAATTTTTATTTTCATATGCACGTAAATAACAATAAACACTTGTTTCTTCAATATTTTCATATGTTTTTGAATATGCCTCACAAAGATTGCAATTATGCATCTCGCAACATTTTTTTATTAGATACCCAGCAAAATATCTAACAAAATTTTTTTCTAATAAACTATTTTTTTGATAATCGCTAGTCAGTTTACAAGGTTTTTTTTGCAAATCTATACTCGTTTTAGTTGAAACATTTTGAAATATTTGTTCTTCCGTTAAATTTTTTAATAAATCTACAGCCTTTAAAAAAATTTCTGCCTCATCATTTGCACAGTTTTGGCCACCCGAATTAAATAATTTTGTACAAAACAATTTTTTAAAAGACCTTTTAAACTGTATTGCAGTTGGATTTCTACAATTTCCATTTTGTTGTCTAATTATCCCAAAAAAATTTTCAAGGCAATCTTGATTTAGTCGGCGTGTTAAGAGGAATGAAAAATCATTATTTTTTAATTGAGGCCATAGCTGCAAAAGAGAATTTATAGAAATACAAAAACCATTAATAAATTTAACTTTTTTTGTGCCATTTTTCCCGTCCTTTTTATTAATAAGTTTAAGATTTTTAAACATATTTAAGCACCTAATTAAAAAATCAATTTGATAATCTAAACCTTTAAAGGCAAGGTTATACTTTTTAGAATTTGTACACGAACTTGAATTAAATATATCAAAAAGCTTATCTATAGTGTCGATAAATTCGGCTGTATGTTTTGCTTCTTCGGGTAAAGCACCAAACTTTATGTAGGTTTGCAAACCTGCATGAACTGTACTGCTAAATAATTGAGTGGCATATTTTACTTTCATTTTTTCGAAGCTGCTGGGATAAATATGTGAGCGTGTAAGTTTAGGAGCGGACCGAATGGGATATTTTTTTTCCTGTTCATAAAACGTTTTGATAAATTTCCATGAAATTAAATTATCACCTAGAAAAAAATTATATGTTATCAGCATATTTCTTAAAGCTTTGACAAGGTGTGGTATATCAAACATAAAAAATATTTGCTGTTCGTCTACATAAAAAAAAGGTTTTTCACGGGTTATTTTCAAAATGTTTTTTAATTGGATATTGTTAGATCCCATATCAGAAATTAGAACAATAACGTTAAGGCCATTTTTTTTTTAATTTTTTAATTGCTTCCTTAATTATATCATGTAGGGTTTTGCCCGGACATGTGGTGTTATAATAGGAATACGCCAAAGGTTGTTTCCAATTCGAGGAAATGCCTCTGACCATTAAAGCAGTTGCTACTTTAGCTGTCTTAAAGACGCTTGTTTTTCCTGTATGTTCTAACCCGATAATATAATCCAATGCATGATTATAAAACAAATTGGCCTTAATGTTTATCTCATCAACGCATAATACACAAAACTTTTCATGAGAGGCTAAAGAATCGACTTTTAATTTTAAGGTTTTAAATACGGCATCATTATTTAAACCGCAAGATATTTTTAAGCCCCTAAATAAAGTCCCTAAAGTTTGTCGACTAGGTAAACAAAATAGTTTCTTTAAAATAGTTCGATATAATTGAGGTCCAGAAAAATAAATTGATAAACACTTATTTTTATATTCGTCAGTATACCTTCGACCCCTTGGTAAATGCTGTGATAATTTTAATTGTGCGTTAATAAAATCAGCTAGCTCGCTATTATTATGACAAAATTTACAAATAAGTTCTTGTAATTTACTTAAACTAATAGAATCAGAGGCTTTGTCAAGTTGATTTTTTAATTCCTTATTCTTCTGAATTAAACAGTCATTTTGTTTCTTAAGCCTAATACCTTCAGTTTTTAACTCGCTACACATATCTGACAATTTTTTTTTCCTAGGAGTTGAACAAGTTAATTTTTGGCTAGTTTGAATACTGCGACTGAAAGATTCATTTGGTGAAGACTGTACAGCAATACTGCGTAAAGTGTCAGGAGCTCGGTCAGGAGTTTCAGACTGCGTAGCAATGCTATGTGATATGCCAGGAGTTTCATACTGCACATCAGCAATATTTTGTGCATTGCTAGGAGTTTTAGACTGTTCTGCAATGCTATGTGAAGTTTCAGAAGTTTCAACATCTAATTTAGGGACTTCAACTTCCATACTAATTGTTCCTTTTAAACAAAAAAATGCAAATTAGTAATTAAGTACTTAAGACTTTAAAATAGGGTCAATTTCAGATAGGGAACTTGGTTCTTGGAATTAGAATATAAATAGCTATTATATGTACCTATATAAAAAAATAGTTTTTTTCGAAATATGTGCATTTTTAACCAGTACCTTTTACCCAAGATAACTGAATAAATAAATTTAATATTAAACATATAATTTTTTTTTGCATAATGTGTAAACCCATCAATACCCGACCATCCCTAATGATTATCATAAAAAGAAACAAATAGAGGTATCTATTCTTTTCAAAGGGTATTTCTGAGAACCAATGGGATTAAATTATTAATAACTTCTTACCCACTGTAGTTGTTGAGGGCATGTTAAAGATTGTGGGTATAGCTGTATTTTGAAGGATTTGCCTTTCTTTATGTTGTTTAAACATATGGGGCTCAAAATGAGAGGCACATAAACGATAACTTTTGTGAACTTCATTTGCTTTGGGTAACAAGTCAACCCTGTTGCAGGCCTCAAGCCACAATTTTGCTCTACAATAAAAATAAAAACTGTTACCTACCTAAATCTTATCACAAGCAAAAAAAGCGTAAGACATAATATAAAAAAATTAAAATAGGTACAATGATTATGTATAATTTGTCTATTCTTACCGGTCCATGTTTTTGGGAAAACGATGAAATTTCTCATTACTATTATAAGTTTTTTTCATACAACGCTTATAGGCACAAACAACTCCCGATTTCTGCTTGACTTTCACCATTTTAAACAAAATTTTTTTCATCCGATACGCGCCGCTAATGATCTCTATGCGTCGCTTCTGTCGATCGATCAATCCCAACTGAGTGAATGAAATAGGTGTAGAAATCTAAACCTATTGCGCTCAAGGTCCCTGACGCTCGGCCCACCGAGTCGGTGAGTCGACTTACTGGTTTATTGTTATACTGTGTCAGAATGATATTACCGATATACTTTCATTAGATAAAATTCTATAAAAATCCCATTTTTCTGCTTGGTGTTGGCTGTTACGCCCTCTAGCGGACGTTTGACAAACTCGAAAATAATTTCCAGCAATTTCTCTTGGCGACTTTTATCATGATTTTTTTTTTCTCAAATCTATACGACCAATATCTTATGAGATATGGCCGCTCGCTACCCTTAACTGATCACCCGGTATGTCTGAAGTTACCCAAAACTAATTATGCAACTAAATAATATAGACAACAAAAGGCGTAAAACAACCAGGTTACAGGAGGTCAGCAAAGTTGGACCAAAGGTACTTCTCAAATGAGTAAAGTGTTTTTAATAAGGTACTCCTTATATACAGAAAAGGGCAGATTCTTAAGAGTCTTTTTTAACGGTGACAGAAATCAGTACAAATTAAAGCAATAAAATATCAAGATATAAATTTACTTAAACAAGTAGTTTCAGAGCACAATCTTAAACCTAACCCTGTTAAATCAAATATCATTATTTTTGGCCCTAAAGAGGATTTTCTCAAGGTTAATTTGAATATTATATAGGATAACGTTACTCTTCAACAATTTAGGTTTGATTTTGGACACTGAACTGAGATTTCGCGAATATGTTAAGTTGTTGATGCAAAAGTCTTTTTTAACCTTAAAAATTCTATACAATAATCGCCATATTTTAAATTTTCATTTACGTAAAATGCTTTGCGAATCCTTAATCTCGCCCAACTTCAAGTCGTGTTTATAATATTTTGCGAGCAGATAAAATTTGCTCTTTTAGGACGTAGAAAATCACAAACCAGATATAATAATAATAATATATATTCAGCAGATAATACATTTACACATTATAACATTACAAAATAACAACTGCTTAATCGCTAAGAATACTCAATGCGCAAAGTGATTCAAAAAATAAAATAGAATTAAATTAGGGGAAAGAAAGAGAAAAAAAACAGGAAGAAAAATAAATAATACTATGTGTATCATCCTAACCAAGTGACGTTAGCATCCATCTAAGTCGTGGATTCTACTTTTAAGTTATTTATAGGGTTTATTTCTGAGTTCTACTATATAGTAAGGAAGTCACAAAAACCCTCACACATACCAATTTAATCCAATTAAAATTCCTTGACTTTATTTAAAATAATCCTAAGTATACAATTATTAAATAATTGCAAAAATAATTTGAGTTATCATAGGGTTTTTTATGATCTTAGACCTACTCAGAATTGAAAAAGCCCAAAGTTTTAATATTGCGTTATAATTATTCCTCTTTGAGGAAAGTAATGGCTACAAATTTGACGAAAATTAAAATGACATAGTGCCTGCAAGGTATTAAAAAAAAATGTTAGATTCGCGAAAAACTTATAATATGTAGAAATCGGATTTAGAAGGAACAAAATACTTGTTCACGTCCTATATTTGGTAGGATCTAAGGTCATTTACCTATAATGCCATAAAACTTTATAACTCTTTACCAGCGGGAATAGCAGCAATTCTTAATGAGACAAAATTTAAACCGAATTTTAAAAGATACTTGCTAAATAATGAATAAGCACCTTAATAATATATTGTTTATACGTATTTTTTTACCTGTTACAGTCTGGGTAATTCTTTCTTAATTAAGTTTCGTTTTAGTTGGTTTATCTGAATGATCAGGGTTCAGTAGAGTAGCTTCTCTAAAGCTAGACTGCGCCTTGTTTTTCAGAACTTTTGAAGATTAAAAGTATTGTATACTGTCTTTGTCAATTTAGGTAATGAAAGACATTTATTATTATTATTATAAAAATCAGTAATTTTTGATAAGAGCAAGGACGTACACCTAAATAGGATAAAAGCGTAAAAAAGTACAAGATTAAAAAAAACCTTATTATTTTGTTTTACACTTGTTTGTACTAGGTATACAATTTAAGTATTTTGCAAAAATTTAGGCTTCCAAACTTCCAATAATATATAGTAGATTTGTTGCTTAGTTTACAGTTGTGGTAATGACATTCTTGGAAATTAACCTTTAACTATAATAAGGACTTGCTGAGTCAAAATTTTGTTTGGCATACTAAAGTCAGTAGCAATAACATCATTAAAATTCAAACATATTCGTTCTGCATTTTTTGCTATTAATCCAGGCACTTTGATTCTTTGCACCAGTTTCTTAAAACCATTTTAATTACCATTTTCCTTAAAAATTTACAATTACATAAAAATCTGACGTAAACAAATCAAACCTACAAACCTTACATTCTTAGGATTTGCATGTGGCGTTTTCGTTCAAAAACTGCTTGAACATATACAATTTTATTTTCAACAGCACTGGTACTTTTGGACTTCTCAAAGGCTTTTTGATACAATTAATTACTTATTAAGAGCAAAGTAAATATATTATGGTTTTTTAGATCAGTCAGTACAACTTATAAATTCTTATTTCAAAAAGAGAACTCAAAAAATATTTTCTAATGGCTCTTTTTCTGATGAAGTGCATATATTATCTAGAGTACCCCAGAGGTGTATTCTTGGACCAGTACTTTTTATTTTTTACACTTCTGATTTACTTAAGGCTTTAAATTACTGTAAACTACAGGCTTTTGCAGATGCCACTGAAATTTACTTTCACTTTGACCATCTTGATTACCTCATAGCATCTTTATTAATTAATCAAGATATAAATTTACTTAACAACAATTAGCCTCAGAGCACAATTTTAAACTTAACCCTGTTAAATCAAATATTATGATTTTTGACCTATGATTTTTGAATTTAAATATTATATTGGATAACGTTACTCTTCCCAAGGTGGATTGTGCCAAAAGTTTAGGCGTGATTTTGAACACTGAGCTAAGATTTCGCTAAATGTTAAGTTGTTGATCCAAAAGTCGTTTTTAACTTTAAAAATTCTATACAATAATCGCCATATTTTAAATTTTCATTTACGTAAAATGCTTTGCGAATCTTTCGTCTTATCCAACTTTATTTACTATGATTTGACCCTGTTTAGAATTGTTTGAAAAAAATCGGATTCAGAAGACACAAAATACTTGCTCGTAAGTAATGAATATGGACCTTAATAATACATTTTTAGTTTAAGTTTAGTTTTAGTTGGTTTATCTGAATGAACAGGGCTCAGTAGAGTAGCTTCTCTAAAGCTAGATTAAAATTATGCTATACTATCTTTGTAAATTTACGTAATAAAAGCCATTTATTATTATTACTATAAAAAGCAGTAATCTTCGATAAGAACAAGGACGTACACCTAAATAGAATAAAAGCGTAAAAATGTACAAGATTAAAAAACCTTGAATCAGATTTGTCTGAAAGTCGGCACACAGATTTTCGCATGTATTCTGTCAAACCTATTCTGTTTTTCGATATTCGATCTGGTTTTATTTAAATTTAATAAACTGCAAAACCATTGACCTAATTGACCCAAAAAATAAACCACAAAGTGTCAATTGTAATGGATTGCCAAGCAAAATAGAAGGTGTAAGCGAAATCGAATTAGAAATAGCTTGACTAATTAAACTAATTCTGATCTGGGGGTTTCCTTTCTTGGATTTTTCTAAGATACAAGAAAAAAAAACCAATTCACGAGACAGTTAATCCTTGATTTTTTAGGAGGAGCGAAGAACGACACAAAAGACGCTCAGAAGAAAGATCCAGAACGGAAAAAACTAAAGACATCTCCAAGAAGCTCGAGGACAACGAGGCGGAGGAAAAATACAAAAAACTTTTGATTTTACGTAAGAAAATGGAACTGCTGGAACTGAAAAAGAGGAAAGAGGAGGAGCAGAGACTACTGGAAGAAAAACAACGCAAAGCGATGGAAGAACAGGAGATGCTAGAGAGGGCCAAGAAGGCCAAACGCGAAGCGATCGAAAAGGAAAAATTGATGAAAACCATGAAAGTTTTACAGCAAATTGAACAGAAAGCGCCCGCTAGAAAGAGAAGGAGCTCTAGTTCTTCGTCTAGTAGCAGTAGCAGCAGCGATGACTCTAGAACAAGGTAAAGATTATTAAAAACTATTTTGGATTTGTTTAATTTGAAGCTATTGTGTATTTTCCTTGTGTTAGAAAAAGGAAAATTAGCAGTCGTAAGTCCCGATCTCGATCCAAAGGTAGATCGAGGCGAAGATCGTCTAGCTCCAGTTCGATTTCTAGCTCAGACTCTTCCAGGGACAGGAGAGTAAGAAAAAGGAGGCGTTAATCATATAATAATTATTGGATGATTACTTTTATATATTGGGTATGCTTAATAGGTTCGGTATAAGAGTTATAATATGTAACAAATACATATTTTCATTTTATCAACACATATGGTAAAAAGTACTTTATTTTACGGAAAAAAAATACACAACTATTGTTACTTTATTTTCTTTTTGGTCCTCAGTAATATGTTTATTGTCATGTCATGTAATGTAGATGTAAGTCGGATAATCAAATAAAGATTTTTTTCTGTAGGAGTGCGTACTTTTATTTGTTTTAAGACATTGGAATCACATACGTTTATTGATTAATACTTAAGTAGAAGTGATTAATTTTTACGGTAAGTAGTTTACTTTCGGACGATTCTATTTAAATCTGCACGTCAGTCAACGTTTGATATCATTCAACATTTTGTATCATATTCAGGCAAGTAGTTAATTTGTAGTCATGCATGTTAATTTAAATGAAAACCATATTTTTCTTTATGTCTGTTGTTTTTACCAAATTTAATTTTTTTCCATTATTAATTTAAAAATCTTTGATAAATCGCATCTTTGATATTGTAGGGCCCTGATGAATCAATACATTTGGCAAAGCGGCCAATTTCAATACATTTATCTTAAATAGGGCATGCAATCCCGCAATAAATTTTAAATCCCGGAATTTGCGGGACTCAAAATAGAAATCCTGCGGGATCTCGGTATTAACGGGATCCCGCATAAATATATTGTAGTATATAAATTACAAGGTTTTTCTTTAATTTAATAAATAAAACACATATAAAGTTTATATTATTTATTTTACAGAAACAAAGAAAATTCCCTTTTTAGGAAAACAAACACACATTTTGATAGTTGTGCACTAATTATAGCTTAAATTAAAAACTGATCTTAAATGTATAAAGATGCACAACATAACATAAACAAATATTATAATATGTGTTATTATAACTTATAACAAAATTGGAATACCAATACTGTACTGGCTACAAGAAGTGCATACACACATTTATTTTTATTTGGTTTATTGATTCTGCTGAAAATAATTCCGCAAAAAACATAAAATATTTACACTTTTGTCAGACAAGGAACTTCGTATGTCATTGACAAGATAACAAGCAACAGAAAAAGCTCTTTCAGCCTCAACACTTGTCGGGGTTACAGATTTAAGCCAAACATAAGCCAGTTCTAGATATTTACCCCTGCTGGATCCTCCTGATTCATACAATGCCATTTATTTTTTAACAATAGCATCTAATGATTGAGTATGGGGTTGAACTGGTGGAGTGCATATTACGTTTTCGGAAGTCAGACTTAACTCCAATTCTTCTTGCAATGAAAGCACTTTTTGCTGGATTGAATTTTGTGCTATAGAAGTAAGAGGCATATCATCTTTATCAGAAGAAACTATATCGATGCTACATTCATCATGGTTTTCATTTTCAGAAAATAATCTCTCAATTAGTTTCTTTAGTTCTTGGCAAATTTGAGATTTTGTTGGTAACCCAAGTAACAATTTAGGTTCTAAAAAGGTTATAAATAACTCATAGAACCTGTTTAAGAAAAAATTATTGATTATGCCATTAAGTACAAACAACGTTATTTATTAGCCCGCATAACCTCCTGTAGTAAAAAAAGGCCCAGCCCTAAAGAGGTTGTCGTTGCCAATAGGCCCTGGCCATTTTGAAACCAGATCGCATGTCACAGAACCTATATAGCTAATAGAAATAACCTTTATCGAACCCGAAGATGCCTAAAAGTAACCTGTGTAGAACCTGAAAGCTTTTACGCCTACCAGTTTACAACCCTTTAGCAAAGTCCTTTTAGACTTTTAGGTCGTTATATAGTTTGGCCTGTTCGCCGGCTTTTGGCATTTCAGATACATCTTGAAGTATTAAAATTTTGCCATTTAGTTTTAAATATGGTATTTAAGAGATACCAAAGTATAAAAATCTGACCTTTTAGTTTTAAATATGATACAGCCAGGGTAGAAATAAGACAAGGCCAAAATAAAAAGCAATGGCGACATTTTCAGTAAGTATGACTTTATTTTAGAAAAAAAAATATTATACTGGAATAGATGACCGATTTTCATTGCGCACACCAGTTTCTTGAAAAAGTTGGGTGTAATTTAACTGTAAAACATATGCGCATTGCTAAATGCGCATAAAACACATGCAACATTATTCAATGCCAATAAAAAAATAAAAAATTTATATATTTTTATTTCTGAGATGTGTTAGTGATAATATGTACTTAAATGCTCCAGTGTCTTTATATATTATCTAAATTGTTTACATATTACATTATTTTTGCCTGTATTTGAATAGCTTATAAAAATGGAAGAATTACTTTTTTTCTTCAAAATGGACGCCTTGCAGGGTATGCTTTTAAGCTGCTATAATAACTTAAGTAAGTATCAAAAGCTATGTAGTAGGACAAAAGGCTTAAAAAAATGGCAGTGGGTTTTAAAAAAAGCTAAAACAGGGCTAACTAGCATCTTCCAGGACTTATAGGCCACTTTTAATAACCAATTAGCTGGCAAAGTCTGGGCGAATTTCAATAAATGGCTTTTAGGCATTTAGTAGGATCTATTGGCATTATTTATTACTACGCGGGATTTCTTGAGTCTTCTTTATTGCAATTCAGTTTGCGTTTGGTTTTGGTGGTTCCAGTTACTGTGAAAATAAAAGTGTGTTTTTTTTATCGTTCAAATTGCATACAGGGCTGTATTTAGGTACATAAAAAGGTAAGTTCATTTTAGTTCATATAATAAAGATAGGCAAAGCGATTTTGATAAAGATAAATACAGATTGTTGCAAGTTTAGAAGTTATGAGTACCAAATCATTTTTCTCTTAACACACCCATGCAATATTTCAATTCAAAGTATATTAGCACCACAAAAAAATTGAAGAAATATAATGATTGTAAGATTGTATGTATTTCCAATAAATTAATACGATGTGAATCCCCGAAAATCAACACTGTCAGATGTTATTTGCTGCCAACAATCGACGACAACCAACCTAATGCGAGGCGATCCGGTGTTGCCATGTCTTGTTGCTAAAGGACCGTTTATACTTAATATTAACGCTAGCGCTATGGGATCGTTTATATTTTTGAGTAACGTTCGGATTCATGCTTATTCGTGCTGTTGAGGATAAACGTCACGAATAAGTCGTGAACGTTCACAACACTAGTCATAACAAATTACATTTTTTATTTAATTTTACTCTTTTTTAATGGGTTTTGACTTTTTAAAGTTAAAAAAAAAGCTTCAACAATAAAGATAATTTATGTTTAGATTTATATTCTTTATAAATTTTGGATTTTTTTATTAGTAAATTTAATAAATACAAAAATATAATACATATAAAAAGCAGATTTTTAAATATTAAAAACTTAAAAATTGTATAGTATTGGACTTCATATTTTGGTATGTTTTTGGTTACTGTGATCAATTATACCTACTTTAATCCTTGTAATAACACTACATTTTTGTCTTTGTAATAGTATTAGAAATATTTTGGTTTTTTCTATGTTATGATATATTTCTTGCAAGCACTTAGTTAATCCATTGTGCCAATATTGACCTCCCGCAATATCCCGTAAATTTATTTTACATGGAGTAGCCAAAAATGTTCTAGGGTCCTTCGGAAACTTGACCTCTGTATTTTTATTTAAAATTTTTAAAAGATCTTATATTTCAGTACCCAATCTTTTAAATCTTGCTTACGAGAATTATCTTCTTCCGGTGGATCTATTGCAAACTAAATTTTTTTTACGTTATAATCTTCAAAAATTGTCAATATTTTATTTGTCATATTTACCTGACCAGTTGTAATTCGTTGGAAATTTCGCTTCACTTTTCTTAAAAATTACCATTTCTTACAATTTTGTGCCAAGACATCCCTGTATTCTAAGAATAGATGACGTAGGATTTAATAGTCGCGACCGTCCGCAAACTGTGTTTTATTGTAACTAGTTGGTTAAATTTTATCCCATAAAGTTATCTTATTATCCATATGACTTTTAGCAAGTCCTTTAGGTGTTAAAAAATGCTATATTTTCCGGAATAGGCCGTATAAAGTGCCAAATAGTTAGGCAATTATTTCAAGACCATATGGTTCTGAATAGGTAATTTTAATGCTAAAATCGTTCTATATTGGAATTTCGATTGCCAAATTAATGCTGAAATATAACCTCTCCAAAACCTTATTATCTCAAAACCATCAAGCCCTCGTTTATGGCCATAACAACGTTATTGTTGACACTTGACTAGAACTAATTAGATTTTTAATTTACCTAAGGTTCCTAGTTCCTGTTAGCACAAAATTTAAACTAAATAGTTCCATCAAGCAAGCCAATGACTATTGCAGAACCTTGGTGCAGCTAAAAGGCAACTTTAAAAACCAACTGCTTGAGAAAATGGTACTTGGGAAATGAAATGTTTCGTCTTCCAAATTTTCATATTTACTGGGACTGTGCAGATATATTAAGAGAGGAGTCATTACAGTTCGTCGCTGAGAAATTCGATGTCGCATTCTTGAAGCCAGCTCGTTTGCCAGGGGTTTTTTTAGTTCTTCTAACTTTCTAACCATGAACTTCAACGTTGTTTCCGCTGTTGATAAAGAGCTATCTTGACGGCAAAGAACCTTGACTGGCTGAAATATTTGTTCCAAATCTTGTAACACTATGAATTCTTCTTGGGTAAAAGAATATTCGCGATTTGAGCCCAATCCTAGGTCAATAAGAGCCTTGCAAATACGTAATTTTAATTTATTAAACGACTCTATCATATTAGCAAGACTATTCCTCCTTGTTTTACAATCTAATATATAAGCTGGTTTTCTTTTTCATACTCTTTTCTAACATAGTTCTGCAATACTTCATTTTTTAGTGGGGACTTTTTAAAAAGACGAACAATATTTCGAACCTTTCTAATAAGATCATCGTACTCGGGAGCTACTTCATTATCTTCATTTGTGGTAAGCCTAACAACAAACTCAGACTGATCAGTGTAACTGATCATTCACTATCACTATAAAGTGCTTCACTCTCGTCCGCATTTAAAGCAACCATATTGACAGCTTTTTGTAGATCACATCTAAAATACTTAACTGTAATCCATGGGCATAATAAAATTAATGGAGAGGTTGAATCAAGCGACCAAGTTTAACCATAACACTGGCTCCATCACTGGTTAAGGCGACAATATCCTTATCAAGATTCAATTAAAATTCTTGAAGCGTATCTTGAATATCGATACAACGTTCCGCTGGCATACTCCCAATGATATGAACTAAGCCCAAATTCCAAAACAGGGGTCTACCATTCGCAAATGTGTGAACATTCACATTTAAGAATCGTCGGTTTCGTGTTGAAGTCCATTCATCTATGGTTAGGGAAAATCTATATTTAAAATTAATATCTTGTTTAAGTTTAGATATTTCATTAATAACTGTAGATTTAACCTTAGGGCGTAATTTATAACCATAGCACGATATGAATTGGGCGATGATGGTAATTGGAAACCCATTGCTTGGAACATTTGGCGTATATCTGAAGATGTACAAAATTCCCTAAATGGTAGTCCATTCTTCGCAACACTCTTTTTTCCATAGTATTATCATCTTTGGTTGACAAATAGTCCTTTAAATTTCTTTTCTTCGACTGCGACGATGATGGCGATGAAAAAAATTGGTTGACATTTGAAAACTAATCACGTTAATATTATGTTTCGATTTAACATGAACATGTAAACCTTTTGTTGACCTTGCTGTGGTTTTAATAACTGAGTTGCACAACTTACATTTAGCTGTCTGAGCATCTTCAGATTTAAAAAAGTATTTCCAAACAACACTGGAACTTTTAAACTCTTTATACTCCATACCTTTAAGTTATGACACCAATTTTTAGTCGTAATATCACTATAAAGTCAAATATAACAGTCACAAACTTTTGACTAAAAATTACTAGAAAAAAACTCCACAAAACAAAGGTATTTAACGGCTTCGCTTCGACCAACTTCGGCGTAAGATCACATTAAAATAAAACAAAATACGTTTTGGCGCTTCCTTATCCTAAATCCTAATCCTAAGACCCCACAAATTAACCTCTTTGACTGTACAATTATTGGATCGTTAAAAGAAGAAAACGGATAGATAGGATAAGTTGTTTATTTACATACTAAATAAAACTCTTTACATAATTGTTCGTATTAAAGTTTGTATTCCATGGCAGCCTTGAGGGAAGGTGGTTCTCTATTTTCATTTATCCAATCGATGTAAGATGTCACTCTTGCAAAAACGGGCGGCCAGCCAACTTCACAACCTGCCGAGGTTCCAAAAGAGACGATACCAACCTGAGAACAAATGCAAGATAATAAAAAGTATAATATCCAGAATTATAGTCTATTTTAAATAGGCAGAGAGTAATAAAATCTAATTAAAGTATGCAAAAGGCGTACTCGTTTGCATTGCAAATTCATTCTTTTTTACGGAGTGCAGGTAGTAGCACCCGGTTTAAGAGCTTTTCTATTATTATTATTATTCAACGGATAAACACTAAAAATGGTACGACAAAGGCGTGCAGCCGGGGTACTATAATATAAACTAAACATAGTATTATAACTAGTGAACGTTTAAAGAAATATATAAATAATATTACGTATTATGTTTTTAATCACAAAAAAATTATTTTTCCTCATCTGATTTAAATAAACATTTATAAAACAACATAATTCATTTTAAAAAATATTAAGAATTATTATTTGCGAATATTAATATTTTGCTATGCTATAATACGTTGCTATGGCTAGTAACTTTTTTTTATCATGTAAGGTTTAAACTCAAATTTCATATTCAGCCGGAAAACTTTATCATTTCTCCAAAATAATCCTTGAAAACATCTGCATTCATATCCTCGTGATAATCTCCCGCCCGGACGAGTCAAACCTTCTTTTACGAAATCGTCTTTACTTCCAATATGAGTCTTTTGCCGATGGCATTTTAATGCCCATCTTTGTATCTTGCCCTATTTTTTGAATAATACATCCTAAGCGAAGGGTCCATCAAGATAACAAATTTTCTTTTGCTCTTTGATTTTCTAATTCTAGTCATTACAACTTTTCTACAGCAAAACTATAGGGCGGTCGTGTTTTAAAAAATCATGCACATTTAAAACAATAACTTTTTCATTGACTGACAATGCAGGAGTACGAGTAAGTAGATCTATTATTAGACATTTTCGTTGGAGTAAACATCTGATCCATTTTTTATATACTGTGTTATATATTATCTGTATGTTATATACAGGGTGGAAATTTTATGGGTGGACTCTATTTATTTTTTGAAAAAATAAAGGAACATAGGTACCATTTTCAGTTTGGCACATTTCTTTTTGTCTCTTTTTAAAATATACCTTCTTTTGAGGGTAGAAACCACCCCAACTTTTTTTTTAAATGTGAAGGTATGTTTTGTGATAGCTCGTTGGAAAGGGAATAAAAAAGGGAATATGACCCACTACCTACTTTCGCATTTTGATAAGCTAGAAAGAAATTAAAATCGATTTTTTGAAGTGTTGTTGGAAATGTTGCCCATTTTTTTCTTGGCGAAACCCTAATCTAAAATAAAATTCATTCTTGACATTACGAATCATATCTGGAGTTATTTAGCGAATTTCGTATGAAGTCGTTACCTAAGTTCATCTAAATTTTCTGGTCTTATTACGTAAATTTTCGTTTTTAGATGACAAGGTCCGGCGATCTTGGCGCCCATTCAATGGTACCTCTTTTTCCTATCCAGCGGTTTGGAAAAACTTCACTCAAATAGTGTCGCACGTTTTGGGCGTAATGAGACGGAGCACCATCCTGCTGAAACCATATTCGATCATCATGAAGATCTGCTTTTGCTTGATGAGGAAATAAAGCAATCAAAGCTCGCATAAGCACTTGTTGCAAAAAATTCAAATATGTAGTCCCATTTAAGTTAGCTGGAAGGTATATTGGGCCAATGACTTCGTCGCCAATTACGCCTGCCCAAACATTAAGTTTTTGCGGACGCTGAGAAACACACAGTCAGCGAATGCTGACTGTGTGTTTCTCATATCCACTGAGGGTTTTCTGTGGACCAATATCGACAGTTCTTGAGTGCAAAAGTACACTTATCTGTAAAAATAATCCAATCCAAATCTGCTGAATGCTGATCAAGTGCATTCATCATCACTTCACAGAACTGAAGACGGCGATCCGGATCATCTCCTAGTAAATCTTGTACGTATTGCATTTTATAAGGACACATTTGACATTATTTTACTAACTTTTATGCAGACGTATGGCTTATATTGCATTCTCTTGCAACCTGTCGAACTGGAGTATTAGGATTTTCTTTGAAAGTCAGTAAAATATTTATAGACTGTCTTACTCTTGGTATGTCTCTCAATTTTCATAATTTTCAATTTTGCTGATGGTGCTTTGAGAAAAAGTTCGAAGATTAGGGTGTCTTTCGTGAAATAAAGCTGCTACTTCTGCTTGTGTACGCGATCTGTCTCCAAAGCCAATAATCATTAAACTTTCAATTTTTAGTGATTCAGTTAAATAATCAATTTTTGTATGAAAATACTTCTTATTTAAAGTAATGGTTCAAACTGCACAAAATACTACAACAAATAAATTATTCGCTTCTGCCAAACTAAAAATAAAGTGACCATTGGAATGTGACAGACAAGTAAACAAAAAACCTTATCAATTACATTTTTTCCTTTTTATTTAGACATTCCGCGCAGGCAAAATCCACTTGCTAAAATGGCAACATTTTATTATTTTTCTGGCTTTCTAGCTTACCAAAATGTAAAAGTAAATAGCGAATCATATACCTTTTGTTATTCCCTTTCCAACGAGCTATAATACAAAAGATACTTTCACATTTGAAAAAAAAGCTGGGGATGGTTTCTACCCTCAAAAGGGAGTAAATTTTATAACGAGACCAAAAAAAATGTGCCTTAAGTGAAAATAAAGAGACCCGTGTTCCTTTATGTTTTCAACAAATAAATAGGCTCCCTAATACTGAATTTATTCCAGTTAAAAATTCCACTCTGTATAATATTATGGCGTAACAACAAATACTACCATATTTAACACTCTTGAAGTAATATTTATACTCGGTGTTTTTATTACCAGCAGTATTTATTTATTTACATTCACAGAAATGAAGTTTACATTACTTGAAAAATTCGTATATGAAATATTATGCTAACCTGTGTTATATTTAAAAATAGCACCTACATGTTCCCCTCTTATAGCGTTCGAACTCTACCTCTTATTTATTAACTAGGTACTAAGTTACGCCTACAGATGACCACAAAACTCTTACATTTTTTTACTCTCTACCGATTTGAAATACAGTATATCTAATGATAGGATTCATAGAAATATCGAACAAATGATACTGAGGAATAAAAGTTTGTAAAAGATGTTGTATTACGGAACACTGACTGTACTTAAGAAAAATACTAGAGGTTCCTAAGTTTAAACATTTAGTGGCCAAATAATCAGAAAATGAAAAATGTAGATCGTCCAAGGGTTTTTTATTATAAGCAAATCTATTAGTAGTTCATTTTAAAGCAGGGCCTTCTTCCGTATATAGGTTCTTACAAAAAAAATAGTAAAATAAGAACCTTTTAACCTCAAACTTTAAATTTTCGTAGAATTTCATGAAAAAAGACAATTATTTTCTTCTATTACTCCTTAGAGACTTGGAAGCTACTAATAACCTTTGCAAGGCCTTTAACTATTTGTACAACGTCAAACGTATGTGTTACTTTCTTTATTTCGCTCCTTTTATCTACTTTAGTACGTGTATGTTTTTTTGATAACAATTGCATTAATTTTTTTCCATGTATATTCCCGCAAAGGTACTTAATGACTGCACTGCGTTTTGATCTGAATACATTTATTTCGATTGTGTTAAAAGCCATGAATGTGATATTAATGTTTTGACTAGGGATCTTTTGCTGAAGGAATAATTTCCTATCAAACTATAAAGGTCTTATTCAGATTTTTCAATTTTAGTTAACTCTGTTTTGTAATAACGCAGTCCATATATTCAAATATGATGAAACGACCTATTTTAAATATTTATAAAAAGAAAATAACTTAAATACCCCAATTCACTACATTTTTGTCCAGTCAGCGTTTCAGTATCAAAGGATTATCATCAGGCAAGAAACTTGTATTTTTATAAAAGGCAAAAACGTATGACCAGCATCTTTGGGAAAATGGATGAATTTTTCCAGTTAAGAAACTAGTAGTTCAGCCAAAGTTGGTGCCGAAATATTGGTGTATAAGTCAAATTTTAGGTTGGCTTTATTGCATGCCGACAACAATTTGTTTTTAATAAAAAAATCGATGTATGTAATTAAATTTACTCACAGAAGTTTTCTGTTTACAGCTATGTTTGTCGCAAATTATTATTTTCTTAATTATTTGGCAGTTATTTTGACATTTCATTTGACAGACGAACAATAAAAAAAGAGCCAAAGAAACTGTTGGATTGGGGTCTGAATGAAACAAAACTCTAAAGTAATTAACATTAAATAATATCGTTTTTGAACTAATTAAATAATATGAATTAGTTTAAAACCGATATTTACACAATTTTAATGCCCTGAGGATGATCTTGTAAAGGTGAAAACGTGGACACCTGAACAAAAAATCTTTTGTTTGATCGGGACCCGAATCCAATAATTTATTTGGTGATTACAACTTTGACAATTACCTCTCTGCACGAATTTACGTTTCATTAACATTCGGTACGATATTTTTTTCTGATATTACTACGTTATTTGATCTTTATGTTACTACCTTATTTGATTTAAATTAGTGCTGCAACAGTGCCTTTGCGCCGCAGTTGAATTAGAATTTTAAAAGTGGGTTTTATTAGATGGGATAAGAAAAACAATTTTAACATAAGGTCAAAAAAACACCTTTACCACTTTAAATTAATAAAATCAATTCGTAGAAACTGCTAGTGGAACTTTTGATATAAACATGGTTTAACAACAATTAATACTTGATTTAACTCTCTACGCGTGTTTCGCTAACCCTGCCCTTCATCTTCAGGTGAAGATTAAACAAATGTGCAATTCTAGAATATATCCAACTTTTAATCTTGTGAAGATGGACGGACACATGGCTAGCGAAATACGCAAAACCTAGAGTTCATTTAAACATTCTATAATTGCAGTTTTCTTTTAATCGTGTGAAGATGCTAACAAGGTTAGCAAAACAAGTATGATTTAAATAAAAGTGTTTTAGTGAAGCAGTTATAATTTTTTTTTTAAATGTTGATGTCGTTAACCAATTATTTGATCAATCACTGAAAACTATAATTTGATAAAGCCGGGTTTGAGATGTAGCATATTAAAAAAGCTATTTTAAAATATTGTATAAATAACTAATGAAAACATTTTATGGACCCAAATAATGGGAAAATATATAAAATCCAGGTTAAAATACAAAATAAATCTATAGTATCACTCAATTACATTTAGGTACTCATATTTTTATTTCAATTACATTAATTGACACTGTAGATATAGTTTTAATATTTTAATTTAACCTGGATCAGTATCCTAAATAACCTTGGATGACTTTTATAATAAGTGTCGAAATTATTGGCCAATCTCAATCGAAAACAATTTTCTCATGAAATAGATGCGTTCTTACTTGCTTATTATCGATGACCAATGGACCACCAGAATCGCCTCGACAAGTACTCCTGCCCTCCTCGCCATTTAAGCAGATATTACTCCTGATCACTATTCCCATGTAGGCCATTCTGCATGCTACATTGCTAATAATGGTAGAAGTTACCTCTCTTAACACCGGAGACTGAGAGGTGGCGTCATCTCCAGCTAATCCCCAACCACTGGCTGAAGCTTCTCTACCCAAGTAGTTTACCGAAGGATCGTCAGCTAGTTGGATGAACTTTATACGTTCTATAAAATAAAAAAGTAACTTTAAAACCCTGTTATTTTATCAAAGCATAATTATAGATACATGATGCGGTAATAGATACTAAATTAATCTCATCCTAAATTTAATTAGGAGTAATAAATTGCATACCTGTTTCCTGTATAGGAGTCAAAAGATAGACCAGAGCCACATCATTTTGGACGGTACTTATTTCAAAATCTGGATGCATTACAAACTGCATACTGTACTCTAAAATAGCTCCTTCTGATGGTAGTGGTGGCATATTGTGCGCTCCTAAATATACCAGTATGGCATTTCCGTTTGACCTACCCAAATAAGGAGAAATCAATTCCATAAATATTTGTATGTGCATCAGGCCAGTGCTAGGAATGTTGTACATGTTTATTTATTTATTTACGGGATGTCCCCATTCTAACAAAATTACAAAATAAATTATATCCTAACCCTAAATGTATATAATTATTCTGCTATTAATAAGATATTGTATAATGAACTTAATCTATTAAATATCCAAATTTTCTATAAATCAATAATATATCTATCTAAATGTATATAAATATGTAGCAGCCCAAGATATACAAATAAGATAAAACTTCCAAAAACTTAACCAAAAACTTCCAAAAAATATATAAAGCAACTAAAAACATACCATTAAAATAAGAAAAGTAAAAGCAATCAAATTTATTTGATACTTAACACATATTACTCAACGAGCAAACTCACTCAGACACCTTTTAAGTTTTGAAGGCTTTAAAACCACAAGTCAAAAGCCTGATTAAATCTATTTCCCAATATGTGGAGCCGATTAATTGGAGAAAATTTACCATAGTTTGTATGGTGATATTCAACCAGAAAAAGGGCGTCTCTCTAAGGACTCTGGTATTGCATCTAAAGTTTATCCGCGATAACAATTCAGGGCAATCAATAGCATTATTAATCAACTTCTGAAGAAATATCATACCACACCTAGTTCGATAGTCCTCAAGAGAAGTCATATTTAGCCTTGACTTAAGTTCCAATAAAGACTCATCTCGTACATTCAATCGCCAGGCACAAGTCCTGAGAAATTTATTTTGGACCTTATCAAGACTGTAAATATGGTTAGCATAATAAGGGGACAAGACTATGGAAGAATAAGACATGACACTACGAATAAGTGTAAGATATAAAACTCTGAAGGCAGCTACTGAAAAGTCTTGACTATTTCTAGTTATAAAACCAAGAGTACGAAGGGCTTTACTAGACAAACTATCTATATGGGATGGGGTATGAAAGTCAGGGAACTGTCAAACAACACCCACAAATCTTTAATTAGCGATACTCTTGAAAGTATATTATCATTTATGTGGTAGTCAAATGGGACAACTTTTCTAGATTTAGTAAAACAAATGATAAAACACTTATCCTTATTAAGATGTAAGCCATTAGAGACAGACATGTTGAGAAAAGTAACGTGTTTTTTGGAATATTTTTAGGTTCTTCCATAAACATGCTTTGAAATATTATATGATTTATTAAAAAAAATCGAGTCTTTAAATAATAGTGTAAAAGCTACACTAAAAACTTTTAAGGATTTATAAAATTGTTTAGATAAGAATATTTTTTTATAATCAGTAGATAAAAGCGAGACAAACTAAAAAAATATCATCTGTAACATAATTTGTTTCTGGTCTTATTCCACCAGTATTTTTTTTATTAAATATTAAAATTAGCTCCTATCCTAACATCCCAAAAAAATTTATTCACATATGATTAGTATCTTTAAATAAGATTCATCACGACCCTTTTTTTATGCACTTTCGAGGAATGTTAAGACATAGAATGAATAAATAAGGGGTTCCATTCCGAAACTCTCATATCGTTTTTTTTTTTAATTTCTTAGTGTCTATACGTTAAAGGAATTAAAACATAGCAAAACTTGCCTTAGCTTATAATAAAAACTTAAGAAAAATCAAGTATGATTATAAAACTTGCCTAGTTCATCACTTCTGTCATGCTCGTAGTAGCGTGATCTATTATTTTTACGCCAGTTCAAAGTGAGTGCTAAATGTTACATTAAAATGCCGTGATTCAACATCTGTTTAATGCTTATAATGCAAGACATTAAGAAGAAGTTTAATGACCTATTTTATCCCTTAAAAACGAAGACTGAGCAAGACAATTTTGTCCTAAAATGTCTGTTGAGGTACCATAAAGACCAAAAGCAAAAGAAGCCAAAAAAATCAAAGAGAATCAAAGTAAATTTAAATGAGTAAAACAATTTAATTAAACAGAGGTGGATTAATTTAACGAAGGAGTGGCAGTTAACGAAAAAAATTAAGAACATCAGAAAATGATTAATTTCTTATTTCGGCGACACTTGGGCACAGAGAAATGACTTGGGAGTTTAACATTTATTTTCTATTTATTGGGAGATTTATATCAAGAGAGTGAAGTCAATGAGTTTTGTCAAGGAGAAATCAAAGGAGATATATCAGGTAAAAATCCTGTATATTTTTGTCAAAATGAAATTAAAAAGATTTAAGTAAATGTGAAATTGCTACCGTAATCATTAGATAAATTATATAGAGATTATAATTGCTTGCATTCATATGCATAGCTCTCATAAAACTTTTTTTGCCAATTGTGAAATTCTACTCAATATTATTATAGACAAGGCAAGTTTTGGAATGGAACCCCTCACATTTTAGACACAGTTTCTCTAATTGTAAAGGAATATACTTTTAAGATTGTACAACATGTAAGTATACAACGTGCTTAAAAGTATACAACATGCATAAATATCTTATGATATCTTAAGAAGCTAGAGAAGCCACAACTTATTAAGAATACTGCTCTGATTGATTAAATCTTTATATTGATAAATAAAAGTTAATTGCCGAATTTAAAACCTAAACTCTTCACATCTATAACAGTTAAATCCAAACTTCGATTTATGAAATTATGGATGACTAAATGTTCTTGTGCCTTGTAGTATCTATGGCAAAGAGTTAAATTCAAAAGAATATCTGCATGAAAATGAAATAAATGAGATCCAAGAAAAATATGGCCTTAATACTAAGCGAGTAGCCAATCACTGTAATGAAAACAAACATATTACAATCATAAGAAGCGATGAAATATTTACAAAAGTCAATGGTTTTAATCATGTTTGTAGTTCAGTGGTTGCTAAAATAGCAAAAAACTTCATTGTTCCTAGGTATGAGATAAAGAGAGAAATTATATCTCAGTCTGATTAAGCGTTCCAACTAGTATGGCAACTATTTTCTTTTTGTAAACGGTATAAAGAGGAATCATATGAAATTGGGGAAACATGCAATGGTTTATCCAACTACATATGAAAATATTTATTTTATAATCATTCTTCGCTTATTTTTAAACTGCGTCCAAGACATAACTCCCAAAAAAGGCAAAACCTCGACTTTTTCCGAAAATTCTGTTTTTCTATTGCAGTTTATTCAATTACGTATGAAACCACTCATTTTATAAGAATTCATTGCTTATTTTTAAACTGCGTCCAGAATATAGGTCTCAGAAGGGGCAAAATCTCGACTTCCTGTCCGATTTCTCGGACATATCCCTGTCTCAGTTTTTAATATCCTCGGTATCATCTCTCGTGTTGTGCGTTTACCAAATGGTTCACACTGGTACCTACCCGTGTAAAAATTCTGTTTTTGCTAAACATAAAACATAAATTTCCAGAGAATTGCAGTACTAATGACGCTTTGTCGAAATTGACTGAGTTTATAAACAGTAATTTAAACAACAATTTTACATAATTTGCTGTATTTCTCAATTTTCCATCGTAAAACATTGGATTTGTTTAACGAAGCTGGAAAAAACAGGCATCCAGGCATTAGATCTGTTCAACTCATATTTATAAGAAATAATGTGTGTATCTAAAAGTTAATGTTAATATCGCATTATTATTTTATACTTTGGACTTTTTTTTGTCTAAAATGTAAAATTTGTCACATATAAATAACAAATCTGATTTAATTACTTACGACATAACGCAATGTGCGGCCGTTAAAATAGTTTTAGGGCCTATTAAACTGCCCCCACAAAAACTAGTGCCTGTCGTAGTGGGAACGTATAGACCAACCTGAAAAAAACCAAATACCACCTACTCTTTCAATTCTGTCGAATTAATTTTTACTTGATAAGGTCTAGAATAGGGTTCTGCTTCCCATCCGCCGCCACCAATCCTGGACCCATTGTAAGTCCTGAAAAAATTAGTGTCAAACATATGTTGGAATTTCGGGTCCAATTCCATGTGACCAGGCCTGGCATTTCTAATTATTTCCTTAATCTGTTGTGACTAAAAACAAATGGTACTTACAAAAGAAGTCTGGTTACTATTTAATTATTCTTAATGCTGCTTACATTATAAATAGTTTCTCCAAAAGCAACTTGCAATTTTATTAAGGCAAGTATTATTATGATACTTCCTTTCATTTTGTGGTATGTCTATCCAGGCTAAGATTATTAAGCAAATGACAACCGTGTTGTATCGATTAAGTTTTGTAACAGGAGCAGTATAATAAAAACGGATTTTTACTTCAAACATTATTATTTATTTGTCATAAATTTAATATAGATAGTATCATAAATAAGGAATCTTTATAAAGAATAAGATTCTACTCAAAATCGTTCAATCATTTTAACAGTTTAAGCTTAATTTTACAGTTTAAGACAAATTGATGATTCATCGAGGTATTATAATTTATTACATCTATATATTTTAATCTATATGGGATTATACTGAAAAAGTTATACCAGAATAGTTTATTATACAAGAACTTGTATTAATATTTTGACTTTTTAAGAGTGAAAAGTAGAAAGTGTAGTTTAATCTATAATTAACCCTTTCCAGTCCAAATTATTATTTTTTCGAAAAAATTTTTTTTTTAGTTTAACTATATAACAAGGACTGTATCTAAATAAAATATAGTAAAAATTATTTTTTTGCAATTTATTGTTATCTCAGAAAAGAAACTTGGAAAATTCTTAAAATTAACAGGCTAAATTCTTTAGTCAAAGTAATAAAAAAAAAACAAATAGCACACCCTACATTGTATGAAAGTCTATAAAACAATTTTTGTCTTTGGTCAGACATAAAGCAACTTGACATTTACTACATTGAACTCTACTATAAGCCTTGATACAGTTTCGACATCTCTTTTTGGGTTCAATATGTGTGGACCGGTGATTGATGTTATCAAACCGTAGGTCATCAATTACATTAAAATTCACCTTTTTTTTTTTTTAGGAGGCTCAGGAGTTTGATTTCCAAAAAGTACCGGAGAGTTTGCAGATGTACATGATGCAGGTCTCCCTCTTTTTCTGATTATAGGGTCTTGATATATCAGGGCGTGTGCAATTTCGGATCTAAATACCAGTAACCTCTTAAAGGTTAATATATTCTTTTGATCACAGTGTCTTCTATACAGGAATCTTGCATTCACAATACTCATATCAACCAATTAAAATATTATTCGTAAATAATATCTCCTAACACCGAATCTAATTGATATAATGCCACAAGCATGTCATTTAGGTCTACACCCCCCATATGTTTATTGTATTCCTTGATTATCGTTGGCTGTTCAACTTCAACATATTTCTTGTCAGCAACAGATCATCTTTTCACTCGTTCCAGAGGTTCGATTCCCTTGTAATATGAGGCAACATGCACAGGTTTATTATCATACCATTTGGCGACTATTATATTTCGATTGGTATCCATTTTGTAGTCAAATGAACCTCGTCCTCTTAGTTTTAATTCTTTGTCTGATATAAACTCACACCCAGGCATACGTGCAACTCTCACAGTTCCTATGGCTAAAAACCCCAATTCCTTTAGGTGGCATAGGACATATGAATTAAACCCTAAAATTTTCATTTCTAGGCAGCTCCTTACACAGCCACACTACAATATCACCACTGATGCCCAGAGTACTTTCATTTTTTATAGTATCCTTTCCTACATAAACCTCAAAATCATATACAAATCCACTGCTGCCTGCTCTGGCGAACATTTCTATTCCCCATTTGTGAGGTTTGTTTTTTACGTATTGTTTCAGCGAATTACGACCTTTGAACGAAATCATGATCTCATCCACAGAATTGAATTCTTCAGGTTCTATCTTGGAAAAATTACTTCGCACATCGTCAAGAAAAGAACGGACTTTGAAAAGTTTATCGTAGCCTTCTTGGTCTCTAGTCTTCATTTTGGTATTATCATTGAAGTGTATATTATTTCTCAATTTATCAAAGCGATTTCTAGATATTAAATCTCCTTGCTTTTAGTTTCCTTGGCCCAATACATTCTGTAGCTTGGCATTTTTACTATACCAGTGAGAATTTGCATTCCAAAAAACATTGAAATTTCGGCAGAAGTAGTTTTCAAAGATACACCGTTTTTTTGCAACGAATACATATTGGTTTGTTCTACGATATTTTTTATCATATCGTCATTTATAAATAATTTGAAATAGCTCAAAGGGGACATGATTTCATCCTCAAAAATACTATGATTTACATCGCATTGGTTATCACTTTCACTTATGTTCTTCTTTTTTCCATATGGGCTTAGACTTTTTTTTACACCACTGTTCTTTGTTTGGACAGAGAATAGTACAGCCAATGGTATGTCATCTTCTTCATCGAATAGTTCTTCATGTGTATGCTCATCAGGGTCTCGTTCGGGGTCTTCTAATTCAAAATGACTATCATTTTCTGACGTCTGCGGGGTTGGCTATTCTTTATCTGGGCCGAGAATTCGTTGCAACCTGCAAACTTCATCAATTTCATTGTCATCAAGGTCATCGTTATCACTTATTAAGTCCGCGTCTGATTCATCACCTTCCAGTAACAGCAGTAACCTCTTTTCATCTTCCTCTGTCAAACCAGTTCTGGTCATCTATAAAAATACATAATTACCCTTGAAGCCCACTGACGCCAAATGGAATCATGAGAAAAAAAATCACCAAGACTTACAAAAAAGTAATTGAATCATTAGTTTATTTGTGACCGATACTGGTATAAATACAGTAATACACTAACTACTTATATTTTTTTTGTCATATAGAATCATTCAAACTTACCTTGGAAAATACACACAAACTTCACAGAAACTCTGCAAAAATTACCAGCATGACCGAACAAATTAAAATAATCGTCTCCTATTGATTTATTGGTTATTTTGCAAGAGTAGCAGCACTTACGCCATCTATACATAAAGAAAAATCATTGGGCTGGAAAGGGTTAACAAGCTACATATATTGCTTAAAATTTAGTTTTTGCTTGGTGTATGTACATATTTATTTATTTATTTATTTATTTATTTATTTATTTATTTATTTATTTACAGTCAAGGCTTTCTAACAGACAGGCACAGCTGTCCAATAATAAGAAAGCACGTTATATCACAAATACAAATTAGTAAACAAGTTCTATATAATAATAATTACAACTACAGAGAATTAATTCTTAAAATTACATCACAATCTAGAAAGAATTACTTATGTAGTTTAATCAGGAAGCCGTCTTAGGTGTCGTTTAAAGGCATCAAAGCTCAAAAAAAATAAGTCAATATTAGGATGGTTTAACTCCAAACTATTATACATACGGGTACATCTAATAATTGGAGAATTCGATAAGTAATTGGAAAAATACCTGGACACTACAAAAGTTTGTCTATTACGAAGGATGTAAGGATTGATGTTAAAATTGAGTTTTTCTAAAACAGATGAACAATCAATAAAGTTGTTTACGGCCTTGTATATAAATATTAAATTAAGATTTCTTCTTCGGACCTCCAACGATTGCATATTATAAAATTTTAAATTATCATCATAACTAAAGAAATGCCGTCGTCTGTTAAACCTATAATTTAAAGTGTTAACAAATTTGCGCTGCACACTCTCTAGTCGGCCAATATAATTGGCGTACATTGGATTCCAAACTGTTGTTGCGTATTCCAGTACAGGTCTTACTATACTATTGAATAAAATTGTTAAGGAATTTATGTTGCTAAATCCTTTTGTTGCTCGAAAAACAAATCCAAGATTTTTAAGAGCCTTTTGTACAATATTTTCAAGATGCTTTTCAAACAAAAGCCTAGGATCCAATGTCACCCCAAGATCCTTAATATAATCCAAATATTTAAGCTTAACATTATTTAGGTAAAGATCACATTTAACTTGCAGAGGAACAGGCCTTTTAGAGAACAAAATACAATTACATTTATCCAAATTGACAAAAAGTCTATTCAAAGTACAGTAATTCATAAAATTAGATAAATCGTACTGTAAAGTAAAGTAATCAGCAGCCGAATTAATAGTTTTTGAGATTTTAAGATCATCTGCATATAAAGCATAGCTACTATGTGAAAAACATTGCTCTATATCATATAGGAAAATGATAAACAGCAGAGGACCCAAGTGTGACCCCTGAGGCACACCTGAAGTCACAGCTGTACTCTTCGATTTTTGGCCATTTACAACAACATACTGAGATCTTTCACTTAAGTAACTTTTAAAAATTTCAAACAAAGCCCCATGTACCCCGAAATTCTCAAGCTTTATTAAAAGAGTTGGGTGGTGGACCTTATCGAAAGCTTTAGAGAAATCGGTGTACACTGTACAAGTCTCAGAACCTCGCTCCATATTCTCAGATATGAGTTGAACGTAAGGCACAAGGTTAGTCAGTGCCGATCTTTTTTTAAAAAAGCCGTGTTGGTTTAAGTCAATCGATCCCCTAACAATAAAAAATAATTGATCCAAAATAAGAGACTCAAACAGTTTCCCAAAATGGCTCAAGAGAGAAATCGGTCTATAGTTATTGATAGCGCTTTTATCTTCTGATTTAAAAATAGGCACAATTTGGGCCACTTTCCAAAGCTTAGGGTATTTACCAGTTGAAATACATTGATAATACAATAAATATAGAGGCTCACAAAGATTAGGACATGATTTCAGAAATATTGAGGGAAATCCGTCTGGGCCAGGACCCTTTTTGGGATTCATAGAGCATAATGCTTCTCTAATATCGTCTCCTCGAACATGATCAACAGTAAAACATTCTTTTGATTGGACAACATCGATTAATGATGGAGTATTAGATGGTTCAAAAACACTGCTAAAAAACTTTGAGAAAAGTTCACAAATGTCAGAGTTATTCGTAGCATTTTAACGGCAAATTTTTTGTATTCCTTTTATTATTAATAAACGACCAAAAGTACTTTGTGTCATGCTTAATATTTTCCTCTGTTTTAGTAATGTAAACTTTATAGTCTTTACTAATATTTAGTTTTACAGTTTTACGTAAATTTGAGAAAATATCGTAGTCAGACTGTAGCTTGTATTTTTTCCAGTCTCTGTGCACTTTATTCTTTATTAAATTAGTAGTGTGCTTAGGAAACCATAAAGGATATTGGCGCTTTTTAATTTTTATTTTTGATATTTCAGAATTCACAATATTACTCAGTTCTGCGTAAAAACATTCGATGTTGTTATCTACATCACGAGATAAAAATAAATCCTTCCACTGAAGAGAACGAATTTTCTCATTAATACATGCATAATTTGCCCTAATGAAATTTACCTTTTGATAAGAATTACACACGACTTTTTTTTCATAATTTAACTTAATATTTACCTCCAACGACATATGATGACTGTCCTCAGGCACTACTGGGTAATTACATTTAAGTACCTCGGTTTTTAAAGAATTAGTACCTACAACTAAATCTAAAATTCTATTCCTTGAATTCAAAATATAATTAAATTGTTTTAAACCATTAAGGAAGTAAAAATCAGTAAAGCATTTGCTATATACATGGGTCAGTGGCGTTATCAGAATTTAGTTTGTTATTACGCGACCAGGATAAATTAGGCAAGTTAAAATCACCTAGCAATAAAACTTTCCCATTAATTTTGTTACTTAGTACAGACTCTACTTTTGACATGAAATGTTTATAGTTATTCGAAGATGCGTGAGGGGGGACATAGACAGTACAAATTAACAATTTATTACCTCCATTTAAGACGACACTGACCCATATATCTTCAATTATATTATTGGTGTTACATAATCTTGGTATGAGTTCGGCACAATGAATATCGCGCACAGCTAGCATTACTCCGTCACCATCACTTTTTCCACTCACTAGAGCACTACGGTCCAATCTAAAAACATTGTAGCCAGGAGGAAATAACTCCGAGCTCAGCACATCAGGCTTCAGCCAGGATTCAGTTATTGATACACAGTCAAATTGAGCAGCACACATAGATTGGTAAAAATCAACAGTTTTTGTTCTAAGTCCTCTGGTATTTTGGTAATAAATTGAAAATTCAGTGCATACAGACATCTAAATAGAGATTATACATAGGAGATAGACTAAAGTATTTAAACATAAGAAGAAAAGGGATTAAGTACTCAAAGTCGACAAAACTTGTTCATTGGAGACATGAAAAGCCCTACTATTATTCTCTTTTTTAATGAAGATCTTCGAATCCTTAATCCAGCAGTATGTATAGTTTGACATTTTGCAAAACTCCCGAGCCCTTCTGTGCAGCTGCTTGCAGTATGGAGAGAGATGTTCGTTGACAAACAACCTAGTTTCCTGCTCAAATCCCAAGTCAGAAGCCTTCAAACCACGGTTTCGACCTAACTTAACTGCACTTAAAAATTCGTTTCTCTTCGACACGGAGAAAAACTTTACTATGACGTTTTTAGGATAATTATTGCTGGTATCCGACCCCTTGTTAAAACGAGCAACTCTATGAGAAGCGGCTATATCATCATCATGAATTATGGTTCCAACAATGGAGCCTATTTTTTTTACCATTGATACTATATTCTCATTCCTTTTTTCTGGGACGCCGCAGAGTTCAATATTATTTTTACGACTCTCTTGTTGTAGCACTTAAGCATCACTTGTAAGCGATTCAGTAAATCCCGACTGAACGGATCTGAAGGCAGCCAAATCAGACATTACCGTATTAACCTTTTCAACAAGCTCCCGCAAAACTTTTGAGGTGTCCCCCGTAGAGCGGTCAGTTTTGGTAGTGCAGTCTTTACATCGCCAAACGATGCCGGAGTCTGGTTGTAAATCTCCGATAGCGGATGGTAATTTCACGCATTTAAGGTGATACTGTCGATCGCATTGACCTTGGCAGGACATGCCTGGGTTTGTCCGACTGACGTTACCAGCACATATGGAACACTGGGCTGCAGGCATATTCGAAACAAACAAAAATAAGCTTCTGGTTAAACTGGGAAACTTTTACGGTTTTTTTTCCACAATAAATAAAAAGGGGTATTTTACCGGTTACAATGTTTGAAGAAAAAGTGTTTAAAAACGCCAAATTAATACCCGAAAACTCACGAAAAGACGGAGCAAAATTAATACGTGTGTACTTGTTCACTCGTCGCGAGAAACTGAAGACATAGATAAAGAAGGGTTTGAAAGAACTGAAGATATGCACAGACATTTGATCAATTCCTCTATAACTTAGATCTTATAAGACCTACTTTAGTTTAAACTAATCCTAGTAAAAATGTCCTAAATTACTGAGACTATCGGCATTTCTCCTTATTTTACTTGATGTAAATTGATCTTAAATTTGAGTGTTAATTTCCAACTCAGTACATATGGAAAACAAAACTACAATCCAAGAAGAAACTAAACGTTTGTCGATGTTTCCAATGTAATAAAGCCTATTGAAAGGTTTGAGTCCCTATGATATAATCACTTGTATGGTTATTAAATAAATTAATTGCCTCAAACCATGAAGAACTGGACTAGCAGTGTAAAGTGCTCTTCCTTACCATATTCCATCAATAATAACTATATTATATTCACTTAATTTATTTATTTATTCATCAACGTATATAACATTTCAAGTACTTATTAATAATTAACAGTAGTCTTAAGTAAAAACTATAATACTAATAAACAATACTGTGCTAAACATAATCCAAAGAGTGGGAGTAGGGCACTATCCCAAGATAGTTGCCCTAGCTGACGACTTAAATTTATTTAAAGATGTACTGAAAAAATCAAGATCTTTTGCAAATCTATTCACTGTAGAAGCTATTCTATTTATAGGACTGTTTAGTAGATAGGATGTTCTGCAAAAGGCAATGTGGGGAAGCGCCTGACCTCGTGTTGTGTAAGAAGATACATGCAAAGAGAAAAGGCACAGACATTCCGGACTTCTAACAATACCATTCAGAACCTTAAACGCAAAGCAAACATCAAAGAACTGCCTTCTACTTGATAAGGAGTTTATGCTCAGGTAGGACATGGTCTCTGAACAGGTAAGATCCAGGCCTGACTTCATAAGAGTATATCTGGCAAACCTGATAAACTTGTGCTGGATATTTTCAAGCCTCTCAATGTGAATCAGAAAATGAGGTGACCAAACAATATTGGAGAATTCGAGAAGAGATCTCACCAGGCAAATATATAGTGTCTTCAATGCTGACACATTAGTAAAGTCTTTGCAAGATCTTTTGATAAAACCAAGCAGTTTATTAGCTCTATTTACAGTATTTTCGAAGTGGTGGGAGAAAGTAAGACTCAGGTCCAGAAAGACACCCAAATCCTTGACTGAGTCAAGCTCCTTCAAGGGGATACCATCAATAATATATTGACAAGGAGGGGAGACCCTTAAACGAGTAAACCTCATAAACCCACATTTCCTAACATTCAATGACATTTCATTCGACTTACACCAGGAAAACACTCTGTTTATATCTCTCTGAAGCACCAACTGATCCTGAGAGGAGGAAATCCGCCGAAAAATTTTCAAATCATCAGCGAAGAGCAAAAACTCAGACTCCAGTAGGGAGCCGAGGTGATTGATAAAGAGACTGAATAACAATGGTCCCAAATGGGAGCCCTGAAGTTGTCAAAAATGGGTTGGACAAAAAACCACCAATTTTAACACGCTGCTCTCTATCCATCAGATAAGACTTGATCCAAAGTAAAAGAGATCCGCTGATGCCGAGATCTGAAATATGAGAGATAAGAATATTATGGTTGACCCTATCAACGGCTTTACTAAAGTCCGTGTATATCGCATGTGTTTCATTACCGTCGGCAAAAGATTTGAAGATATAGTTGCTAAAAACAAACAAGTTTGTATCCACAGAACGACCTCTGGTGAATCCATGCTGCTGATCTCCAATTATTTCCTGAAATTTTAAAGTTTAAAGACACACTGTCACTAATTTTTTTGTTAAGGCATTCTAAATTAAAACAATGCAGCAAGATTTACTATGACATGAATACAAATTCATTATATTATGGCTTTATTTTACAGTAAATTTTACTAGTATCTAACCCTACATCACATTCATCAATTTTTTGCTGTTCCTTTCAACATCTTTTAAAACCTTATACAATGTCTTACCTATAAGTTTTGACAAATATTGAGCACAAGATTCCAATGTACTTAAACACCCATTGGCAGGTTCAGTCCTTAAGATAAAATCACTTTTATTGTTATTACATAACATTATTTGCTTTAAACTGTGAGGAATAGGGCTGAAAGTGCTAATTTCTTTTACTTGTGGCCATGTTCCATCGATAATAACAATATTATATTCACTTAAAGGCACAGTTTGACTATTTCATTAAGGGGTTCTTAATTGGGACTAGGGTGCAGCAAGATATACTATAACTTATGGTTACAAATATATTATGGCTTATACTAACTTTATTTTATAGTTAATTTCTACAATATCAAACCCTACATCACATTCATCAACTCTTTTGTTGTTCCTTTAACCTTTCGGCATCTTTTAAAACCTTATTCAACCTCTTACCTATGAGTTTCGGATATGAATTGTTCTTTATCAAGAATTCTTTACTTTGATGCGAAACCGCTCCATTTTCTAACTGATACTGACACATTAACTTTAAAGGAGCTAAAAGCTTGTCCACATAAGTCTGATCTCCTTCTAACATTGACAAACATTGAGCACCAGTTTCCAATGTACTTAAACACCCATCGGCAGGTTGAGTCCTTATGATATAATCACTTGTATTATTATTGAGTAACTTTATTTGCCTTATATTATGAAGAATAGGGCTGGAAGTGTAAATTGCTTTTGCTTGTGGCCATGTTCCATCAATAATAACTATATTATATCTACTTAAAGGCACAGTTTCACTAATTATTTCATTAAGGGGTTCTGAATTAGGACTAGGGTATAGTAATAAGGTATTAGAAGCTTGTAAAATAGATATCAGTTCATCATGTAATCCAGGGAACCTCTTTCCTTTAAAAACCAAACATTTACCCGGTTGTAACCCTAATTGTAACATTGGGGCTGTACGAAGGCATCTTTTTTCTTCAGCAGGGTGCTGCAGTAAAATTATTTTGCTTCTTGGAGAAAGACGTGGATCTGGTAAGGAGCTGCAGTAACAAACCTTCAGAGGACGCCTGGAATATGTAAAAAAAATAATACTTAGGATGAGTTTTTTTGTTTATTTTTATTTATATTACTGGCATTGGTCGCAATTGATTCGCATGTCAGGGGGATCGGTTGGTAACCCGCAAAGATCTGAAAAAGCTTCATGTTCAAGATCCATTAATTTTATGGTTTATTATGTGCAAAATTCAGAAATTATTCATTAAAAATAAAAATATTTTTTTAGGTTAGGCCAAAATGTAAACATTTAGGTTAGGAACATAGAACAATGTTGCCAACCTATATGTTGGGCATAATAGTACAAGTTCCCACAAAGTAATAGTACAGATTGTACAAAAAACATAATAGTAGGGGAGACCGAGGATACAATGGACACCAGGGCAGAATGGACATGTTTAAAACTCCCGCTTAATATGTATTTGAAGCGCCCTCATATGGTAAATGAATGCAATAACTACCGAACAATCGTTTGGCATTCGCAAGATGGATGAAACTTGTATGGTGAAAATCGGAATCGTATATCGGCCATCTTGCTTGGCAAAATTGACAGACAGTTGTTGACATTGACTGATAGAACATCATTTGTCATTGTCATACCATTTGAGTTTGTTTTGTTTTTCATTTCAATGAATGCCAGCGTGGGCTGAGTTTGCTATTTGTTTTAAGGATGTTATTTTAAATTTATGACTTTTTTTCTAGAAAGTTCTCTTTCAATATTGGGAGTAGTGTTTTAATTAATTTGCGGCAAGCAATTCCAGGTTTCTGGTAAGAAAATCTGATTTTATTTATTACTATTATGTTTTTGTAAATATAATAGTAAATCAAATAGTAAAATCAAATTCAGTTGATTTCAATGAAGAAGTTTCACTTTTCAAGTATTTAATTTTTAACTTGATTATTATAAATACATATTACAAAAGGTCTGGCCTCTCATTTTCTATTCAACAATTAAAAATTGATTGAAATTTTCCTGACCTTGATGTAAGAGTATGTACATTTTAAATGTTTCTGAGAAACAGTAATAAAAGATTTTTTTATTTTCCTTCAGTTCATATTACAAGAAAAACATGGAGAGGGATATGCAATGTAAATATTATTTAGACTTTGAGCTATAGAATTTCTTCTGATCAGTTCTCCACAAATTTAATAATGCTGATACCGCTGGCTTTACATTACAATACATATTTATTTAAACATTTATTTTGTCTTTTTTTTCACATGAATCATTTAGTAAATTGATTTATAAGGTTTGCACTGTGTATTTTTTTATTTTATTTCCTACTTGTATCATACCACTTCCTGAGTTCACTGAGACAAGACATAGGTATAGCGGCTAAGAGACCTGAGCACCCGGAATGGATCAGAATTAATGTTTTTCTTACAACTTGTTTTTTTAAGAGTTTCTTTTTATTTTATGTAAACATCTATCCTTGAATTAAGTTTTTAGTAATATTATAGTTCCAAGATATGTTGTTAGTATTATAAGAGACCAACAAATATATTCTATGTAAGTGATATATGGTTATACTAAAAAGGTGTTTTCATTTTGAAAGAGTTTATTTTGTTTTGTCGATGGATATATTGTTTCTTTCGATAATACTCTGTTATAGAATTTTTAATTAATATTAAAAATTTATATTTAGATTATAATTTAAATAATTTTAAAATTTGTTTAATTTTTCTTTAGGAAACAGATACAAGTACATATTAAATAAGAATAATTCATCCTCTATTGACTTCTATGTGTTAATGAAATGAGGATATTATTAACCTAATGGGAATGCCTTTAGATGTATTATGAGAAAATAGCACAAAAATGTTGACAACCTTTTCTAATCTGTATTAGGGTACTTCAGTGCTAACAAAATAATTTTAAACATTTTTAGATTAATTTTAATTTATATGTCTGTTATAATGAATTATTGAATGTTATGTATATCATTTTAAGTAATTTTTTTTCCAGGAAAATTAAATAATAAATGTATTAAAGCAAAAAAAAACATTGTTTTATTTCCATTTGTCCAATTGGTGATATGTCGTACACTATTGTTAGTACACTTTCGTAGATTATTGCAGTAAATTAACCTATTTATAGATATGTAAAATAAAGCTGAAGTTTTATTTTTGTTCAGTTCAATATCTGATGCTAACACCTAAACAAAGAGGCTCTTTTCTCTATGAGTAATCTTTTTGATTAGGCGTTTGCTTTAGATATTACGATTAAATGATGATTGTCAGATTAAATAAAATATGATTTCCCGCCTTAATTTGGCCACGCCTTTCTACCATTTCGATTGGTCCAATTAGACACGTCGAACTGTCAAGTTAGTTACAACAGTGTCCGCTGCCAAGCGAGAGGCCGCTAGCTGATTTGTCAGAAGAATTTCTTTCAGTTTGTATGCAACCACCACTTCTCTATATATTTGTGTTCTGTGTTCGCAAGGTAGCAAGCATTGAGTGTGGTTATTTTTATCGATATTTTCCTGTTTCAGCCAGTCTGTTTGTAACTTTTACGGTATGTAATGTAACCATTTATTATTTTCTATGCAACACTTTTTAATATCTAATTATTTTAGTGGTGATGTTCATTATAGAATATGGTTATAAGAAACAAATAATTGAAATTGCTTGTTTAGTTTTCTAGGAAAAAGAATAATTTTACTATAGGGTCAATGGGGGATACAATGGACGGATGTCCATTGTATCCCCTATTGTCCATTGTATCCCCAGAATGTTTTTATTTATTTTTTTATTTCAGATGGTGAGAGAGTATAAAAAGAAAACCGACAGGGAATTCCCTGAAGGAGATCTAAGAAGAGCTGTAGAGGATGTCCTAAATAATATTGGTAGCTTGCGAAAAGTTTCGGAGAGGTATAATGTTACTAAGTCTCGTTTAGCTATTTATGTGAAAAGGGCTAGAGAACAGGGGATAGAAAATATATCTTTAAAACCAAATTTTAAACATCGTCAAATTTTTTCTCCAGAAATGGAACAAGTATTTACTCAAATGTTCATCTATGGATTAACTCCAAAAAAAACTAAACAACTAGCATTTCAGTTTGCGTCTCGAAATAAGCTTTTAATCCCGGATTCTTGGGCAACACAAGCAATGGCTGGCGAGGAGTGGTTTGCCGGTTTTTTTGAGGAGAAATCCAGAACTCTCAATTCGAAAACCGGAAGCAACATCTCTTGCTCGTATGACGGCGTTTAACAAAACAGTTGTTGGGGAATTCTTTGGCAAGCTCAAAACTGTTTACAGCCGGCATAACTATGAGGCAAGCCAAATTTTTAATTTAGACGAAACAGGGGTTACTACAGTACCGCCTGTTGAAAAAATTGTAGGAAAAAAGGGAGAAAAGCAAATAGGGCAAGTAACATCTAGAGAACGCGGTGAGCTAGTAACCCAAGTTGGAATAATTTGTGCAAATGGAAATGCATTACCACCAGTATGGATTTTTCCCAGAATACGTTTTGACGAGCACGGCATGATGTCTGGAGCTATGCAAGGATCTATGGGTCTTGTGAATAAATCTGGCTGGATGACAACAGATAATTTTATTAAAGTTCTTCAGTTTTTCCAACGAAATATCAGATGTAGTAAAAATAACCCCGTGTTACTGATATTGGATAACCATGAATCCCATTTAATTGATGATGGCATAACATTTTGCAAAGAAAATGGTATTGAAGTTTTGACCTTACCTCCGCATACATCAAATAAATTACAACCTCTTGACCGATCTGTTTTTGGACCTTTCAAGAGATATTTTTCCGAAGCTGCCAATTCTTGGATGATGACTCATCCAAATGAAACTCTTTCTATTTACTCACTTGCGGAGCTATGCTCAAAGGCCTGGGATCGTGCTGCTACACCAGAAAATATAAAGTCTGGAATTCTTTCGTAAAAGTGGAATTTTTCCTTTTGATCGGGACATATTTCAAGAACACGAGTTTTTGTGTTCGTCAGTTTCAGATCGATCTGCTCCAGATGTCATTACCAATCAATCTGATGGAAGCTGTATTTTCGCCGAAACAGAAAACCTAGATGAAAACCTAATTCCAGCTACTGACGGAAATCGCGCTGCCGATGAAACCTCAATTCCTAGCACTAGCGTTACTGGGACTGCTAAAAGTCCTTTAAATATATCTAACTTTATTACACCAGACAAAATAAGTCCTTATCCAAAGGCGGAACCCCGAAAACCTATGAGAAAAGGAAGAAAACGAGTAAAATGTATGATAGTTACTGACACTCCAGAAAAAGAAGAATTATTGGCAAGAAAGAAGCCTCCTCCAAAAAAGGTTAAGGAGATTAAGAGAAAAGTTCTAGTAGAAAGTGACTCTAGTGATGAAGATATAAATGAAGAACTAACAAAAGATTCCTCCTCAGAGTGGGAGGAAGAAGAAGAGACAGTTCAGGATACCCACGATGTAGAAAAAGGCGGTTTCATTGTTGTCAAAGTTCCGGAAAAAACACCATTTTCTGGAAGAAATTATGTTGCTCGGGTAGAACGAAAACTTTTCGACGGATTTCAGGTTCGATTTTTTAAAAGAATGATTCCATCAAATCGCTTTAAAATTACAGAAGAAGAATCTTCTTTTGTAACATTCGGAGAAGTAATAGCTGTGCTTCCAAAAGGTATTAAAGACAGGCGTCCTCGTTTCAAAGATTCGATTTATTTCAACGCAGATTTGACAGAATTTAGTTTAACTTAAATAAAAGTTGAAAATTTGTTGCTTCCTAAATAAATATTTACTCTAAGACTTTTTGTCTTTATTAGTAAATGAATGTCCAAAATATCCCCATATCATGTCCATTATTACTCCAGAGCAGGGGATACATTGGACAAATGACCAAAAATTTTTGATCCCGGTTTAAAAATATTTTTAAATTTATTTAGATAATGCTATGTAGTAATATATTATGACAAAAGTTTGTTTATTACATTAATAAAACCTTATGGATAGAGATTTCTTCGAAAAAAGTTAGAGATCATTTAATCAAATTTGTCCCATGTATCCTCGGTCTTCCCTACATTTTTCATTGCTTATAAGATACTGTTATTTAACTTTTACCCAAGGACTTCAAAAAATAAATGTTTTTACCATTTACCGTGACCAAAGATACATAAGTAAGTGCCTGCGCCGGTTTTCGACTATTTAACGGATTTTTCAATTTTGAGAAGCTATCATTTGCACATTTTTTTTTCTTTTCTAATGAATCTTTTTAAATAGAATACTTTGGATTCTCATTTAATAATAAGTTAATATATTGGTTTCGATTTATTTACTGGAAATTTTATTTAATCGAAATAAATGAAAACGTCACTTTTTACCTGTTTTCGACCATCAGTGTCCTGAAGTATTCCTGATTTCGACCAGCATGGGCGAAAATCTTTATCCTTTTCAAATAAACCTTATCATATCTTCTCAATGAGAATAAAATAAAATATAATTATATATACATAGGTATAACAAATAAAAAATAATTCTGTAAGAGTACCTACACAAAACAAATAATATTTAAAAAATAAAATTTACTCACTTAAAAGTATTAAAACAGAGAAATAAAATTAATAACGAACTTGGGTATTTAGGAACAAATAAAACAAATATAGTCTTTTGTTGATGCTTCATACTACGTCATTTCATAGAATTCTGTGCATTTCATATGGTACCATCTGGGACATTCATCGCATCCAATATTTTTTTCATCATCGTCCTCGACATCGCTAATGAGATCATCATTACAAGCAGAACATTCGACTGGTTCAGCTTCATTGTATCATCACTCATTTTTAGGTTTTTTGTGTTTTCTTTTAACTTGTATTCCATTTTTTTTGCATTCAATTTTTCCTTTTCTGTTTTCGCTTTTAATTTTTCTTCTTTTTTTAGTTTTGCCTCTTCGACTTTCTTTTTTTTAGCATTATCCTTCTCACTATAATGTATCCTCTAGGCATTTGACGATATAGCACTCGGAATTTTCTTTCCGATTTTCCTTCTTGATTGTCTCTGGAAAAGTAAGGTGTCTATCAAAAGAAATGTTAACAGGTGTTGTGGGCTGGCTGTTCATTTTCAAAGATTGTTCAAGATATTCCTGGGCTTCACTTCCTTCTTTATCACTTGCTTCAATATGAGTTAAGTTAGTTTTATCAAGCAATACGTCACGGCTGCTTCCACATTTCATGCTCGATAATACAGTTTCTAAAGATTTAATTACCTGTATGGTTAGCAGTTTTCAGTTTTATTAAGATCCCTTGGTAAACTTTCGATTTGATCGGTGGATTTTATAGATTGACTAGACTTTTCACTCACTTCAGACTCACGAACATCATTCAATACAGTAATGTCTATAATAGAATCTGATGTTCCCTTTTCTTTGCCGTTTTCTATGAACTCATTGTTAAGTTCAGAAATATGTATGTTGTCTGTAGGTGTCTCTATCTCAGAACATATCGCTTGAATGGAAATGTTTTCATATGGAATGATTTGAATTGGAGTATGTGAGTGGAGTTTGGGGGGAGAGCGTAGAGGACTATGCCATTGTTATCACAAAATGCAGTTAAAGGCAACGTCATATGCGATCTGTGCCCATCCAAAAATAAAATTATTGGTTTTGTAATTTTATTTATATCTAGCCACTTATTAAAATCGTCCAATCGCCCTTCATCCAACCTGTATCTGACCTTCCTAGAACCCACTGATTTGGCATATTTTCTACTAAGGCTCTGGTTTCTTACGTAAGGAAATACCACTAATGGAGGTGCCACTCTTCCATATTGATTGTGATATTGTCTCTTTCTTGCCCTAATTTAATATTATATAAGTTTTTATAGCCCTTTATAGCCCCATAGGAGCTAATACCTTCCGCGACTTTGGACATATGGAAAAGCCAGACTCATCACCGTTAAAAATTCTACTTGGATCATCCATAATACCAGTTAAGTTATTTGATATTAAATATTCATTTAAATCTCGAAACCATGCTCGTAAATATTGTTCGGTAATTAGTGCTCGAGCCTTATTTACACAGCTTCCCTAAGACTAATGTCAGGATGGCGTTTAAGAAAATTGAGATACCACTTCTGCCCGGGTTTTCCATCCTTAAATAAATGATCTTTTCCTAAATCTTTAGCTGTTTTCTCCACAGTATTCAGTAGGTCAGTCTTAAGAGGAAATGCATTTAGCAATATTTATTACCCATTCTTTAATTTTATTTTCGACATGGTGACCAAGTAGAGGCTCAGGTCCAGTTTTTTGTCTTTCTCCTGTAGATCTACCTTTCATCCGGTCTATAGTCGTAGTCTTAGGCACATTGAATTGCTGACTAGCTTTATTTATACTTAAATTTCCCGAATTAATTTCCGTAAGAGCTTTTTGAAGAATCTTCTGTATATTGAAAAAAATGCCTTTTTTCTCTTCTTTTTATTTTTTGTGGATATTTTTGGCCCGTTTTCCCGGTACTGGTAGTGGTAGGTCTCTTGGTAGGGGGCATCTCTGAAATAATTTTGTAGGTAATTTAGGTCGGTATCTCGGACATACAACATAAAAACTCGTAAAAATATGGTGGTCGAAAAATGGGTTATGCTCGACCACCCGTTGAAAATATAGTGAAGCAAAACTATATAACTGGTCGAAAACTAGACTTAGTATTTTACATATTATAAACACTAATCTTCTAGTATGAGAAAAACATATCTAAAAAGCAATAAAATAAAAAGAGATAATAAAAACGTAACGTCGTATACCCCATTTTCGACCACCTGGTCGAGAAAAGGGTGAACAGAGAATTTTGATTCCTGTTACCCGACCACCTCGATTTTATTTACAAAATGAAATAAAAACCAACTCTAATACTATATTTTAAAAAGTATAATACTAACTTTTGTTCTAAAATATAAAACAATGCTACACAAGCAAGATTTTATGGCTTACCGTCTATTTTACATGGCTCAGTTCACTACGAATTTTTTTGAACAAAATTACTACGTTCTACACCTGACTGCTTGACTTTTGTGTTCACACTGATAGGTGACTTTTAACCCTAGAATATTGAGATGTTTAGAGTAGAAAGAGAAAGGATTATTGAAAACGGGCTTAATGATAGAGAGAGACCGCTGCAATTCGCTTTCTTATTTTAGACAGACTTCACAAACCCTAGTCGAAAACAGGCGCCGCCACCGGTCGGGTAACTGGCGCAGTGACTATACCCTTACTACTTACCTAATATCATATAAATAAAAGAAAGTATTTGTTACAATAAAAAAAATACAATTGTCTTACATAATATATAGTTAGAAAACTGAATTACATTGAATGGCATTCAAATTCGATGCTTTATTCAATGTTCTAACCATATGCATAATGATATATTAAAATTATTAAGGGGTTAGAGCTATAATCTATTTAAATTTAAAATCGTTTTAAAATATTTTCTTCTCTCTTTTTTTCAGCATCGCTTAACCAATGCCTTCTATAAAATAATTCATTTTAATAATTTATAGAAGGAAGATAAAAGATAAGAAAAAAGCATTAGCTTAACTAAAACGTCGTGGAGTGGTTGGACTGTATCGCGGCTTCGCTAAGCATTAATTTGTCTTTGTTTATCGCATTAGAATAGAACGAGAATGAAATAGTTCTGAGGTCGATTGCTGTATATTATGGTCTGTATGATTATTCTGTCGCTTTAAGGCCCGGTTGTACAAAAGCAGTGGTTCAACTTAAGTTCTACTAAACTGCAGTTCTTCCTTGAACGTAGTTCAGAGGTTCGTATGTTGTTCCAGTACAAGTTTAGTTAAACTACGTTCTAGTTAAAGTCTGCAATACCCACATAAAAAAGAAGAAAAAGAAAAGAGGAACCTAACCTATTCATTAAAATTAACTTATTTATTTACTTATTTGTTTTTTGTCTGTTGCCGATTATTAGTATTTTTTAAACACAAAAAATACCGTAAATTTCGAAGTGCTGTTTGTTTAAAACTATTTCGTGCCACCTTGCTGTTTGCCAAACCATTTGGGTCTGCTTATCTGACATGGAGAAAAAAATTAGGGCAAGCAATTTTTCTGTGAGAGAAGAAAATGTTCTTATTAATTTAGTAAAGAAATACAAGGAAAACATAGAAAGTAAGAAAACGGATCACAAGAATAATGATATTAAAGCAGAGGCCTTGGAGAAAATTTGTCGCGAATTTAAAAGTGTTCTCGGAGAGCCCCTTAGAACTGTTACATTTCTAAAAACTGCAAGCGAGAGTGATATCCATGAAATATTAGGGAGCCAAATTACAGGACTAACATCAAAATATGACGTTGATGCTACTGCAGGTTTTTTTTAACTTGTTTTAAATCATTTTCAATCTTAAATATTGTAACATTTTAAGAATTAATTGTTATTCAGATTGAAAGCAAAAATGCTGACGATATTCTATCTAAAATCTAAAAGTATTTTTAAAATCTATAAATAGCGTAATTTAATTTATAACAAATCATCATACTTGTCCGCAACAGATGAAATTTGTTCAGAAATTCGATCTACTATGAATCGTACAGCTTGCTTTTCCAACCTAAATCTAGCCTTAAATTCTTTATCATCCCAAATGTTCAAATGATCCGGTCTATCCCTGTACACCTCTGATGATCTAGGATGTACAATTTTATTTACTAATTTCAGAAAATTTTCGTCATCTGTAATATCTTCCCAAATAGGATCCATTTTTATATTTATGGTTTATAAAGTAAACCTAGGGTACCTAGTAACTAATAAATTAACACCTCACCAAACACAATAATTATTGAAAGGCGGCTGTATTTACATAAATAAAAAATATCGAAATGATATAGGTACTAAATATTAATTTAATCTAAAAAATTTGCTTGAACTCCCTTTGAACGCTCCAAATTGGACGTTCAAGATGAACTGCAGGTTATCGTTTGAACCAACATTGTACAACGGATTAATTCCGCTGAACCGGAGATCTTTATGAACTGTTGTTGAACGCCCATTGTACAACCGGGCCTAAGGGTTGGTTATATTTTCCTTAGCTTTCAGGGTTGTTATTGATTTTTGAATGTACAATTTATTTTTTCAACACAAAAAAAATTTTGGTGGTGTACAGTTTAAAAGATTATTACGCATGTACAAAAATAACAGTATTTTTGGCGTACTATAACTTTTTGAAATTGAACTTCAATTCAAGCTTGAATTTATTCAACTTTAGACAAATTTTTTAATGTTTAAGTAATATAACCGTTCATCAACAAGCATCGGCGATGAATTTTGAATGTACCAACTTCAATTAATTTTATTTAGTTTTAGATACATTTTTAATGTTAAGTAGTATATACACCTTGGATCAAGAATGAGATAAAGGACACGTCTGGTGACTAAGTGAAGCCACTTATTATTGGGTGAGAGGCATCGGCGATTAATTTTAAATGTACGAACTTCAATCAATTTTAGATACATATTTACTCAGCTTTAGATACATTTTTAGCGTTCCAATAATAAAATTGTTTGTACACATTAATTTTTAGACAGATTATAAAGCTAATAAATATTTTAGCTATGGATCAAAAATAAAGTAATGGACACGCCTGGCGACTAAGTGAAGCCATCCCTATTATTTGGTTATAAACATCGGCGATGGATTTTGAACTTTCCAACTTCAATTAAACCTTATTTTTTTACCTTTAGACCAATTTCCAATGGTTGATAAATAAAATTGTTCATATAACGTCAATTTTGAGAATTTCTTATATAGAAAATTTCCAAATTATATAATTATATATTATTTTTAGGTTAGCTTCAAACATAAGCAATTAGGTTAGGATAGAAACCATGGATCAAGAATGAAGGACATCTCTCTTGTCTAATTGAAGCCACTTATTTGATAACAAGCATGGGCGATGCATTTTTTGTTCTTTTCAACTTCAATTGATACTTATTTTATTCAGCTATATTCAGCTATTATTGTATTGTAAACCTTCAGTGTCAATAAAATCGTTTATATAGCAGAAATATTTACAAATCTCACTCACAGAACTTTCTTCCTACCTCTATAAACAAACTTTGTTAATAAGCATTAATAAAATTATGATAATCATATCCATTTAAATTATGCAAGTTATACTTTATGGCTAATAAACTTAACCAACTCACATATTTCTTAACCAAGATTATCGCTAAATATAACGATGGCAATAAAAAATGAGATTTCCCTCTCAGTGGTGAGGCATAGGAAGCAAACCCGTTCCGGATTTTAATTTAGATTTATAGTTCTATAAATTCAATTGGGGACAGTTTAAGGGTCCTCTGTTAAGGAAATAAATCCTTTTTTATATAAGACCCTTGTCAAAAAGCATATAATTTTTTATTTATTTTATATTTGTTTGCTATTTCAATGTCTATATTTCTCTAAGCGATGTAATAATTAAACAAGGAACACTAAAACACCCTAATCTACTCCTAAATACGTAAACGTGATCTCACGCCAACTGCGTTGGCATAATTCAGTATAATAAACTTACTAGGTAAACCAAATATTTACTAAACTCCCTCGAATATCCTTCCAACTCCTTCCTGAAATTTGCACCCTATATACGATTATTGTTCGGCATTATCTGAGGATGTCGCGTGAGAAGAGCTCCTCCAGGGGTAAGTTATTAGGGGTGTCTTATCAAACCGTAATATAAGTGCCGGTTTGCTCGGCTGCTTCTGGCTGGAAAGGCATGGTGCCAGGGAATAATTTTTCAGCAATGGATAATGTGGGCTTAATTTAATGTGGGGGCTAAATGTGGCTGGGGTGTGAAGCAAGCAGGAGCGCATTGTCGAGGCCAACGTATTAAATTTTTATAATTTATATATGAATAAACCAGTATTATTAAATAAAATAATAATTAAAAAATATGTGTAATTTTGACGCTCTCTATAAAGAAACCGGTATCTTGGACCTAAGGCAGCTATTTTTCCAATCTGTAGCTATAAGACAATTTAAGAAGAAAGATACATACTATCATTAATTATACACCCGTACACTACTCGCCTAAAACACCTAACTGGCTACTTACTAAAAATAAACACCTTATAAGGACAGCATTTCTACTTGTATCTGAGTCCAAAAATTCATTCAGTACTCCCCGTTATTCTTTTTGTGATTAATTCTATACATTTGTTTAAAGGAGTGGATTCTAAGCCAATCTAGAGAGTATATGCGACTATAAAAATAAGTAGATCTATACATTTTAACAAAATTGCAAGCGGTAGTATAAATAAACCCTAATTTTTAACTATTTATTTCTGATTTAGACGCAAAACCCTATTTTGACACATATCACTACCAACTTGGATGTTATACTCCTAAGACTTCATCAATTGTTTATTGTATAATGATATCAACTTGAAAATTGTTATTTAAATGTATTTTAGCACAGCTTAGGAGTAAAAAGTCGAATAGCATAATTACTTTTTATCGGTATTAGTGTAATAAGTTTGATAGTACCAAATTAAGATTTTATTTAAAAAGCTACTTTGTTTAAATTATTACTCTGTGTATTCATAAATCCCTGACAAGGTTAACCTTTTGTGGGTCATTTTTTTATTCGGGCATTTTAATTTTAAACTTTGTTTCACTGTATTTTGTTGAATAAACTTATTATTATTATTATTATTATTATTTGATTTATCAGTTATTAGAGGTAAGTAATCAATATTTCATAGTTAAGGAAGTTTATGTATTTTGAAAGGCCATGAAAAGTTATAGTTATTTTTTGAAAAAATTCCTCCTATTATTTTTTGAGTGGAGAAAAAATATATAAAAATTAATTATATTAAATAATTATATTAAACCTCTTATAGAAGATGGCACCCAAGAAAGAAGACGATATTTTATTCAGAAGAAGAAGGATTTTATATTCAGATTTCCTTAACAGCAATTTCCAATCATTAATGTGCAAATTCCTATTTAAAAAACCTTTGATAGATAATTCACTTTATTCTTAAAATGGTTAAGTCTTACCTTGAATATCTTGAGGTCGGACAATTAAAAAAAATCAGTTTAGTTCTACTAAGGAAACTTTTCGCAAACATTATAGGCAATAATATATAGCAACGGAACAATGTGCAGGTTAAGCACTCGAGTGGAGTCGTCACTATTAGTAGCTGATCGCGCTTGCACTGTTGCCATATAATAAGAAAAGTAGTAGCGGACCTGAAACTTCATTGTGGTTCCTTTCTTTTCAGAAAATTATTGCATTGAACTTAGTATTTCGACCCTTGGACATATAAAATGGCTTCCATAGAGGATGCTATCACTGCTGAAAGAGGTGTGTGTGATGACTGCTGGTCATTTCTGGATTTACCGGTTGCGGAGCTGGACATTGATTCCGCGATCTCAAATATTTTATAATAAAGTTATTAAGAGATTCATTGGAAGTACGATTTTTATTAAAACAAAATTGGCAAAATTGGCAAAAACAAAAAAAAATTGTTATGAATGATGAATGGGTATTTTCATGAATAACAAACAAAATCCAGACACGAGCACGATTGATATATTCATTGCTCAAGTAAATTCAGGATATTGGAGTCATCTGATCAGACCATTTAAAGTAGTTTTGATATTTTTCAAACTTCAGAATTAGTTTTTTTATGCATGAATTGAATGGAAGGAAAAAAAATGGAAATTGCCACTTTTTTGGAATAATTTTTTACAGACATGTATATCAAAATTAATATTAATAATATATTTTTACTAAAAATACTATTTTAGTTTAATAGTAGTATTTTTTAGAATGATAGAGTAATAGTATTTTTACTAAAAATACTATAAATTTTTTTTGTTGGCAAATAAATATTTATTCTTTTTATTTTATAAAAGACACATTTTCAAAGGCGTTCCAAAGACGTTTCCTACATCAAGTATTCCTAAAGAAGTCTTCATAAACCATGTATGTCTTCACATATGTTGATTCTCACATATTCGTCAAACTAAAGAAGATTAGATAATCGATGTATGAAGCTATAAAATTAATTATGATTAGGAAAAAGAAAGTAATACTTGATTAATCTACTCAAACCTAAGCGATGTGTCAATGGTTTTTATTTTTTATGCAAAAACCGTGCAACTAGTGAAAAAAGAGCATAAGAACAAATATGTTACTAATGAAATAAAGGATTTCAAAAGATTTTTTAATACAAGAAAAAGTATTTTAAAATTTAAAAGGTGAGTTGATAAATCGCTTTAGATAAATAGAAACTACAAACAACTATCTACAGGACTATATAAAACCTATTTAAACCTAGAAATAATATATATTTATATATAGTTGGTTAAACTAAAATATTGATGGAATGTTTTAAAAATACTATAGTAAGCTTGTTTTTAATGCCTACCTTAAAAATTCACTTAATATGTCAACCTTAATTATAAAAACTAATGGTGCTATGTCTCCTTAAATTCGAAAGAAGAACCATAACGAACTACTACGCCGGATATTCCAATTTATAGAATTTATAGGATATAGGACACGTTGATGTAGAGTTAATCTTAAAAAAAATATTATCTATTACGTCAACATTTGGCCAAGTTAAAAATATGATTTTAAATAATGATGTGTCTCTTATTGTTAACAAATTATACCTTATAAAATATTTAAGTCATATATAATATGGTTTTAAAATTAATATTTGTTAAAATAATCAAGCGAGTCTAGCGAATCCGAATCCTTATAATGCACAAATGGAAAAACTGGTAGTAAAATTCTGCTGATTATCAATTATTATATTTTATTTAATAAAGAGATGTGTATTAGCTAAATTAATTTGTGTTATTTTTTATATAAGATTTTTTCTGCAGAATATTTAATTATACAAATTAAACCCGGTAGTTTTGAAGCAACCAAATTACGAAGTTAGTTTAACTCATTGAAAAATTTAAGTAAAAAAATATTGTAAGTATCGTAAGACATTTGACTCAAAGTTTTAATAATGTGATTCAACTAAATGCTTCAATTTAAAATAAATATATAACAAACACATATTTACCTGGATTGACACTAAAGAAAATAATGGTATTTAAATATAAATATATAATATAATATATGATTGGCCCAAAGAAATTAGACTTTTAATTAACTATTCTTGAGGTACTGGAATTTTTACAGTTATTTAAAAATAATCGTTAAATATGTATATTTTTTCACCTTCCTATTGAACACTTAATCATTTTTAATTTGAAAAGGAATTATTCATAATTTTGCAGTGAATCCAAATTATTAAGTACATACATTGTTCTTAGGATTATACTAGAAGCCATGCAATTACTTTCTGAAAAAAAAAAGGATTTACTAAAATCTACATATGGAACGTTCTCTCCTTAATACGCGAGTGTATATTTTGTATGTAAATTCTGATTAAAACTCTCTTTTATTTTTTAAGAAACCCTTGAAGGATATACGACTAAGCCGCCAACGGTGCTCTTTAATTTACAGTTGCCCCAATTTATTTTTGTCCTTTTCCATTTGCCGGATTACCGTCGTCTCTTAACCCAAGCTTTCAATAACTTGTTCCCCAAAAATTAATCCAATTTCATTAAACCGCTTTTTCCGTTTATTAAAAAGGAAACTGGTGTATTTAGGATAAGAAAACCCAATCGAAAAAAAATACCTTATAAGATTATCTGAGCTAAAACCACTTTAGACCATAATAAGATAAGGGTAAAAAATTAGTTTTTTTTCCATGGGTGAGTCAAATGATGTTAGACTTGGGGTTTTTTATAGACTTGTGCCAAATTTGGCTACTCAAATTAGATCTGAATAGGGAAAAAAAGGTTTTAGATAAACTTATTAATTGAAACTTGTATCCAATTATTCTGAATTCAAAAAATGTTTTTTTGTCTCTTTTTTGATGAGGGTAAATTACATACATTATTTAAAATTTTTATCCCACGGGGAAGTATAGCATCCGCGTTTAACCCCACAGTCGTTTATATCCCTGGCATATTACGGATATTACGTGCGGCGTAAAGGAACGGGAAACAAGAAAAAATATGTTTGGACAAGCAGAAAATAATGTATACGTTGTTTATATAGGATTAACTGCAGGACGTTTTTTTATTAAATTTTTTTGGTTAATATTAAGAAAAAACGAAAAAAAAAATCCAAGTTATTTAGATCTAAATTCCCTTAAATATTTTTACGAGAAATACTTACGTGAAAATATCTCTTGAATATCCAATTTTATCACAGTCATGCATTTATAGTAGACCAAGAGCTGTGGACGAAGAAATAATAAGAAAGGTTATCATTATATATAAGAAAACTGTTAAAAAAAGGTTTTAAATCATCTACCAGAACAAGAAGTACTAAGTACCTAGGAAGAACACACTTTTTTTTTTGAATAATGAGAAGATCAAGATTTCTTTGGTTATACGTGAATAGTTATCCATACTAACTTGTAAGATATTAAAATTTAATAAATATCATCAACAATATGATAAGTTTTAATTAAATTTGTCAAAATCATAAGCAGATATTACTTTAAAACTTCTAAAATGAAATGGTAATACCAATTTAAATTAGTCTAAAATTGAATATTAAATTGCAACTCATTATTTAATAATGTCAAAAGTTAAATTGTAACTTGTAAGCGCTACGTCATTCAAAACAACACCCTATGAGTTACAGGTAGGTTGACCAGAAATATAGTGTTCCACTTCGAAATATCGACACTTTCGACTCAATTAAACTGAAACAGTATGCAAAATTAGTTGGAAAATTCGGCGAGTAATTTGCCGGCCATGATATATACGTCAATTTTCAACTAAATAAGGTATAAAAGCGAATTATTAGCCGGTATTGATATAGATTAGTGAATTTGCCCTTTGAAAATGAAAATTTCGCACCCAAAATCAATTTGCCTCAAGCCTATATATGAAAAGCCTATGAATTTGGTTTATTGCTATTTGCCTGTAAAGTGACGTACTGAAACCTGCTTCAGTTAGAGGTTTGATACGGAAATACCTCATTAAAATTTGGACAATTACTACTCTATCCCATGATCTCTTTTTTTTTGTTTTGAAGAACGGCGACATACTGTGACTTACCAGAAACTATATATTAACATAAAGTTATGAAACTGTGGATTAATAAAAAAATAGCACTTAACTGTATTTAATAATTCCCCATGACTGTAATAAATAATTTTCCGCCTCCATCATCTAACTTCCTTGACTAATTTTTTAGGGTAAGTTTTATAAAAAGCATAATCTAAATGGATATGATAAATATATTTTTTTTGAATTTATATTGAAAAAATTTATTATAGACAATTTTAAATTTTGTGTTAAATTTTAAAAGTATAATAATATTTAATTAAAATTATGATACAGTAGAAATTAGTTTTTATTTAAATTAAAAAAAAAACAAATAAGAGGAAATATTTAATCCTAACACCAAAAAAAATTCAAGGCGCTTAAAAGTAAATATAAAAAGAAATATTATCAACTAGAATTCATTGTTAAAATATTGTTAATAGTTTCATTATACCAAGGATATAAATTTATTTTAATTTTTTTTTGAGTTCTTTACTTAAAGATCAATTAACAGAATTTCATATAATAAAAACGTCGTATATCTTAGCTTTTCACATGAAACGTCGATATAAATTCCGTGACTTGATGATCATTTTCTTGCTCCCACGGATAACTTATTTTACAATTTTTTTAAGATAGTTTGTAAATAAATGTGCATAACTTAAAAGGATACGATTATTATGTGATAATTAATAAATAATAATTTTTCAAAATTTCTGTATAAATCGAAATTTAATAGAGTATAGGGGTAAAACTAAAAAATCGATGAGTTTGTAATGACCTTTTGACTATTATTTATTTAGTTAGGGAGGCAAATTATTTTAAATAATAGTGTGATATATTTTCACCAGAGTTGGATAATTAACTGTAGAATAATTAACTATAGAAGGACTGCAGATAGACCTTTGGAGTAACCAACTATTATTTATAATAATAGTAATAAGATGATTTTCGAAAATTCAATTATAGATCCTTTTTTCTTTTCTGAAACTTCAACCCCATTTACTATAGAACGGCATTAATTCGGTTTGAACAAGTATCATAGAGAATGACTTACAATCAGTGCACAATCCTGGACAAACCGAACAGTTAAATGGCCTCCTTCTAAACCCGACTTAAGTCCTTACCTATGCGCATAAACTTGGGAAATGGTAGATGAAGATCAATAATGAGTAATAATGAGAAAGAAATGTAGTAAAATATTTTTGGTTTCCGAAATAAAGTTAAACAAATGTCAACAGAACGTGTATCAGACGAACTTATTTTGTTTATTAATAACTGATAGTAAACAAGTCATAATGTTTGGAATTTGTTGTTTGGAATCTCTAGCAGTACTTAGTTTGTTGGTGGCTGTGATCGTTTTCGATCGTTATTTTCACACGAACAAAATAAAAGCGTCAAATGTAATGGCGCACATTTTTACAAACGAAGAACTTGTCGACATGGTTTTGGTTTACGGAAAAACGCATCAGAATGCAGTGGCAGCAGCAAAGATCTCCCCGAAGATATCACCCGAAACGTGGGGCTTTCTTACGTGTTATTCAGCGGGGTAAAGAAAGCGGCAATTTGCGGCCGCGGCCTGGACAAGATGGAGGAGCTATTAGACCTAGGCACATTCTACATCTGGAGGAGGATATTTTAAAAGTTATCGAAGAACAACCTGGAATTAGCACTAGGACAATTGCAGCGCGATTTGGAATATCGCAATCTACAAGTTGGCAGATTTTAAGGCACGAGTTGCTTGCTGTACCCGTTTCATGTGCAGAGGGTTCAAGCCCTACTTCCAAGAGATTTGCCGCTTCGAGTACACTTTTGTGAGTTGTTACATCACCAGCAGTTAAGCCCAAACTTTACCATGAACATTACTATATGGATGAGGCAAATTTTACGCGCAATGGAATTTTCAACTTTCATAACACTCATTACTGGGCTTTGGAAAATCCGCATATTACACGGAGAACATACTTTCAACAACGTTTTTCTGTAAATGTGTGGGCTGGAATTCTGAATGGGATGCTCATCGGACCTTTTATTCTAGAAAATCGTTTGACTGGTGCTCGATATTTAGAATTTTTGCGCAACAATTTACCAGTGCTCCTTGAAAATGTGAATCTCAACATAAGGCAGAACATGTGGTTTCTTCATGATGGTGCTTTACCACATTTTTCTTGATCAGTGCGACAACATTTAGATCGTGTGTTTTCCGGACGATGGATAGGTCGTGATGGTCCAGTTGGGTGGCCCCCTCGCTCGCCTGACCTTAATCCATTAGACTTTTATTTGTGGGGTCATATGAAAACAATGGTGTATGTAAACGAAGTTGATACTGAGCAAGAGCTACGACATCGCATAAACGCTGCCAGTGACGCAATTCGCCTACAGCCTGGTTTGACTCGTGCATGTATGTACGTCTTCATGGATTCGACGAGCTTAAGTCTGTATTGAAAAATAATGGCTACAACTTCGAACAGTTGCTTTAAATTAGTTTTAATTAAACACGTTAAAAAATACACGTTTTTTATTTTAAAAAAATATGGATATCTCCAAAACTAAAAATATTTTGCTACATTTTTTTTTCATTATTACTCATTATTACTCATCAGCTATCATTTCCCAAATTTATGCGCATAAGTAAAAATCACCCTGTATAATTTGTGAAATTCAAAGGGCTATAAAATTAGAACTTGCAGTTAAATGACAATGAAAGTCCTTGAATATTAGTTATTGAGAGTGAATAAAAAATGCTTTGAGTGTAATTTTTTTTGTTCCTTTAATGAAATGGTGATTATTCTTTTTCACTTTTTAAAAGACCCTAGAAAAAAAAGTGAAGCGGTGTTAGATCAAGAGATATCTCCAACTATTTGATTGAAGATATTCATTCAATCCTGTGATTTGAAAAGACATGATTGAGAAGTTGAGGAATAGCCTAAACATAGCCCATCTTAGTGACAATGTCAATATCCAACTGTTTTTTACATTCTTCGATAATTAGGAGTTGAATGTTGGCTTCTAACATTTCCAAATATATACGGCCATTAAAATGGTTATTAATAAACAATGGCTTTACATTAGTGTCACCTGATCACCTTTCCAGATACTGTATAAATAATTCACTATTAGATATATATTTCTTTTGAAGCTGAAAATTGTTAACATTTGTTAATGTCCTTAAGCAATAACGAAATATCAGCTAGAATTCGTTAGATATAAGATAACTGTCAATTCGATACAAACCGAGAGTAGTAGCAACTAAATTACCAATCTGCGTAACTGTAATACACAACACTTATTCTAAATGTTAATGTCCACAGGATGACTCGATTTAGAATAAAAAAATTCTTGAGAAAAACCCAAAAAAAAACCAAAAATTTTAACAAACAGTTTATCTCTGTTTTTATTTAATTCTTTTTCAACAAGTTCCTTTTTCAGATTAAATATTTTTCTACCTATTTAAGGCATAATCTTCAACTTTTAGCAGGTTATTTTATTTTAATTTTTTATGCCGTTCATTAAAAAATACAGAACACTGTTAGTCTTAATGAAGGCTAATTTAAATTCTGTATTTAAGCTAAATAACATTTACTCAATCTTATCTTCCCTTTTTCATTAATAAGTCTTAAATTCCCTTTTTGATTTTTTAAAAATATATTATGAATTAAATAAAATAGCGTTAAAGAAAATGGGTTTGGCAATTTTTTAATGCACGTCTATTTTTCTTCTAATAAAAAATCAACCATTTTCAACAATTTTTTAAGGTGCATAACCTAACTGAATATCATTAAATAACTTTTTTATTGCCAGTTGATCAAATTCTTGTATGACTAAAGTCATCTTCAGATTTTTGAAAATTTCTAAACTAAACTTTCAAAAAAAACTAGAAACTCTTGCGTTCTTTTACTAATTAATAACTGTAATGTATTTAAAAAATAATGACAAATTCTGTATACCTCCGTTCTTGGCTTTCCAAACTAATAACAAATTTCTTACTTCGCGATTTGGATCTTGACAGGCTATCAATTGGATAATAAACTTTAAACTATAACGCCATGTTCACTTACCGTGTCACAAATCCATTAACGCAAAAGTTATTTTATATTACGTGGGTGCAAGCCAAAATAATTACAGAAATTTTGCCTTTGTAAATTTCTGGAACAATTGCAGTTTCAGTACAATTTAAACTAGTTCCCCTGCGAGTTCTATTTGCAAGCATATTTGATCGATTGTTACGATATATGCAACTATAAATATTACTTATTTGCATCGTGAGACCATTATCTGAAGTACAGTTTGCCACAATTTGAATATGCTTATTGAGAGATTAGATTATTCCCCCTAGGAATTGATTATTGGCTCAAAATGTACGTATTCAAGAAAATCCTTTTCAAACTTAAACGTGTCAAAATATAGTTTCAAATTTCGTTTAAAAAGTTACTGGTTTATGGTTAAATCTATATGTTACGCTATATTATTACAAAATCCGTATTTTATCTGGCGACTTTACTTAGTTTATGTAGTTTCCTAGGCTACATGTACACCACCAAACTTTGTATATTCGGTGCCCAAGTTAAGTTGCGGGTTAAAGGATTTATATAAAGTCTGCTGTGTGTTACAATATACTTTATTCGTAAATTTGAACAGCTTATTTAGCTTTCCAAAATTCAATATAATATATTATATATTTTTAAAATATTAATTTCGTGTTGTTTATCCCTAAGGATGACTCTTAGGGAATTAAAATTATTCTACTGATTGATCGGGAAACAGAATTCTTAATAAATTCCAAAACAAGAATAAATGTACATATTGCAAGAAAACACCGAGTTTTAATTAAATTATGATTTAATAAAATGAAAAATCTTAAAATAAAACAGAACAAATTTCTCTTCAGAAATAATGCGTCGTAGACGCTGTCTAAAATTCGAATGTCCCCTTTTCTTTTTTAATAGCAAAACTCTTACTTAAAACTTAAAACTAACACATACACTCCTCATCCATAAATCGTCATCATAAAGTGTCCCATATTGTATAATAAATAAGGCTAATGGCTCGGGTGTGGTATATTCACACATACATATGTACGATATAATACGAAAGTTAAAAGTAGATCAATAAAATCTTGGAAGAATATAAAAAAAATATTAATTTTTTACAACTAATATTAAAAATGTTTCAGGCAAGACAAATTTATTTATTGGGATTTTTTATGGCAATAGAAACTATTATTATCATAAGAGGAAAAGTGCAATGCAACGGCTGTGGGTCAACCACTCGCGTTATACCTTTAGTGTTCCATAATCCATAAATCAGTAAATATCAAAATAGAAAAAATGTATATGAAGTACATGGATCTACACAGTACGCATTGTTCTAAAGCGCACTTACCTCCTGTCGTGTATTGCTTGACTACAGGAAGCTATTTAATCTCATCAATCATGAGATGTTCTTGATGTATCTTAGGTTAATAAAGCAGGGTGTGGAGATCGTTGTAATTAGATTATCAATTGCTTCTTCATGGAGCTCTTTTTTTATTATTTATAAGTCAGTTTTGTTATCATTAGTTCGTTCCATTTACGTTTATGCTGATAATACTCAGCTTCTCTTTGCATTTAGGCCTAGTATTGTGAATAGAGAACTCGCATTTAGGCAAGGTTTGTTGCTTAATGTAAATTACTGGATCTGGAATGTATGATAACTGGATCTGATTTCATTAAAGCCAAATTTAACCTCTTAAGTCTTTATATAAATGGAAAAATTATTCTATCTGTAAAATAAGCGAGAAATTTGCAGAGTACTTTTGACGTTCGCCAAAATTTCGAACCACCTGACTTGAAAAAAATGACCTCTGTATATCTTAAATTAAAATTCTTATACCCATTTAAATTATACTAAATATTTAATAGTTGAATTTTTCATTTTATCTTAGGTTGACTGCTGTAAAGTTGAAACTAAAAAAATTAATCTTGTCCATAATTCTTGCCTGTGCTTTCCATACCGAGAACAAAAGGTTAATCATCTCACTCCTACATATGTAACACATAAAATCCTAAGATTTAGTTTACATATCATGTCCTTCATTTTAGCTTTTTTGTGCATTGCATGCTTAGGAATAGCTCTTTACTTTATTTGATAGAGTGCCTGGCACCAAGAAGCACCGTACATAGTTAACCTTAGGTAGACAAGCAGATTTTGCATTTGTTTTCACCAGGGTATTAAATTTAAAGGCTGTTTTCCATATAGCGCAATTTTTTTCTTAATACCATTTATTTATTGATTATTAACCATAATCGGTCTCCTTTTGAAAACCTTTTCTTAGGGATTCTGCAACAAATGATGCGGTTGCAGGCGAGAGAGTAAGAAGTATATTGAACCCTAATATGCATTATCCGAAAGTTTTCAATACATTTCAATGACAATTCAATTCTCAATGGCTTCTTGTTTTACAATTAAAAATTCTTAAGATGTTTCGTTGTTAAATAATGAAAAACTGAAATATTTACTGGAATATATTTGTAATATAGCTATTAGTCTTATACTCTGTGAATAATTGCTGTTATGACTAATAATCCTCTTATTATTATATTTATTATTACTGTGAAGTTTGGATCATTGGAATTTATGATCATTATACAGACCGACCACGAAAGAGAGATCTCCACCAAACAAGGAAAAAGCATTATTATATATGCAGCCTTATTACACAGGGTTACTGGTAATTGGATACGTTCTTTAGAAATACGATAGGGAACCTCTTTCCTAGGAAGAAGTAAATTGAATCCTTCTAAACATTATGTAAAAGTTAATAGTTTTCAAAGTCAGTTTCCAGAAAATCCGCTGTCTATCTTTAAACTTTAAAGCAAAACACATGCCCAATACGTTATAATGATAAAAATTCGAAAGTTATAACTATATATAGGTAAATTGTAAATGCAAAGTGTAAGTTTTCTAATTTTAAAATAAAATATTACACTTTCTAGTCGTTATTTTTCGAAAAATATTTGGGATACATTTGTCAACAGGTTTTTATTACCTAAGCTAGCTCACAGCCTACAAATGCTGATCTAATTGCTTGACACCGTTTTGTAAATTTATATGAATAGTAAAAACCCACTTTAAAAATTCCATTCAGTATTTACTTTAATCATTTTTGATGACGAGACAAAAATTTGTTTTCTAAACCTGCATTATTGGATCGAAGAAAACCCCCGTTTAATAAGAGAAACTAAATTTCAAAGAAAGTTTCCTGTAAATGTCCGGATGGGACTTATATATAGATGGGCCCTGATATAATAGTACCACATTTTTTCCCAGACCACTTAAACGAGGAGATTTGTTGACGATATTCCTCTCACCATTTGGGGATAAATGATATTTCAACATGAAGCCAATAATGCCGATAATGGCTGTCCACCTTATTGTCGGCTCTCAGTTCAAAAGTTCCTAGATGAACGTTTTCCAAATCATTGGATTAGTAGGTCAGGTCCAATACTTTGGCCAGCCCGAAGCCCTGACTTAACCCCTCTTGATTATAGCATATGGTATGAACTGAAATATGCACTGGTTTATGCAACCCCAGTAAATATCCGGGAAGATCTTATCTAAAGAATAACCAACTCTGTCCAGGAGATCCGAAATAAAACAATAAAGACGGAAATAAGAAGATGCTGCCAAGCTTGTATCAGCAATAAAGGCTCTCATTTCGAACAAGATTTGTGAAATGTAAAGTCCTTTTTTTACTATTCATAATAAATTATCAAAACGGTGTCAAGCAGTTCTGAAAGCATTTATAGATTGTGAGCTAGCTTAGGTAATAAGAAAGTTTTAAGAAAATTTTGACAAATGTAGCCCAAATATTTTTCGAAGAAGCTTAACGGTTTTGCTTAAAGGTTTAAAAATATGTACAGTAGATTTTTTGGAAACTGACTTTTAAAGCATACCAAAGTCCGTCTACCTTTTAGAGAAAAACAGAGCAATTTAAATATCTCAAAAACTATCATTAACTTTTGCATAATGAGTAAAAGGATTCAATTTATTTGCTACCTCTTTTCCTAATCCTGTATAATAAAGCTACATATATAATATTGCTTTTTCCTTGTTTTGTGGAGATCTCTCTTTCCTGATCGGCCTGTATAATGATCATAAACCCCAATGATCCGAACTTCATAGTAATAATAAATATAATAATAAGAGGATTATTAATCACCACGAAATAACAGCAATAAATCACAGAGTATAAGACTAAAAGCTATATTACAAATAGATTCCAGTAAATATTTGAGTTTTTCATTATTTAACAACAGCAAACAAAATCCAAGAATTTCTAATTATAAAAAAAAGCTTATAATATAGGGTGACCAACAATAATAAGATTTGATTAATTAATGATAAAAATTTGAGAGAGAAAGATAAGATAATTATAGCTTTTTAGGAACAAAAATTAAAAATTAATTACGTACATATCGTAAATACTATTGTTTTCAATTAATTCATAAATATAATGTAAAATTCCCCAAAACAAAATAAAATTTATCAATACAGATAATTACCCAAACGAAAACAGCTTGATTTTAACTTTATTTTAACGTAATGTGAAATTAAGTAAAAAAAATCGTTTTAAACAATTAATCGTTTTAAATAATTTCTTGTTATGCGCCAAAATAGTAAGCACATTTTTTCGTCTAATATTTACGTTATGCACATTGATTCCTATCTATTACAGTTCCTATTCCTAAATTAAACAGATGAGCAAGAATTAAAGAAAACCAAGCAATAATAACGAAAAGAAATGCAGATATGATAAGAAGATTTATAACTTCTAATGCATAATTTTTATTCAATATTTATCTTAGGAGTACAAAGTGATCGATTGTCTCATAAGTTATAAAATAAACCAGTGCGAAATGCCTAAACATCTATCAATAAATGCGCCTGAACGCATAGTCAAACAAGTTTTAATCGTAACTCCATGTCCTAAGTCCGCCTTAAATTTATCTAAAATTACAAGTTTTTTTATAAAAAAATTATTATAATGGATATTCTATTATCCCTTTTAATATTTCTCTGCCTTAATGAATCATTTTAATGATCAATAAGATGAATAAATTATAGGTTTCATTTTTTATGTATGGTTTACTAATGGAGGGTTAATGTATATTTCCTTAAAAGCAAAATATGTTATTGCTATCATAAAATGTGTTTACCTGGGTATTTTTAGCTATAAATAACGGGGTTTCCTAATAATAGAAAATATAGTATATTTGCTTTTCATCGAAAAATAAAACTTGCATCCTTTGTTGATCGTGAAGTGGTAGATATATTATCAGTATTTGTTAACTAGAAGATGAGTCATTTTTGGTAAATTAATGTATATTTAGTAAATAATTTTTTTACTACTGAAGGGCGGTGTATAAGAAGGGTCTTGAAAAATAACATTGAAAAAAATTAATCGGCGTAAGACTTCGTAGGATTCTCAAAAGAATTTTAGTATTGCGGCAAATTAAATTTTTTTTGCAGCGTAGCTAAATAAAAACCCTTAGAGACCTAAAGTAAAAAAAATATATTTTTGGTTGACACATTTTTCTCATGACAGTCTCTTAGTATATCTTTTAAAGCCCTATACAATTTGCCCCACATTTATTTAATATTTAGTATTTAAATGAGTATTTATGAATGAATGAAAATTTTCTCAGCGGTCGATAGGAAAAATATTATAGATTTTGTATATTTTAGAAACTTTTTAGACGTTTATTATATTTACGAATTTAGAAATAATTTTTAATTATTGTCAATAATTAAACGATTTGTGATTTTTCCTTAAATATGTAATTAAAATACTTTATTGGATTTATAAGAAAATTGAAACTTGTTGAATGTCACTTTTTATTCTCATTTTAGTTATACACGCAAGTTTAGCAAATAAACAGTTTTGAAGACAGGTCATTGAGACCTTTAAAATGAGGTTCGTGTGGTAGACCCTCCTTTCTATTTAAAATTTTTTCTTAAGATGTCGCCTAGCCGCCATCTTGGAATTTACAACTACCTAGTTTACAGTGAAAAATAGTATCTATAGACCAATTTACTTATGCCAAGTTTCAAAAATTTTTTGACCCGTTCAAAAAATAAATGGGGGGGGGGGGGGGACTTCAAAGAAAAGCACTGTATACAATTAAAAATTATTCTTAGTGAACTCTCAATGATCCTAAAAATTATATAGCTGTAAAGGCAAGTAATAATATAGATTTACACTTCTAAATTGTACTTTTAATTACTCAAAAACTAAAAGCGTTAAACGCTGGAATTTTTTTTTCTCATAAATATGCTGTAATTTATTTTTCTAATTCTAGTTTTTTATCGACTTTTTGACAAAATTAGCCTAGAGAGAAAATAATTGATATTTGGTTTTTATTCGTATATTATTTAGAAAAATTTGGCGATAATATAAATTATTATATCAATTGTCAAAAAGAGTTTGTCATCCTTTTAATAAGACAATAAGTATGTATATTATTTTTAAGTTAAGAGGATATTATTAATTAATTTTAATTCAAATTTCTTTAAATATGTTTTTTTAAATTAATATATCCAAGACCAGATCTGAAAACTCTGAAAATGAAAAATTGCATTTATTATAAGTGTTTTTTTTTTCATAATAAACATTAACAACGGCGCAATTTTGCCTCAATTCAACCGACCTCGTATCTCTTCTAGTTAAAGAGATCCCAATGGTGAGGTTCGAATTTAGGACACCTTGTACAATTTAAGGGTGTAGAGGAGGGCATGTCTGAAATCCACCCACTTCCAACTATTCCAATCCACCTTCAACCAATCCAAGAAAGAGTAGAAATAACAAAACTGTATTTCCAAAATGGCAGCATTGCGAGAGCTAGGGCTCAGTTATTTAATGCGTTACACCCAGGAAAAATGGCTAAGTTGAAAGAAAAGTTGGAAAAACTGGATCGGGAAAAACTTAAAAAATCGACCAGTTACAAATTAAACCCGAGTTTTAAGACAGAAATAGTAGCACTTGACAACACCCAAAGCACTTATTAACTGGCTATTTCTTTAGTATTTACACCCTCAACAGTACAAAGAATTTTGAAAGAGAATAAATTGCATCCATACAAGATAAAACTTGTGCTCATGAAGAGTCAATGAATTCATCAAGACGATTTTATAAGAAGGTTGGAGTCTTGCGAACAAATCTCCCAAAGTACAATTATTAACCCAAATCTGTTATTAATTATTTGTTTTTCGGATCGCGTACTGTTCCCAGATCAGTGGATCTGCAGACGATGTGCCATTGAGTTTTTAGTATAAAATTAATTGAAGTTGTTTAGGAGCGGATTACGATTGAATGTAGACAAACAACCCAGGACATGCCTGAAAATATGAGGCATAGATTCCAACAAAATCTTTATTATTGCATAGAGATAAATGAAAACCATTTTTAGCACTTATTACCACATTAATCACTATCAAGTTAACCACTCTAAGTTGTTTTCGTTTTTTTATTTAATTCGAAGTGTTCTTGATCACCGGTTGTCATTCTTTTTTTTTAAATTCTCCTCCCTCCTCTCCTACATTAGTTGATCAATAACTTCTATTCACCCTTTCATAAAATTATGTTTCTTTGCTGCACCATAACATAAAGTGAACTTTTCCTATTTTCCAAAAAGCCATTTAATCCATCACAACTTTTCTTAATATAATCGAATTCCAAAAAATCTCCGTTATTAAGAAAAATACCATCATAAGTTTTTCCCCCAAAGAGTTTAATGTCAAAACCAAGCCATTTCCAACAAAATATTTACCCGAACTTCGCGAATATATTATTACATTTTTTATGATAATCATACCGCTTTTTCGTCGACACTTTTTCATACATAGACCGCATACATTTATTTTATATAAACGTTTATAAACTCGACTGACTTCGAAGATTATTTTTTATGATATCTCAGAAGGTTTTATTCATACACATATCAAAATGGTCTAGGGAACACATACAAATATGTTAATATTTTTGAGAAGATTGGAAAAAATTTAATTATTGCAATTTTTTTACATTATTCGAATAAAATAACAATATAATTATTAACTTTTTTTTGTAGATTATAATTTACTCATAATTTAGGGCCCAAATAAAAATAAAGAACAAAATCCCATTTATTAACGTTTATGAAAAAAAATTATAAAAATAAAAATTTACCAAATACAAATTAAACTAGTAGCCAGATGGTCCACCTCTATAAAAAATATTATTATTAATAATATTTTGGCATCGCCTAGGCATACTTAAAATTAAATTATTAATTAGTTCTTGGGGCAACTCCTCCCAAACATGTGTCACAGCAAGACGAAGCTCCAGAGCGCTTTGAAAAAAGTCAAATCGTTGAAGAAGTTGCCTTTTTAACCAATCCCAAACATGCTCAATTGGATTAAGGTCCGGTGAGTTAGAGGGCCAGGGTAGAAGATTGATTTGATTTTCCTCAATAGCGATTCGTACAAGCCGTGCTCGCTGTGGTGGGGCATTATCTTGTTGCAACAACGAATTTGAGACCATTTCGCGTAAATATGGAACAATTACAGGCAGTAGTATATTATCCCTATAACTTATTCCAGTCATTGTATTTTCCACAAAAATGAGGTTCGTTTTTCCGTCAAGTCTAATGCCACCCCAAAGCATTAGTAATCCACCACGTTGCCTTATTACTTCCCGGGCATGACGCAAACGACTTTCATTTCCTTCCTCTCTCCAGACACGAATTCTACCAGAATCAGGATAAAATGAAAATCGAGACTCATCCGTAAAAAGAACTGTGGCCCATCTTTCTTGATTCCAATTAACATGTTCTTGGCACCACGTTAATCTTGCACCGCGATTTCCTAAAGTTAACCGAGGAACCCTTAGGGGTCTTCGGGCATGAAGTCCTCTCTCATGCAAACGGTTTCTAATAGTTTGACCTGAAACCTCGACGTTATGCACTCGTGAGAGCTGCTGAACCAAAACAGAGGATGTTACCGCGGGATTTCTTTGAGCTTGCAAAGTTATAAAACGGTCTTGGGCAGGTGTGGTAACTCGCGACGAGCCTTGACGCCGTTCTCTAACATCATTTGTCTCTCTATATCTTGTCCACATTACACTAAGAGATGTATCCAAAGCTCTTGCAACGTCTCTTTGACTTGTTCCTGCCTCAAGCATTTCGACTGCTCTTAGCATTTCCTCTCGAGTTAAATGTCGTCTTTCCATTTTTATTGAATAAAAAATAAATCATAATTGTTCGGTTGGAACCACAGAAAAATGCGATATTGCTTTAGAATTTAAAAATTATAATCTGCGTTATTTTGACAAAATGTGCAAGTAGCAAAAAACGCTGTTCTGGCATGATTTTTTGTACCCAAATATTTATTTTACTTCGTTGGTATCTTAATATTAAAGGTAGTATTTATTCCGTATGAAAAAATAAATATATAAAAATTTATAGGGCGAAAAAAACTATTTTTCTAAGTGTTCCTTAGATCATTTTGATGTTTATATATACTTCAGAAGTTTTCTATTAAATTACAAACTACGTATGTACATAATGGTAATATATCATTTACTTTTTAAGGCATGCAATTAATATATGTAGGTAATTCCCGGTATTGTTTTCATACTTACGATAGAAGTTAAGTGGTTCGTTATTGAACAAACCAGAAAAAATGTGAAAATGTTATACGCAGTTAAACCTAATTTACCGTTTTTATTATAGGAACTATTTCAGTTTTGATTAAATTGAGCGGCACTAATGCCCAACTCAATATTTTTTCGTATGAGCTGCCTCGGAAACTTCTGTCGGTAAAAACACAAAAACACATAAAGAAAATATATCGAAAAATTAATCTAAGAAGTGGGAACTTTCTGGAAGGGGAATAGATCCAATTAATCTTCTAAAATTGACTTTTTTGTTTTATGTGACAGATATAAAGAAATCTATGTTGTCATGAATTGTTTTTCGGATAAATTGATTGGTTTATTTTACATGCAAGAGTGTGAGTTAATAAAAAAAAAAGTTGTTTTAATAATTTTCTAATTTTCCTTTTGAATCTTTATTATAATGTGGTGAGGTACTTTATATAGACTACACTAAATAGACTACTATTTCGAATAGGTAGCGAGTAATAAAACCTTATTAAGTATGCAAAAGGTGTACAGGTTAACCCTCCAGTAATATATGCCACTGTGGCTTATATTTATAGATATTAGAACGAGTTATTAAGTACTTCATTATACGAATTAGTTTTTGGTAAAATAAAATAAAAAAGTTATCATAACTATCAAAATTTGATAGTCTTTAGACTTGATTATTCCTTTCTATCAAAGTTTAACACCTATGAAATTTCAACATGCAAAATTAATATAAATTTTCAATATAAGTAACTCCTATTATCTTTTTTTTCTGTTTTAATTTAATACAATATTACATAAAGAAATTAAAATCTCTAATACGTTCACCGATTTTCGTTTTTTAAATATACAAATGCGTTGTATTAAAATCTTATATCTAAGTGCTTCCTCATAAGTTTCTATACGTGATATAATTTTTTCCTTCTTATCACCAATATCAAAAGTCTGTGCCCTCTTTAAAAGTCAATAGGAAATGTATTAAATGACACTCGAAACGATACCTCCTTGTTTTCGATTGTGAATCATATGAAAAACAAAATTTCGATTTACGTTACTTGATCATTATCTCGACCATCAAATTGCCATCAAATCTCTCATAATAATTTATTAAGGCTATATTCTCTATTAATATCAACTAAATTACTGACAGAAAATAATGGTACATATAAGGCAGCTTATTAATCTATATTCTATAACACCCTCACTAGAAATGTTTCCTTCAGGGCAAGGATTTTGTAAAATAAATTTGGAGAAGGGTTCTGAGGTTTAGCCGTTAGGGGGTATACAAAGCCTCAAAAGGGTTGGTTTTAAAATATATCAAACATAGATTAAAACAGCCGTAAATTGTTGGCTAACTTCAAATCTTCTTCAGCTTATGGACTTATGTAGATGAAGGATATTTTACATCAGATATAGTTTTGGTATGTATGTTGCATAATATACTACAAAATATTTATTTAGTTTTAATGTAAATTCACAAATATGACAAAATCAATCGTCCATAATTCTCGAAGAGGCTTGTTTTAAATATAAAAAAAAAAACGAGTTTTAGTCAAAAGTCTTGCATCTAAAATATATTCAAGGTGACACGTGTTTTGCCGTTTTATAAGGCATCCTCAGACCTATTTATCTAAATATCTAAATTAGCCTCTAACATAACCGGGACAATAAGTTAAGACTTACACATTATTACACACAACAAAAAATAATCTAGTATAATTAACGATTATTGAAAATTCACATTTTTTGACTAAAACTTTTGTTTTTCTATAGATTTACAAATTTAAATCACAGATTTTTTTAGCCTGAAATGACTTGTATAACTGGGAATTTGTCTGTAAATTCTTTCATTGATGATACCGGCTTTGCAGTGACTTTCCTGTTCCAAATTAAAAGAATTGAATCTCTATAAGTGAAGCATTAGAAGGTATTCTACTAATTTGCTTTATGTAGATATCGATATCTGTTGAGAGCATAATGATTTAATTTAAATAATAGAGCTCAGTTTTTTATTTTTTAGTCATAGGTATCTAGATTAAAAATTTAAAACACTGTGATTCCTGGATAAAAAATAGAAATTTAAAATTGTCTAGAAAAATTAAATAGTGCCCAGGAAAATTTAAAATTTTTCAATTCGTGTCAAAACTATCAATATCACGACGTTGCCAAGTACCTGCAAGTCATGAGAACTCTCCAGAGTTTGCTAAAGCTGTCTGTCTCCAATCCAATTACAGGCAACTATGACTGATGTAATTCGTATTACTGCTAGTTGGTATACAGCTTTGAGCTCTTGCTAGTCTTGTGTAGTTTGTTAGTTTCTCTGTCCTCCAGTTTCATATATTCTCGTCTCACGTTATTGAGTCTAATATATAAGCAGGCTCCTTTTATCTGTTTAGTATTAATGTCTGGTCAACCATCCTGTCCATGATGATGTCTGCATCCCAATAGATTTTGATATTTTCAGTTTCTTGAACTTTTTCTGGTAAGCATTTTTAATATCGTTGTATTCATTTGTGGATGATCCAGGCAACCTTCTTGTGATGTTCTAGATATTGTCTTGGTGCCAGGTAAGTACAAGAAGATGATATGTGTCGAATAATCTCAGCACCTCCCTAACACAACCGCCATTCTGGAAATATCGAACCGAGAGTTGGATGTCGGTTTCAAGATTAGACTATTAGGATATTGACCGTAAAACTTGGCTTCTCTACTTTTCTATCACCCTATTATCAGTTTTTCGGCTTACAGGTGGTCCTTGTGCTGCCAAATTCCACGGCGAGAGATTTTTGTCGAAGATAATTCTTGCTCGATGGAGAGGTCTGTGTTGTCAAAGAATTCTTGAAGTTCATGAACTTCAAGAATTGTGGTAATTCTGTCCAGGTTCCACAATTTCTTGTTCTCGTCTGCCAGCTCGGTGTACTTCCTCTTCTTTTAAGGTAATGCCGATATTGCCGTGTCTGCGATGATGACTTTTTGTTTCCTTATCCCTTATAATAATGTCAGATTTGTTAAAGGGTACGCAGTAATCGGTAGGCCTTTGATACAAGATCATCAACTTGTTGGTGTCAATAACTGGCTTGGCACGTACTTATAGTAGGATACCTTAGGCGATAATGTCTTCATGTGGCATAAGTGTAAATAGTCGGTTTCGGCATACAAACTACAGGCTGCCGTGACATGTTTGATTGTCTTTCATTTTTCTATGTACTTTATACATCTATCATATCCTTTTTTAGGGCCATTTACAATAGGCCTTAAATAGTATTTCGTGTTGAGTATCTGGTCTTGAAAAGTTTGATTGAGTTCATAAGAGTGTTTCCCAGTCAGCGCTCTTCCTTGCCATTCTTGATGTTTCTCCTCCTTGTTCCATATTTCTTCTTTTTTTTTTCTTCTCACTCGCCTACTTGGTTAAGCAGCGTCGATCTTATATCTGCCAGGAACATACTTCGATGGAGAAATGTTAGGTCACTACGCAGGAAGCGTCTTTTTGAGTGTGCTTTAGTTAGGATGGTGTTTTTGGTCTAGAGTCATCCTGGTTCTCGTCTTCCTTATAACGTTATCGAGTCTGTGATTAAGATCATTCTAAAAAACTATGTGAGTACTAGTATGGCCGTGGTGTTGAAAATTTTAAATATGGCCTTGCTGGTTAGATTGGTCCTGGACATTCTTCTTAAGCCAAATTCTCACGGGTGGTGTATTTGGCCAATATTTGTCAATTGCGTACACTTGTCATATCGTGTAAATGCTTTACTTGTGCAATTATTTATCACTGACGAGTGCTGGCCGTTTTCTCGTCGTCTGTCGGTAAAATCGCGCGAAGTCGAAGGAATCGCCACTGCGTACACTTGACAAGTCTGTTCAGGTCTATATTTCTGGCATATTCACGCGATACGTCCAAAAATTGTTCATTTAGTTCGCTACTACTATTCATTCCGTATTTAAGCTGCAGAAGTCTCGACGATATTACGGCTATCCATCGTGGTTACCCTGGAATGTTCAATAAACCAGTGTCCTGGTGTATTTGTTTGTTGGTCCAATTGTTAATCGTACACGTCGTGTGCACGCTTTTACTTGTAAAGGACAAAATATGTTGGTCGACTTTCCAAGTACTTCAGTATTGGTATACTTGTCAAATACACCTTCGTGATAATCCGGTTTAACTCTAACGAGATGCTTTTTTTGAGGTTTTCCTTTATTTTATTGTGTTCAGTTCTTTTGGCTTGCTCGTATCCAAGATACTAGTAAGTGGGTTTTCCCGTATTACTCTTTATAGGCCTCCTATTCCCTATTTATGCGTCTTCGGGTAAAAAACTTTTTCTATATTTATGATCTTACACTTGTCTAGTTCAAACTTTTCCAAAAAACTTTATACCCTTTAAGGTAGGTTTGGCATGACTAGATCGCGATCAGTTGATCAAAACCTCAGTCTTGTATCAGTTCTCGTCAGACAGTACGACAATTTCGAATTACAGCAACTGACAGTTCAAGTTTTCCTATTGGTTATCAGTGGATGATGAGTTACTTCGTTTAATAGGTAAATATCTTTGATTTCGTGAGATAGTTCTATGTATTTATTTACTTTTTCTGCTTGTGCTTCTTTTATGTTCTGGTCATAGGGTATAGTCATGTCAATAATCCGTGCCACCTTCTTGTCATCTATAATCACTAGTTTGTCCTAGTATATTGTTACGTTACCATTCTCCACGTAGTCTTTTGGGTCGTATTTGTAGTATGACATAGGCTTTACACTTGGTTATATCTATTAACAGATTGCCTGGCATGTCTGCTTGTTATCGCGCGGAGCTAGGATATGAGCACTTTCATGACAAATGCTATAAAATCTCTGATTTGTCATGAAGAGTCTATATCGAATACTAGTTCTTGACATATGACAAACGTCTTGTATGTCCTGCAAAAATTGTTCAGTTTCTACCTTGAGATTGCTTTTAGCGTTGACAATAGTAATTGAGTTTGTCCATGTTTTTTGCATGAAGAGATGTTGCATAACGTTCATGAAGTTCGTTTGATTTCCAAGTTTACCTTTTGATGTAGGATAAACTTTCTTTAGCTTTCGGTGCAGATTACTTGGTCTTGTATGTCCTTCAAAAATCCTTCCGTTTATACCATGAGATTGCTTCTCGAATTGTTAATTGTTTGTCCAATTTTTCTGGCAGAAGAGATGTTGTGTAACGTTCATGCAGTTCCTTTGATTTCCATGTTTCTTCAATTTCCTTAATTTTTATTTTCTCTTACAGGTGGTACTTCATTTGCCGGTTCCAGTTGCAACAAGAAGGTGTTATTTATGGAAGCTCTGCATATGTGTTATACTACTGCTTTTACATAGCTGAAAGGCTTAACGAATTTGCTTGTTGATTTTCTTCTTGATAAATTACAAGGCTTAATTAATGTGCACTTGGGAGGTTTGCTCTGCATTTTGTCATATCTATTCTTGTTAGCCTATCTCAATTTTTTAGGTTTTCTCTATCATAACTGCTGAGTGGTAAACACTAGTAGATTTTGGTTGGCCTAAGAAATTTGGGTTGGTTTTAATTAGCTTGATATATTTTGCTAGAAATACCAAACTTTAGATGAAAAATGTTGTTAATTAAAGAAGGGCTATATCAAAAACTTAGGTGCCTTTAAAAAGTTGCTCAGCTGCATAACGAAAATCATTGTGGTATACCAACTTTTTTTAATGTTTTTGCACTTTTTCAACTTTACATAAGTGACTTGTTCTACCCTACATGGAGGTGCCTTTCCCTAGAGATTATTTTCAGTTGCTTCAGTTCAAAGATACCTCGGTACTCTTTAGACTTACTCTAAAGCCATTTAACATCCTAACGTAAACTTCTTAAAGTCAAGCAGATTAGTTGGCATTGATGTAAATAGTACAAATTTGGGTTTGCTGCGGCTCACCATTAGTACATTGCTTTGAAAAAAATTAAAAATGTCTGCCTTCAATTTTTATCTCCGAGTCTTAAAATAAGATATCGGTATGATCAGCAAAACTGATTTTTATCCAAGATCTACGCTTCTCCGTATATTCATTACTGAGACCATCACCTTAACTAATCTTCCTAGCAATAATTTAATATTTCTTGATGATTCCGAGTCAAACTTCAATAAATTTAAACTCACAATAAAAAGTCCATATAATATATAGGGTATGACTGAGGTACATGGCCTACAAACTAATGCTTATCCTAGTAGAATTACTACTAATTGTATTTATTCCTATTTTGTACTATTTATGTGTAAGTCGTTTAGGCATTTTCTATAAACACAAATTTTAAAGAATTTATAAACTATCAATAATTACACTATTTAATGGTTATTTTGCCTTTTATGATTAGTTTTCGATGTTAGATTATTAATAAACTACCATTAATAACCTTATTATTAAATTCAATAAATTTTTTACCTATTGGTTTGACGATGCTTAAATTTACATTTTATTGTACGCTTTACTGTACAACTGTAGTTGTATTTTTGTCAAATAGAGATTCATTCATTCAAACTCTAATGGGTTCAAAGACATGCGAATTTGACGAATCGTTGAAAGCTACTGGAGTTCATTATGATTCAATTTTAGAACGTCCAGCTTAGTGTATCAAAAAAACTGAACCAGAAAATGTTATTCACTTTATGGCTACCATCAGTTATAATCAAAACTATAATTAAAATTGACGCAGTCGGTAGGATCAGAAAATGTTGGCAGAACAAGAATATTTTCACTGATAACAGTGGATACGTAAACTGATAAATAACCTGCTAAACTTCAGGCAGTAAGAAAAACGTACCTACTATATTGGTAGGGGGTTAAATTGACATAAATTTAAACAAATTCTTTCACGATATATACAACTTAAAAATATATGAGTGTTTTTATTCTGTTTTCAATTTTCGTTTTAAAGAATTAGAAAATCATATTGTGACACCCTTTAGATCGGTAATAGGATTTCTGGGAGAGAAGAAACACAATATTTTCATTTTAAATCAGTAAAATTAAATTGTATGTTTGGAAACCAAAAGTGATTTAAAAAAAGCTGATTATTATTCTTGTAATAAACTCGCACATTTTTGTCCAAATCAGACATAGCATTAATGTAAAGATTAAATAGTATTTGTTCCAATATCATTCATTTAGTTCTAAACAAAGTTTTGAATAGTGAACTGTATCAAATGCTTTCTGTAAATCAATAAATACTACTAAAATGGTGGACTTCTGATATCAAGAGCTTTGGGAATTTTAGATGTTAAGGGAATTAAGGAGTCATCAGTTTTGATGTGTTCTATTTAAACTCATACTGGTTCTTTAACCTCAAAATTTTCTGCACATGTACGGATAGAAAATAAAAAGAAAGAAAGAAAATGTGCTATATTACGTAAGACAAAACAAAATCTTGTGTACAAGCATCCTAAAAACTAAAAAAATCCAAATTCACTTTAAATTTCAAATTTGAAACAAACATAATATCTAAAACATTTTACCATAAAATTTACACACATTACCAAAATTAATTATAACGAAACAGATTGATATTAAATATAAAGTGGAAAGATAAAAAAAAACATGTTTTTGATAAATTTGATTAAAAAATAAGTAAAGCTGTCAATAAAACAGAATTTAAAGAAGTAAATTAAACTATTTAATAGGAAACAGAACTAAAACACTAAAATGATATTAGAGCACAAGTCAAAAGGTATCATTAAAAAAATCGTCAAGGCTATAATATGCCCTGGATAATAAAAGTGATTTTAATTTCTTTTTGAATTTCTTAACTTCTAAAATTTGTCTGATACGTAGAGGAACATGGTTGTAAATTTTTTTGCTAAGGTATATAAGTGAGGATGTAGGGATTGGTAAGGGAAAATCGTTAACCTGGCGAGTTATATAACCAGTGTTAGAGGGAGGTTTAGGACATTTATGAATAAGAGTAGCTGTTTCTAAGATAAAACGAGAAAAAAGAGTCAGGATTTTTTGAGATATAAAGAGAGGCTTACAAGAATCTCTTAACCCAGCGGAACATAGGTATCTAACTGCCTTTTTTTGAATCACAAAAATTATGCTTAATAATCCCTTGTTGCTTAAACCCCAAAAAGGCAAGCCATAACGAAGATGGGACTCAATAAGAGAAAACTACACTGAACGTGCAACTACCTCTCCCAGCTCATGCCCTGCCATTCTTACTGCAAAGAATCCAGAGGATGATTTTGATGCAAGACTTAGGATATGATCTTCGAAGCGAAGGTGACCATCAATGGTTATACCAAGGAACTTACAGTTTTCTTTGTTTCGCAAGGGGGAGTTTTCACTAAACATAAGGCCTAAAAATAAAAACCTGGGCTCTAACATTATCAGAATCTTTATGATTCCATAAAATAGTGGTATCATCAGCAAACTGAACCACTTTGCCTTGCAGTTTTAATGAATCCAAATCATTTACATAGAGCAAAAATAATAGTAGTCCTAACACTAATCCCTGAGGTACTCCAGTTTTAAGGGATCTGGAATCGGGTAAACATCTAGATACTGTAACTCTTTGGGTACGATTAGACAGATAGGATTCCAGCCATTGCAATGCCACACCTCTAAAACCATAATTATTGAGCTTAGACAGCAGTATTCCATGATCTACACAATCAAGCCTTGGATGCCTTGGATAAATCGCAAAACACTGCCGCCGCGGACTCTCCGGAATTTAAGGACACAAAGACACCCTCCAGAAAGTCGAAAACAGCATCATGAGTTCCCTTTTCCCGTTTGAAATCCAAACTGATTTGCAGATAAAATGCAATTATGTTGTAAAAAAAATAAAATTCTGATTTTTGCAAGCTTTTTAACTATCTTGGAGAGGGTAGATATTATAGAAATTGGACGGAAATTACAAGGCTCACTCAAATCTCCACCCTTATAAAGAGGGATAATCACTATATGCTGGAAAGATGCCATTATGAAAGGAATTGTTTATGGCAGAAGCTAAGGTATTCAGTGCTGAGTTAGGCAAAAGGAGTAGTAATTTTGATGATATTCCATCAGCTCCAGCTGATTTATGGTTTTTTAAGCTCTTGATTGCATCCTTAACGTCAGTAAGGCTAATAGGATAAAAGAAAAAAGAATTTTGAACTGACACTTGTTGAATATAATGCAAAGGATCAATATTCACATCCTTGAGCAATAAATGAGGAATATTACAGTAATAATCATTTAAATTATTTGGTCTTACTTCTGGTTCTGAAACTTTCTTGTGAGAATGCCTAAAGTCATTTATAATTGACCAACATTCTCTCTGCCTATTTGAGGACACATTCAAGCGGTCACTATAATATTTAACCTTTGCTGCTTTTATCGTCTTTCTGTATAGACTACGATATTTCTGATGATAAAAAATAATGTTTGCATTAGTTGTATACTTGCACAACTTAGCCAAAAAACGGAGGTTTTTAGCTGAAGTTCTGAGGCCTGCTGTGACCCATGGGTTTCTATTTTTCATTTTAAGCCTCTTTCTAGGAAAACACTGATTGATCTTGTGACATAGCACATGAAATAACAAAGTAAACGGGTCAGATGCCATTTCAACTGCATTCCAATTAACCAAAGCTGTAATAGAAAAAAAAGCATTGAAATTTGCTCTGCTGAAAATTCTTCCTATATAATGAGATGAAGGAAATACACTGTTGCATAGAATCCTAGCGAGAATGGCTTCATGGTCAGAAATACCAGATGAGAATACTCTACACGACACATCATTTATCATCATTATCCTTGCTTGAATTTCCGTGACTTAAGTCAATTTTTTTAAGTATGATCTTCTTGACATTTTAACGAAAAATTTTATGTTGTTTTTAGTCATAAGCTAGTTGATTTCTCGCTGAAACATACATAGAAATATTATTACACACGTCTTAATTATATTATATAAAATTATTAGTTAATAAATCAAACATATAGAGAAAATGCTTGATACTGTTATCAAATACGTACTGTTAAATTAAAGGATGTTTCACCGTCCCCCGTAAAGTGCAAATCACATAAATACGGGGAAATACTAAATGAGTAATCTTCAACTAACACAATGTGAGATTTTTATTTCTTAGCGAATTATTGTCTGCTGCTTATTTATCTATATCAGTTCACTTAGATGCCATTTTAAGGAAGTAAATAAGGTTTGCGTATACAATATTAAAAAAAAAATTAGAAAAACACTTGAAATGACTGATTTTCAATGATAGTGCAGTAAAATATAAACAAATAAGAAGTGGATTAGGAGCTTGGTTCAATAGTAGAGTGGCAAGTGTATATGGTGGTGTTAATATTTCTCTATTTTTTTTGTGGTCTATGTTATGAAGTAATTGTTTTTGAAAATGGTAAGTAGGTAGTTATTTTTTAATATTTTTTATAAATGTTTTATTTTTAATTTATTAATATTATGCTAGGCTATATTTAACATACATTAATAATAAATTAAATTTTAGCTTAATTTTTGGCAAATCAAGTTATTTTAATAAATATGGTTGGGAAGATTAAGGGCGCAATAGAAAGTAAAATAAAAGGAGAAGGAGGCTACTAAGAGAAAGAGGCAAAAATAGCTGTTGAATTTATTAAATATTTAATGCTAAGATCAATTAAAAGATGTAATAGTAGACAACTATAACGAGGAAGGAGCTTCTGAGCCATATACCTGAACATAAAGAAGAATAAATAATAAAAATTGTGATATAATTATTTTATTGAAGAAGGTGAAAACTGTTGGCTAATATCATCCAAGAAAGTGAGATAAAGAGAGCGATAAAAAAGAGTGAAAGAAAAAGAAGAGGAAGCAATAAAGAGAAAAATACTATAAGCAATAAATAATGAGCCAGACAAAGAGAGCAAGAGAAAACTATATAGATTTTTTTTTTGGTAGAATATTTAACGATAATGCAATATCCAAAGGTAAAAAATAGTTAGAAATACTGTAATGAGAAATGAGATACTATTCATAAAAGAAAATAAAGATGAAACATTGCTGTAATTCAATAATTAGTCTTTTGAGGAAGAACAGAAGACTGATAAATAATATTATTCAAGAGATACAGAAAAAATAAGAGGAGCAATGAAATAGAGTGAAAAAGAAAGATATAGCTTATTATTTTATTTAATATTTATTAATGATGCATACTTCAAAGTTAAAAGAAAGATGAGAGAAATCAGGGATGTAATGGCAAATAAATAGAACGAGGAAGAAGATATTGATCTCCCTACGATCATAAAGAAAGATAAAGATAACAAATTGTGATAATACAATGGTTATTTTATTAAAGAAGAAAAAAAAAAAGTGTGAAGAGTAAAACAGAAGGGGCAAAAAGAAAAATAAGTAATCTTATAAGAAATAACTCTTTGGCTCTAAAAAGTGCAGTTTCTAAGGATGCAACTTTTTCCCTATTTGATGCCAGAGTTGGATTCTAGCCATTTGAACAAAGTTCGTTTTAGGATTTCTTTCTTTTTTTTAGGAACCTTTATACAGAATAAAAATGTCGTTTCTTCTCTAAAGCTCTTGATATAATGAAAACGGCATATCACTTTCAATCATTATTTAATTTAGGCCATTTGACCAAACTTTATCAGGAGCTTAGTCAGTGATACAGGACAGTAGATGACATGGAAGATCAAGAACACATACTTGAAATGCTTTAAAAGATAAAAAGAAGAAACAACATAAAATATAGTAGAGATTCGACTACTCGAATACTGAACAAAAAAAAATCACAAAACAGTTCCTTTAAATGGCCCTGCTACTTAAAAGCTCAGGTTAAATACTATGGGAGCTCCTATAGTTGCAAAATAAATTAACGTAACTTTTTGCCAATTCTTAGTTACTACATTCATAACTTTTAGTATTTTTAGGTTGTACCTCAGAAATCAGATCCCGATACGACAACATCAAAGGCAAATGAAGCCGAGGCGAGCCAAGAACATCGAGACGTTGACATCCGAGGACCCCAAACCTATTTCTGTGATGAAATTATTCATATACCCGAAGATGGCAGTGTGAGTATTAGAAAAAATATAATATTCGTCAATAAATCACGCTTAAAGTGGATTTAAAGGGATACGGCTTGAACTTCGATATTAAAAAACTGATGTAATTCAAATTTTACTGCCTTTGAGTACCATATACGAGTATCAATTTAAAATAAAATAACAATTTTCTCGTATATAGGCTCTATAATTATAAACGAATTTTTACTTAAATTATTGATTTTTTATGTTTTTAGACACGATTCAGCTTTAGAAAACTATGGGCTTTTTCTGGACCTGGATTTCTTATGTCCATAGCCTTTTTAGATCCAGGCAATATCGAAAGCGATTTACAGTGTGGAACTATCGTTGAATATAGGCTTCTGTGGGTACTTTTAACAGCAACAATCCTTGGTCTATTGATGCAACGATTATCTGCAAGATTAGGTAAGTATACTTACTAATACTTATCTTATTGACAATCTCAGGTGGTTATTTATAATTGCTTTTAATTGATCTACTTACTATTCGATCCAGAAGATTTACCAAGCTTATGAGAAACTTACCTAGATATAGAATCGTATTTTGTGAGTTATAAGCAACTAAATTCTCTAATGTTTTCTTGTATGAAAACAATCCTTTCAATTCATTTTACCTAGCAAAAGATTTAAAAAGTGTCTTCAGAATAGAGCATTGTCGTACAATCCTTCCTAATATATAACTAAAGCGGTAATCTTTAATTAAATTCTACGGGAGCAGTAATAATTCTTGCTTGACCTATGATTTGTTGAAAATGTAAGCATTATAAAATTGCTCTGTAGAAATCTGTATTTTGAACCCAAATAAATGCTTGATTAAATTGCAATAAACCATTTATTCTTAGTGATCTAATTCGTACATCATTCAACGTTGAGGTGATCGTTTCTAATAAAAAAATGCGATAGTCGATAGAATTTCAATTGTTTCAGGAGTTATTATAATATACTAAGTAACTGACCAACGCTGTTTAAGACAATATTCCACTTCTTTCGGTCAACGTTGCCATATTTAGTAAAATTTCCATAGATACGCATTTTTTATTTATTTGAACTTCTTATAATATTCTATACTATATATGTACTACCCAAGAATACTTAGAAGAATATTAAAGAAATGAATCTCTGAGGAACAGTTCAGGAATATTTCTTTTGGATTCAGCTCAGCATGTTTAACTTTACTTTCTAACGCCGAAGTTTACTCAAGGAATAGTTAGTTACAATATTCCCGGAACATTGAAAGAAAAATCAAGCGATTCGGCAATGTTGCTTCTGTATTGTAAGCCACGTCACTCAGTTCAACGTTGCCATATCCAACATAATTTCCATAGCTACTCAAATATGTAACATACCTGACTGTCTTATCTGTCTTCTACCCTATAATTTATTTATTAAAAAAAATGTGATAGTTGTTAGAATTGAAGGAAATAAATAGTTTTTAGATAGAGACTTTACATATTATGTATGCAAGTCATGCAAAGACTTTTGAGGCCTTTGCAGACATTTTGACTTCTTCAGTAGCTTCAGCTTAATCTTCCTTATTAGTTAATTATAGAACTGTTGAAGATGTTCTGATAAAATATTCCTGATTCTCTAGTCTCCGGAAGATGCAAAGCGTCGTTACCGAAATAAGTGTCAAGTGGTTAGTAGAGCATTTTGATAAATAAGTTGTATTCATTTCCGTTTAAAGTCTTCATCAAAGAATCTAGTATACGAAATTTTCTTAAAAAAACCTAAATAGATGCTTGGTTAAGTTGTAATAACGCATTTATTCTTAGTACAATCTTCACCACCTCTTCAATAGACACTCAGTAAGTTCCAGTAGTAATTCAGTAAAAATTAGCAAGGGTATTTTAGTTACAGACCCTATTTCTCAAAAGATGATGCAAATGCAAGATGATATCTAAGCACAGCATTTGAAATATATAATGGGAAAATGTAGGCTAAAGTCGAATATTTGTAAAGTTAGACAAGCTATGGAAAAAAAGCAAAAAGAGTAGACTCTTTGTTATTGTTATAGACAATTGAGAGCAGTTGGAAGTTTGATGCAAATACTTAATAGGAAAGTGCCTTTGAGGCTATGTGTTAAATATATCTGAAGCCAAAGGTATGGATAACGTTTAATGTGAATGTGAATCGTCCTACAGTAAGACACAGTGGTGTTATAGAAACGATAAAAGAGGATACAAACTTAATTTAATTATACTGTAATAATTTAACAGCCGTGAATATACCAGCTGTTCTCCGGCATTCGAGAATCGTCTCGTTCCTCGCCTAGATGCGAAGGTGCGACAAGGATGAAGCGAGAGGCGGATATACCTCGTGACATCTCGGGACAGACGCAGAGAGTTAGAAGGTCAATTCAGGTCTGAATTTTGACCAAAATAAGGACATACCTAAACGAACGATAAAAACCATACAATATGTTAGTGGTACAACTTTGATAATCTGTGCTCCAATTTATTGATTCGTTTGACTAGAAGTTTTATTTCTTGGGCTAGTAATAATTATATTTCTGCTTCTCTTCATATATTTCTTTATAATTTTTCGTATCTTCTCACAATGGTCTAATAAAAATTATAGAAGAAAAAGCAAACTACATTCAATGATATTGCAATGAACAGCTGCGAATCTATCAGATGTTCTCCGGCATTTGAGAATTATCTCGTCTGTCGCTTAGATCCAAAGGTGCGACAAAGATAGAGCGAGCAACGGACACACCTCGCAACATCTTGGGACGCACGTACAAAGTTCGTTAGGAGGCATGTTACAGTGTAAATATTGGCGCGTCCTTTAAATCGCAATAGTAAAAAGTAGTAGAAATGAAAGTAGAGTAGTCTATGGCTAGGCTTGGCCGATGTACCCTTGTATTATTATTATAAATAAATTGTATTAGTTAAAGAACTTGGATGATCTGTGCTCTGATTTCTTTTGATCGAAGTTCTACTTCTTCCCCAAAATTAGGAACTTGCTGATAACTGCTTCTCTTCATATCTTTCTTTCTTATTCCAGCAATTGCTTCATACATTTTTTCAAAACTGTCTTGTTATCGGATTGCTTAGTCTATCTATAAGAAAGCTTTGTACTTGAACAAACTTGTTCCTGATGAGCTAAGACATCTATTAGCTACTCTATATTTTATTTTTCTTTTCACATTTATTCTTAATCTTCCATTCATTTCTTTTAGGTGTTGTTACTGGATTACACATGGCAGAGCTGTGCCATCGACAATATCGGAAAGCCCCAAGGATACTATTATGGCTAATGATGGAGGTGGCCATCATAGGCAGCGATATGCAAGAGGTTATTGGTACTGCTATAGCCATTTACCTTCTGTCAAATAAAGCGTAAGAAACAGGATCCTTATCACACCCGATTATTAATTTTAAATGTATTTAGGGTGCCGCTTTGGGGAGGAGTCCTAATAACTATCCTGGACACTTTTACGTTTCTATTTATCGACAACTATGGCTTAAGGAAATTAGAAGCTTTTTTTGTTTTATTAATCAGTATTATGACGGTTACTTTTGGATATGAGTATGGTGCATCTAAGCCGGATTCTATAGGGGTCATGAAGGGCTTATTCTTCCCTTGGTGTTCCAATTGTGATTCTAGAGCGTTACTGCAAGCCGTAGGGATTATCGGTATAAGCCATGAGGGTTTATTTAGGATTTTTTTAATAGAATTATCTGAATTCTAGGTGCAATTATTATGCCACACAATTTTTTTTTGCACTCCGCCTTAGTTAAATCTCGAGAGATCGACAGAAGTAAGAGTGAGAAAGTAAGGGAGGCCAACCTTTACTATTTTGTCGAGTGCTGTTTCGCTATCTTTGTCAGTTTGATAATTAATATTTTTGTTTTGGCTGTTTTTGCCCACGGGCTTTATAATAAAACCAACAAGGAAGTGGTAAGATAATAATATTACGACAGTTTTAAAAATGTTTAATAATTATTATTTTAGCATGATTCTTGTCTTAAATATCCCTCCATAGATGCCTCAGTGTTTCCTAGTACCGGCCCAGAAGCGAATGAACTAGTTGATTCTGATTTGTATAATGGAGGTATATTTTTGGGCTGTACATATGGGTTGGCTGCCATGTATATATGGGCTGTAGGGATTTTGGCTGCTGGACAAAGTTCCACTATGACAGGTAAATAGGAAAAAATTTATATTACAAGTAGTCGTTGAATTTTTTGGTGTCAATTTTTTATGTAATTTGTATTTATTTCACACGTTAGCTGCAGTAAAATTTTTATAATTAATATTCCTTTTATCATTTCTTTCTTGTTTTTTTAAATCGGAGTTATTGGCAACATTGCTTCCTTATATTAACGTATAACTATATACTATTAAATTAACTAAAGTAAATAGTATAAGTTAAAGGTAAAAAAATATATAGATACATTGCCGCATAATTTTAGCTTCACTTTATACTGAGCTTATTGATTTATATTTAACAAACTATTTTTAAATGCTAATTAACTTAAAATAAAATTTAAAAAAAAAACAGTGAATCTAAATGAAAAATATATCAAAATCTAATCAATTTTCTCTCTATTATAGGGGCAAGATGCAAATCAACTTATTAAATTCTATCTCTGCAAATAATATTAAAGGCAACTCAGTTTATAATTGATATTCTTTTTGTTGATTCTGTGAGGTTTTATTTTTTTCCATTTATTTTGCTTGCCTTTTCTTTTTAAATAAAATTAACGGAATTTAATATTTTCATATTTTCTTAAAGGTAATTCAGTGAATAATTACGAAATGGCATAAAATCCCCAAAAAAAAATAAAAGTATCCATTTTTGGAGAATTATATAATAAAAATCATATTTTAAAATAATTTAAGCGATATTTCAGAAATAAGATTACCCAAAAAATTGCATAAAATTGACAATTTCAAATAGTTTTCTTATATCATTATTCACATTAAATTAAGTAATTACAGAGAATCATAATAAAATGATTTTTATAAGTCCAGTGGAAAAATTTTATTCAGTAAAAAAAATGCAAAAAAAAAACATTTACATATTTTAAACATAAATAATAAATCAGTTTATTTACATTAATGAAAAAAATATTACAAAATGATTAATTTCATTTAGCAGTAAATAAATAATCACAGAAGTAGTAGTAGTATACTACTTGTACGTGATACCTTATGATACCTAAATATAATAATAACAACAATAAAATAAAGAATAATAATAACAGTTGGTTCCCGATTTTGACAAGTTCAGTATTTAATGCCTTTTTTTCGGGATTTGGGTCATATCTGTATATGTCTTGTTCACTATTTTTTTTTGGTAATAATTTAATTCTTAAATCTGCTATTTCTTAGTTTAGCTACCCTATGCATTATTTATTAAATTTAATAACTAATTTAATATATTTAACATAATTATCTATTTTAGATATAATAAACTTCTCTTTGTGTCGATGGTGAGCATAACTACTTTAAAAAAATTATATATATCAAAACGATTAATTCAGAAATATTATTTGGTAAAAAAAAATTAAAATGTTAGTTAATTTTCAAATAAAACAAATCTATTTAAATTAAAAATAATGCAAAGGGTTGACAATATATTTTTAGGAATAATTAATTTATCTGGAATCTAATAGTTCCGAGGAAAAACCCGTAAATTGAAAGACACCCACTAAATTGCAAGAAATTATATTTTCAGAATAGACCAAATTTTTCAAAAGTAACAACATTTGTAAAACATGTACAGATACAGAAAACTGTTAGTGTATTATGAAAAAAAAATGTTTAGAAACAAGGCTGTAGGAGTGTGACAACTTGTAACTGTAACATCCTTTTTTGGACGACAAGAACGACATGCAGCTATAATAATAGGTCATTTTTTTAAGTGTTCAGAAATCGCTTATATATTTTACACTATTTTGAAATACCAATAGGGCAATTATTAATATTCAATTAAAGCTTCCAAAATTATTTTTCATTTTTAATAGCACAAATAATATCTGCAAAAAGTGAGGTATGAACACCAAAAGACCTCTAACTGTGCTCCTAATACCATCACCATCTATCGAATTTTCGCAATAGAATCCTTTAGTTAGTATTCCTTGCTACACTATAAGTGACAGACAATTGATCTACTTCTCCTCTTGTCATGTTGTAAAACATTATTATTTCTTGTTATTTTGGTCCCTAGAATCGGAATCAATCGTGTTGTCATGATGGAGAGTTGATAAAAGGAGAACATTTTAATTTTTTTTTGGAATATAAGAGACCAATGTTACGTCTGATTGAAATGCAAATTTGGAACTTCTTCTTCTCGCTTTGTTGTGAGTAATTCGCCAGGAATTTCTGCGTTCTCTTTTATTTTTTCTCAGCGTCCCTACTGAAGTAAGTTTATATTCTTTTAGTAACTTTATTACCAAGTCATAACTTGTAAACCAATTATCAAACGTTATGTTTCGCCTTGTTCCCCTAATTGGTTCTACCAATCGCAGAACTATGTCAGCCGGTTTGTTGCTAAGGGCGTACGGACCTTCAGGCTGCTGGCCTACATATGCTTCTAAGTTTAGTACATAAAATGTTTTTGAGTCTACAAGTGCAAATACCCTGAGGCAATATTTAACTGGCTTGTTTGGTATATACTGCCGAAATCCGCACCTACCGCGGAAAGACTCAAGTTTTTCGTCTATTGTTAAATATTCCGAAGGTACATAAGCTGCTTGAGAGTTTACCACAAACCGATCAAATATTGCCCGAATTGGAGCTAGTTTATCAATTTTAAGCCTTTCCTCCCGAGAATCTTTATTGTCGAACCTCAGGCAGCTTAGTAGGAACCTAAAACTCTTTAGAGGCATCGTTGCTCTAAACATGTCTATACCGGATCCATCGCTAGCCCAAAGCTCATCTAAATTAAACCTTCTGGCCCTAAAACGACCACACATATATAGTAGTCCAATAAGGGCTTTCATTTCTAAAGCTGTTGTTTGTTGTACGATCGATTTGTTATTATAGTTTTCAGATTTCGTTTGAATTAACCGATTAGTACATTCAATTATAGAGTCAATAATAAGTTCGTCTATAAAAATATTCTAACAATTAAAAGGGCTTTTGGCCTCTTTAGCAACACCTTTTGGTCCCGGAAGATGGATAATAATATTTTCCTGACGTGTACGCACAACCTTATTTCCTGGATTAGCTGCCCATTTAGTTTTTTTGTCATTTCCCCATAAATACCTTGACTTTACTTCAGGCGAAAACTCCTCGACAATGTCATCTTCTAATATTTCTTGCTCAGAATCAGACGCTTCAGAACGCTAGCTAACGTGGCCGTCAAACTCGCGACCCTCAGAGCCGGATCACAGTATAAAGAAACCAGCAGTCGCACTTCAATAAAAATACATTGGCTTGAATAAGCGAGTTCGGTGCATGTGTACTAACGCAGGCGAGGCATTTTTGCTTATAGTAGGGATGCCGCTGACACTCGCTACGGTCCACGCGGCTTTTGCCTTGGCTAGAGCCGGACTTAAACATTTTTTTAGATGTTATTATCTTGTAAAATAAAAATACCTACATAGTACAAATATTGATTTTTTAATATAAATAAAGTTCATACATTAACAAAATATTTAAACAAAAATAAACATCGCATTTCTACATCTAACAACGACGATATAGAAGAATACGTGCAGGAAGTTAATTAGGTATGAACCATAACTTTAAGAGACCATTCTTTGAGTAATTTTAAAACAAAAGGTTCATATAAACATATGTCCAGAAATTCTTCGTTCTCAATATACAGGGTGTTAAAATTTAACAACAACTAAAATATATGCCACTGACTTTTGTGCAATTTTTATTATGTTCTGTGGATTATACAAATAAAACTTTTCTGTCTCTTGAATTTTTTTCGTATCTTGCTTAGTTAATAATGAATTCCAAATGAAACTTTTCCCCAAATTCCTTGTGTGATCCAGGGATATGCAATTAAGTGGACTTTTTTTCTCGAAAAATAAGCGAGATACAAAAAAGTTGTATTTGTATTTGAGTAAATCAAATAAGATATTAAAAATGGCACAAAATTCAGGTGCCCCAATTTTTTTGCCACAAATATTTCTTCAGGTCCCGTACGAGATTACACTGAACCTAATAAATTTAATCATGTTAGGGGTAAATTAGCCTGTTAAATAATTTATGGTACATACTTAATTAACACCATATAGTAACGCTTTTAGATTAACATCTGACTACATAGTAGTTTAAGGATAACTAATTATACAAATAAAGTAATATTTCAAAACAAATAGAAACTCTTGGGCCAATAAATAAAGACAAATAGTTGGCAACAATTCAAAACAATTCTAACATCTGTGAATTTTTGTTATATTATTAAGTACCAACTAAAGTAAAAGTATACAATTTTGCAACTCTTTTAAATATGGCAATACTGTTAAAATGGCAGAAATATAAATAATGTCCTTAAAAATCCAAAAAAAAAAATATTACATTGCTGCAACTTTAACTGATGCTTAATTGTGTTATTTAGGCCATACAGCCAAATTTGCAGCTATTAAAAACTTTGGCAAAGTCAATTATTTTGCTTCATTAATAATTTTTGACATACCCCTCTTTTAATACAAAAGTTTTTATAAAAAACGCTACGCTTTGTAAAAACGCTATCAAAATAGTCACTAAGTACGGCGCTGAACTAGGCGATACACCTATGAACACAGTTCGATAAACAGTGAGCTCGGCATCCGGAGAACATGGCTGCGGCATGGCTAAGGATGCTATTAGTTCGCTTACATTTTCGAGCGGAGTGAGACTGCTGGTTTCTTTATGCTGTGGCCGGATTCAATAGACTCCTCATCAAGTATTTCGGGTACCTCTGATGAATTATCCAAAATTTCCCAAAGCCTCAACAACTTTTCTTGCTCTTTTTCATATGACCATCGAGCAGACATAATATCTACAAATGAAATTCAAGGTATACAAAAAATATCGATAGAGAAATAATAATAATTATTATTATAGGTTTATAACATATTAATATTATACGTAATTATTATTATACTATATAATAATAATAATAATTTATATATAATATGTCGTACTTACCTCTAAAAGAATCAAATAATTAAAAAAAAAATTGCGAGAATGGTAAGCTGCGGTATGATGCTAATCACTTTACTTGCGTCGATCAAAGCTCACACGCGACTGACGTGCTCCAAAACACGTGCTTTCTATCACTTGACATTATATTTAAAGGTACTTACGAAATGGCGCTACGTATTTTGCAACGGACAAAATTATAGAGATACTAAGTAGGTTGGGGTATGATATACCTCACCTTACTAACGGAGGGTTAATAGGATATTTTTGTCGACGTTTCGATCTCTATGAGATCATTCTCAGAACTATATATAGTGGATCCTCTTCGTTAATATAACTGTAAAACCATAATCAGTGTAAGGATTTATAGGTTTTTTCGTGGTTTTTTATAACTATCTACCTTGAGAGATAAATTTGGACAAACTGTCCAAATGGACACACAGATATACGACCAATACGTTGAGGAAGAGAATATTTCTTATAATTCCCCTTTTTTCGTAAAAACAGGGTCTTTGATCGGTGGGGGAAAATTGACTGAGCCAAATTTTCTGAAACTCATTGACGTAAAAGCCCACCATGGGAAGCAGGGCGGAAAGAGCCGTTTTTTGAGATAAACCCTTTGAAAGTGGGATTTTTCTGTGAATGAAATTTGAACTTTTTGCGCGGTACCTCGCGGACTGAACCGGTTGTGGGGCCTAAACGAAAATGTTCCAAATAATGCAGACAAAACACCGCTTTTGTACGTAAATGTAGCTTTCTTTTTTGTTAAGACTATTTTTTTCAAAAAGCAACTGCTTCCGAGATAAACGAGCTCAAACTTAATTTTTTTTTTTTTTTTGGAAAAAAAAAGTGAATTTTTCGAAAAATGATTTTTTTCATACTACAAAAATTGTTAAAATTTTTTTTGTTTCCACTGTTTGAAAGCTTATTCCTTTAGGATTAAACAGAGGTAGTACTCATGTCGCTAGGTAATATACAGGGTGAGCTGTGTTAACAAATATGAACCCCTTTTTTGAGCCTTTTTTTGACCGATTTTTTCTATTTTTCTTAATAACTCTTTAATGGCGTCACCTAGAGATTTCAAACTTCCAGCGTTTTAATAACTTTTTAAAACCTATTTTTCGACATAGTCTACAACCTTCTACGTAGAGCAGTTTTTGCTTTACACCTTTTTTTAACTTTGACGCTTAATACTGGCATACCTATGATACCTACGAAAACCATTTTTTCTCTGTAACAACCGGAAACTATCTGGCTATAATCCTCTAAAAACCGTTTTTCTTTAAATGTTACCGTTTTTCCGCAACGCGCTGTTATTGAAGAAAAACCCCAAAAAAAAAGCCGTTCCAATCAACCAGTCATACACATACTGTGTACACACATACACACGGTAGCCAACGCATGGTACAATATAGTTAGCGGTCCAGCAGCCAATGTAAAAGTATAGGGAAAAGGTCTGTGTCAACAAGCCTATGGTCGCGTCTCTATGGCAACGAAAACGGCGATTTTCGCCGAAAGAAGACCCTTTTTATAATCGAAATTTAAGTACTAAAACCAATTGGAATCGGCTCAGAATTGATGGTAATCTGTTCCCAAGGCTTTATACTATTTTTCCATGTATAAATCATATGGTAAAAACCTTTTTTTATACCCTAAAACACCGTCTGAAAATGATCGATTTTGACGTCTACGCGCGATTTTAATGCCGACTTTTACGGCGGTTTTGACAACATGGCGTCAACGTGGATGAATCGGCTCGGACTTGCTTCTTAATTTCATTGATAAAATGCTTACAATAGCTTAGAACTTCCTGAAATTGGTATGGAATTATTCAAGAGACCCTGGAGAATCTGAGTATAGGCATATCTTTTACTAAATCGTCTTCTCTTAGCCGTTATAATTTGGCAAAGTTTTCAAATTTACCGTGTATTATTATAATATTCATGCGACACAGTGTCTATACAAGGCATTTTGCTAGACAAAAATTACAACACAGTGGCTCCTAATGATAAAAAAAAAATCTAATCGGGATTTATTATGTATTATTATTTTATGTGGATTTTTTTGTAAACTTTTTTATTACTTGCTCGATTTGAATGAAATTTGGTATTTGGGTTTGGCTTAGGGTATAATTATTAAGTTTTTCAAATTTTTTTAAATATTAAGTTTTAGGGTTACGTGACTACCAGAACTTTTTTCCTACTGGTCCGATTTGATCGAAATTTGGTATTTGGGGTTTATTTAGGAAATAATTATTGATTTTTAACAAATTTTTGAAATATTGGGTCTTAACTTAGAACATTTGATTGAAATTAGGTTTTTAATGTTTATTTAGGAAATAATTATTGATTTTTAACAAACTTTTGAAATATTGAGTTTTAATGTCACGTGACTATCAAAACTTTTTTCCTATTGGTCCGATTTGATTGCAATTTGGTATTTGGGGTTTATTTAGGAAATAATTCTTGACTTTTAACAAATTTTTGCCAAATTGAGTTTTAAAATAAAAAGCGTATTATAATAATAAAATAAGAAGTTATCATTGAAGATATCATTCAATATTATTTATATTGAATAAAGTAAGTAATATTTTAATGAAATTTATTTCTGATTAAAATATATAATAAGACGTTCCCTTTTCCCTCTGTATTTACTATAGATGTAAATTTTTTCGAAGTACTAAAAAAAGAAAAAGTTGAATAGAGCACCATGTTGAGGCTAAGGTTTGAACTCAGAGCCTTACGAGGATACGGCAGGTCTCTTTCCCACTGCGTGTTTAGGGCACTCCTTGGATAATTGTGATTTTTTTTGTAATACTAACAAAAATTAAGAAAATTTCTACTGGTCCCCACGGTTTAAAGTACTTGTTTTTCTTAGGCACGTAGGCGAGTTTGTAGTGGAAAACTTCTTTAACCTACAATGGGCAAAATAGAAATATCAGTACTTTTCATCAGATGCATCGCCATTATCCTAACCTTTTACGTAATATTTTTCGCTAATATTAAAGATCTGACTAATTTTATTGACAACGAATTTATGTGTCATCCATTTTTCTTGAATATAAATACATCTATAGAGGTCAAAACTACTTCATAAAAATTATCTCAAACCCCACTTTTTCTCAGGTACATACGCAGGCCAATTCGTAATGGAAGGTTTCCTTAACCTACAGTGGGCAAAATGGAAACGAGTACTTTTCACCAGAAGTATCGCAATTGTTCCAACCTTTTGCGTGGCATTTTTCACCAACATCGAAGATCTGACTAATTTCAATGACGTCCTTAATGCTTTGATGAGCGTTCAATTACCTTTCGCTTGCATACCTCTAATTGCCTTCACAAGCAGCAGAAAAATCATGGGGGAATTCGTGAATGGAATGTGAGTAATACATATTATAATTAAATATAATATTTCTAATTACATATAATTTTATAGTGGGAATAAAATTATGTCGATCACCTTAAGCTTCTCAGTGATAGCCATCAATATTTATTTGGTGGTGGGCTCCATCCAGGACTATAACCTTCATTGGGCAGCGCTAGTGGTTATAGGATTTATAAGTGTATTGTACGTGTTGTTTTGCTTATATTTAACCACTCATATGATAATGTCTATGGGAAATCACACTTTATTACGTCTTAATTGGGTGAAAAAATATGTTCAAGGACCTGTGGATTTAGAATTTATGATTCAAAATAGTAATTAAAGCAAGATTCTCATATGGCAAACTAGCTAGATACATTTTCTTGAAAAAAAAAGACTAAATCTTAAAAGATTCAATATAACTTTGGCTCTGCATATAAATACAATCAACCACCCTGTATAATTTTTGTAAGTTAAACTCATTTATCTGCTAAATACATTATATGTCTCCACGGGATTTTATTAACTTAACAAGATCATAATACGCCAATTTATGAAACAATATACGCCACCCAAAAAAAAACTATTAACGCGCAATTAAAGATATTTATTACCGAAATTGACGCAATTCGATTTAGTTACAATTAGCCACACGAATTCTATAATTTCGTTATTATCGCTGCTGCTATTCATAAAACGCTTATTGTTGTTCTAATTGCACGTTGTACGTGTCAATTGTCAGCAGATGTATCTTTTTTTTTAATATTTTGAAAAATTAACGTAATTAGTCTTTTGACCCCGGTTAGGTTTCTTAATTAGTGTTACGTTTAAAAGCGTACTTATCGGATTTTTGTAAAATGTATATTTTTAATGCTTATTTATGTAAATAGTTAGGATTATAGTTAAAAAGATGGATTATTTTGTACATTTAGTTTTAAATAAAACTCTGAAAGTGGAACTTTTAGTTATTAGGTACTAAAATATTTTTTTAATGTTGTGAAATAAACCTTTTGAGCAGATCTGTTTATTAAGAGATCAGAAAGTGATATTTGAATATACGACAAATAATATTTGACTTACTTTTTAATGTTTATAAGGCTTTTGAAAGTATTTTTCATGTATTTCAAGCATTTAAATTATTTTTTTATGGCCATTATTAAGATAAGTTTACATGCCTTCCAGGCGCTTAAAATAAAATTTAACTTATGTCTTAACCCTCAAATGCATTGTGTTGTAAAAATGCCACATACTTATTTCACCTATCCTAAACTGCTACAAATAAGTATCAGATAATGTCAAAAAATAAAATTATAAGACCTAAACATAAACTTTTAAAAAGGCCTTAAGAAAAAACAATAAAAAATCTACAATTAACTAAACACTAAGAATATAGGAAAACTACAGCTTTTAACAAACAAACAAATACGAATTATGGGAGTAAGAATGAGACGCTGCAATTTAAATATTCTGTTACCCTATAAAAGGAATTTTTAATTAACATTCTTTTCAATGAAGCTTTGAAGTTATTAACCTTCTTCTTTAATTATTTCCTTTCTTCTATCATATTTAGAAATAATATTCTTAGTTGTCGCCTGCTCGTCAGTGTTGTGGTTGTAATATATTTTGCTCTTGCTGGAAAACCCGCATATTTGTTGATACTTTTGTGAAAAAAGTGGTATTGTTATAAGAAAGGTATGTATTTTAATTGTATTTAGTCAATGTGCAACATTATCCAATGTAGTAAATATAGACAAATTTTGTATTTTCAGAGTTTGAGAGATAAAATGAGCCAAAATCGGCCTCTTGATGATAAGGAGTTGGAATCCTTATGAGAAAACTGGTCAGATAGTGAAGATAGAATGGATTTTTCGGATACTAACAGCGAAGCAGACCCAAATTACATTTTGAGTGATTCAGATGAGGACGATGACGATCAAGAAGATCTTAGGGTATTTGAGGAGGAATTAGGTGATGAAGTGCAAATGAAGGCGACGGACGATGGGGCTGAAATGAAAGAGTGTCAGGTCAGGCTATCTAATAAAGTAAAGAAAGTTTCCAAAACAGTTATAAAAAAAATTGTAAAAAGAAACGTAATTTGGAAGCAGCACAATCTTTACTTAAATGATCTTCAATTAGCATTTCGTGGCGATGAAGTCCTTTCTCGGGAAGTAATGGCGTTGGAGATTCCATGCAGTTTTTTAAAATATTTTTTAAACGATGAACTAATCCATGGAATCGTCTATGAAACCAATTTGTCTTGCTTTCAAAAGAACCCAAACAACTAAGTTAGCTTTTGTGCCACTGACATAAGGAAATTTATTGGAATTTGTTATTTAACGTTCATAGTAAACTTGCCAAATGACGATCATACGATTACAACCCTGTTCGAAATCTCATGCCTATAAATAAATTTGAAAAAATAAGACGTTACATTAATTTTAAAACGACAATAATAAGCATTTACCTGAAGACGATGATAACCATGATAGACTTTACAAGTTGCGACCACTTATTGAGCACCATAATAAAAAAATTTCAAGCATCCTTCTGGAACCAGCCCTATCTGTAGATGAACAAATGTGTTCAACTAAAGTGCGACACTTCATGAAGCAGGATATGCATGCCCATAAAACCTCGCAAATGGGGTTGTAAACTTTTTGTCTTGGCGGGTGTAGGTGGATTTGCCTACCGATTTGAAATTTATTCTGAGAGTGAAAATCATCAAACAAGAACGGACGGTGAACCTGATATTGGAGCGTTTGCAAATATCGTAATTCGTTTATCTCGGATTATACCTAGAATGCAGAATTATAGACTATATTGTGATAATTATTACAGTACTATAGAGCTAATAGCATATCTTGCTCAAAGAGGGATATATTCTCTTGGAACTGTTCGTCGTAATAGAAGTCCAGATTGTAAACTACCAACCGATAATGAACTAAAAAAGGAAAAGCGTGGTAGCCCAGTTAAATATGTTACCACCATCGACGGGGCTGGATTGTCCTCTGTTATTTAGAGGGACAATAGATGCGTTCTCTCCTGTCAATTTATGCTGGCCAGCAGCCTCTTGGTTCTGTCAAAAGATACGACAAAAAAGAATGCAAAAACATTGAAATCGAGTGCCCCAATATTATTTGCGAATACAATCGTCACATGGGAGGGGTTGACCTAATGGACAGCTTTATAGGAAGATTTCGAATAAAACTAAAGAGTAGAAAATGGTATCTACGAACTTTTTACCATTTGGTGGATTTAACTATGGTAAATGCATGGCTTTTAAATAAAAAGGTTATGAACGCAAAAGGAAAACAGTCGGAAATAAAAAATTCAAATTATTTTTAAATACTTTTTAGGCATTTAAAATAATTTTTCATGTCTTTAAGGCATTTGAATATTGTTTTCCCAGGTATTTGGAGTAACTTTTTTTGTATCTTTCAAGCATTCCAGGTTGCTCCTCAACTTATTCCAGATATCTAAATTGTCTTTTTATATTTTTTTATATTTACTAAAGCATTAAATTAATTTTTCATGTTTTCCAGGCATAAGAAATATTTTTGTTTGCTTTTAAGGTAATTTTCTTTATATTTTCTAAGCACTTAAATTATTTATTAATTTATTCCGGACATTTAAGATATCTTCATGCTCATCAAAAAATTTAAAAAAATCTGCCTAAAGTAATTTTCCTTATAATTTCGAAGCATAACATTTAAAAACTTAATTTTTTTTTGAATTTCTTTTATTTTTATTGGTATTAACTTTTTCAAATATTGAAAATGTCCAGATGGCAATATAGAATTGATTAATCTAATCGCCTTTTTCTGTCTTTTTCTTCCAGGCATTTTTCGATTATTTAACAATTGATAAAAATATGAAAAGATTTATTAATTTGTTCCAGAAATTTGAATTTCTTTTTTTTATATATCCCTAAAGATAGTAAAAATAATATTTCATGTCTTCCAGGCATTTAAAGTTTTTTTCCAGGTTTCTGGAGTAATTTTCTTTATATTTTCCAAGTATTTCAGGTTATTTTCCATGTGAATTCAGGTATTTTATATGTTTTTATGCTTTCCAAATATTTGAATTGATTTTTCACTTTAATTCAGGATTTCAAAGATTTTGTATGCCTATCAGGGAACTGAAATAACTTTTTATATCTTCCAGGTATTTCAAATATTTTTTACAGGTATTTGGAAATTATATTTTCCAAGCGTTTTAGGAATAGGAAGCCATAGCAGCATTTAGGATTAGTTTTCATACAGTTGGATGATTTTTTAGACCTTCCAGGCATTATAAATAATTTTTAATTTTTTTTATACTTTCCAAACATTTGTGCCTAAAATTACAAAAAAAAGTACACATTTCAAATTTGTTCTTTTATATAAAATGCGAAATACATATTCAATAAAATAACAAAGAAATTAAATTTGAACCTCAAGAAAATAATAAAAATTAATAAAAGTAGACATTTAGACTTTTTATTATTGCAGTAGCATGGGGGAGGAACCAGCATCCAGCAAAAAGTCCTCCAATTTTCTTTTAACATAACATTGTTGCATTAATAAAAACGAAGATACTAACTACTAAAATAACCATGTTAAAGCTTTTTTATAATTTTAGGTCCTGTCGCATTCGAAACATTCACTAGTTGGCTTGATAATATCAGTCCATTAGGTCAGTTTCGGTAAATTTCGGTCATTTCTTGTATGAAATAGGAGGATTTTCTTTATTTGTAACTTTAAGAAAAAAAAACTTTTTTTAAAGACATTTTTGAGTGTTATATATTGCCATGAACATAAAATTAAACTTTAAAATCATCCTGAATATTTTAATTCAATTGCAAATCAGTTAAAATCGAACTGACATCTTGAATTTTTTTAAGACAGCCATTCAAAAAAAAAGTCTTTCTGTGTCCTGTGCCTTTTAGTGAACGACATCATAAAAAATTAAAATAAATTACCGTGCTAAAAGGTAAAGGCTGTTCCTTAAATTGCTAGAAAAATACTGAATTTCGAATAGGAGTAAAAAAGTGTTATTTGTAAAAGGACTACTTGAAAAGGGGTAAAAAAACAGGTATAATTTTTAGAAGTAAGTCTGAACTTCACTTTTTTTTGGTTAAATTGTAAGTGATATTAAACTTACTTATTAAAATAAAGCTTCAAACATCCAAAATAGCTCCTATTTAATTTATTCATATATTATTATTGTATGCATCATATCCATTTTTATTATGCATTTTGGACCATATACTTTTTAATAACAAGTATTATAGTGACTGCTATTTGCTTCTAATATTAAGCGCTCCTCAACTTATCTTATATATTTCAACTTACATATACCAATTCATATAATATAAACCGCAGACTATTATATATTTACATAAGCCCAGGCAGTCGGTATAAACAAAGCTATACAATCCACACGATTTCCATATAATCTGTTCTGGCAATAGCAAATAGGGAAATTTTCGAGGAAAGAAAAAACTACTGGGTCGTAGTGATCCCCATTTGTAGGGTTTTTTATATTTGATTAGTATTTACAATTGGGATTTGTTGAAAACTGGGATCCAGACAGTAAACAAAATGAGCCCTACAAAAAAGGTAGCAAATATATGTAAATAAATTTATTAACCTAGTGGTGTTTAACGAATTAAGGGTCTTAAGGGAAGTTAGAAGTAAACATTTTGGTTTAATCCAAATGTAAATTAAACCATTAAGGTTCATTCATAGGGCATTAGTTATTTTAATTATAATATTTTTTTACAAGGAGTTAATAGCACTCATTTTTAGATAATCCCGTTTAGTATCTAATTTAGTTATTCATATTTTATTATGGTATGCATCAATAGTGCATTATTTCTTAAAAGCTATGTCAAAACAGAATTAGAAAATTACATCAAAGAGTTCATTAATGTTTTGTTTTTTAAATTGAGTAAAAAAACTCTTAAACTTACTCATCAAGTTTATATGCAAAGCCACAATCATAGGTCTCAAAATTTATTTTTTTATTTTAATATTATGTGCGTCATCTACATTTAAATTATGCATTTTTTACCTTAATTTCATGCTTAACCTTGACTTCCTAAATTATAAATACCACAGTTTGTGGTAAGTGCTTTCAATATTGAACACATCTCAATTCATCCATAAACTTACACTTTATAACTTTTGCTTCTACAAATGCAATTTAACTTACATGTAACAATTCCCGCAGACTATTACATATTAGCAAAACATTTCCTTGATTTCCATATTATATATTCTGCCAATAGCTAGGGACATTTTCGAGGAAAGGCAAAACCATCGGATTATAGTTACCCAGATATGTAGTTTTTTTTTAAATATTTAATTAGTATTTACATGCTCGTATGTGGGGATTTGTTGAAATCTGGGATCCAGACAGTCAACAAAGTAAGCCCCACAAAAAACAGAGCACGGTAATTACTGAGATAAAGGTCTAAAGGAAAGTTAAACATTTTAGTATCATGTAAAATAAGCGAGCAAAAAAGGCATTAGTTACTTTCATTAAATAATTTTTTTTTACATAAACTATCTGCTAATCATCTAAGTAAGTTTCCAATTAATTGAATCACATTTTATTAAAATGTGCGTCATATCCATTTAAATTATGCATCATTAGTCGTTATAATTCGCAAACTGCGTGAAAATAAAATTTAAAAAAAGCTTTGAGGAACTCATTATTGAAAGTATAATTTAAAAATTGAATATGCATTAAGAAACGATATACCCAGTTCCCGATCAATTCAATATTAATTTTTCTTTATATAGGCTTCCGCACGTATAATCAATATGTAAATATGAATTTATCCTTATGTTGTAGGTTGTATTGATGACATTATTAATTTTTTTTAAGCTTAATACGTAAAAGCTCGTTTAACCACATACGTTTTTTTGGATATAGAGGCAAAATGGAAAAAAGCTCGTATATTATCGGCCATACATTTATAAATTACCAGGATTAAAGGACAAATTATATGCTGTCCCTAAGCTTTCACCTTAAAAGTTTCATTTTCCAAAATGCAAAATTAATGTAAATTAGGTACTAAAGGACAAACCATGTCCAAGTTTCCTGCATAGTTCCTATTTGATTTAATCACACTTAATTATTGCATTTCAATTATGCATCAATAGTATTTTGAATGCTGCGCAAAAAATGATTTTAATGAATAAAATTATGATTGTAAAATTAATTATGGATTAAGGAATAATCTAGCCACTTCCTGACAAATCAAATATTAAAATTCGTTTTTACAGACTTCCTCATGTTTATCGTATGTAGATAGGAATGCATCCTTATTTTCTGATATAAATATTTTGATTGCGGTTATACTTACGGTTATTAACCCTTTTACAATAAGCCATTTAACAGTTCCCTAGTTGGATTAGAGCAATAAAAAAATTCACCATTTCAAAGAAATAAAAAAATTCGTTCCCTATAAATATTAAGAAACTCCAAGCGTTTGGAAAAGATAAAATATTACCGTAATTTTTCTTACCGCACGTGTCGCGAAATAATTGGAAAAATGAAAGTGTTCTCCCAGACGAATAGGTATACTGAAGAGAAGGAGAAAAAAGGTTGCACCATTTGCTACAGAAATAGCGATAAAAACCGATTAGATTCGTGAAAAATTACGTGAAAAAAACGCACATTAATATACTTATAATAATGCCATTTATATGCTCATATTAATTTAAGGAATTGTAATCTAAATTTATATTTATAGTTGAACCAGAGAGACTAAGAATAGTACACTGAGACAAAAAAAATATTAAATCAAACCTTTAGCTATTAAAATAACACTTTTTAAACATTATAATATAATACATAATATAACGAAATATTAAAAAAAGGCAAATAAAAAAGTATTACGTTTCGTCTGTTCTATGCAACATCAGATTTACTGAAAGAAAAAAGCAGGAGTAATAAGCTTTTCAAATTGTTGAAAATCAATTCAGGTACAAAATTAAAAATCATTTACATGGTTGAGAACCAAAATCTGTCTGAAGATCGTTTAGTCAATACTATATTCAACAAGGTTATCTAGCACGAGTATCATTACTGGTAGGTTCGAAATTGGCAATTTACGTGTTATATCACCCAAACAATGACAGGACCCATTAATTTCGAAACAATATCTATCGTATAGTATAATAATATCTATCACAGATGAGTTTTTCGGCACTTTACTTGAACCCTCTTCATTTCAGCAAATTTCTTAAAATAATCCATGTAGAGAATAGGGAAAATAATTTCCTGTAGGTCACTCGGAAAAAATATTTAAAGTTTGTTTATTTCAACAAATACCCGCTTGAATTCAAGCCATAGCTGATAATTATAGCTTTTCTATGATTTTGGAAAATGCTCAAATAATGCGATTTTATTAAAAAATTTCCCAAAAACTTATTTTAATTACGTCCGGGCAGTTGAACGAATTCAATCATCTCAGAGTGAACAAAGAATGTGACTCACTAAACTGCCTGTACTAATATTTTAATTTCTTCTAGAAAGTTGAATGAATTTGGTCATCTCACAACGAGCAAAGAGAATCATTGACTTAATTGCCTGGAAGAATATTTTGATTACCTACAGGCAGTTGAATGAATTCAGTCATCTCACATTGAATAAAGAGTTTAATTGACTCAAGTGCCGAGACGAATATTTTGATTACTTCCAGGCAGTTAAATGAATTTGGTCATCTCACAGCGAGCAAAGAGAATCATTTATTCAATTGCCTAGGCAAATATTTTGACTACTTCCAGGTAGTTGAATCAATTCAGTCATCTTACACAGTTAATAAAGGGTTTACCTGACTTAACTGTCTGAAAGAATATTTTGGTTACTGCCAGGCAGTTGAATGAATTTAGTGACCTCACATTAAATAAAGAGTTTAATTAACTCAGGTGCCTGGACGAATATTTTGATTACTTCCAGGGAATTAAATGAATTTTGTCATCTCACAACGAGCAAATAGAATCATTGACTCAATTGCCTAGGCGAATATTTTGACTACTTCCAGGCAGTTGAATCAATTCAGTCATCTTACAGTTAATAAAGGGTTTACCTGACTTAACTGTCTGAAAGAATATTTTGATTACTGCCAGGCAGTTAAATGACTTTGATCACCTCACAACGAGCAAATAGAATCATTGACTCAATTGCCTAGGCGAATATTTTGACTATTATAAATATAATTAAATATATAATTCAGTTAATTAATACTACAGTTAATAAAGGGCTTACCTGACTTAACTGCCTGAAAAAATATTTTGATTACTGCTAGGCAGTTAAATGAACTCAGTCATCTCACATTGAATAAAGAGTTTAATTGACTCAAGTGCCTAGACGAATATTTTGATTACTTCCAGGCAGTTGAATGAATTTAGTTATCTTACAGGTAATAAAGTGCTTACCTGACTTAACTGCCTGAAAGAATTTTTTGATTACTGCCAGGCTGTTCAATGAATTCAGTCATCTTACATTGAATAAAGAGTTGAACTGACTCAACTGTCTGGACGAATCTTTTGATTACGTCCAGGCAGTTAAATGAATTTGGTCATCTCACAGCGAGCAAAGAGAATCAATCATTTACTTAAATGCCTAGACGAATATTTTGACTACTTTCAGATATTTGAGAGAATTAAACCATCTTACAGTGAAAAAAGAGTTTCACTGACTTAAATGCCTGGACGAATATTTTAATTACTTTCAGGCAGTGAAATGAATTCAGTCATCTTACAGTCCGTAATTTAATAAAGAGTTTACCTAACTCAACTGCCTGAAAGAATATTTTGATTACTGCTAGGCAGTTGAATGATTTCAACCATCTCACAGTGAATAAAGAGTTTAATTGACTAAAGTGCCTGGATGAATATATTGATTACTTCCAGGCAGTTAAATGAATTTTGTCATCTCACAACGAGCAAATAGAATCATTAACTCAATTGCTTGGACGAATATTTTGACTACTTTCAGGTAGTTGAAACAACTTAACCCTCATACAGTAAAATAGTGAGTAGATGTAGAGTTTAACTGACTCAATTGCCTGGACGAATATTTTAATTAATTCTAGGCAGTTGAATGAATTCGATCATGTCACAGCGAGCAAGAGAATCATTGACTTAACTGCCTAAACAAATATTTTCATTATTTCGAGGTGGCTGCAAGAGTTGAATTATCTCAAATGAAAAATAAGGGTGCAAGTGAACTTCCTGAAAGGTTTTTTGGTTTTGTTGATGAAATTAAGTGCATTGAATTTTTAAATAGAAAAAAAGAATAGTAGGAGTTTCCATTTTGGTTGCAAGAAAGAATAATTTGTTTTCTTTCAGGCAGTTGAGTGAATATAATTAAATCATCAATTGTGCTCTATATACAGTTACAATTTTACAATAAATATTGTTAAGACTCACAATGAAATTCTTTATACAAGCTCATAATGCCTTTAACATTATTGCCTAGCTAAGATAATTCAACAACAACTCAAAGTTGATCTGATAAAGTAAGATGTGAAGTTTTAAAATGATGAATCAATGTTTATCAAGTATTCGATTCAATATACAAAAATTAGTTTGTTAAATTTAACATGCTTTTCAAGCTTGGCTAATGCTCTTTTAGGTTTATCTAGGTTTTCCATAGATGCTTTTAAAAGTTTTGTTGTTCAAATAACCATTTTCCAAATGACAAATTGAAAAATGTTGATTCAAAATTGAACCTTTGTTATAAGCAGCAATTGGGAAAATATTATATAGTTGAATGCTGAAAATCAATGACACTAGTTTAACAGTTTTCTTTTTATTCTTATCTTAAGATGAAATTTATTTTGTATATATAACGAGGTTTGCTCATTTCAGATTTTCAGCTGTTCGTGAGTATCTAAATGATATGTTTTAATCAAGAGTACTAATCGTGAAAAATCAGATAAAGAAAGATTAGCTGACTCAAGCACAGTCAAAAAAGCATACTAAAAAAAAAATTCTAAGTTAACCCTAGGAGAGCTGCAACAGCTGAAAGAAAAAGAACTGGAGGAATTTAACGAACAACAAAAATCGAAGACCAATAATTTAAACAAAAAAAAGCTGCAATAGAAGCAACTATTAGTAAAAAGACTAATAATAAAATATCTTAGAAAAGACAGTAATGGAAGTTAGGGAAAAACCCTATTAAGTACGAATTAACCTACTTTGACGACGTTATTTTTTTTTTCGAAAAAATCACAACATTCTTATAACTCAAAAAATAGTAACAATAATGCTCTATTTCAAAAAACAATTTAGTAAATTCGTAAAAAAAAAGAAACATAAATAATACAAAACTAGATTAAAAAAAAATATACACAATAAAACAAAAAGCACGTAAAGTTTATAATAATTTTAAAAGCTATGATAGAAATTTAAAAAATATATACAGATTTTTTTATTCATTTAATTGGCACGTATATCGTATTTTAAATAAATTCAATATATGAATAATTAAAAAAAAGTAACTATGGATTTTCTTTAAGGGATAATGTAAATACTGTATTCCATGATTATTGTACTGAACAGTTTTTTATTACTGAAAAAAATGAAATTATGCAATTATTATAAGCCTCGATAAATCCATTTAAAATAATTTTGAGATATTCGCGAAAAACCGATGGTGCTGAATCCGAACTGTTTTTTTTTAGTAATTTAAATTTGCTTTGGGTAGGTGCTATAATAAACATTTTATAATAGAAAATTTTAAGTTTTTCAGTTTATTTATAAAAAAGTTATCGCAATTTAAAAAATTGATTTATCGGTTTTTGCTTGAATGAAACAGATTTGTCTACTTTTGCTTGCCCAGTACTAACCAAAATAAGTCTAATCGAACGTAGATTTTTTATATTATCTTTTATTTATTTATTAAATTATTAAAAAAAAAAGAAACACATTGCGCAGTCAAACATATTTAATGAAAATGTTTTTTACCTAAAAGTTTTTCCGTAATTTTAGAAAATGTTAAATAAACAAAAATAAATGCTACTACCCTGATAATGTTTAACAAAGAAAAATAAATAATACCCTAATACAGTCTTTTTACATTTAACAACAAACTTTAAATCAGCATTCCGGCGTCATCCTCTAGACAGTCACAATGAAATTCTCCATTATCATTTTCTTCAGCATTGATTTCGTTGGGCTCGCATAATAAGTTTAGGTACCAGGTCAGGTCTACTTCTTCTTTCCATGCAGGTTTATCTATCTCCCTTTCCTCATCTCCCATATTTTTTTCAGGAAGCTGCTAAATTTAACTAGTAAACTACTAAAACTAACTACCGAACCTAACAACCACCCAAGTAAATACTTTATTAAACGCCCGCCCTATTAAACAAGCAACGAAGACTAAACTTATGCAACAATACTGATACCAAAATCAGTAATGTTGCTACCACAACGTTCCTTGAAATACTGACGATGTGACAAACAAACCGATCTTAGTTAAAAAAAAGTTCTCCCCGCTAAACTAGTCTTGACAAGAAACCTAATGTAACCCGTGAATAATATTTATTATTTGAGCCAAGAATAGAAAACTACCTTGTAAAAATAAAAATATGCTGCACATGGATTTATCGTATTTTGCATGAAACAGGGTAAAAATATCTTTTTTCATGGATTTAACGTGTTTTGCTTGATTTGGTTGACTTTGGTGCCGATTTTAAATAGGATATAACAAGTTTTCGTTGAATCTGATATGGCCAGTGGATGTATCGGACCGAATATAATAAGATTCAATGGTAAACTCGTTTTAGCCAAAAAATGGATTTATCGGTTTTTGTCTGATTGCTCCTCATTTGAAACTAGGTTAAATAAAAAAATACAATGAAAATAAAAACTGTAATAAAAAACTAATATTCAAGTTAAAAATATATTTTTATCTCAATTTATACTCTATTATTCGCATTTCATGTGATAACAACACAAAGTACCATTTGTATGTATTGTTCTAGAGTTAAAATTCAAAATTTAATCTACTTTTAAATACGTTTGTTGATCCCTTTAAAACACTTTATTTACATGACTATAAACAAACCCATTTCAAATTTAATTCCAGCTGACGTTTAAAGCATTATGGTTCTAAATGTAATCATCGGAAAATAAAAGGGGCAAAAAATCTTCATTATTTTTATTGTCTACGACTAATAATGGGTCGTTTGTTTATCAAACATCACACTAAAGCGTTGTACAAATAACCGATTTAAAAATTAATGAACATTTCTCTATTGACAATCCAATGCAATTGCGGAAACAGTGTTTCCGAGAGCGGTCAAATGGTGAAGTTTTGTAGGAAATTTTTGTTATGTCTTTAATTTTAAAATTATTTCCTATAATTAAATTATTTACAAAAAAAACTTGCAAATATATAAGAAAAGAAAAACGATATATAGTAATTATTTACCAGATTTTCCGGGTCGTCAAATTTTTTTTTGTTCATTTGTTATCTTAAAAAAATATTTTGCAAAATTGGAGAGAAAATTGTAATTTCTCTCTTTAACAATTAATAAAGAAAAATGTAATATATATAATATTTGAAATAAAACAAACGCAAATGGTAAAATCTTAAAATATACTAACTGAATTAAAATACTTAAAATAACGCTTAATATTTAACAGTGTTTTACTAAAAATGTTCTCTATTGTAAAACATCTGAGGTACAAAGTATGTACAAGTTGATATAGGGATGGTAAGGAGTTAACTATTTGACTGACGTGTGGGATATATGTATTAAGAACTTTTAAACGAATTTTAATTTAAGTAAAAGGCAAACAACTTCTTGCGGTTTTTTTCTCTTTTAAGTAAAGACGATATGAATCACGAGATTTAGCCTTGCAAACAAACTGATCTACCAATATTAACGTTCTTACAGCTCACACTCTCCACCCTAAAAGTCAGCTGATATTTTACTGCCAAGATTAGTAATATCAAAAATCACCACCAATTCAAAGCATAATATTATTCACTTGAATTTAATGACAGCTGATTGGATCCTAACCATTCTCTTTATACTCCAAAAATCTATCTGGAAAGTTATATTCAATAACCCACTATTTATACTATGCCAGAGGATAGTAGTGCAATTAGCGAATAAAGAACATTTTTCCATTTTACCTAGAAGGTCAGGCTGGTGATCTTTCAGATTTATTTGAAAAATCACTGTGTCAGAGAATAATAGCATCACCAGCAAATAAAGTAAAATTCGTCACTATATTAAGACTTTTAAGATTTATTTCAAATATTTCATTTTCCCTAAATATTCTAGTCAAACTAAAAAAAAAATTAGTAATATTTATTTTGAACTGTTTATTTTTATTTAAGATTGTCACCAAGGAGTTAATTTAATAAATAGTTTGGCCTTGGACTACAATTTAAAAAGTATATCATATTTATTTAAGTTGTGATTTTTTATATTTAAAATTGTATTTCCTTAGACATTTACAGTGAAAAATGCTCTACGATAAAGGATTTATTAAGATTTAATTTAAATTTATAGCTTCCACCAAATATTCTTGTCAAGGAGTTGTTCTAATAAACGTTTTTTACAGAAAAATATTTTATTGATTTTATTATATTGTGTCCGATTAAGTTATGCAAGTTTATTCAAGCATAAACACAAAAGTTAAATAAAATAGTCAGGCAATGAATGAACAAAAGTAAAGTAAAATTAATAAAGCAAAACAATGAGAAATAACAAAATCAATAAAAGAAACAATTAAAAAAAAGAAAGTACCTACAGCTAAAAGATTTACAATCGATAGACAACTATATATGTATTTATAAAAACTAATCATAATACATTTAAAAATATTGAAACTAGCTTACAATTACAAAAATGTATTGCGACAAAAACTGACTGATTACTAACGTTTTATTCTTCTTTATTTTAAGATGGCTCTGAATTTACAACTTTATTTAGAAATTTTACATGTGTATAGTCTAAATTGGGCTGCAAAGAATACTACGTTAAGTCAGAATATGGATTTCAAGTGTCATATTTAAGATTTAGGAGTAATATCCGGACTTCTCATTCTCTGATAGAAATATTAATTAATCAATTTTTGAGATCTATGTTATTATCTATAAAATTTCAAGGTCCAAATAACCATTTTTTTGATCTTTAACTTTAATAAATAAATTGAATTTATAGAAAATCTGGGGAAAGCGAAGCATGAACTTTTGAGCTTATATACATGTAACAACGTTATCCTAATATAGTTTTAATTTTTGGTAAGTGGCCAGTCAACTTTTTAATTTGTGTTGTATGTGTATGCGCTATAGTACTTAAAGTATCATGTTTTTTAAACTGCTTTAATATTAGGTTTTAAAAATATATTTGCCTTAAATCCATAACTTCACATTCTTTAAAAAGAGAGTCAGAAGCATAATAGCGATTTTTAACTATAATTATTCTTAGCATTCACGTTTGCATAATTTATAGGGATCTAATATGCGTTCTTAGAGTTCTTCCCCAACCGAGAATGGTATGCTAAAAAAATGGATGCATGAAAATACTTTTTTAATTTATTAAATTTACCAACGCTTGATCGTAATTTGTTTATTACGTGCTGAATATGATCATCCCATTTTAGATGTGGATCGAGTATTACACCTAAGTATTTGATTTTAGACGACGATTGAATAAATATATATATTTTTCTGGCAAGGCGATGGTTAATTCAGTAAATTGTGGTAATGAGTCAGCATACCATCTGAATGGCATAAAAAAAGTCTTGTCATAGTTAAGAGTAAGTTTTTAATAAAGAAACCACATAAGTCATTTTTACGTTTAAAGTGGTTATTTCCTAAAAGTTTATAGCATAAAATTAAAAATTTTTAATAATAATACCTTACGGCGAAGGACTTTACTCATTTTACTTATTTTAATTAAACTTTTACTTAAAAATAGGTTTCTTTTTTTATTGGGCTGCAATTTAAAAAAAATGGGTCATATCCATTTATGTTATGCATTTTTATATTTAAAATTGTAGTTTTTGGTGAAAAATGCCCAATTTTAGAGAAAAATACCTTACGACGAAGGATTTTGTAAGATTTGATTCAAATTATTTAAACTTTACCCAAATATTCTCATCAAGGAGTTGTTCTAACTGCAGTTTTACTTTCAAATATTTTTTCTACTATGAACCTTTAGATAAGAACAAACCTATGCCTCTGAATCCATGGCAATAAAGCTTTCGAAACTAAGTCTCTTAGCTCACAGAGTCGAATGCTTTTGATAAATTACAAAAATCCGCAACAGAGCCTTCTTTATTATTACTTTCACCATACATATTATAAAGAAGTTTGTATGATCTTTTCCGTTGAGATTCTTAATCTTGACTTTACTGTACACCTTAATCTTTAACATTTAACATTTTTAATATTTAACATTAAAATTAAAAATAAAACTGTTACATTTTGTACATATAACTTCCGCTATTTATACTTACAACAGAGTAGCTCTTTTGCCTCGGAGATTTCAATATAACTTTTTAAAAACAATGACAACTTTAAGAAAAAAAATAATAAACCTACATGCATTTCAGCATCATCCTCATCAACCCTATTTGATGCTATTTTTTTATTCGCAAAAGAGCTACGATATTGTTTATACTGCTGGCAAAAAAACGTTGAGTGTCCCCGTGCTTTTACACTTTTCAAAAGCCTCTGATACCTTGAATCATAGTTTGCTGCTATCCAAACTTAAATATTATGGTTTTTTTAATTCAACACCTTTATGATTGATACAGTTACATTGAACAACCTTAAAACTCCCAAATTTTGTAAGGTATAAGGATACGCAGATGACATCTAAATATATTTTTGTTTTGATTTTGAAGCTCAATTATTTAATGAGGGCCTAGCATTGCTTGGTAATTTGTCCACATCTGACGCTTTGAAAATAAATCCCTCTGAATCCTACCTAATATTTTTTGGATATAAAAACAAATTAATATAACCAAGGACAAAATTGAAATTATTGGCTTGATTAGGTATTAAGCTTAATGTTAATAGATTTCTAAGAATTTGGAAATTATGGTTCAGAGTGACTTAAGATTTCATGAGTATTTGAAAGTTGAAAATCAACTTTTTCAAAGATCCTATTTTTCTTTCAAGCATCTCTTCATCTTTCTAGCTTTAATTATTGTAATGTAGTGTATGGTTTTTTGTTAATCAGGAGCATATAACTCATAATTGAAGGGTTTAAAATACTTGTTTATGGTTCATATATGATTTCAAAAAATACGATCATGTTTTCGAAAAATTGGTGGAACTAGTTGGGTAGGTGGAACTAGTGGGGTAAATATAGAATATCGGAGGTATTTACCTAAAGAACATAGATTGTAGCCACACTTAGCAGTATATCTTTTATCCTTTTGACATATTTGAGCATTTGTATGTATTTATTTATTAAATCGATATCTTTTATTATAATTATTAGTATCTTCTCTAAAACCTAATGGATCTACTAAGGGTATAATTTAATCTCAGACAAGGCATGAAACGCATGCTATGAACTTTGAGTAGCTGCTCAATGATTGGGGGATTATCTTGGCTGATTTCAAATAATTGGAAAGTTAACTTGAGAGAAACATTATAATGACTAAGGAATTTTTATTACTCAAGAAGTTAATAGGGTTTTCTTGTTTTGCCATGCGAATAATTTGCTAAGTACGTTTTAAATATATTAAACCTAACCTATTCTGCTGTAAAATTAATTTTTGTTGGATTCTTTTGGTAGTTTTAAATTATTACAAAAAAAAATAATTACAAAGGTTCAATTACAAATTCTTATTCTAGATATGATTTTTTATTCTTCAAGTTTTGAATAATATGAGTGTTTTGCCTACCATAAATAGAACCATAATCCTAAAGGTACTCATAAAATACTGGACCGTTAGCAAGTTTTCTTATATTATAAAAATGAATTAAAATTAGAGAAATTATTAAAAAAGTAAAACTGTGATTGCTAAATATATAATTGCCAATAATAATTTGAAAATTTATTTACGTATTTATTTTTACATAACTAATATTTGAAATAGTAAGTTTTTCCTAATTTTGGGCATTAATTAGACAAAATGAATTAGAAAATAGTTGTAGTTTATCGAATAAAATCTTCAAATGTTCTTGAAATGTCAATTATCTTAAATCATTAATAAAATTTTGCAATAGGATATTTTTGTTCCGAAAAAAATGAAATTATTATGTGACTAATAATTTTACCTAATTAGTATGCGAGATTAACAAAAATACTTTGTATAAAATATTATGTAATAAATAGGCAAATTTTCTTAATTTAAATATTTAAATTAACATCGGCTGTTATGTTTTTAGTTTGCAAATTAGGTTGTTAGATTAATTCGCCGCATATGTCTCATATTATATGTGTTCATTTTATTTGTTGGTATTTTGATTAAAATTTTATTGATTACTTCACCAATTATTTTTAATTTGCTACGTAGAATTTAACATTTTTAAAAAGTTTCCAATATGAAGATTATACTTGTATGTTTTTTTAAATAAACATACAAAAGATTTATATTTTACAAACACAGAATGCCTAAGGCAAAAAAACAAGAACCTATAATTATTCAAAATCAAATTATTGTATTTGACAAATGATTTTTACACTGGAAAAATTGGGTTTTTTAATTTATCTAAAAAATCAATTTGTAAATATTTTTATATTTAACTATTATTTTATTACATGGTTTAAAAAACTTGTTTGGCCACCAATGGCTTTGGCCTTTAATCTAAATTGCTATTCATTTTTATAATAATCTAAATTAACAGTAAATTCGAATTTTTGATTTTTGTTGTTTACTATTAGTTATATTTTATGGATGTCTTCAGGTTAAATAGAATATGGAGCATGATATGCAATATTTAAACCAGAGAAAATATTACAACAAATTATTAAAGCTAAAAATGTTGACGAATTTTTATAGTATAATTATAAAAAAATAGACAATTGCTTAGAATATTTATTCTCTTATTATTTAATTGATAAAATTAGAATTACTGTAAATTTATCTCTTCTAACTTAAGAAATATTTCAAGTAATCCTTAATTAGTTACAGAATACTGTCTTTAATAATTATTTGCTTATTATTTAATTGATAAAATTGGAATAACTGTAAATTTAACTTTTCTTACTCAAACTAGTAACTTGTCTTGGTTGTTGTCAATTCCATCCAGAGTACTTTAAATTCGCTAAGAAATATTACAAGTAATCCTTAAACAGTTACAGCATACAATTGCCTGGACTAATAACTATTTGCCTATTATCCAATTGATAAAATTTTAATTACTGTAAATGTTTAAAAATTATTTTAACTTTAAAGACTAACTATTTTTACATACCATTGATTTTGTATAGATTTCTCTTCACTAAGATAAATTTTAAGTTATTCTTAATTAGTTACAACATTCAGTTGCTTAAATAATAATTTTCCTTCTTTTACGGTAATTTTAGAAAAAATTAAATTAATCTTAAAATTATCTGAATTAAACTTATTATTACTTACGTAGCTATCATTATTTATCACAAACCGTAATTACAAACAATAGCAATATTAATTATTTTAATAATGACTATAAAGAAAATATAAAATATCAATCAAACACTAAACTGGTAAATTAATATTTCCTATGATATTTAAATTTACAATACGGTTATATTAAAGTTAAATCATATATTTTAAATAAACTAAAACAAATCTGAAAACCCTTTTATGCTACCGTGAAACATTTCTATGCTATAGAATTTAAATGTTTCACATTTAAAATAAGTTGTTTGGAAAAATAATTAAAATTCGGCGTGACTTGTCAAACAAAAGTTATTAATTATAATTTAAATTAATTTGAAAATATGTGTTTCCTGGCAACTTTTGAGATCCTAAAAAGCCCGCTACTTGCTTTCCTATTAGTTTCTCCGTCTATTTCTATTTCACCACTAAACATTATCGATTTCTGAACCTCTGAAAGTTCCTTTTTTGTGTCGTTGGATGTTAATTAAAATTTCCGCAACTCTTTTCCATCAATCAGGTTTCTCTGTATCTCAGTAAAGACTTATTTCAAAAATATTTCATCAAAATGCACAACCCAATCAGCTGAAGAATAAAGAAAAATAGCCATCGGTTAGTTATTCAAAGCATGTGCCATGTCTGACGAGCTTTTTAATAGGGATATCATGAAGCCATTACACAAAAGCTTTTGTAAAAGAACTGTATTTTTCAATTTTTTAATTGCCTACAGAATTTACAAATGTAACCTTGTTGATTTATTATTTTAATATAAAGAACCTAAGGAATTGCTAAAAAAACTCATTAAATGACTGCCCAGTTGTTTTACTTCTTTTTTTACAGCCTGCGTTATTTAGGCTTAATGGCTTTAATTTTAATAACGAGCAGCCTAATGATAAAATTACGTTCAAACCGAGCTGTGTGTTTTTGAGGGGACTTTTTTTAATTAAACCATTAACAGTTTCGATATTTTAATATATTGGTCTTTGGGAAAGATATTTAGTACTCATACGTGAGGTGCAAATACCTTACATATGTTAGAAGCATTTTTTGATATACTTCAACTATTATTTTTAAATTCTTTTTTAGTTTATACGTTTTTAAGAAAAGTGTATTCAGAATTTTCAGAAAAAAATATTTTTTGGAAAGGTCGATTTTCATCTAAAATTTCACAAAATACCTATAACTCCTCACACATATTCCTGGAATAATTAGACTAGACATCTATTTAAGCGTTTTGCAAAAAATTTAAAGGGCTTCGAGAAAAAATATATTATTAGAAAAATAAAATTTTCAAAATTTCGACACGCATTCCCTTTACAATTTTAGAAATTTTCTGCTTTTTACTGTGATTTTTTTATTTTGTATACATTTTATTTTCTTCTGGATATAAAAGAATAATATATATAAAGTATATTTATTATAACATTTTGTTCACAAGCTATAATTTCAAAGAGTAAAAAAAAGAACAGGAAAAAAGGAAAGAAAAGAAAAGGTAGAAAGAAAATCTTATTAGTTTATATTATCCTTGTTTCTACGTATAAACTCTTTTATAATTTTTTCCCATAACATTTTTATTATTTTTTTATTTTTAAGTATTATTAGAAGTTTTTTTTCTGTAATATATTGAATTTGTAAGTAAAATCTGTATTGTTGTGATGAATTCATGAATTATTTATGCTTATTTTACTTATTTTGATTTTTACTATAAAAGTAACGTAATACCCAACAAATTAAATAACTCATTGAATTTGTTGTAAAACAGCAATTTTTTTATTTTGATTTTATTTTAAATTTTTATACTTTTCCTACTAATTTTTTTTATAAAGAATTAAATAATAATACAAATTAGTATATATCGTACTTTTAATTATTTGACGAAGTGTATAAGCCCACTTATATTCAGTGTCCAATAAAAAAAAAAGAAATTAATAAATTTATTCGTAAGCTCTGAACTTACAAGCAAACAACAGTGATTATATTAAAAATACAAAAATTTTCAAAAAAGAATAAACTTATTTAAAAACATAAATAAAAATCAAAATTCACTATGGCTTTATCATAAAATGCCTTCATTAATTCCGTTAATTAAAATAAAACTGTACCATCTTCCCCAAAATGTCCAGCTTTACGGTCTTTCCTTATCTTTTGCTGTATTAAATATTTAAATTTAATTTGCACTTTCCAGTTGTTTTGTTTCCCCTTATTTTCCCACCAAATCGAATATAACAAAAATATTATTTTTAAAATTCATACATTGTTCATCCCTGAGTTATTAAATAATGAAACTTTTAAAAGACAAGTAAAGTCTATTTTTGGCCAATTTTATGAATCAACGCTTTAACGGCTTATCTCAATAACAAATCAAATTGTAAAAATGTACGCATAATTTAAATGGGTAGGAGTCGCATTTATATTATGGCGATGCCCGAGAGCAAAAATTTACGACTTTCACAAAATAAAACATGTTTTGCTTTGCTCCTACTTAACCCAATGAAATATTAAAAGAAATAAACTTTTAATTTTTTATTAAAAGCATTAATACGTTATTCCCCTAACTAATAACCTTGTATAAAAAGTGTTGGGTGCCAAAAAGGTTGCTTAAAACCACTTTATGCCTGACACCAAGATTTATTCGGGTTTTGCAGATTTATTAGAGTTATTTTGAAGCCAACCAGTTCCTTTAAGCTTTTAGAACATCTTTTAGGTTGTTTTTTTGATATCCACCCTACGTAAACTGAATATTTCCAAGCGTATTGAAGTAACATCAGGCAGCAGCCTGGAATCGATTGGGAGGATTCCTTCCTGAAGTAACTCCACTTAGCTCGGGAATGTGCTTAATAAATAATCCAAAAGGAAACCTCTTGACCTCTTCTTGTTGCTTTATTTACGATTTCTCGTATATTTAGGCATCCGTCAAGTTTGACTGGTTTATTTTTTATACTGGTTAATCATATAGCGGAGTGGTAAAGATTGATAAGTTATAGTCAAGAATGTTGCATGCATCATAAGTTTTTCTTTTTATATAAAAATATTTACATCGTCAAGTTACATGCGTCAGATAAATGGGTAAAAACATAAAAAATAGTAAAACAAAATTTTTTTCTTCTTTAATATAACATTATCTTAGCCTCAGTAGAATGAGAATTTATATGATATGCCTGAAATAAATAAAAATATAAAAAAATTCCAAAAGTTTGGAAAACATAAGAAATTATTCAAAAGAGAATTATTTCAAACGACAACATGAAAAACTATTTCAAATCGTTCAAAAACCAGTTGGAATTAAATAGTATTTCCAATGCCCGGAAAAAATTAAAATATAAAGAAGTTTTAAAAATCTGGATGACATGAAAAATTTATTTTAATTCAACATATGGAGAATGACAAACAAAGCATGAATAACTTAAATAAATCAGCAAGATTATCACCTTAGCAGTAATTATTTTCTTTGTTAACTTAAAAAGGAGTAACAGAAATAATTTAAATACTTTTATATGTCAGTGATCATTATTATCAGTAATTAGTAAAAAATATGATTCTTGTCATATCTGCTTATTATTAATATCAAATATTTATTTTAGGCTCGCACCTTCACATTTAGTAAAAATCTTAGATGTAATTTTAACCATTAACTAACTAATTGCTGGTATCAACAATTATCCCTTTTAGTATTGCTTTATCAATGTTGTGATATTTATCTCGGCAGTGATTCAAAGGTTTATTTACCTGTAATCAGTGAACAAAATTTTCTTCTCTTATTAGCCAGGGAATACAATAACAAATGTAGTTTAAAGATTCATTGACCAATAGTCTTAGTAAGAACAATCATGTATTTCAATTTTGATTTAGTGATATAGTGACATATTTATCTTGGCACTGATTTCAAACGTTAATTATTCTGTAACCAATAATCAAATTAAATGCAATAATATGTAGATAAAATAAGGCATAATTTTAATGGTTTTTTTGACCTTTTACCATAAAAAAAGTGTGTTCTTTGATAGGCTTGGATTGGGTAATGAACTTTTAATTGAAAAGTTTTTGTTTTAGATATCCAACATAAAAAATTATTAGTTTAAATAGGTTTAAGATAAAAGGATATTAAAGGTTGATTGTTATCACGCAGTGTTTTCTATTTAATTTTAGAACAAGACTAAGCGAATGCCTTAAAATTTCTTTAAGACAATATACGACCACGCATCTTAGCAGTTATTCAAAATGAAATTGACAATAAACTGCCTCATCATCTGACAAATCATGATTCAATACAGAAGAGGACACAACACCATTATATTCCAAAATTTGGAGATTACCATCATTGTTTGGACGTTGTTTAAAAGAGTATTTGAAAAGTTATTCCAGGTCACCCTGGTTGCGAGAATAGAATTCTCAAACTAATTCCAAAAATTCGTTAAATTGCTTGGGACAAGTCTAACAGTACTCAAAAAAAATTCAAGATGACCGGGATATTTGTAATACAATTCTCAACTGGCTTTCAAATTTTAGTAAAATTACCTTTAATTCCCTTGAAGACATTTAAAAGCACTTAGAAAATTATTCCAAGCACTTAGATATCGAGAATTGCTTGGAATAGGTATAGAGATACTTAAAAGATTATTCCAGGCACTTAGTGTAACTTAGATTCCTGGAATAAAACTCTTAAATTATTTCCAAAATTTTTAATTTTTTTGAAGCGCCCAAAAAGCTTTTAATATTGTCCAAAAAGGTATAAAATGAAAGACTCATATCCAGAAAAGCCCTGGACATCAGACTAAGGTAAATTTCCCCTGAATTTTCCAAAAATCTATGTAAATTTTCAAAAAGGCTCAAAAACCTCTAACAATTTATAAATGTTGCGATATCTAAAAATTTGCAGAAATTGTTAAGGATTTTAATATTTTATGCCTAAATGCGTTTTTTAAGACTACGTTCTATTTATTCGGTAAGAGACAAAATTATTGAATGTCGTTTTAATAGTATTAATGTAATGATAAAAGGGGAGAAAATTGTATATCAGATTTAGTAGTATCAAAATTATATAATATATATATATATTATATAATAATAATAATAATAATAAATGTCTTTTATTCAAAATTTCCAGATGTAGTTAACAATAATAACATTCTATAATTAAGTACCCGAGAAGCAGGGCGCAGTCTAGCTAAGACAGCTACTCTACTGAACCCTACTCAACGGTCATAAACTTAAGCTACAATATAAAGATTAACTCTATTAAATTCCCAAATAAAGAACAATATATATATAATTTAAATAAATATTAAATAGCTGAATATAAAAAATTGCCAAAAATAAAATAAATAATTAAAGGCCTAAATTACGGGTTAAAGGTTAAATGTAAAAGATATTTCTTAAACTTTGATTTAAATGACTTCTGATCTAAAGTTGACAATTCAGTTGGTAGGTTATTGTAGAGTTTAATGGCATTGTACGTAAAAGAACGTTGAAACATTGCAGTCGAATGACGAGGAAGTGTCATCCTCTCCGGAAATCGCATCACTCTTGTGTGAACGTTTAAACGAGGAACAAATTTATTCCGTAAAGTGGAGGGAAGGGAGGGGTTTAATAAAACTTTAAATAAAAAATTACCTAAGTGTAACTCTCTGCGCTTGTCCATCCTCAACCAGTTAAGCTCTTTAAATGTGTGTGAAATGTGATCGTATTTTCGTAATCCAAATATTAGCCGTGAGCAAGCATTTTGAACTTTCTGAATACGATTTTTATCTGCAATGTCTAAGCAAGGGCCATAAATAAAATCACAGTAGTTGAAATTGGACAGGACCAGAGACTCACAAAGCATTTTTCTCAAATGAAAACTAAGAACCTGACGACTATTATATAAAATTTTCAATGATAAAAATGACTAATATAATATGTATATATATATAGTTGTGTTTGCAAGTTACATGTAATAGTTTTAAGAATATTTATATCTTCTAATACCTATGTATCTTTTTTAATTGGTAACTGAAGTTGTATTCAATAAAGGTTACAAAAAAATCATGCATTCTCACCATGTGAACCTAGCCTAGCAAATAATTAAGTGAATTCACTAATCTTTGGCTTTTATCTGCGTAATTCACATTAAAATCACCTCCTCTAGTTATAGTTGAACAATATCGTAAAGGCAATTTTTTTTATTTATTAAGAAATGTATCATAACAAGAATTTGAAGAACTATATGTACAAATAACAAATACATTCCACAACGCACAAGCTATCACAACACATTTAAAATTTTGCTTTTCACACAGATGCTTATACTAATACTAATATGCTTCCATAAAGAGTTTTTATCATCATTTTTGATAAATAACATGGTAGCACCATGTAAGGAATTATTTCTACAGTACTTCGTAGTTACAGTATAATTTGATAAATATATTTTTTACTTCTTATTTGTTTTGAATTCTTGCACAGATAAATAAAATCATTTTAATGATAAAATATTTCAGTAATCGTAATCTGTCCATAAAGTGCACGAATTGAGGTAATGTACATTTTAGAAACTGTTTATCGGGTACTTCTTTTTATTATATGTGTTAATTTGAATAGGTTATAGTATTTTTATTGTTTTTTTATTTAGATCTGATGATACCTTTAGGGGCAAACACGTGTTGCGATTAATGATTTAATATTCGAGACCTTGACCAAACGTAGTTTCTTGGAGTCTTTAATACTATTAGACGTATACTAGGGTAGCTACCAATACCTAAATCATTTGACCTACAGTCAATTATTATAAAGGCATTTTTGGAGCAAGTTCTTAGAAAATACACCCAAATTCTCAAGAACATTTTTGTAAGATGTATTAGGTTTGGTCAAAGTCTACATAGCCACTTCTTATCTGCATGGCATAGCGGTTTGTTCAGTTTTTTAGAGTTTAGTCACCTGAAACAAGAATATTGCTAAGCTAAGATTTGTCCCATCAAGGTAGTATTAGAAGTCGAGTAGTTTTACAGGTGGTGATTTCAATTTGCTTTATAGATGATGCATTATCACAGATTTTATTGGCTTCTAATTTATTTAATTGCACTTTTAAAAGACAAATCCCATTGTTATAAGAGTTGTTTCGAACTGCAATATTCAATACAAATCATTCTGAAACGAGACTATTGCCCTTTATATCCTTGAAGTTTTTTCTCTAAAGTATTTTTTCCTCATTATATTCAGCAATGTTTTTTTGAACAGTGACGACTTCTCTTTTCGAATTTAATTCACTTTTTAAACAATTTCTCAGAAACTTCTTTAAAATCCTGTGTCCTTTTTCTTTTCCTTCTCATTGCAATTTGTATCTTATTATGATCTGATTTCATTTTACCTATCTACCACCTTACCTCACTATTTCAAATACCTGGTCTTGCAAGTAACAAATAGTTTCATCTTTTTCCGCACATACAGTTGTAAGTTGGTCAGTTTTTCCGCAAGCTGAATCTTATAATCAATAAATAATTTGGTTTGTCTCTCATGTTTATCCAGTTCATCAAAGAGGCTTTTGATCATCTTTATATGCCTCCTTACACTGAGTTGAGCAATCACCTAAAGAAATGCGTTAAAGAATAATAAGCTGATCTGAGCAGTGACTTCATTCATTTATTGACCCGGCTTAAATGCCACTTTAAAGATGCGTTGAATGGTAACGTGTCAGAATTTTTTTTTTTTTAATCGATACTTACGTGGGCACTGTGGGTTGTGATTTTAGGTTCGTCGAGGCGTAAATGGCAAAAAAAATTAAACGTTTCGATAAATAACGTTAATTTGTTTACTGGGGTGTATTCGGAAAAAAATCACCTTGACACTGATTTTTAATTTTTTTGTTACCGTTTAAGTACCGCTACGTGCGTTGAGGTATTATAGGTTTTGAGATGAACAAGCGCTGGTTATTTTCTTCTCTCTAGTAGGAGCCAGTCAGTTGTGTTACATAGTACCTCATTGCAAGATCGCTCAATAAACTCTGGTGTACCCCAAAGCTCTGTAGTAAGGCCATTGTTGACATCAATCAAATCTGCTTAATGTAGGAATATCTGGAAAGTTCATTAATTTCTGCTGAGAACACTACTATTTTGTGGCATTATTTTTCTAAAAAGAAGATTTGCACCAGGTAATATGTTTTGATTTGGATGTTCATAGAAATTGTGTAAGACAAATTTGTATTCACTGAATGTTAAACATCAATCTAGTACAGACTTCCGAAGTGTCTCCTAAATTCTGAATCTCTAGATGGGCATGAGTCTCATAGGTTTTTGAAAATTTCAGTCGACAGCAACATAAAGTTTTCTTCCCATATTGCTGAAACAGCTAAAAAGATTATAGGGGAATAAGGCCCATAAGTTCCAAGAAAGATTCTCTAGGGATGTTTACTTTGCTTTGATTAAATACCATCTGAGATATTACATTTTTTTGGGATATTAGTCATGTATACTTATATTTCTTTGACGTAAAATAACTAGTCATCCATAATTATTTATTTTAGAGATTTTTGTTTAATTCTAAATATAAAACATTCACAGGATGCCAAACTAGAATCCCAACTGTCCAAGCTCACACTTGGTATCTCTTCCAATTCTAAGATCTACGCTAACTAATGCATAGTTTGACTTTAACCTGTCACCAGTATAAGCAACGATTTTAAAAATTCGTCGACCTGTAACTAGTGACCATTTCCAAATGACTCGAAAAATGTCCGATGTTTCAAAGTGCTCTGATTCCCTTAGTTCTGCTCGAATCCTGGTTATAACCCAGTGTTTTTGTGTAGGTGATGGAAGTACGCAGGTGGTATAGTTAGTTCGGATTCGGAAAAAATCGATTTTTGGTGAAAAAAATTTATACGAGGGAAGTGTACTCGAAAAATGAAAAATCCCAAATTTTGGACGTTGATATCTCGGCTTCAAAGGGCACTATCGATAAAATTCCAATGGTTTTGTCTTAGTTTGGTCCTTTTAAATCCAACCAGATTATCTTAAACGCCGTAACTCTTGTATTAGCCGAGATATTGCATTTATAGAGCTTATTTTTGGCCTCAAAAACGAGGTTAAAAAATGACTTTTTCCAAATTTTCAAAGTGCTCTCATTCCCTTAGATTTGCTCGAATCTTGTTATAACTCAGTGATGATTTTCGTAATATAGGTGATGAAAGCAAGCCGCTGATATAGTTAGTTTGATTTCCAAAAAAATCAATTTTTGGCGAAAATATTCGATACGGCCGAAAAATGAAAAATACCAAATTTTAGACCTCGATATCTCGGCTTATATGGGTACTATCGGGAAAATTCTAATAATATTGTCTTAGTTTTGTCCTTTAGAATCCAACGAGATCATCCGCAAAATCGTAGCTTTTATATTAGCCGAGATATCGCATTTCTAGAGCCGATTTTTAGGCTCAAAAACGAGGTTGAAAAATGATTTGTTTCCAATTTTTAAAGTGCTCTCATTTTGTTAGTTTTACTCAAATCCCGTTATAACCGCTCTTATACTCATTTATAACTAAAAAAAATTTTAAATTATATATTTAAAACTTTTTTAGGATTTGACAATCCCAACTGTACATGAAGCTCACATTCGGTACCTCTTCCACGATCTGCGTTGACAAAGCGTTCCGTAATTTATAATTTGATTGATTTAATGACTTCGACTTTGACTAGTAAAAGTGTTATCTTGATTGTCCAAAAACCAATATGAAAATTATGTCACTCAATATTGATTTATTGATCTAAGGATATTTATCTCGCCAGTGATTTTTAAGATTTATTACTGATCTACATCAAGTAAAAAATGTATCTCTTATAGGCATAAATCCTTTAACGAGTTGATCTCTTATTCATTAAACAATCAGTTTCTTAAAATTCCCGATATGTTTTGGACACAGTGGTGTCCATTATCAGGGGATAAAGGGTTCAAAATTGATACCAGATAAATGCCCCAGGGTTTGATTCCATGTCAAAAAACCCTCTATTTATTATAATTGTTTTTAAGTTTATTTGTTTACATTCTGTTGTTGACAAGGACCGAATTATAAAATGATATCTTCGACTTCTATAAACAAGTCTCACTGTTTGCAGTAAACAATTTATTGGGAAACACCCTAAGCCACAAAATTGTGAACTTTGCTAAATACGCTATTACGAAATGACACCAATAAGAGACATTTTTTCTTAATATAAAAAAAAGTGTTTAGCAGACAAACCCACCGACCAAACGACCTTGAAAGCATGCAATAAGTGACAAGCCAAATGGACCTGTTCAGTTATGGTAAACCTGATTTGGTCGGTTATATCGGCCGTAATTCATTAAGCCAACATTTTTCTGCGTACAACAAACATATGCCCTCCCGAGACAAGATGTTTGGCCATTAAAAAAATGTTTTTTAATATAAATTGAATTCGTTGACTTTATCTGACTACGATCTCTAGACTATCATCTTTCTAAATCAAAACAATGTTCTTAAGTGAATAAATTAGTTATCTTAAAATAGAATGTTTGCGAATTGACTATTTTAAAACGTTTTGTCTACAAGTCACATCTGAGCAATAAAAAAACAAACGGATAACGTATCTATGTGACAAAATTTCGCAATAGCAATAAAAAAGAAAGTAGCTAAATTCAGCGGACCTTGGCTTCATAAAATGTCGTTTTTCATAAGAAATGGCAAAATTTGGTTGTACTAAAAAAGCTTAAGGAAAGCTAGTTTTAAATTAATTTTAATCCTAATTGTGATGACAAGAATGCAACTAAACGAAACGTTTAATTTATACATATTTACCTCAAATCTTAATTTAATTATCAATACTCAACTCAACTCTCAAGTTTTGTGCAGTCTTATGTTATTTATTTGTTACAGTATCGATAGCAATTATGTCAATTACAGATACCAAATTTAAAATATCAGAATACATTAACAATTACATAAAAGAACAGTAAGAATGTACATTATATATACTTATAAGTAACAATAAACAACTTAAGAGTCAGTATTACAAACAGATAATACGACAATTACAAAATCATAGTTCTAAAGTAACATTGCAGATTTTTATAAATTCTCTTAGTAATTTTAATTGATTAAGAGAAATTCGGTAAATATCAATATCAAAGACATATTTATTAAATAAAGAACACATTTCACATATAAGTGAGGTCTTATAAGGTATTAATCCAATAGAAATCCAGGTAGAATTGAGGAGTTTCTTGATCTAGTACTTTTGGCATTAAATGAGTAGTCAATTTTAAATAAAATCCTTGGACATTTCTAATTTTAAAGCCAAAAAATAATACATGTTTCTATCCTTTTGATTTCCGTAGATAAACATTCAAAGATGTAAAGCAAAGTCCAATTTTTAAAGCCTCTTTGTGGGTAATAACCAAACTTTTCAAATTATAATTATTTAAGAAATTTTCTTTGATTACGCTCGACAGTTAACCCAAGTATCACGTTGCTGAGACCATATAAAATTCTCAAGTATGCACCAGGGCTTTCTGGCTAGAAGTAGCACACAGAGGTGAACATTTCATCTTGTACTCTATGAATATTTTTATTCAATGTATAACTCATGGAGGCACACTGCTATGTACTAAAGAAAACATAATTTTCCACCCTCTATTGAGAGATCATCCTGTAAGAAATCGCACTTCTTACCATGTCCATCAATTTCAAAGAACAGTTGGAAGGCATCAGCAAACAAAAGAGCTGTAGAATATTTGCATGATTACTACATGTTATTTATTGCCGCAATAAAAAGGGTCTATTAATGGTCCCAAATTTGATCCTTGGGGAACACCCAATTCACTAGGATAAGGATTTGACGTAAAACCACTGATTTCCACAATATTTTGCCTCTATGACAAGTAAGACATCAATACCATAATAAGAATAGCTAATACATTTATTCGATGAAGGGCATTTATTATTACTGTGTATTTAACATTGTTAAAAGCTCTTTCGAAGTCTGTGAATTGGAACTTCAACTTAGAACCCTTTATCTAGTAAATTATGGATGTACTAAGAATATTTTTGTGGACCATGTTGTTGCTCTGAGTATATTTTAACGTTTTTTTCTTCTAAAAGTTGGTCTTATATTAGTAGTTCGATTTTTCCTGCTTGATTATGTCTTTCAATGTATTTTGTTTCTGCTACTCTACTGCACCATCTATGATTTCGGGTTTTTTACAACATTTTCTATATCTATCATTTTGTACGTTTTCTTTTAATAAGTACTTATAGTTTTTCGTTTTAACATGTATATAGTTTTTCGTTTTAAGATGTATATAAGTTTGGTAGCTTTTTGTATTGGTAAGTAGATTTTTTCATGCATGTTTATCACTCTAAGAGAGTTCTTTAGTGTTGTAGATACTAACCTAGTGGCCGAGATTATGATTGGGACTCTAGTGATAGATTACATTATCCACACTTCCTTCAGTTCATATGATAGTGCCACATACTTTTCCCTGTATTTGATGTTAACGTTGTGACCTTGTGAGATGAAAATATCTATAAGATAAGTTTTATTCTCTTTTTTATTTATATCAGTTATTTTTGATCTATTATAGATGATTGGAGCATCTGTTATGATTCCTTTATCCTTTTTTCTTGTAATTACTGATTTTTTTAATGAAATTTGGATGTAGCTTGTAGTACCGTGGTAAATTGAATGTATCAAATTTGTATACTTTTAATAGTTCCAAATATAATATTGCTGCTGCTCTGGTAAAGAAGTATTGGAGACAAGACGATATTGCGCGGTCTGTGGTTTTTAAGTTCTGATTACACTTTCTACATTTAACATTATTGATTTATTCCTTTAGAATGTACTTACGGTAGATTTGAGTGGCAATAACTTGATCTAGAATTATTACGAGAAAGTCCTCTATCTCTAGTGATACTTTTAACTAAACTAGAACCGATGTTGTCTTTGGTTAGAATGTGTGGATACCGTCCGTATTCCCACTTTTCAACAGAATGAGTGTGATCTCTTTTAGATAAATTTAGTCGAGTTAGATTTTTGTTGACTTTCTTGAATACATCAGGACCTGTGCAAGTAGTACCTTATTTATTGAACTTGACTATTGCAGAGTTTTTGAACATCCATTCTTATTCGTCTACTAAATTCTCTTGAAAGAATTATTATTATTATTATTATGATAAATATCGTCGGCATGCTATGGTGAAAAGGTTTTTCTATTCACCCATATCCGTATGAATACACATTCAATTACATTGGTAAACATAAATATAAACTTTATTATAGACCTATTACTGCAATAGTGACGTCTAATGGTGGTCATGTTGACTCAAATCCGAGTGAAATTTAGAAAAACAAGGATTATTAATAACGCAAACATCATGTTTATACTGAACCTCATTTTAAATGACATAATTTTACGTCATAAACAATATCAACTTTAAAAATCGTTGAACTAATAAAATTATTTCCATTAAACATAAATTTGCCGATAAACCCTTTGAGTTTCAGAATTTCAGTAATTCAAAGAGATGGAATTCAATGATAACGTGATAATAACAATAATCGTCCCGGTTACCTTGGTAATGGTCATTACATTACCGGGTTAATGGAAGGGATATTAGGAAATTAGTATGGGCCACGCTTGATGTAACCTTTTCGATTTAAAATGGAAACTCAAGTTTTGGTTTTGACAGGAGCGAAACTCAGTAGACAGTGGAGTCTTTAAGATGATAGCACATATGATAAGTCTCATTATTAATGACTGCCTTTAGGTTAAAAATTAGTAAAAAGTAATTAATTAATTAATTATTACTTAAAAATGGGTAATATGTAGATTTTTCGCTTCTTCAGTAACCGTTTTCTGGTGCAGAAATATGATGCAGCACATTAATGCTTGATTTAAATTCACATGAAGTTTCATGTTAGAATTTTTAATTTTTCATTCTTTATCCCCATTCTATTTTTTTCTACACTCCTAGCTTTGCAGCTTATTTACCGAATGTATTGCAATTTACGACCAAGAAATAATTACCGATCCACCACATTAGCTTGATAAATGAAAAAATTATAAAAATAAGATGCTAACAAATGAGTTTAAAAGGTGTAACAGAATAAGAGGTTGATCCTTACGGGTGCTAATTCTTGAGTGATTTTAAGAAAAAAAGTTTCAATGAAGCTATGTCCTTTTAAGCGAATGATAAAATCTTAAGAAAGATTTTATCATTCGCTCGAAGAAACGATTTTTTTCTTAAGATTTTAACATTCAAGACAGAATGTTAAAATCTTAAGAAAAAAATCGTTTCTTCATCATAACTTTATTAATTTGCTAAATATGTTTTTGATATTTATTACTTTTTATGAAATTTATACGGAGTACCAACAGCCATTTTTTTGATGTAGGAGATTTTTTAAAAGTTTAACTAGTGACGTTCGTACAGGAACGTAGACTAAATATTTTTTTTAAATATTATGTACGCAACTGTTTTTCCATAAAATAAAAACTGTTTTTAAAATCCTCATTCATTTTCCGACATGGGATTACCGCGGAAAAAATAAAAACATTTTTATGCATGGTCAATTTATTAGTAAAAAAAATAAATTTATTTATTTCATAAATATATATGTACATTATTTTACCATTACAATATAATAACTCTAATTATAGAAAAGTCGCCAAAATTTGTTTCTGAGGATGACAACTTCAACACTCTGCAGCTCAAAAGTTAAGGAGTTTAGGACATAGCTTTATTTGAACTTTTCTTCTTAAAATCATTTAAGGATTAACATCTTTAAGGATCAGCATCTTATTCTGTAATATTCTAAATATAAAATAAAAATCTTTAATCCGAAATAGCTAGAGGTTGCAAATACACTACCGCTCAAAAGTATTTGCCCACATATGACTGTTTTAAAGTTATAACTAAAAATAATAAACCCATCAGTTATTCTTATGAAACGGTTTATTTATAACAAAATGAATATAAACAATACATTTATCAATTAATTAAATTCAAGAAAATCAAATTTTGGATTCATCTACATGTCCGCCTCGATTTTTAATAACAGCTTCACAGAGTTTCGGTAGTCTTCTAATTAATTTATCCAAAGTTTTCTGAGGTATCTTGTGCCACTCTTCTTAGATGATCCTCCACAAGTCTTCTTTTGATGTGGGGCATGATTTTCGCACTTGTCTATCCAGTTCTTCCCACATTAATTCGATAGGATTGAGGTCCGGTGATTGTGGGGCTATACCATAACTTTCAAAAGATGTTGCCTTTGTAATTAACCTAAATATTGCTTGCACAATTTCGACGTGTGCTTGGGGTCATTGTCATGTTGAAAGATGAAGTTTTCCCCAATTATTCGAGTACCAGAAGGAAGTACTTAAAATTGTTTTGTAACCCTATTTTCGAAGAATTCCCCCCATTCTAATTAGAATGGGGAGAATTCTTCGAAACTGCAGATCGCCCACTGCAGATCTTCCGAAACAACCCAACACCATCACCGAACCACCACCGTATTTAACTGAGGCCACCGTATAGTTCTCAGCGACCCTTTCATTGGCATAACGGCGAACAAAAACTCGCCTCTTCGTTCCAAAAACCTCGAATTTCGACTCCTCACTCCAGAGAACTTCACTTACATTGGGCCTATTCAAGTCTTTTCTTCTTATTAACATCCTTCAGTAGCGGTTTTGATACAGCTAAACGTCCTTTAAGACCAGCATTATAAAGTCACCGTTTTACTGTCGAAACACTGACCGCTTTTTTACGCTCCTTGTTGATTTTTGCTGTGATTTCAGAGGCGGTAAGGCGTCTATTGCGTTTGCTTGTAATTATAATATTTAAATCCTCCTTTGAACTTGTTGTCTTTGGCCTTCCCGATCGAGGTTTGTTGCTAATAGTCCCTTCTCTGGTGAATTTCCTAACATTATAATCGACAGTCCCCCTTGGAATTCCCAAATCCGTCGAAATTTGACGATTAGTCTTTTCAGCCATATGAATCCAATGATAATACCTTTTGTTTCTACCGATAACTCTTTTGTTTCAGACATTTTAAAGAATGTTGAAAAACCAGCAAGAAACGGTGACAATCGTCAATAAGCAAGCGAAATTATTTACCAATGTTACACAAAATCAATTCTTGAAGACTAAACACCTTTAAATGTTTCCAATTTCATCGGAAACGAGCTGTAAAAAGATTATTTTAAAAGAAGTGCTATTTTCACTACATTGATTGTTATTTGCAAAACTATTTTTAAATACTCAGTGTTTTTCAACGATCCATAGTTGATAGGTATGCTGTTTAAGCATATATGCAATTTACAAAAGAGATACAATCTAAATATAGGTATAAAGATAAGATTTTTGTATCTAATTTCAAATATTAAAAAGAATACATGGTGGGCAAATACTTTTGAGCGGTAGTGTAAGTGTAAGAAAATTAGCTTGTTTTTGTTCCCGCTTCGTTTTATAGAAACTATTTTCAGCCTTTTTTAATTTACTTTTTGGTTAGCTGTATATATTTTTAAATTTAATTTTTATTTTTATTAATTAATTTTATTATTAATAAAAATAAAAATTAATTATATTAATTTTATTAATTAATTTTTATTTTTAAATTTTTAAACAGTTTTTTATTTTAATTTTCTTAGAGTTCTGAGTTTTATTTGACCCCACATCGAATTTACTTAGTAAGAAGCATACAAAGAATGTTGGGTTATAAAAAACAACACATTTATAATTTGGCAGAGAGGTTGTAAATCCAGACCTGCCCAACTGAAAGATTGAATATTAGTCTGGTAGGGACTTTTTTTTCATTACATTTATAAATAATATAAGTGTGAGAAATCCTGTGCACCGCTCCCTTTAATTTAATATACGACTTGTTCTTAATAAATTTGCCACATTTTTGTGAACTTAGGGTCCACATCATCTACCCCTAAATACAAGCTGTAAATAAATAGATGCGAAAAAATTGGGGGGCTTATTCTTGGGTAAATTTTAAGAAAAATACTTTATATGAACGTATGTCCTAAAAGGCGTAACTTTTGAGATACCGACTGCTAAATATTGAAGACAAATATATGTTTTTTTTTATAATACCTGTAAAACCCCTGTAAATATTTTAATAAAATTTGGTATGCATTTTCTATGCATCAAAAAATACTTTATATAAACGTATGTCCTAAAAGGCGTAACTTTTGAGATACCGACTGCTAAATATTGAAGACAAATATATGTTTTTTTTTATAATACCTGTAAAACCCCTGTAAATATTTTAATTAAATTTGGTATGCATTTTCTATGCATCAAAAGGCATTTTTTGAGGCTCACTAATTTTTTTTATTTGTACCAGCGATGTTCATGTAAGGTTTAAACTAAATATTTTTGATGAAAAATGTCGTACGCCACTTTTTTTTTTGTTTTTGTAACTCTTATTTATTTCTGAGCAAATTGGATCTCTTTACTTTCTTTTGTCCGAGGTTGCGAATTCGATTAAAAAAATAAAATCCATCTACCTAAATGTATTACGTGTTTATTATTAATGTTTAGATATGATTCTAATTTTTGTTTTAAACCAAATGAAAGAAAAAGAAATTAAATAATTATAAAAAATTTTGAAAATGACCACCCTCTGCTATTATGCAAGAGTGTATACGTCGCCGCATTTGTCGACGAATCCGATAAAAAATTCCGAGAGAATTTTGAATTACGGCACATGAATAATTAATGATTCGATTTCTCAAGTCATCAATATCCAGTATTGGATTCCTGTACACCAAAGTTTTTAAATAAGCCCATGTGGTGAAATCTAGTGGATTCATATCTGGTGACCGGGGTGGCCAAAACTGAGGACCGCCTTGGCCTATCCAAATATTTGGATATGTTTCGTCTAAATAACGACGTGCTAAAAAATTAAAATCGGCAGGAGCCCCATCGTGCATATACCACATTACTCTTCTAAGATCTAGGGGTACCGCTTGAAGAACTCCTGGAAGTATGTCTTGAAGAAAACGAGTGTATGTTTTCCTATTTAATCTCTGTGGTAGAAAATGTGGGTCAATAAGGTGGTCTCCAATGATTCCAACCTATACATTTAAAGAAAATTGGGATTTTCATCGGCCCAAATGTGGTTATTATGGTAGTTAACGAGTGCCTCTCTGGAAAAATTAGATTCACCGGTAAACAGAATCTGCCTTAAAAACATACCGTCATATGATTAACATGTAGCTACAAACCAATTTTTCTAGCAATGGTGTCAGGTTGTTCATCAATTAAATTAAGTACTGCTTCTTCCAATTCCGGTGTTCTAATATCGCGTTGGGGGCCACAATCATACTTTCATGGTTGAAAAGTTCCAGTTTCTCGTAGTCTTTGATGAAGGCGTGCAAGTAATATATGATAAGGTGCCATTCGTTGAGGGTAGATTTTAGCATACATTCTAGATGCTTGCAATTAATTTCCGTTAGCAAGACCATAAACAAAATGCATATCGGCTATTTCTGCGTTTGAATAATTTGCCATGTTGATGAAATGGATCAAAATTGCACAAAAAAGTTTCTAAAGGCAAGAATTAATAATCATCATATTTGTCTTAAAAAATATTTACTTTAAATCTTGCACGAACGTCACTAATACAAATAAAAAAAATTAGTGAGCCTCAGAAAATGCCTTTCAAATGCATAACAAATATTACTAAAATATCTACAGGAGTTTGACAGGTATTGTAAAAAAACATATATTTTTCTTCAATCTTTACCACCCGGTATATCAAAAGTTAGGACTTTTAGGACATACGTCCATATAAAGTTCTTTTCTTAAAATTTACCCAAGAATCAGCCCCTAAATTTTTTCGCATCTATCGATTTACATCCTGTATATCCTATGTTTATAATATTAAATTTAATTTCAGCAGACGAATAAATTACACTGCTGTTTCCAACCCTTAGGCAGGAAATGAAGCAAATTCAAACAGGAGCCGGGTTGGTAAATGTAGGGATGCGTGCGTTGAACGCACCACACAATCAGCAGGACTTTATCGTTTTCGTAAAAGCAAGAGGCAGAACAGAAACGGTATTTCCTCGCCCGTTTTTGACGTTAAATGAGCGAAGAGAACCGACACTGTTGTGGCGCGTAGTCGGGACACGCGCTTATTCGGTTCTCGCGCTTTGTCCGGTGAAAATCGCGAAATTTTACGCGTTGTCACCCGCGAACTTTTCATAACATTTTTTTAGTAACTCACTTGATTAACGTTTGTCTATTTTGTGATTGTAAAAATTAATTAGGTGGTACTTTTGAACTGTTTACGAAGTTTGTTATTGGATTGAGTAGTTTTTACTTTTGTTTGGTAAGTTCATTTTGTGAATTATTGTATTTTTTTTTAATATGAGAAAAAAAATTAAAATTGCTAACAAAAAATTGATCAAACATAAGCCTAAAAACTACATTTTGAGTAGTTTTGGGGACTTTCTTTTTGTTTGGTAAGTTGATTCTAGTGTTTGTTTTGTAAATATAACCAAAAAATTTAAAATTGCACAAAAATTAGAACATGAAACAAATAAGCATAAAAATAGATTTTTTGATTGTTGATGTTTTTTTTACAAACAATTCAAACATTTTGAATATATTTAACCTGATAATTATAATTTAAATAAATTTTATTAGAGTTTTGATTTACAAGAATAGAAAAAATCTATGATTTAATAATTAAAAAAAAATATATTTTCAATAAAAAAGTTTACCCAAACTAGTAGAAAAAATTAGTAAATTATAATTTTTTGTAGTAAATACATTTTCTTTACGAGAATTTACTTCTGCAAGTTTTCTCTACTAAAAGCTTCTAACAGGTGCTAAAGACGTTCCTTTTAAGCCCTATATTAATGATGTTTTAAAGTAAAAATGAAAGATTCTAAAGCTTTAGACATAAAAAATAATTTCTTTTAAATGGGATGGATTGCTGCAGACATACTAGAAATTTATGTGCTATAGTGTTTACTAATTAATATATTTTTATTAAGTAATCGAAGCAAATGCAAAATTACAAAATATGACACCAATATTTGAAATATATCTATGGCGAAAAAATATACAGAGTGAGTTTTGTGTTTTAAAAAACTGATTTATATTAATACTAGTAATAATAATAATAATAAACGTCTTTATTCTCATACAGCAAAATATTATAAGTATACAGTGAACGGCAAAAATATGAACAAATTCTATAAAAAATTAATTAGGGCATGTTCAAAAAAACGCTCGCACACGTTGATTAATAATTTTAATTGCGCATTTTTTTCAACCATAATTTTGTATACGGTGTGTCTCATGTGGCCGTGGTCGATAGCAACTTTCTTATTTTAAATAGAACACTCTATAGGTGATTACATTTTTAGATTCTACAAAAAATTATAAACATTTTGACGTATCACATGCCATACTGTTTCTAAATTACGCGGTTTTTAAAATTGCTGTTAAAAAAATGAAAAAACGAATTTCTTTTTCCTATTACTTTTTAATTCCCTTTTTTTGAAAATATAAAAAATATGATACATGTCAAAAAGAAATCAATATACATAAAATTTAAATAAAACTCAACGAATTAAATACTTTAATTATTTTATTAAGTGTTCAAAATGCCCTGGCAAACTGCTAGTCTATTTAAAACAGTATTTTCATTAATTTGACTAATTTCATATCCAATCATCATCATCATCTAAAAATCATCCTTTAAATCATCATCTAAATTCCGCGGTTTCTCTTTAAATATATAAACTTTTGATTTTAAATACCCCCAAAGAAAAAAATCCGGGGGTGTTAGATCTAGGGATCTTGCAGGCCATTCCGTAGGACCCCTTCTACCAATCGACTGTCCGAGAAATACTGCATTCTAATATTCGCGTACCTGACGAACAAAATGGGATGGGGCACAATCCGGTTGAAACCAAATAGATCTAATTGGCATATTAAGCTGATTTGTATTTGGAAAAGAAATTGCGAGAGTTGCAATCAAATCATTTTGAAGAAATTCTAAATATCCGTCTCTGGTAAGAGTGGCAAAAAAAAATGTAAAATAATTTTATTATTTGAATTCCCTGCTCAAACATTTGATTTTTGCGGCTTCTGTGTATGATTTTTTCTCATCCAATGAGGATTATTCGTACTCTATAGCTAAACAGTATCTGCCGATGGAACAATGAATTTAAGTTACACATTTCCCTCAAATTTTCATAAAATTCTAGTCTGCGAACAGGATCATCAGCGTTTAGTTCATGCCGTAATATAAGTTGGTCTGGATGATACTTTTCTTTCTTTAATACACGCAAAGTTGTTCGTTGGCTCACAGCATTTTTTGAGGCTACTTCAGAAGACGAAATATGGGGATTATCTTTCACTTCTAATAAAATATTCAATCTTGTATTTTCATTAATTTTTGAACGACCTGACCGTCTACGATTTTTCTAAATTTTCTTTCAATTTTACTTACTGTAATGGGCCTTTAAGGATATTTTGCATTAAACAAATTACAAACTTCTTCTTGGGTTCTTTGTTTATCTCCGTATCCAATAAAAATTAAAATTTAAAATCATTAAATTTCATTTAAAAGAACCATATTTAATTTAAATACGCACTGACACAAGTCATATTTGACAATTTACCTACCATGACAATATACCTTTTATACCTTGTAATGCTTGTTTTTTTATTAGATACTTAAAGAATTTTAAGCGCATTTGTTCCATATTTTTTGACATGTACCATATTTTGTATGTTTTCAGAAAAAAAGGAATTAAAAAGTAAGAATAGAAAAGTGAAATCCATTTTTTTTCTATATTTAATAAAATAAGTTTTAGAGGCTTGCATTGAATTTTTGAACTGTCCGACACTCCCCGACTACATGGTCAACTGTTTCATTCTTCTCACAGCACCATCGGCATTCCGGGTTGTCCGCAATACCGATAGTATGGAGATGGCTTCTTAAGTGCCAGTGACCGGTTAAAAGACCTGTCACTAGCCGAATTTCGCGTCTTTTTAGGCGTAGTAGATTTTTGGTGAGACAGGCAGAGAGCCCACCTATGTGCGCTTTGGCCTGTTTCATACCAGGGGACCCGGTCCATCTTCGGTGGCACAGAAAACAGACTAAGGATTCCTCTTTGTGTTCTGTGTTCGGTGGGTCCACTTGTCCAGCAGACCCTTCATTAACGCGACCGCGTTTTAGAGGCTTTTAAATTCGTCCCTACAATGTCCAACTATCGAATGTGAAAAAAAGGATTTTTCAAATTCGATACATTGCTGTTATACTAGACGTAATACGTCTTGTGGCTTGGAATTATTGAATCCGTAGCTCGTTTAGAACGCGTTTTAGAAGTAGCGAATATATATGTATTTCTATATCTTACAGAATCAAAGTATCGAATATTCACATATGATACATTTGTTAGTTAGACACCGCAAATATCAAAAAATCTTCAAAATCTTGTTGATGAAAAAATTTTACTTTCATTGATGGTGTATGGTTTCAATATAAAAAGAATAAAAACAAACACATTTTAATGAAACGAAACTATAACGAGGACTTTTTGAAATTAGTGGCTACAAAAAAAAGAGGATATTATCAAACAACTCCTTCTACTCCTTATAATAATAGACTTCCCATAACCGATGTAAAAAAAGAGATCTTTTGACACTGTGCTCACAAAATTTCCCAAAACCCTACCACCGATACTACTACTCTCTACCAACATCAAGCGAAGTAAGGGGCTGTCTACCAGAGCCAGATGCTAATGAAGATGAAGATGAGCCCGAAGAGATTTAAAAAATATTTCTAATTGTAATTTAATTTCATGTTTAAATTTCCGTGAGAACGATGATTCTTCTATCATTTAATTCCACTTAACCATATTTTTATTTTGTTCTTGGTTTTGTTTTCTAATGTGTTTAGTGCTTATAATAAATAATTTGTATGTCAATTTTTGTTTCATTACTTGACTTTTATTAAAAACAAAAAAACTAAATTTTGATAACACAAACAATCTAATATGTCACATTCAATTCTTTGAAGTAAAATTTTTGACAAAGCCGTAAATTGGTACATATTTTTAATAAGATTCAAAATGACAAATATAGATTTTTAGCCTATAATAAGAAAAAAAAATATAAGTGTTAGCACTATCACAAAAAGAATGAAAAACTGCATAGCAGTAATATAAAAAAAAATAAGTTGGCATATGCGATAATTTTTAAATGACAATTAAATATGTTTTTTAGCTCTCCTGAAAAGTAGGTATTTTCACATTCGACATTTGGACATTGTAGGGACGAATTCATAAAAACAGTTTTCAAAACCGCGTATCTTAGAAACGGTTGAATAAAAGTATGGCATGTCATATGTCAAAATGTTTATAATTTTGTGTAGAATCTAAAAATGTAATCATATATAGGGTGTACCATTTAAAATAAGAAAGTTGGTATCGACCACGGCTACATAAGACACCCTGTATACAAAATTTTTGTTGAAAAAATGCGTAACCAAAAATATTAATCGACGCGTGCGAGCGTTTTTTCGAACACGCCCTCATATATTTTTTATTGAATCTGTTCCATATATTTGCCGTTCACTGTATAAAACTCAATCAAATTTGGCGAAATATACGATATTTAGCTTAATAGCTATCATTACATACAGGGTGTCCAAGACAAAACAGTCCACCCTGAAAATCTTGAAAAATAAATTGTTTAACGAAAAACTGCTTAACACACAAATTTACAAAAATTGCGATTCCCATTACTCCCCAGAGCACCCCAAAGTATCACTCGACCCCTATGGGGTACCTTGAATTAAAGGTAATAGGCCTATTTTCATTTATTTCATTTTATTAAGTCGTTCTTAAAAAATATGAATAAACGTGGCTGACATTCTTCAAAAGTTTAAATCTTGCAATTTTGTTGCCTGCATAAATTTTCTTTTATTTAATCATCCATATATTATTTCTAATCAAGAAAAAAAATACATTTCGAAAAGGTAATTTGACAAAATATGCAGCATAAAATATGCAGTAAATACCTGCATATTTCGGCGCTTTTGTTGGTTTAGTTATTTTTATTTTAGTATAGATCTTGAAGTGTTTAATCTAGTTCTAGTGATATTGACAGTACTGATAACAATGGTCTATACGCTGCAAGAAACATTTGAATTAGTGGGTCTTTATTGTCAATAAAATAAGCCTGCTAGAGCAAAAGCATATGCTTTTAATTGTAATCATCTGGATAGAAGGGTAAATCATCGTTATGTAATGGATTTGATAAGGAAGTTTTAAGAAATAGGGTCAGTATAAAACAGAAAAATGAAGTTCAGCATCCAGTGAAAAATGAAGTGGTAGAAGTTGCGGTGTTGTGTCATGTTGAGAAATTTCAAAAAATTTCCACCGCATTTTGCGTATCTAAAAGTACCGTTCATTAAAGTTTAAAATTACACAAATATCATACTTATAAAATCAAACTAGTACATGAGCTAAATGAAGATGATTTTGTTGTCGTGTGCAATTTGGTGAGTACTTTAGTGATAGGTGAAATCATGAGAAAAATTTACTGTACAATATGTATTTCTCAGATGAATGCTCCTTTTATTTACATGGTGAAGTCAATAGACAACTTTCGGTACAGGAGCGATACTAATCCTCATTTATTTTGAAAAATACATACGCAGCAACCTCAAAAACTTAATGTATGGGCTGGTATCCTGGGAGATCATATTTATTCATGATAATACATTAATTCATATTTTTTGAGAACGAATTAATAAAATAAAATAATAAAAATAGGGCTATGTAGAGAATAAAATTTTCTTCTTATTCCCATTAAAAAAAATTGACATGGGGGCTCTGGTGAGGATATGATGTCAAAGGAACCCAATTATAATCAATTGTCTCCTTCAATATTAAATTTGGCTTGTTTAAAGATTTTTGACTTGCTTAAAGATTTTCAGGGTAGACCGTTTTGTCCCGGACACCCTGTATATAAAAAACAAAAAAAAATTTTTTAAATTTTTTCGCAGAATTTCATAAGAAGTGTATGAAGGATGGTTGGGCTGGGATGGATTGGGTTAACTCAAACTTTACCTTAACCCTTAACCCAACCCAATCCAACCCCCACCTCCACACACTTCCTATTAAATCGTACTATGTGCATATAATTGCCATTGAATGTTATTGTAGGTTTGATTTAACTTTGTTTTATTAGACAAGAATAGAAAAAAGCTACGTTATAATAATTAAAAAAATATTTTCAACAACATAATTTTACACAAAGTAGGAGTTAGTATATTATATTTTAATATCGTAATAAATAAATTTTCTTTACGAAGACTTTCTTTTACAAGTTTTCCTTATTAAAAGCTTTTAACGCGTGTTAAAGACGTTCCTTTTAAACTTGCTTTTTAATTGTTTGAACTAAATATCAAGTTCAGGCATAATTTTTTTTCTTTTTTTTATATAGGGTGAATTGCTGCAGATTTATGGAAATGGACGTGCTATACTGATACAAAACATTTTTCTAAAAAGAGCCATGTAGGGTGCTAATTAATTTAGTGCCAAAAGAATTATGCAGAGTGTTAATTATTTGAGTGCTTATAATATAGGGTGTGAATTCTCGAGTAATTTTAAAGAGAAAAGTTAATATTAATTGATTTCCTAAACCTCTTAGTTTTTGAGCTACAGGGTGTTAAAATTTTAAGAAAAAAGTGAGTTTTTATCAAAACTTTTTATCAATCTTATTAGATGTTTTTAAGAAAGTTTTGTACATACCTTTTTATTAATAAGGAATGATGATTGAAAAAATTGTAAGATAAGATCTTTTTAAAAACTAAAATTACTTTTAAAATGCTCATTTTTTTTGGATCAAATTTGGTTCCTAGACTTATTTTCATACAGTTTTGCGTAAAAAAATCAAAAACTTTTTTCCTTAAGATCATTAAGGCTTTTTTTGATAGTTTGTTGAAATTTAGTTGGCACCCACTAACTGACTTGCGGTCGCACTATATATCATACTACTACAAAAAATCAGTTAAATTTATCTAAATATTTTTTACAGGAACACATCAAAAGACCAAACAAGTTGAATGAATCTGTTAAATTTATTTGAATAATTTGTGCAAGAATACTCCAAGAGGCCAAAGAACTTGCCACAAAAACATATACAACATGGCTATATAGGTTTCGCTCAATTTAAAGCATCATCATCATCATCAATTTAGCCCACATTTGTCCACTACTGCACATAAGCCTTCCTTGATTGGTTCTGTATTCTCCTATTTTATGCCTCCTGTATCCAATTTGTGTTGATCCATTTATTATCATTGGACCATCTTGTTGAAGATCGTCCCCCGCTTCTGTCATCTCTAGGTATCCGCACTATGATCCTCTTGGTCCATCTGTTGTCCTGCATTCTCGCAATGTATCTCGCTCAATTCCACTTTAGGAATGCTATTATTTTTACTGCATCAATAACTTGGTTCTTCTACGTAGTTCAGGGTGTACAATGTGATCTCTAAGGGTCAGTCCCAGCATTAATCTTTCCATTGTACGCTGTGCCACTTTGATTTTTTGTACAGTCTTCTTTGTTAATGTCAAAATCTCAGCACCATAAGTTAGGACACACTGGTTGAAAACTCTATTCAGAAAAATTGGTAAATCTGATTTTAGTCTGTGCCTTCAGTTTTCAAAGGTATTCCTATTATATATACAAAGCAATTCGCAAGTTTGATTATCTCTGTTTATATGGATTTTATGGCCAAAATACTTTTATAAGGTAGTTTTATTCTACTTGGATGTCATCTATATGCACTCCCTTATCGACCACAAGGTCAGTCAAAAATTAGTTTTTGTCATATTAATTTTAATTCTTCCATATGGGAAGTTGAGTTTATCTGTTGTAGCATGTTCAAAACATGGTCGAAACGATCTTATATTAGAACTATGTCATCTGCAAATCTTAAATGCGTTAGGCATTTACCGTTTATGTTTAACCCTAGATCGTCCAAATTTTTAGATTTAAATATTATACTCATGAAGGTTCGTAAACAGTTTCGGCAAAATAGTGACCCCTTGCCGACCGCTTCTATTTATTTGTTTCATGTCTTTAAATTGAACAAAAAAAGGGATAATAAGGTAACGGATCGCTATTATTTTTGAGCATAACTTAAATGGATACGATGCGCACTCTTTTACAGTTCATTCAAAAAAGGTTGAATTATCATAAAACCTTTACATATAGTACCAAAATATGAGCAATAAATTATAGTGAGTAAAAAATAAGACCTGATGTTGCTATAAATTGACACAGTCACGTGTGGCCATGATATTAAATTAAAAAAAAAACTGATGCTCACTTATTTAATTTCATGATTACATGTATCTGCTGCAATTTAGAGCATCACACTTTTTATGTTTAATTAAATAAATTGCTTCTTCATATTGAACATTTGACTTATTAATTCGATCAATTCATCGCTTGGAATGAGCACATTATATACAATTTTTAAAGTTTAAAAATCTTCTGTTTAATATGTAAAAATATTTCTAAAAATAAACTATTATATGTATACACAACTGATTTCTACCTTCTTTAAAATGTAGGCGTGACATTAACAAATCAGTTACACTGATGATCAATTAAAAAAGCAAGAGTTATTTTGGTATAATTAAGTAAAAAATATTAGATTTTTTTTGTTTATATAGGAATTTAAAGCGACTTTTACAATTAAATTTTCGGAACGATTAAATAGAGAATTTTTTTTTAATTGCCTAATTTAAATTAGTTAATTTATTAAGCATATCAAGCTAATACTAAACCAACAGTACGAACTATGAATTAACACCATAATATATTTAAATTGAAAAACTGTACAAGTTTATGTTATTTTCTGCCTATATCGTTTTTAAGTTACCAACAATTTGGCAACATTAAACGGGTTACCTTATGTCGTCCTCGTTTATATCATATGAATATTTATACTTGAATACATTAATGTTTAAACACAGAATATTTAAAAGGAATGCTTAGACATAAGTTGATTAATTCATTCGTTTCTGGTAAAATATTTCATTTTAAAATGCCAACGCTTAAAGTGATAAATACCTTTAAGAGACGTACTTAGATGTCTATAATGTTAAAGGAAATTAAAGGAGGATTTTTAAAAGTAAAATGTGAGAGGTGGGTAATTTTGAGGGTAAATTTTCTTGGTTTTAAGGGTAAACAAGAATAATTAAAAAAAATTTTACCAAACTCTTTTAAGACTTATTAAGTAATAAAATATTAAAATCCTAAAACATTTTGACAAAAGCTCATCTCCAGAGGACATATTTTTATTTTTAAGACAACGCGTACCTCTGTCGCGTCAAATATGTGAATTAAAAAATTCCATACATTTTTTAAAATATATTTTTTGCAAACGATACTTTAATAAAGCCACTTTTAAATCTCACCTTTTTATATTTTTTATTGTACAAATGTAAAGTAATAGTATTAATATAGGCCATAAAATGTCACTAAATATATTAAAAACATCATATTTAATTGTTATGCCTGGCGTCCTTCCTATATTTCTGACTTGTGTGTAAGAAATTATTTATTCTTTTATTTAGCATAGTTATTTAAATTAAAAACGGATATTAGTTCTAAAAAAAAGTAACACATTATGGTTTTAGTTTAATGCATTGTAAGTAAATTATTCCTGTATTAAAGAAAATATCGATAACTGGTGAAAGTTTTTTGATATTTGGAAAAAAAGTTTAAAAGACTGACTGATGTGAACTGTTAGCATGGTTCCCTGAATCTGATAATGTGTCGTTAGAAAATAGTTAAATACAATTAAAATAGACCTAAATTAATAATTTTTAATACCACGTTGTAGCTTTGATTACATCCTTCGATGGAGCGAAATATTCCCTTTTTAATGATATATTACAAGTATGCCTTTATAGAAGAAAATCTTTAGAAATATTCTGCGGAGCTATAAGATTTTCTAGGAAAAATCAGGGGTCCTTATATATTCCCAGAATATGAACTTTAAAGTAGATTTATCGTAAATTTTATATATACACATAATTATGATACATATATTGAGATTTTGAGCGAATCCTTTATAACCAAATATTCACTTATTTTACTGTTAATAAAATCCTGCCTGATAATCAATGTGGATTTCGAGAGAATTTTAGTACAGTATCTGCTTTAGCATCTGTGCTTGATGATATATTCAGGGCCTGCGATGAAGGCTACATAAATATTTTGGTACTTCTAGACTTCTCCAAGGCCTTTGATACTCTGGATCACCGTCTCCTATTAGCTAAGCTAAAATATTATGGGTTCGACGCGGACTCTTTAAGTTATTAATTCATTTCAAAGCTCAAAGCAAGCAGGTTTAATTAATTAATTCATTTCTAAGCAAACGATCGCAAAAGGTGGTCTATAATAATATTACGTCGAATGCATTGGATGTTCTGTCGGGTGTGCCACAAGGAGCTATTTTATCACCCCTTCTATTTATTATTTACACCATTGATACAATTCTCGCACCTAAATACTGTAAAACACAAGTATACGCGGATGACACACAAATCTATGTCTCTTTTGATTATAACAAATCACAAGAAATGGCCGATAAAATAAATGCTGATCTTCAGGTAATTACAGAATTATCTGCTGAACATAACCTAAACTTAAATTTTGACAAAACTAAACTATTATGTATTGGCAGCAAAATCAAAAGAAACTCTATTAAAAACAAGTTAAAATTAAAAATAAATGATACTACATTAAAATTTGTATCCAGCGCAAAAAATCTTGGCTTAACTATCGACGAAGATCTCAGATTTAGTGCACACGTTCAGAATATAACAAGAAAAAGCTTCTGTGCGCTGAAATTATTTTATAATAATCGGCACATTCTTAACTACTCATTGAAAAAAAGTTTATGCGACACATTAGTATTCTCACATTTTAACTATGGTGACTTTTTATACGGTCCATGTCTTACAGCTCTCCATAAACAAAAAATACAAAGGGTACAGAACGCATGCTGTCGATTGATATATGGAATCAGGAAGCATGACCATATTACTCATAAAATTGTAGAATCTAACTGGCTAAATATGGAAAGCCGTAGAAAACTACATCTTTCAAATTTTGTGCATAAGCTTCTCAATACCACTAACACCTCGAATACTCTTAAAAATAAATTTCTGCCAAGGACAAGCATGCATGGACAAATTATTAGAAACAAAAACACATTCTCCATCCCGTTACATAAAACATCTATGTATAAAAGATCCTTTTCATATAATGCAATCACCTTATATAATTCCATACCTGATAATTTTAAAATATTTAATATTAATAAATTTAAATACAAAATGCGTTTGTTTTTATTTAATCAACAAACTCATCATGAATAAGAAGGATTTTTTTTCTTTCTTATTAAAGACAAAAAGACACTTAAAATGAGCATGTTGAGGCAATACTTAATAAAAAAATAAAAAAATGGGAGAATAACCAGGAAAAGTGTATCTAACTTGTGTAATAAACCAACCTTATAATACAGGGTGTCCCAAAAAAGAGTGTCAAGCGAGCGCCCATAGATAGAGCAACCCTAGGGGAATCCGAATCACCCCCATGTATATGATCCAATTTTTTTTAGTTTATGAGTTATTTCATTACATTTTTTATTACATTTTTTGTGATTTTTTAGTATTATTCGACTTTTATGCTTATTTCTGCTATATTCATAGTAAATAGGTAAAGCGAATGCCTGATTTTTATTTTATTATTTAGATAAAAGTTGACTCTGACAAGAACAAAGATAATTTGATTCAGAAATTAAAATATTGCTTACAAAAATGTTAATTCTAATCGATTTAAATTTTTTAACAGAAAATCTCCATGAACTGTTAGAAGATGTTGATTTGGAGACAAGGAGAGACAGGTTTTTTCAGAACGGCGGGGCTCCTTGCCATTATGCGATAAATGTTCAAGAATATCTGAATAGGCGATTTAGACAGAAGTGGATCGGTCGAGGTGGACCAATTCAGTGGCCCCCCAGGTCACCGGACTTAAACCCAATTGTTTTTTTTTGTTTGGGATTAGTACAAGGAGGTCGTCTACGCTCAAGAGTCAAAAAACTTAGAAGAACTAAGAATAAAAATTAATGAAACAAAACAAACCGTAAAAAATAACAGATTAGCATTTAGACAGTTAAAAGATAATTTTTTTCGCCGATGCCGTATTTGTATTGAACAACAAGGTCATCATTTTGAAAACTTTATGTAATAATTAAAGATAAATTTATGAAAACACTTTTTGCTTTATTTCATTTATTAGTAAATCTTTTTTTGTTTTCCTTTTAACTGTTATTTAGATAAGATGCGATAAGGGTAGCCCGATGAATTTTTTATAGTGAAAAGCTGATAGACCGATAAGGTTTCTTCAATAATTATGTTTTGAAAAAAAAATGCTGTAACACAATTAAGTCACAATTTATTTATGTTTGTAAGCAATATTTTAATTTCTGGATAAAATTATCTTTGTTCTTGTCAGAGTCAACGTTTATCTAAATAATAAAATAAAAATCAGGCATTTGCCTTACCTATTTACTATGAATATAGCAGAAATAAGCATAAAAGTCGAATAATACTAAAAAATCACAAAAAATATAATAATATAACTTTTAAACTAAAAAAAATCGGATCATATACATGGGGGTGATTCGGATTCCCCTAGGGTGGCTCTATCTCTGGGCGCTCGCTTGACACTCTTTTTACACCCTGTATATTCGAAGAACTTATAAACAGGTATTGGCATTGTATGCTGAACTGGACTAGGCTTTGAAATTATTTCAAAATATAACTATCTACTTTTTAAAGAAAATCTCTACCTGCTACTGGATAAAGCTATATTACGGTCTTTTGTATCGCACAGTTTGTCGTTGTGTATAATAACTCTCTAAGTAACTTTATTTTTTTCTACAATATGTGCGTACATTTAAAGAGCTATTTGCTAATAAGTTGCATGATATTGTTTTATTTTCACTTCAGAGGGATTAGGTAGGTTAAGTAAGAGTAGCCACATAGCTAGACTTTGCCTCTCTTATTTCCCTATAGAAATGTATGTATGATAATCACAACTGTAAATTATTTGTTTGTTAAATAAAAGACGTTTATTATTATTATTATTATTATATATAAAAACTTACTTAGAAGGTTATAAAAGGTAGGATAAATAATATTTTATTTAATTAACTAAATTTCAGGCAGTGGATAGTCAAGTTATAAATAAAACCCATATTATACTAATCCTGTAATATTGTAACGGTAATTTTTTCGCGCATAACTTAAATGGATACGATGCTCACTCTCCTTTAATTTTTTCAGGAAAATGTGAATTATTATGAATCAAAAGCCGGTTAATAAAAATCCTTAATTTTCCTTAGTCTCAAAATTTGAAAAACAGAGTGGTCTAACTAGAGTCAGAATGTTTTAAGAATAAAGCCATTTTTTCATATTAATATAGCAATGGTGTAATGATAGATCAAATTTTTCTTAAGAAAAAAAAAACAATTAACGGTTTAAGCAGTTCTTGATCCAAGATGCAAAAAAGTGTTTTATTGCAAATCAAGATATCGTTTAGTAAATTTTTAATAAACTTAAATACGATGTAGCACTTTGACGCCCTGATTAACGACATTGTTATCTCTGGTATGTCTACCTTAAGTCTTAAAAATATATTAAAATTAATGTTATTCAAATATATATGTAAGAAAACACCGAGTTTTAATTAAATTATGATTTAATAAAACGAAAAATCTGAAAATAAAATAGAACAAATTTCTTTTCAGAAATAATGCGTCGCAGACGCTGTCTAAAATTCGAATGTCCCCTTTTTTTTTTAATAGCAAAACTCTTATTTAAAACTTAAAACTAACACAAACACTCCGCATTTATAAATCGTCATCATAAAGTGTCCCATAATGTCAAATAAATAAGGCTAATGGCTCAGGTGACGATTTCATGAAGAGGGCCCTATTGAGTTTCGAATCACGGAATATATTCTCACATATACAATAATATAACGCAGTACAAATTTTGTAGTACTATTATCAAAATTGATAAAAATAAAAAGAAATTAAGTTCTATAGCCACTTAAATTGAAAATGATTTATTTTTTTTTTATTTAAATATATCTATTGATATTTTATTGTTTATTAGCTATTTTTGTGAAATTTAATCATAAATTTACATAAGTTATTTAACAGCGAATTTGTGAAAATTGTAATTTTTCTTAATGAAATTTTTCTTGAAAATTCAAATATATCTTTTAATATAGCACCTTTTTGCCTAATTTAATTAAAAAAAAATATATAAAAAAGTATCACAAGAAAACTAAAATAAGCTTACCATTAAATATTGTTATTTTGTAGACTATTTATACCATTATCCATATAAATATCTACTTCCTCTAAAAAAGTACAATTACCTACTTATAATTCAGTCATTAATAAACCCACTTAAAAAACAAAAAAAAATCATTACCTGAATCTAAAAATCCTTAATTCAAACATTTCAATTATTATTACCGGTTAAATGAATAACGGCTAATTAAACCACCTACACAAACCATAAAAAAACTCTATTACAGACTCTTAATAAAGAGAAATAAACAATGCCCAAGGTAACAAAAAAAAAATAAATTTAAGCTGTGTCTAATTTGATGGCGGCACGATCCTCATCTAAAGTACACTAGAAGCCAAATTCCATTTTGTTAAAGCAAACAAATGAGCGTCTAGGGACCTGTTGACGTAACCAATTTGCTTGCGTGTATTTGGCTAAAGAAAGAACTGAAAAATGATTGGAAAAAGTGAAGAGGGAGATATGAAATTTATTAAAAAAATAACTAATAAAGGCTAAACTAAATTAGGTTTATTCCTTTTTATATTGTCTTCAGAATTTGAAGAATTTATCATATTATATGGAATATTTGTTGTGAGAAATCTAACCAAAATTGTAATCAGGTCTTGTGCTATTCCATGAAAAAAAGGCGATTTAAGCCGACATTTTCACAAGTAAATACCGATACTGTGATTACATGATATCAAGGGAGAACCGTCATCATAAACGCAGAATAGGGGATCATAGAAAAAACCTAAATAAAAACTTGAAGGTGAAGTGTGTGTGAAATACAGGAATATTTAAATTTTTGAATTCAAATATTTGTTTGAAAATACTTGTCTATTAATAGGCTGTAAAGAATTAAAAATATAAATGTTAAAAAATTGCATCTTAAAACATGAATTATTATAAAATATTTAATATCCATACAAGTGCTTTTTATTAGATCCCTTTACTCTAAGTAGGTAAATAAAAAAGCATAGAATTAATAAACGGCAATATTATTTATATTAAAATCTATTAGTAATAAATATTTATTATGGAAATATTTTTTTACCACGTCACTGGTAAAGACTTCTTGTATCGGTAGCATCAACAATGCGATTGAGCGGCGTTGCAATGTTGTGCTCTATTTAACTTTGAAGATTGAATGCTTCATATTTTATTAAAAGGGAACAGTAGGTAGTATTGTTTCGTGCCTGTTAAAATAAGAGACAAATTTTTATAATAATATAAAATGTTTTTTTGTCATTTCTACACCAGCATTTGGCATCATTGCATCAGAGATGTTGCAAGCAAACAGACTGCCCCTAGTATCTATTCTAGCCTTTTGATTCTCGACCTTTATTCAGAGGAAATTTCTTTTATATTTTTAGGTAATCTTATTTATCTGATTATCTATTAGATATTAGTGCTGATCCGTCAAATTGCTAAGCGCTATAAACTCTGTAAACAAATACCCGAGTGCTTTTAAAAAGAGAAAATTTATTCGCCAAATCCACTTTACTTTTATATTTGCTGAAAACCATAAGTTAGTAAATATCTACCAGTTCGCACATTATATTTCCCGCCCAATGCAATTTTCATTTCCACGCGTCGCGGCGCATTTTCATTTTCATCAATTTATAGAGCGTTCCATGAAACTGCGGTTAATTACGACTAATTTGGAATTTACCGCTTTACATATTATCAAATAGAGCGTTTATTCATGAGATCGTAAACTTTAGAACGCTTTCGGTAAACTAAAAATTACCAACTTTAAAATAACATCGCGAAATCCTTTCGAGGCCATCATGCAGGCTCTAACCGTAAACTACGATCGAAACTTTTTCAACAGCTAATTTCTGTTTGACGAGCGTTTGATACCTTTAGGATAAACAAGTTTAATTCGGTGGGACGGTTAAATGCCACTTTACCGTAAATTGATTTTTTTTTTAAATCTGGAATATTGTTTTTCAATCTACCATCTTTTTTCTGCTTTACCTTTTTTTTATTTCGGTCCTAAATATCGTATGTAGGTAATAGGGTAGAAGCGGAAAAGCGAATTTATAGGCACCGAAGAAAAATTGCATTTAGATAAATGAGTTGTTTGAGAAGCTGGAGTAAGTTGAACAAAATTATAAAAGTTAGTTCTTGGAAACTTTTACTTTAGGGATACTTTTTGATATATAAAAAGTAGTCGATAACCTTGCCTATAGTCATGTTATAAAACTGATTCTAACTAAAGGAGAGACAGGGCAACATTTTCATTTAGAGCGACAGCTTGTGAACAACTTTGCTAAAGGTCAAATTTATTGCAACTCTAGAGAGTGAGTTTTTTCAAAGCTGACCTTCTAGAAACTAAAAGTGTTATTAATAGTATACAAAATACCAACAGCTTAAAGTTCAAAACGACCGAGTTGGGTCATCACATCACATTTAAATGCCATTTTTATTTGAAGAGGATATAAAAAATGTGTTTTTATTTCAATTAAAAGTATATCTTGTATGTAATTATTTAAGATTATTTTCCATGTCCTAAATTTGGCCTAAGTTAAGCAGTCGATACTTATATGGTGGTCATATAAGTATCGACTTTTTTTTTCTGAAAAAGAGTTTATGCTGAAATAGAGCAACGGCTTAAGGTTAAATTTGTTAAAGGCCAGGAATTTTGCCAAGGACTAGTCAAAGATCCTTTATGCCACGTTTGTTAAGGATCACTCAAGGTTTCCATATTCTACCAGCGAACTCATAAATTTAATGATTTGATGATTTCTACTACTTCTTATGCTTACAATATTTGAATGTCTCTTTTAATGTTGCCATGTTACTTAAACAAAGCAAAAGATTGCAGAAATTAAGTCAAGCAAATGCAAAGATTGTGCTTCCTTTGACAAAGCTTATAACAGTCAGTTGCAATGTATTTCCACAGATACTGAAAACTGCTTAAATTGTTTCTATTTATAACAATTATAGTTCCAAGAATGAACGTTTAAATCATGGACCTATTTTCCTCTTACCAATCCTATCAACACTTTTTGAATCTGTCTTAAAAAAATAAATTAAAGTACACATTTTGAACAAAACAATCCCTTTAGTCAAAATCAGTTAAGGATAGGAATGCTACCCTAGGAATGATAAAAATGCTACCCTAGCAATTAATTGTTTTGTGATGCATGATTTAAATATTGAGGAAGAACTGGATACTGTCACATCATGTCTGGATCTGCTCAACGCTTTTGACTCTGTTTCGCATAATATCCTTCTTTTCAAATTGCCCCATTATGGTTTCTCCCAGAAATTATGTTCCTCAAAGATCGGTCCATGAAATCTGAATCCGTTGGAACGGAGTATAATAAGTCGGAACACTTATTTCAGCGTTTTTAAAATTTATACAAGAATTTGAGAAGCAAGAATATTTTTCGAAAATATGGATTTTTTTTTTCTGTTTATTCGACACTAGGTTCATAACTTAAAAAATTTACCAGCTTTTATTTTGAAAATGTGTACACATATTCCAAGGACAATTTTGTTTGATACCTATTTTAGCGTTTTGCCAAATTCGTACAAGAATTTAAAGAAATTTTGTTTTTTTGAAAATATTGATTTTTTTTCTATTTATTCAACACAAAGTTCATAAAACAAAAAATTGACCAGACTTTATTTTGAAAATTTGTATACATATTTAAAAAATAATTTCGTTAGACTAGAATTAGAATCTATTTCAGCGTTTTGCCAAATTCGTATAAGAATTTTAGGAAAAAAAAATATTTCGGAAAATATCGTTTTTTTTTTCTATTTATTCGACACAAACTTCATAACTCAAAAAATTGACCAGATGTCATTTAGAAAATTTGAACACATATTTCAAAAATAATTTCGTTAGACACCTATTTCAGCGTTTTTCCAAATTCGTAAAAAAATGTAACAGAAAAATTTTTTTTTGGAAAAATTTTTTTTTTCCATTTATTTAAGTAAGTTATCTAAGTTCATAACTCAAAAAAATTACCAGATGCCATTTTAAAAATTTGTACATATATTCCAAGTACAATTTTGTTGGACACCTATTTTAGCGTTTTGCCAAAATTTTGAGAAAAAAAATTCTTCGACAATATTGATTTTTTTTCTATTTATTCGACACAAAGCTCATAACTTAAAAAAGTTATTAGAATTTATTTTAAAAATGTGTACACATAATCCACGGATAAGTTTGTTGGACACCTATTTCAGCGTTTTTTAAAATTAGTACAAGAATTTAAGAAGAAAAATATTTTGGAAAATATTGTTTTTTTTTAGATGATAAATTGAGAAAAAAAAATAGCGCTAAAAAATCAATAGCACATACCTATCAGACGACGAGAAGAAGCGGTGTCGCCGTTATTTTGGACAATGCGTAATCTTCAATTTCCCAACCCGTTTACTTTCTGATTAGTCCCTATTATTTGGTTTTAAATATTTTCATTCAACATTGCGTTTAGAAGTAATTTGTAGGATAATTGTTCATACAGGTATGATTACTAAGGCTTTCATACCTTCTCAGGGAGAAGGTCATATGTTTTTGCCACATTCAAATTCAACATGTTAGTCCATCAAACTGTCATAGCTTTTTGCAGGCAAGAGAAAGCTAGGGTCATCTGGGTAAAGAGTTACTTTACTTTTAGCTAATAGATGTCATATTTTATATTATTTATGTATATCAGAAAGAGAAGACGCCCCAGGATAGAACCCTGTAGCCTTCCTCATCTGATATCGTTCAATTAAGATGGATTACCTATGTCTTTTGCCTGATAAATACCTTCGTATCAGTGCTACACTTCTGGCACACAAACTAGCTTTCTCACCAATATGCTATGTGAAACCCAGTCGAAGACCTTGGAGAGGTCAAGAAATTTATCACTCACAATTTTTCGGTATTATTTCGGTCTCGTAGATACAGCTAAAAAGCATTGTAAAGGATGTTATTCATTCACTGCCTAACAGTTTCACAATTTTAGTGTTCACCTGATCAGGTACAGTTGCTTTCCCATTTTTGGTAAATTTCATCGCTCGTTCTACTGCATTTCTAGTAATCGATGGTTCTCACGTAAAACCAATCATATTACATATACAGAAAGTTTTTCTATATATTCTTTTCATTTAGTTTTCATTGGTTGTAATTAGTCGATTATTGCCGTTGACTTGCTTTAGTGTTTTATTGAGATTAAATAAGTCGTTTTTTGCCTCGTAGTTTTCAATCTCTTTACTTTCCTTAGTATGTCATTCTTCTTTTACTCGTCTTACTCTTCATCTATTTCATAATGTATCCTCTTGTATTCCTTAACGTCTTTATTCTTACACTTACCTCTTTGATCTATAAGTCATCCAGCTTTGTTTTTTTCTCTTCTTTCCTCTCTTATTTCACCCTCCTGTACTTCTTTTAATACGTCTCTAGATATTCTATGACTCTTAATATGTCTTATATTTGAGTTGTCTCTATTCAGTGCAGTTTTTCTGTTGAGCCTGCTGACAAAATTTTTTTTTCGATTTCATAACAAATCAATTTCTAGATTGATATTTTCCAGACGCACCATATTGACCAATCATAAATGGCGTTTTTAACTACTTTTGAGGTTATGTTTGAGATGCAAAAATTCATCTCACGAGAGTAATTAACTCACTGTTTCTAGAGTAAGGTGGATTTGCTTGCTTGTGATTTAGTACGGCTAACTATGAGTTAAGTGGATAATGACATAAATTAAAAATGCTTAAAAAAGCTTAGTTATGTCCAAAAATAGTAAAAGACAATATTTTTTTACATTACGTCAAATATCGATCTCTAATATTCTGAACGTGATGTGTTAACTTGGACACCGTATTGGAATTCTACGCAACAACTTATCTTCAGATTTCCAAACACAAACATGATCTCCCATTATTAATAGACCTGTGTAATTAACGAAAAATTCAGATTTTACAAGAAGGTTGGCTGAACAAGAAAAATTCTTTTTTTCGGTAAAGCATTAAGGAGCTTATAAGATATTTTCAGTAACATATCATAAGATTAAGCTACAAGCTACCAAAATTTAAAAGACTGATCTAATCTTCAAATAAATATGGACAAATTTTGTTCTAATCGAGTATATTAATAAATATACTCGATGTCATTGGAATCTGAATCTTTTGACTAAAGTAAGAATATTTCTAAACCTCTTGTCCATTAATAAATCGAAAATGTCATACAAATCACACAGAAGTCAGAATTTTCAGGACAGTGACTTTCTGTTCAATTACTTCTTCTTAAGCACATTCTATGAATGTTAATATTATTCTTGTGTTTAGTAGAACTATTGTGCTATCTGTGGTCATTTTATCAACTTTGTACTAAGTGAACTCTTCTGTTAAATTTAAATAATAAAAATCAACAACATAAATAGAACTAAAAAAGACTGAGGATGAATCTTATGTAAACTGAAATAATTAGGTGAGTCGACTAATAAATAAAATCAAATCAGTCATAGAAATAACTGACGTAATATTATCTAGGATATGCCAGAAGAAAATTGAACAACTTCATAAATTATTTATGTACCTCTTCCATCAAGTTACAATACCACATTGAGTTTGAAAAATGCATTTTTATTAAAATTGCTCCAGTGCTGATGGAAGCAGAACGAAAGCTGGTGCACACATGTGGTGTGGCTATATACATAAAACTCATTTGGGAAATCTATTTTTTTGAGAGATCAGTATAAACATTTAACCTATCGAGCTTTTTAAGCATTACAATAATAAGTAATACTTAAGCACATTAAGTCCACCATTTCAGGCATTTCAGACATGCACCCATTTATATTCTAATTATCAGTTGAAAGTATTTGCTCGTTAAAAACCATGATATATGGAAAAACGATAACAACTAAACAAATAAAAAAGTGTAGTGTGCACAAAACTTCTATTGTTATCGCTTTTTTGTAAATAATTTTTTTCTTGTCAAATGTCTGTTATTTTCCTAGATAATTAACCGTTTAAAAATGTACTTTCAGTAATTACTACTGGTAGGCTCCTTATAATCATGAACAATTAAATTATTAAAATTATTAAATGGATCTTATATACGCATTTATAATAGCTAAAGGAGTATTTGTAGTAATAAATTATTAACCGCTAGTAAGTAATAACTGATAAGGGATAACATTTGACAAGCCCATGTCTTATTTGAAGTTATCGCTATAAAGGAAGTAATGGTAAACACATTTATATCGTTATAAGGCTTTCAAATATTTGACAAAGTTTCTCACTAATGAAGCAAATTTAACAACTAAAAGAATTTCTTTTTTGACTCTCGTTATATATTTTTCGAACAAATATATAACTAAATCATTCACTATGACTGATAAATATGCCAATATGGCAATCAGTTGTAAAAATTGAATAATTTCCTTAAATTCACAAAGTTTGTATTATAGTAATATCTAGGCATCGAGATTGTGATATAGAAGTTTTTTTTTGAAGCTAAGCTTGACACAATAGCTAATAAAGCAGAAAATTAAATTATATGGTTTAATTAAATTATAGTATATATTTCGTCAAATTTTAAAAATCAAGGACGTTATTTATATCTTATTGATCACTGTTTAACTGATTATAGATAGATTTTGCTTATCTTAACTTCTACTTTAGGGCATCCTAATACTTTATGCAGATGACAAAATATTAGTGTATTCTAATAAAAATAATAATTTGATAAGAGGTTTTACAATGTTGATAAACCCTATATTTATTCTATTGGTATTATTGGCATTTCAAATTCTCCTTTGCGGAATTCAAAAGATCCACTATATCCATTATTCTTTCTGTGACCTCTGAGATCTTTTGAAGAGAAAACGATTGTAAAAGAATAATACTACTAAATTGAACGTGTCATAGTTTCCAACATTATTAAAGATGTAAAGAAGAGATACAGGCATTGATTTATTTTCCAATAATCTATTAAGGTAGTTCTAATTCTGGATTTGCCAAAAGCTTTTGATACCATAATATTTTTTTATAACAAAGGATACCCTTAGAATAATTTCAAATAATTACTCTTAAAGATGATAACAGTATTAATAATATAATAATATCTCAATTTTTACTTTAGGGCATTCTAAAACTTTATGCAGATGACACGATACTAGTCAAAAATTATCAATTGATAAGATTTAAAATATTCAAATTTACGTTTATAAACATGAAAAAGGTATTTACCAGTCGAGATATTGAAATTGAACTTAGGATGAGGATATTACGCTGTTATGTTTTTCCACGCTTTAGAATGGAACTGAAGGATGAACCTTCCAAAAAAACCACATGGACAACCTACAGGTCTTTGGAATTTGGTGCTATCGTAGAATATCCTGTATTCCCTCGAACCATAATATTACTAATGCCGAAGTACTGAACTGGATGCAGAAGGAAATGCATACCATTAACAGCATAAAAAAAGAAGGCTTGAATAGTTGGGTCATACAATGAAAGAACAGAAATACATACTTTTACAACTGATTCAGTTCATCAATAAAATCAAAGATGCAACCAACAAGGTTCGGAATGCTGTGATGATAGCAGACCTCCTATAAAAGATGCACTACAAGAAGAAGAATATGTCTGTGACCAAAAAAATACGTTGTATCTTGTTCTTAGGCATTGTTTTACTATCTGTATCAAAATGCATAAAACGTACATTTTTGAACGGAAAAAAGTTGCTTTATCGTACATATTTGAAGACTTCTAAAGATATACTTGCTTATTTTATTGGTAGTATTATTAATGTCAAAGTAGCCTAGTACTTCAAATACTCCTCCTTGCCATTGTAAAAGAGTAATACTACTGGGACTAAAGAAGCCTTCATGATGTTCTGATAAAACTCCTATTGTTTCATCCAAGGTAATAAATTTGTTCTTTTAAACATGAACAATGGCTAAATATATAGAAGGTATCATCAAGTTCAACGTTATTAAGGGTTTTTATAAAACAAAATATACAGCTATTAATTTAATTTCCGATATTGAATCAAGGTAGGTGCCCTTATATGTATCTGGATTTGCCAAAAGCCTTTGACACCATACATCTTTTTCATAAGAAAAGGTACCTTTAGAACAGCTAAAAATCATTTTAGACGTTGAAAACAGTATTAATAATATAAATACGTCTTAACTTTCACTTGAAGGCATCCTGAAACTTTATGCAGATGACACAATATTGGTGTATTTTAAGAAAAAGATCCTTTTGATAAGACGACTTACAATATTAGTACTTACACTGTTTATTCAATTGGTACTATTGGTACTAATGATGACAAAGTGGTGTGGCATTTTAAAGTCTCCTTTGCACAATTTAGAAGGCCCACTATATCCACCATTCTTCCTAGCACCTCTGATATCTTTTAACTTAACCTCCCATTATCTCTCATGAGTTCTTCTTTCCATGGTTCTTGGTATACATTTACTTGATTGTCCATTTTAATGTTCTTGTTCTCGATCACTATAAAACCACTACCAACAGAGATAGCAGCAATTTTCATGTTAGCTGCGGTCATGAAGTAGTTCTCCAGCTATTAGGCTGAATATCTCCATTAATATTGGCCCTGCAGTCAGTATTTTAGAATAGATTGTTATTAATTAAATAATGTCTAATTTATATTGCTATCTATAGTAGATCAAGAGTTATTAACAAAAGTTTCTCAAGTCGATGCTTGGAACCCTTGATAGCTTGCAGCAAGCCTCGGAGCCATGGAATTGAATAAATATTTATTTGATCAAAATGATTTAAATGGGTTTTGGTAGATATTAAATTGATCTTCTACTTTGGTTGTAATGATACCAACTGAGATATCAACAGTTTGTATGTTAGCTTCAGCCATGAAGGAGTCCTGGACCTATAAGACTAGACATCTCTATTGATATTGGTCCTAAAGTCATATACATTAACATTAGTATTGTAGAACAGACTGTTGCCAACCAAATATTGTTTCATTTATGTTGGTATCTTTTAAAGCAGAAACGATTGTTCACATATTGAAAAAGAATTATAGTAGTGGTACTAAGAGAGCGTTCATGATGTTAAATCTCCTAATTGAATCTCCGATTGTTTCATCACGGATAATAAATTTGTTCTTTGAAATTGGGATAGTGCGGAAAATATTGAAGGTATTACAAGTTCCAACATTGTTTAAGGTTTTTGGAAAAGCCATTTATTTAGTTTCTAATAATCAATCAAACTTGGTGCCCTTCCTGTCAAAAGCTTTTGATACCCTAATATTTTTTCATTTAAAAAGATACCCTTAGAATAGTTTAAAAATGACTTAAAAAATACATAACTGTATTAATAATATAATCCAAACTAAGCGATATTACTGAGTTAAGCGAGGTCAAGTAACTAACACTACTCTGCTTGTCTCTGTAGGAGATTCTGGAATTGCTACATCATTTATTTGTCATAAGGCAATTCCACTTATAACCCATTGTTCGGACATTGGGCATGCATACTGAATATCACTATCGTAGTGACGATGAAGTTGTCTTATAGAGAAGTTGGTTTGATCCATTTTGGGAGTGGAAGTGGTTGAAGGGCGTTTATCCTCAAACTGTCACTCTAGAGTCATTTTTATTAAGCAAATTTAATCTGTAGGCTTGATCGATACCTAGTTTTAGTATACCTATGTAGTAATACCTATTATCAGTCATTGGGCGTGGGCAACTCTGGGTGCTTAATTGAGGTTCAATAGTGAGCCCATGACTGAGCTCAATATTGAATCAGGAAGGTGGAGGTTTTCCGTTTTGTTTTGGACGACTTTTATTTATGCCTTCTTTAGGGGCATGGTGTACGTCTGTGAGGTTTTTTACTGGAAGGACTATACTGAATGTTCATAAATCTATCCTTTCTATAACAGTCTTAGGGCTGCGTAAAATTTTATGTAGATGACACAACGTTGGTGTAATCTAATAAAAATACTCCCTGTATTTACCCTGTTGGTAGCACAGATGACAAACTAGTAGCCCAATTACTTGTAGCCTTCATTTTACCATCAATCATCGCAAAAAATATGATAGACAATTTCTCATTGCTATTCCTCTTAAGTTGTTTATAAAAAGTGCTGTAGTTAAGACCATTTTGCAAAGTTTTATTAATTAAGTTCCGTTAAAGGATTATTATGAAAACCATTACTTACCAATACTCCTTTAAGTGATTTTAAACTTTGGTATAGAAGTGCTTGGATACAGAGAGGAGTCGTCAAAATCGACTAAAATTTTATTAGCTTATAAAATTAAACTTATCTGACAAGCTTATGGGAGTTCTTAATAGTAAAGCTCTCATAAGGCAATAAAATCTAATGTCTCAAATGAGTTTTACCAGAAACTTTGAATTATTTTAAATTGGGAGATCTGATAATGAAGACAATTGGTCTCGTCCTAGGATTTGTAAACTTTGGTTTAGCAGTTGGACTTAAGAAACTTTAACCTAAGTTTATTCAATATACAAATTAGCTTTTGACACTCGTAATAATTGCACGTTCAAAGTAAGTTTTTATTTATAATAACGTGTAGGAATAATCTTGTTTTCATCATAGAGCCTTAAATACTTAATATTTTTTTGTCTCTTACTTTCAATAGCTATGATACTAGCATAAGAGCAAATATTTGTTCCTAAATAAAACTTGATAAGTTGAGTATTTTAAAACATTAATGAGGCCAATACCAAACATTGCTTAAACTAATACAACCAATCATTTCAAAAAAATTACGTCAAGGTTTAGAACACTTAAGTATTGGTAGAACATTGGTAGTATGTTCCCTGAATGATCGGTGCCCTCTCGGTTGGTGTATTGGATGGATCTGATTAACTGAAAAGGTCAAATTTACTTTCATCTATATAATCCAATAATAATAAAGTATAAGTTCTATTGGCACACATGTGACGACTGTCAACTAAGTTAAGGTAATTGTGTAAAACAAGAAAACAATGGTTTTATTAACTAGTTGCATTAATTCTCGATAAAATGGTGAAAGTGCAAGTAAACTTGATTAATGCAAATCGACATCATTAAAAATTTATTTACATCCCACTCTACTGTATCATGAACTTTTGAATCTAATAAAGCTGCTAATAATTGTTCAATGTTAATTTAAGCAAAATTTAATAAATCTCCCCTATCTGCATTGTTTCGCCCAATTACTAATACAACACCGGCTTTATATTTATTAAAGGAATATACGCCGGGGCTTTTTACGACCTTAAATATTTAATAGAAATTTTAATAAGAACATCCTTCCGTCAACAACCTTCGCCCCACATATTAAACAGAAATTAAAGCAGGAAAGTTGTCTTATTTCGTAACTCAACAGAAGCTTACTTATGGAGGCGCATGTAGTTTCTGTATTAAAATTTTAAAACTACTTTATTAGGAGGATGTATAAAAATGTCTTATCCAAAAGCAACTCTTAAGTAAGTGGTAAAGTCTTTAATTAATTAACAATTCTTTTACCAAAGTAAAGTTGGTCGTGGTAAAGGTAAGTTGTTGTAAGATCTTCAAGATTCTTCTTGATTAGTCTCCCAGTGAGACTCAAGTACACCCAGATTGTTTTTTTATTCAGTTTATTTCTAAGGACTTACATCAAAATATTCTGACGATAGTTTCTTGCTCATTCAAGTTCATTCCTCAAAGTATAATTTAACATCTATAAATACAACATCAATTAATTTATTACCTTCATCCGTATTCTGCCTCAGTATAGACGTGTCGTCCGTAAAAAGTATGAACTGTCAAAGAGTTAACTATTTTTAGACCTAATTCAATGGTTTTTTTTAATCAAAGCAGATTTGGTAGTGGTCATGTCTCCAAGACTAAGAAAGATGTAAAAACTAATATCCTTTTAGATACGAGAATGTATACATGAATTTAACTACCTCCCTTTGTTAATAGAAAAGCAAATTTAAAATTAAGGAAAGAATAATTGGTATTTATTTTCTGCACAATCTGCATTGTAAACACTTGGTTTATTGCTAGTTTACAATATATAGAAAAGTAGCAATTACCCCAAATAATAATAATGATAGATTTGTCAATGCTCAATTAAAAACTTTGTTAAAAGTCTCGCTTCTGATAGTGGGAAATAAGAAAGTGAAGATTTGAGTCTTATAGCTGAAGATAGAACCATGGAAGGTTTTCAGCAATAAGGGATGAGGTCTACAAGATAGGAAAAAGTTAACATTATATGATTCTCACTGGTTTAATTAAGAAAAGCAGTTAGATCATTGGTATTAACAAGAACTCTCTCCAGATGGAATACAAATGAGACTCGTGTAGTAAAAAATAAACTATCCGTTTCTAGTTTTTTTTATATAAACACTTCCTTGCTCCAGGTGATGATTTACCCTTCAAAGAAGTTTTTTCACTACTTTAGAAATTGGAAATATTGCAAACATGGAAAAATTACTTTCATCAATTGCAGAAAGTACTGGATCTGCCGGCTACGGAACAGCCCAATGAGCCTAGAAGGGAAAATTATAAAAGGAAGTAAGAAACTAAGAAATAATAAAATACTTGAACCTATAATAATTTCCTGATCTCTTCCCTGTACTAAATGGACTTTTTAACTGCAAAGGGTTAAACTTTCCAGATATACAAAAGCAAAATAAATCCTACAATTTCTATACTTACTCTATACTTTCCATAAAATCTGGAAAATTAGCCTTAGAATACTACCAAATAATAATTCAGTTCTCAATTTGCTTTTTTTTTTAACTCGTCATCTAAGAAAAATCTGTGAAAATCAATAAACGCATTTTAACAACTAATTAAAAGACTTTGATTTTTTAAGACGTCTTCCGGGACATATTATATCAACAGTTTAAAGAGAAAACATTTTAAAATATTTACTCTAAGGTAATCAAGATTACCGACGGCTTAAAGAAAATAAATTTTCCTACAACGTGATGGTAAACATTTAATATAATGACTAAAATAGAACGCATAAAAATGTTTCTTTTACAGTAAATCTTGGTGATTTGAGGTTTTTCAGTTTTATTCTTTCTTATGTCCGTACGATTAGCGTATTTCGAAAATGTATTGTCACATTTTATTATGATCAGATAGTTCCAGGCAGTTGAAAGTTCAAACAATACCTTTCAGGCAGTAAATGCCAATGATACATTTCAAAATATTTTTTTCTGCGAGATAATTGACGAAATTTTTTTCCAGGTATCGATTTTAGTAATGTTAGATTATTTCAAAGCCTTCGACACTTTAGATTAAAATATACTATTTTAAAATATATTGCGTTGTCTTAATTGGCATTACTAATCTAATCTAATAAGGTCGTATTTGACTAGAGGGTTAATAGTGCAGACTGTATTTCAAATAAGGCAAGACTGGCCGCTGTTCTTCTTTCATATTCTATCTATGTATACTTCTAACGTGTATGTACAAGTGTCTTCAGTATTGTGATTATCGCATGTATGCGGTATAATTTTAATTTTGATGTTTCCTAAATACAAAAAGCCAATAAGGAGTGTCGAGTAATCTGTTATGAAATCCTAGCACTACAAAATTCATTGCAGTTTTTTTTGCCAGTGATACTGATTTGTCAAACATATTGAATAATTTTAATTTTAAAATTGGCAACGAAAAAATACTATTTAAAGATCAAGTAGGGAACCTGGGTTTAATAATAGATCATAAATTTCGCTTTAAAGAACATGTCACCTCAAAACTCAGAATAGCTTATTCAACTTTAAAAATGTTATATTCATATAGATATTAGCTACGAAAAAAACATTATGTGAATCCTTGATTTAATTTTTGTGACAGAATATACGGATCCTCCCTCGATAATGTAACTAAACGACGTATTTAGATTTTATAAAACTCCTGTCTAAGATTTATATTTGGCATCCGTAGATACAACAGTATTTCTTCAGGTTAATATGGAATGACGCAGAGAATTACATTCCATAATATTTTACTACAAAATCTAAAAATATCTTTTTAATAATATTAAATTAAGAATATCAGAACATACAGCAAACAATATACTTAGATATCTTGTTGATATTCCAAAGAATAATAGACATTTTTAAATGTTCGTTGTCCTATAATGCAGCTAGCTTGTTTAACAAGTATAAAGTCTTGGATTTGGTTCTATCAGTCGGATTAGATTTTCTTCTTTTTTCTGATTTTTTCCAGTTTTTCGTCTTTTACTTCTTCCTATAGTAAAATTTAAATTTATCTTTAAATTTTGTTTATTTTGTGGCCTCAGCAGCCTCTAATTTTGTCAAGAATGCTAAGAAAATACCTCTTTAATTAACATAATTTCTTTTTCAGTGTTTATCTGGATAAACATTAACATTATTATTTGAACATCTATTTTTGATGGTTTTTGTACAGTTAAAATATTTTTTTTTACTCAACTATCTAGAAGAAATTTCCAATCCATAACGACACACTTTATTTAAACGTATAGTGAATGGTGTCAAAAGCCTTGGTGAAATCAAAGAAGATTCCAACAAACTTTAATTTTGATTCAAAGTTTTTTTTAAAGTTATAGTATATATTTTTTAATTAATAAAACAAATTAAAAAAAAAAGCAAAAGTGCAATATCTCTTTTTGCCTTATGTCACATTGTTAATTTTAATATTATCAGATAGCTTATTATAAGCATCTTCACATTTTATAATAATATAGAATAAACAGAATTTTAAAATGAAGAATGGCGAAGAGCAGTTAACCAAGATAAAGATGAAATAACTTACAGCACAAGAAAATAACCACTGATTACAAAGTTTTTCCTTATTCAATTTAGAGGTATCGACGTTGACGTTACATTACTAATCTAGATCTTTATGCTTTAAATAAATTTGAAATATTACTTTTTGTATGTAATTGAATCAAACATAGAAGTGCACCTTAAATTCATTGCGGTCGTCAATGATTCCTGGGTCTCTCATGCCAAAAAGACGGTCAATAATCCATTATTTCGCATTCTACTGCATCTCACCTTTCTAATATGCTTTAAATATATTTGAAATATTATTTTTTATATGTAATTAAACCGAGCACAGAAGTGAATTATCAACTCATTGCAATAGTCAATGATTCCTGGGTCTCAGATAGGTTTTCATGCCAAAAAGGGGGTCAAGAGTCCATTATTTCGCATTCTACCGCATCTCATCTCTCTAATATGCTTTGAATACATTTGAAATGTTACTTTTCGTATGTAATTAAATCAAACACAGATGTGAACCAATAATTCTTTGTGATCCTCCATGATTCCTGGGTCTCAGATAGGTTTTCATGTCAAAAAGGAGGTCAAAAGTCCATTATTTCGCATTCTACCGCTTCTCACCTCTCTAATATGCTTTGAATACATTTTAAATGTTACTTTTTATATGTAATTAAACCAAACATAGAAGTGAACCTTCAATTCATTGCAATCGTGGGTCTCAGGAATCATTGACGATTCTACCGCATCTCATCTATCTAATATGCTTCGAACACATTTAAAATGTTACATGGCTCTTTGCTTCTTGTCAAAAAGTTTTTACTTTCTATGGCCCTGAGGATGTGCTAATATAGGTCGAAACATCAGCAGACTAAAAAACTAAAACCTGAGTTTTTTTGACCCTACATCCAACTCACTTAGCAAAAAGCATAAAAGATTCTTAGGTCACAAAAAAAATTACAATTTCTAATTTTCAAGTTTTATCAACCTGAGATCAGTGATTTAAAAAAAATTATATATTTATTATTAATTTTTTAAATTTAAATCTCAACAGTGATTTTAAATCTTTTTTTTACTGGCTTAAAATTAATTTGTTATATAAAATAAAAGGTTATTCAACATATTCATCACGGCACTAGTTTAAAATATTCATTGACGTATAACCAGTAGAAATTGTTTTCCCCTATATGCAATAAGAAATTAAAAAATTCGTTTTGTTCTTATTCGTTGGCTTGGTTGCAACACCATATTTATTTCGACAGTGATTTATCAAATTATTAAAAAATATTGGCTATAATTATTTATCTTGAGTTTTTTGTGTCAAGTTCATCAAGCCATAACTATAGTAAAAATATGCTTTTCGCTTGATTGCAATGAAATGCTAAAATCAAACCAGTGATTTTGAAACAACTTATAAAACTTTCGTTAATGTTCATTCAATACTATTTGGCATTCTTTTAAGTTGTTGTTACTGATGAGTATATCGATCCTCAATCAGTTTCCCTTACCATCAATTGTTGAAATAGGCATTCTTATTAAAATTATAAATTTAATTTTTTGTGCTATGAATAATTAATACTAAATAAAAAAACCTATATTATAATAAATTACGTCCAAAATTAAATGTTAATTACCTCTAGGTTAAAAATAATGACAAAAATTTAAATTGCTAAACATACGAAGTCATCTTATAATTTTTTTTAGCTCGACAGAAATACATGTGATTAATATTATTCGGTAATTATTGTCCGAGTAACATAAATTTAAAGCATCTCGTTATTTTTTTTTACTCGTATATATGCCCAAACTGTCAACTTTCATCATAAATTGGCCTCTATTCAGCCAAACGAGGTGTGAATGTAAAATAAGGCGGTTAAAACGTTAAAACCGTTTTTTTTTTCGTCGCTCGGCTTACATATTTTGGCAATTTGGAGAAAAATGATTGTTAAGAAGTATTTTTCGCCTGTTCTACGTGACGATATTATTAAACCGAAACAGTTTGCCAACTTTTAAATACGAATAATTTATTCGTTAATAAAAAAATATTGGCTTAATAATAAGTAAGAAAAAATCTACCAGAGCTAGAGATAAATCACTGATATTCTAAATATTATAGTTCAACTAAGCCATGAAAATTTGATATAACAAGACTCACTCATATAAAACTAATTAAAAAACTCTTAAAGAACAGATCTTTAACAAAGCTTTCATTAATAAAGTCCAAATTCAAGATTCTATCCTCAGTTGAAATATTTCACAAGCTTTTAACCATGGACTAGGCAGGTCTTCAAGCTATAAAAGCTCCTGCTACAAAAAGTGATCTTAAAGGTTATCTTAAAAGTAGTATTATGAAAATATGAATCTTAGTTGATAAAGACAGCATTCGGGAATCATCTCGTCCGTTCATCTAGACCCGAAGGTGCGACAAGGACGAAGCGAGCCTCGCAACGTCTCGGGACACACGTAGAAAGTTGGCGAATGTTCTGGAACAATGTCCTACCTAATATGAATGGTAAAAATGCTACAGTAATATATTATTAACTTCTATGGAAGGAAAGTCATAGAAAGTATAAGACAACTTATATTCCATCGCGTACAAAATGATTACAAATATTGTTAAAAAAACTTAAAAAGTACAATAGAAAATAAGAAGAAGAAGATCCTTAACTGGATGAATATTTTAAAAAATTACATCAAAAAGATCAAGAAAAGCTAATAGACGAAATAAAAGAAGGATCGGAATCTTAGTTGCAAGTAGAAAATTAAATACAAGATATCTAGTGAAGGGAGCTTTAGTACGTGTCCTACTGATATCGTGCTACTATAGGCCAGATAAAGATCTACTTGATAGATAAATATTATTAATTTTATCAACAGAGTTATTACACTCAGGTTGATTCACTATTTTTCAGAAATATTATGCTATATTATCCAGGTTTCAATCTATCTTAAGCCAAGTTAAATATATTAAGCAATTTCTTCAAAGATACTGTTAGTTCCTAATAAATTAAGAATATTCCTTATAAGCCAGTGAAACCTACTTATGAAGTTCAACCAATTATTACGCCCTGAATTGGTAATCTTAGGAAAAACAAATACTCTCTTAATCTAGTTTTTTCATTATAATACCAAGTGTTTTATTAATCTAGACAGCCTCCACCACCCAATTTATTCCTGGATGGTCATGGAAAAGGAATTACTGAGTTACTTATTATATTGGGTATTACATCACTTATAGCAAAAATCAATTTAGTAATACCCAATATAATAAGTAACTCATTATGAATTCGTCACAACAATACAGATTTAACTTAAAGGAATTACTATCATATCCAAGGGCATTTCCCTTTAATGAGCTACAAAAATATGACTTAATAATAGAATTGGAAAAAGCTGAAAATCTGCTAATACTAAGGTGTGCTTCACCTCGAAGGCTTTGCGAAACATGCAATTACTTATATCCATATTATTCCAATTACAGGAACATCAGCTCAGCCACATACAAAACTCGGGATCAAAACTTATTAATGCTATTCCAGATTTAGAATAAAAGTGGATAAGGTTAATTAAATAAGTCTAGTAAGCCAGTTTTTAAACTTCATTTTCACTGAATATCTATAGATACTCTGCAATTACGTTGCTCATTCGTAAGATAGTGCCGAATGAGTGATAGTGGTTAAGAAGAATATTTCGCAGTTAACACAGGACAAGTTAGAGATAACTCAATTGGTTTTGTCTTTTTTGGTTTTCCACGAAACACGATTAATTTTTAGAACTTTAAAGGCAGGTTGTCAGGTTTGGATACTCGTCTAAGGAGGTAATGGAAGGAACCAGATTGATGTCGGTGATTCGGATTTTTTTGCTTGCATAAAGCTGCACTGGATTTTTTACATTAAAGCGTAAATTTGATCTCCTTTTCTGGTCTTCCATATCTCAGTCAATATAAATCGGTTCCTTGGACGTCTCAGTGACGCAAAAATGTAAATCCTACGGACATCTCATGAAATCTTTTGGGATGTCCCAGGGACGTTCTTTTGGAACAGTACAGGCCACAAATGGGATAATCTCAAATTGATTATATAGACGTCCTTTGGATAGTACTATATAAACATACGGGGGACTTATTGGCTGTCCAGTAGATGTATATGGGATTACTATATTTACGTTTTTCGGATATTTATAGCATATAAAACGCATGGTAGAAAAATTATACAAACGGGTATATTTTAGAAAAAATCACTCTTATTTTAAAATTATATAGTGACGATTTTTATTTTTTACGTTTTAGCCTTTCAAGGGCGTATTGGAACCCCGACATAATCTCAACTTCAATATATTTTCGCGTAACTTGTGTAATTTTTGGGATAAGCATAACTCCTTTTAAAACAAAAACTTAGATTAAGTTCTTTTACGGAAAGCTTTTGCATCTTTAGGCATTTTATGTTGAATATTACTAAAATCTGATGTAGTTAATTTGTTCTTCAGGTTAAGGTAGTGCGCGGAAACAGCGTTTAAGCGACATAAGTGTAAACCAAGCTTAAACGTGAGGTGCGCTTGACAGTGGCTATACATATGCAAGAACAAGTGACAATTGAAATTGACAGAGTGAATATGGCGTGTAGAAAAGGTTAGGTTAAGAAAAAAGAAAAAAACATGTTAAGCAAAAAACGTGGTAAAAGTTATCGGAAAGTTTTTGTATATAGAAGATTTGAAGAATTTGTTTGATTAAAAGGTACTCTTAAGAGAACAGGCAATTATTTACGATTAATACAGTTTTAAACAATAGCATCTTAGAATGAAGCTAAAGTTGAGGGAATCTAGTGCAAAGCCTCCAATTTAAAATCACCTTTGCTTACCGTCACGACTACAAAACACCGATCTAGCGACGAAATTAAAACTCGCGAAGCAAAAGTCGTTTATTACACAAAACTAGATTCTGCTAGAAATCAAACACTCACAAATCTAAAAAGAAAATAGAGAATACAGAACATATCAGTCACAACAGCGCAATGAACTGAACCTCCTATCTCAATGTGCATTGGAATAATAGAGAGAATCGACGACGACAGCGACCCCTCCATGTCATGGAGTAGAACTAAACGGAAACGTCTTAATAAGGCGCCAAATTTAAATTTTATTGGATAGTAGTGTATGCCTAAAATTACTGGGATTGTACTGTTTTTAGGGAAACTATATCCCATGAATATCCAGGATGTCCAAAAGACGTTCCACGGTATTTTTATTTGGAACATCCCACGCAGGATATTTGCGACCAATATAGTGCGTCCCCAGGACAATAACTGTTTATTGGAATTTGTTTGTTTGTCGTCGTAAAGTACTGGGCTCTAAAAATAGGAGATTGTAGTGTACAAATCTTTGTAGGTGCAAAGAACCATCATCTAAGAGGATACCCTGAAGTCAAGAGTTTGAGCAAAAATTTTCAATATTGATTCTATAAATGTTAGCCCTACATATTCCTGAAAATATATGTTTAAGACTTTTAGTGCGCTCTGTTATTTTGACCGACAACTTGGGGTCAGATTTGTGCCTAAGAACTAGGCTGACTGCTAAGTGCTCCGACTATGAATCTAGTTTAATGTATCTGTATACAGGTTTGGCCAACTTAGGTCTTACGTGCGGAAATTTATGTATTCGTTTGCAGTAATAAATCCAAGTAAAAAATGGCGTTTCTTCTTGCGCGAACTCCACTAATAGAGTCGATTCAACTTAACAAGACTGAGAGAAGGGATAGAGAAAAAACCAATCAAGACGTAAGTTCAATCCCGAGTTGTAGAACATGCGGTGCTCACTAGCGCAAGTGGTGATTTGGTGAATCATAGGCGTTCTTTTTTAACCTAAGAGCTTGGCTATAATTTTCTGTTGCGTGCTAATGCATGCATATTTCAGCTCTGAAAAAATTTTATCCTTCCTCATTGGCTTTCATTAATCAAGTTTTTATAATTCAACTTTTACTTGAACCTTTTTTTTTTGTTAAAAATATTAATTTAATAATCATATTTATTAGTTGCAATACATTCAATCATCAATCTTACAAACAAAGGCAACTATTTTATTGGTCCAAGTTCAAGTTCTTTTAACTTATTTTATATCCCCTTCTGGCGCTTTATATAATATATTTCATAAAGTAAAACAAACTTTGCTGTTTGAAAATTTCCGATTGTTCGAATTTTTGCTTTTCGGCCAAATTACCGAATGTAACGTTACATTTTGGCACCGGCTTCCTGGGAAATTTTGCAAGCAAAGGTTGTAAAACATCGGAAATCGCTTTTGCTGTTGAAGCTCGCCTTATCTTAATAAATAAAATTTTATATATTTCTTGATTGCATTCAAATGGCTTAAGTGTTGCATTTAAGTGATAAAACCCGTAAACGAGCTTGCATTTATTATGGGCCCGGTAAATTAGGAAATGGACCTGTTTAACCGGACAAGGAGGGTTTTATGTTATGCTGCTTTCGAGCTAAATAAAGGCATGCTACTTAAACTAATTGAGTGAACTAAAATGGGAGATAAGTAAAACTGCAGTATTTCCTTAATTGTTTTTTATAACCTGTGAGAACCAAGATAAAAGGAGAAGGGAAATATATGGAAGAAACTCAAAATCTAATTTATTTCTTTTTTTAAATGCTTGAGACTGGTTGACAAAAAACCCCAGACTAGGCTCTCGAGCAATTTAAGGAAATAATTTAAAATGCTCAGGGGTCAATCATTGCATGTAATAAAATCTGTTTTGGAAAAAATTCAAATTGCAACTTTGGGCGCCATATTATTCATATTGATTATTATAAAAATTTATCAAGCAAGTATAAAAGCACAGTGTTTGATAAGAATATAAAGAATACCAACAGGACTTGATCCCTTCAATCGGTCAAAACAAATAAATTATGATGTTATCATTCGATTTCAGTGGAAGTGAACTATGTGACGTTTACATTAACGTAATAATATGCTACGTTGCCAATGCACCTATAACTGCTAAAAAGCTCTAATTATTCGTTATTAAAAAACTGATTGGAAAGTTGACAACAATGATAATTATACAGCGATATATTACACAAACTAAGATACACTTAAAAAAAATTAAATTCAAATTCACTTTATTGCAGACAGTTAACATGAGTATCTAAATAAATGTTATTGAACCACACAATTTTTTTAAAATTTTGTTATATTGGCAACATAAAAAATATACTCATTCAATGCCAATGGAAGAAATACGCAAAAGCAATAAACCAATAATTATTAGGTAATTATTATGCGCGTTTTTTTTGTTTGTTTTCTTCACCTCTTGTGACTCAAATGACAAATTTTATCGCAGAATATTTTTTAAAGGAACAAAACAATCAACTGCTAATAAGCAATATCCTAAAATAAATTAACCATATCATCAAGTAGCTTATTCATCAACATCCATCAAAAAGAAATCTCTATGATATCCCAATAAATTTATTTAGGTATAAAAGAAAAATATTTTAATAAAGTAATGTAGCTTTGCTCTCGATTATACGAACATATAAACGAAAGCACCTGGATCGACTGTACCTCATTAGGTGATGCTACAGGTAAATGGATTGCCTCAGAAGCACAATTCCCTCTGGAAATAAAATTTACCCAAAACACAAATTTGACATTACTCAGAATACTCTTTTGGTACTGTCTCAAGGCATTCACTAAATTACGCGTACATTTTGAAGCTACTTTTAGGAGGGAGAGAGTGAATCGAAGGACGAGTTAAAGTTTGACAGCGTTTTCGTAGCATAACTTTTAAGGTTTCTCGCTCATAGTCCTAAAGCTGCTTCGTGAAAGCAGAATTTCCTCCAAGACTGTCTTTTAGAGTAGCGAATTATCTTTGTACACTGCCTTTGTGCCACTGAAACGCTTTTTGAGTCTATTACCTAGGTGTTACATATGTCTTTCGTTAGTAAGACCCTCTAAAAATAATTACATGTTTCATTTGTCATTCTTATATTTTTCAATATTTAATCTGCAAATTATTATGAACTTCAATGCACTGAGAAGGCCTCTTGATCGAAGAAAACCCTTGGAAGCAATAAGGAAAATAAAATGGAACCAATGAGAGCAGGTATTTTTATTTATTTTAATCAAGAAGGTTTTGCCATTAGGGGTGATTAGAAGACTTTATCGTCCGTGACAAGAAGCAACAATAGCCCGTGATAAGTGCACAAGACCAGAGGCCGTATTTTTGAAACCATGCGAGAATTTTCGAATGCGAACAAAGTCGAGGGGCAATAAACAGTGCATTTTTGAACAGCATTCGAAATTTCATTCGCATACGAACCTGAAATATAGTGGTAACGATAAAGATTTTTTAACCTAACCTAAAATTATGAGTTTAAAAACTTCAGGGAATTTTGAAGTTTTTTTCTTGGCGTTTCTTGGGTTTTTCGAATTGACTTTTTTTTTAAGATGGATTCAAAAAATAAAAAATATTGCAATTTTGTGTCGAGTGAGCAAAAGAAGGAACTAATTTCATTTATGGCAGAGCACCCGGAATTAAATTCGGCCAAATTCACCCAAGATTTTTCAGCTAAAACTGCACAAGCCTTGTGGATAAAAGTAACGGACGGATTAGTCACAGGACACACAGTGTCCCTGGAGCACATAAAGAGCACATCTGAATACATTTCAAATGAGTCAAGAAATGAAGAGTACATCCTGTTCCTTCTATCTGCCAGAGTTTCAGTCTCTGCCAGTGCATCGACGACGTTTCTTTGCACAAGATTGTTTAATCTTGCCATTTCTTTATAGTGGTTTTTCTCTCAATAAACAACAAAAAAACACTACGAAAATACTTAACGAACTCACACAAATTAAAAAAAAAACAAAGCTAGTTTAAAATCAAAACAAGACAAGTGGCAGAATCAAATTGAAAATCGCACACGAACTTTGAAATTCGAATGGTATATACCCATTCGAGACACCGCATGCGAAAAAGTTCGCATACGATACGGTCGAAAATACGAATATCGATTTTTCATGCGAAATCCTGTAATTTCGTATGCGAATCAAATTTGAATGGTTTCAAAAATACGGCCTCAGTATTTGATGATTTATGCAATTCAGTTCCTTGCAATCTCATGAAGTCAATTCCAACATCACCACCCTGCCTAGTGGTGTAATAATTATGGTTATGATTGTTTGTAGTATATTGAACAACATTTCTGTTGGCAAATGAAAAGCACTTTAAAATATACTTCGACGGCACCGTGAGCACTCCAATCTCAGCAAAACTTCTCCCAGCATCCTCACAGTACTCCAACCCTACAAAAATCCAAAAAGCCTGTCTCTGGATACCGAAAATACAAAACGGATGGCTGGAAACGAATGTCTCATGTAAGAATGCCATATATAGTGACTATGATATATACTAGACGTGGTAAATAGCAAGAAAGGCCTGGAGCAAAACAGAAGAAAAAAGAAACTTCCAGGCTACGTAAAAGAAAACTATATTTCATAAGCCTGGCCGATATATAGTCAATACTTTTATAATACCTGGATGCTAGTACAACCTCAAAAACTTTTATCGCGTGCTGATCATCCTCTGGAATAGCTTTTAATACAAATGTCACCCGGACTATTTTATTTTGGTTTAGGGACAACCTATTATTCACCGAACTGAACTACACCGCTAATCGACCAGTCTCCCTATACACTGACGCTATTCCTTAAGGTGATAGCCTTGTTTTATTAAAATAGTGTCATCCACAAACGGCGACAAGTCAGATGCAAAAGAGGCATATTTAACGTCATTAATGTAAATCAAAAACAAGAGAGGAGCCTGTACGGACCTCTGATGAACTCCATAATCCACACGAATAATATCTGATGTTTTAATGTTGTGTATTGTCTGCTGTCTGCAGCTTATTACGAAGCTTTGCATCAAATTCAACCTAACTACATTTGCAACATAGAATCCTAGTTTGTCCATCAGGATCTGATGGAAACGCAGTCGAATCCCTTCAAAAGATAACAGAAGCGTAATGCTCCTTCTCAATGAGACCAACCAGGTACTCCAACACACCCACCAAGGCAAGGATTACTGATCTATTGGTTCGGAAGCTATCAGAATACCCCAGAATACCTGTATAGTTGATTTTTCAATATGTGCTCATAGGAAAATAATGAGATGGGCCTGTAATTGCCCGAATCAGGCATTAAACCCTTCCAAAATTTGGACACCTTAAACTTTGGATACCTTTTTCTGGTTAGCTACAACACTATAGTTAACCCTAGCTAAATTTTTCATTTATCTAGATAGCACAAACACATTGCATTATTACGCCAGAATATCTTACCGTAAGAGTTGGAAAAATTAGATTTAAAAATTGGATATCCCGCTTCTCCAAAATTTAAATGTCATAACCCTCTTTCGTCATAACTTAAATTAACGGCCGTTTTAAGACGCATTTTCGATACATGGCATATTTTGGAATATCGCAGGCATATCTCAATAAATTTCGTCAAATGAGTGACATAGGTAGCATATTCCACGGATATTAAATGTTGTCTCAGATAAAATGGATGAGTGGGATCTTATTTTCTTTATGGATGAATCCAGTTTTGGCCTAAGCCACAATGATGATGGATGATCTGGAAGATCTGGATGATGACCAGATGAAATTACGTGGTCAATTATGGTCTTTGGTAGTATTTCTTGAAGTGGTTGCATCAATTCGCATATATGTCATGAAGGTAATGTAAATCCGGGTCACACTTTAGATGATATCATACAATCTATTTGCAACAAGGAAGCCTAAACAAGGAATGTGTTTGGAGTATTGTAGAATGAAGAATCAGCTTTGACAGATGAGTCTGGATACCTTGAGAAAAAAACCAACCAGGCCGAATATAATAATAATGTAACTATGGTTTTGTTTGATAAATGCATAAACAAAAACATCATGATAAAAATCCTTACTTGGATTTTAAGTTGAACTATATAGTCTTTGGACAATACTGATGCCAAAGTCTATAGACTTTGGTACTATAACAAAGAAATGGTGGAGTAAGGAGCATAATATTGAAGTTTTCGTTTTAAATGAATAGAGAAAATTACTTTTTATTTCATCTTATTTCTTATTTACAAATTTGTTCAATTCATGAAACCCCAACCAAAGTTACCAGGTCAATATTTAAGATTGATACTATGAATCATTTGGTTAATGTATGCCTGAATTTAATTAAGGCAAAAATAGGACAATCGGCAAAGCAAAATAATTTCACGATTTTCCCTATTGTTTTGCTCTAAATTAATAATTAATTGTCCTCGTACATAACGTGACGTTCAAAATTTTTACTTTTCGCAGCAAACACTTGTGACGTTGATAATTTTACATATTAAGGAAGTATAACTTAATTTCCAATAAAAAATATGAATATCTTAGTACTCAGACAATGTAATGTAATGTAAGTAAGCGTCTATTTACTAACAATATTATGATAATGAACTTGATGGCTGCCCCCATTCAGAGACACAGTAATTGTATTTTAATAAAAATGATCTTCAAGTGACATCAATCTACTAAATCACTGCTGCTGTTTCTAATTCAGCTAAAGATTTACAAAAAACTTGCCTGTTAAGGGGCATTAAAGGAATAAGGTTTTTAAGAATAAAATATTGAAGATTAAAAATGTTGAACATTTAAAAAAAAAAAAAAAAACTCTTTTTAGTTTTCGATAGTCGTATACTTAAGATTTGATAAACCCTTTTGTTGGATCATCTGTCTTCTTCGCAATTTTTTTTGTTTTGCCATGAGTGAAATTGTTTTATTTGCAACACTTATAGTTTTTTTCTAGAATATCTGATTATATCTTAAAGTTCCTTAACATTATAAGCATTTCTTCCTTATATTACCATAGGCACTCATGTGCATAAGTGGTAAAATACTGGATGGTTATTTAATAGAGAAGTCCTGTGTCATTATTCACTTCTGTTATCAACAAGGTATGAATGAGTTGGTGTGCAGTTAAAATCCAAAAATCTGTCTTGTGGCTTTAGTTAATTAGGACAAGACACAATAAGTTTTACGATGAAACCTCAATTTTTTTCAAAAACGCCAATTATTGTGTTTTTCCTTAAAGCAATTAATTTTGATCAATTAAAACGTTTTTCTATTATTTACTTAAACAATTTTTATTGTGGCAAAAGTGGCAATTCAAAATTAAAATTAAGTTTTGCCTTCTGTTTTTGAAATTGTTTATAAATCAATCTATAAGAAAAACATCGTTTGAAAAGTGGCACTAAAAGAAATTTAATTAAATCAGTTTTAATTGACGTCTAATGTCGAATAAAAGTCATTGAAAATTTATGTAATTAATTTCTTAAAATATGAAAAGTTTTCAATTAAGGTGTATTTATTGACAACCGATTTTTTATTGGCGATATACATTCTAAAGAACGTCAATATTTCGAGTAGGTAATTCACGATGTAAAACTTAAACGAGTCGTTTATTTTTAGAAAATTCTATAGAAATTAAGAAATAGCTATTGTATTTAAAAACGTAAGCGAAATTAAAAAAAAAAAACGCTAAAATTCTGCTGTCAAAAATAAATATGGATTAATTTTTTTTTAATAAGGCTTCATTTTTAATTGGTATTTTTTACTCTCAGAAAAGGGCTGTTGATAATTTTTTTTCAAATTAATTTTTTTTTAAATTATTTTGATACATTAAGAAAAATCCAGACAATTTAAAAAATCGTTTTAATTAAATATAGTTCTTATTTAAATGTACCTTTATGAGGGGTAACTAGTTTCAATTTTTTTTAAGGGCATTCTGCTACAAATTTGGTTATTCTAGTTAGAGCATGAAAACACCGCGAATATATGCCCAAATTCTGAAGTAGATCCACCAAGTTTTGCACATGCGCTACTAAGGAATCATAAGTGACATTGTTGCCAAATAACGTGAGAAATAGTGACTTCCTAGCAATATTTGAGATAATAACTTTATTAAAGCTGATTATATAGAAATTGAGATATTTTTTAATAGATGTAAATATATCATACGATTATATTATGGTTATACTATTGAAAAATATTTATTTTTATTCGTTTCTTTTGGGGAAAAAAGCACATTGCATTCATATGTCAAAGTCAATTATGGCTTTATTGTTGTCCAACATAAGTATGTTTTTAACAAAGTATAAAAATAAAAACTAAAAAAAAATTAACATAATCCACAAAACATTACACATAAAACATAAGTATATAAATAAAAGGGCATTGAGGGCAAGTATAAACGAAAAAATATAAGTTAAAATTTCAGTAAAAAAGGGGAGATGATAAAAGATAGAAATACTGTCACATAAAACAGATTTTTTAGTTGAAGATGAAGTAGGTCTAGGAAGGCGTAAAATCATCTGATTCATGCTTGTATGGTCACGAATATCCGGTATTCCTGGCCATGAACTTTTCTCTGTAACTGTGGATTATAAAGATTATACAAGAATATACTCAAGAATATACAAACATGGGAGAATTTACTTTTTTTTTGAACAAATATGGGGTTCAAATAGTGTATAACAAACTGATCGGCCAATTTTTGGACCTAGTTTCTGAACACTGATTCTGACAGCGTAACAACTAGATGTTAGCTTTTTTGCAAGAAGATATATATGTGAAATTTAAGATCTTTATTTATGAGAAGTCCAAGAAATTTGGAATCAGGATTAATCTGAGTTTGATCAACAACTATAGATACATCTGTCGAACATACCAATTTGGTTTTTATTGGATTTAATGTAAGTAAATTAGAGTTGCACCACAAGTTCGAGGAGTGTACAAATAAAGTCCAGCCTGCCACAATATTGTGGCATCGTCTGCGTCTATTGTTTGATAGATTGAGATTATTTGCATAATGTAAAAATAGAACTGGGCCTAAAACTGAGCCCTGAGGCACTCATCTAATAGAGCTATATTCTAAGTAATTTGACTCAACCAAAACCCGTTGACGTACGCCAAGCATCAATGAAGATAACCATGATAGGGAAACGGCTAGCGGTGAAGCTTCGGCAGCAGAATGTCATGACTAACACAGTCAAAAGCTTTGAACAGATCACAAAAAACTGCCTCACCATTGATATGAGAGTGCAAGCCCTAAAGAAGATGGTACATAGCATCATTTGCACTGGTATTCTCGCAAAACCTAAACTGACACTCACTAAGAATGTTATTTGCTTCGATAAAGGACAGTATACGAATTTTCACCAGTTTTTTCATGTAAAAAAGTGATATTGATTGGAAATTAGAAGGATCTCCTTCTTTATGGACTTGAATAACTTTGGCTGTTTTTAGATATGAGAGAAATGTCCCCGTTTTCCATGACTGGTTAGTTGCTTTTACTAGGACCCTTACGGGTGAAGCCCAGGATACCTAATTGGCATATTCATATCTGCCCGGAAAATCTCATATCTCACTTATCATTTGAAGCTACGGTTACAGTGCAAGCGATTTCTCGCGAACTGCCCTTCGTGCAAAATCCAACGAATTCGCCCAAATGATTAAACTCGCTTAAGCAAATGCAGGTGGTTAGAGTATAAGCGACTTAGTCGCGCGAATCGCTGGTTGTCGCTAGAAGTTCAAACGGGTTTGGTTTTTTCGCGCGAACTATTTGCAGTTGCGTGGTTTTTTGGGCTCTGACCCGTTCTTGGCCATTTTGTTAGAAAATGAGATTTCGTCAAATGAGATATAAGCGGCATATTCTATGAATATTGGGTGTAGTCTGGGTAAATACTTTTTTTGTGAAAACTGCTTTAAAAAATATTTTACAGTAAAAAAATATTTCTCTCTATCCCAGGCAACATATGGCAACACCGTTATACGTCCAAATTCTGAACTACATTCACTCATCATGACTGACGAAGCTAGCGTTGTTGCCAAATGATGTAAGAAGTAGTGACTTCTTTCAAATTTTAAAAAGTATCGGTTCATTAATTGGAAATGGACTTATTTTTTAATGTCGTTTTTAAGAAAAAAGTTAATTCCATATATGGATATTTTTTGTACCTACATTGTAATACCTATACCCATTTTACACGCTAAGCATAACATGTTTTTACCAGCCTGCCTATGTGTCACACCTCAAAATTCAGATTTAAAGCTGTGTACCATTATTGCGTCACGGCAGCTATAAATCTTAGAGAAGAGTAAAATGCTTGGCCTGGTGACCATGACTATTAATATTAATTAAAAAAATATACATACCCCGGAATTGAGTAGTGTATTAGTGGGGATTGGAAATTAAATATGTAGCAACATAAACGTTTTATTTTGGAATAAGCAACAGATACTGAAGAAGTAAAGAAAATAACTTATGAAATAAAAATAAAAACTGAACACCAACATAAAAACTTTGGTTTTTTGCAATCTAACCCTTATGTTAATAATTCAAATTAGGTTAGTAGGTTGCGTGTACCATATAAGCGACACAAAAAAAGCAAAATCTACTACTAACTCTCCTAAAAAAATATTTAGGTAGTGACTGCTAACGTGTTAAATGAAAGAATTTAGTTAACTATTACTCCCGCACCTTGTTTACAGCTATTACATTTTATCCTTCACTTGACCTGTATTCTTTACCTCTGAAACAAATATACTTTAAGCTATTCCCTTATATTTTCAAATATTTTGGTTCTCTGAAAATGTTTTGAGTCATTGCCATAAACAAATTTCCTTTATATTCTCTGTAACTGTATTTATAAACTTTTATTTCTTTTTAGTCATATTTTCACAAAATTCCTCTTACAGAGCAATATTTTAATTTAGAAAAGTTTATACCCTTTACTATACAAACTGTTTGGCCTTACAAAGTTGAGATATTTTGTTACCAGATAAAATTTAATTAAATCTTAACTAAAAATATTCGAGGCCTTGAGTTTCGTTTGAATGTAATGTAAAACTCTTCTCGAGTAAGTTCTATACATTCCAGGAAAATTTTTGCACTATGAAAATAAATAGAGAAAATACCAAAAGAAATATTCCATTCTTCCAGTAGTCCCAAAAGTAAGTGAAAACGACCCAATTCGTAGTCCTTTCATGAAAATTTTCCACGTTATAATCGGGTTTCCAGCCACTATTCGCCCTAACTCTATTAGACTCATATAGCCAGAAAATCTCTGGAAAATTAACCGGGAGGCTGTTGCAAACTAACACTTTTGACTTTTACGTGACTCCAAACATTCTTGGCTTGGATATTTAATTATATTTTGCTTTAGCACTAAATTTTATACTGCACCAAGCACGTATCATAAAAGGTTTTGTTGAAAATTACTCGCTTAAATCCCTACAGCAATTCAATTAATTTCTACTTTAGTTTATGAGTTAATTTAAAAAATTCTAAAAAGAACAGACTTTTTTAAAAATATTTCAGTCCCTCTGTGGCTTTTAAAATGTCGGAAAGATCGTATTAATCAGGCATTTTAATTAAAAAGTCTTAAGTGCCGAAATGTAAATAAAGATCATTTTAATCTAATAAGGGGATATTGGTGTTATCCTCATGCCGAAAAAGGCTCTTCGGTGAGTGACTGAATAACGAGGTAGCTTTTATTCAATTAGTTTCTTATTTAATTATCGAATTCTATTTTGTTATTTATCCATGGTTTGTTTGAAAGGGGAAGTAAGATGATCTAGATGAAACAAGGATGTTATAATCACAAAGCATTAATTTAGAACTTTCTGCAATTTTTAAATTTTAGATAAATAGATTTCGTATGTCAACAAATTGATATTCATTAACGAGTATTGGAAATTTTATTGCTGGCTTAGGCATATGAGTCTGAAATTGTACTAATACCAATAATCTGAAAAAAATATAGAGTTTTTTGATTACACTATTCATGTTTTAATACATAACTACAAATATTTGTAAAAATTTTTGTAGTCTGTAGTAAATCACTAAAAATTTAATTATTTTTGAATTTTTATCAGGCCTGGACAAAAATATATAATTTTGAAATATTTTTTTGAACTTAATCCCAGATGATTTTTTCAGCAATTATTTTGGGGTCCATCAACCTACACTTTTAAATCGTCAGCATACAATAAATAATTAGAATTTTTAAAACTCAACTTATGTCATTTATATGTCATTTAATGATCAATTTTATCGAAACCTTTACTGAGGAATAGAATCTACCTGGACTCTATTGTCCGTGTTATCCAGAATGTAGTATGAATAAGAAATTAGGAAATGCTTTATTATACATTGATACAAATGTTTAATAAAGCATTTCAATATGATTTTAAAATTTTTACTGGCATTTTGAATTCTCTTTTGTACTCTTATTTTAAAATGCATTTTGCGTGGTATCTGAACTTAAATATGATTTTTTTTAGTTTTTTAATATTTTGATTCAAATGCCGGTAAGAAATAGGAAATTTAGCAATTTTTTTGGTCCAAAATTGCAAAATGAATTTAAAAAAAACAATGTTTTTGAAAATATTTTGTTTTGTTGTTTTTTTGAATAATTTTTGCTACAAATGCCTGGAAACATTGACATATTTCATCGTAATTTTGAATTCTCTCTAACCGACGTATTTTAATTATTCTCAAACTGTAACACCAAATTACTTGGAAAAAATCAACAATTTTATCTAAATATTTGTTGTCCAAAATTCCTGAAAGAAATAACAAAATTTAATTATTTTTGAAAATTTTCTGTTCCTTGTAGCTGTAATGAAACAAGAATTTTCTCAGTTTTTTTAGTATTTCGGTTCAATTACCTGGAAAAAATAAAAAACCTAATAATTTTTAATTTTTTCTACAAATGCCTAGAAATAATGAAGCATTCCATCATTATTTTTAAAGAATTTTCAGGTATTTCTCTATTTAAAAAAAATGAGTTTTTTTTTAACTTTTAAGCTTTAAATGCCTGATAAAATGAAAACTTTAACACCAAATTTTTTGGAAAAAAATCAAATTTTTCATAATTTTTATCTAAATTTTTTGTCCCAAATTCCTGAAAAAAAATTGATTTTTTTTCAAAATTTGAAGTACGTGAAGTAAAATATGAAATTTCTCAGTTTTTTAGTATTTTGATTCAAATGATTTTTTTTGTACAAGTGCCTGGAAACAATAAAGCATTTCATCATGATTTTAAAATTTTTCCAATCATTTTGAATCCTCTCTATCCGGATTTTTTTTAAAGTAAGCTTTAAATGCCCGAAAAAATTAAAATTCTTTAATTTTATATTTTTGCCTCAAATTACTTTAAAAGAAGTTAAGAATGTTACGTATTTTTTCAAAATTCCGGGATGAAATAAAAAAAAATGTTTTTGAACATATTTTGTAATCAAGTATCGATAGAAATGCCTGAAAGAAATTAAGAATTTGATGATCTTTTTTTTTGCTACTAATGCCTGAAAATCTTGAAACATTTTATCATAATCTAAAATTTTCCAGGGAATAGAGGCATTTTGAATTTTCTCTATTTGAAAGAAATAAGGTTTTTTTATATACATTTAAACTTTAAATGACTGATTTTCAAATTTGATCATCCTCAAATTATGTCAGCAAATTACTTGGAAAAAATTCAAATTTTTCATAACTTTTATCCCAAATTCGTGGAAAAAAATTAATTTCTTAATTAATGAATAAAATTTGATATCTGAAGTAAAATATTAATTTTCTTAGTTTTTTAGTATTTTGATTCAAATGCCTGAAAGAAGTAAAAAATTTAATAATTTTTTTTTACAAATGCCTGGAAACAATAAAGCATTTCATCATGATTTTAAAATTTTTCCAATCATTTTGAATTCTCACTATCAGGAAAAAATTTAAAAAAAAAAGCTTTAAATGCCTCAAAAATGAAAATTTTAAACTCAAATTACTTCGAAAGAAATTAAGAATTTTATTTATTTTTTTGACCAAAAGTGCTAGATAAAATTTAAAAAAAAAATGTTTTTGAACATATTTTGTAATCAAGTATCGATAAAAAGGCCTGAAAAAAATTAAGAATTTGATGATTTTTATTTTTTTTTTTGTATTAATAACAATTTTGTATTATTAGCCTGAAAATCTTGAATTATTCCATCATAATTTTAAAATTTTCCAGGGATTTAAAGGCATTTTGAAATTCCTCTAACCGAAAGAAATATTCTATTGTTTATTTTTTGAGCTTTAAATGTCAGAAAAAAATTAAAATTTTGCATTAACAGATTTAATTTTTTTCAATTTTTGACACCAAATTACTTGGAAAAAATCAAAATTCTTATACAAATTGTTGTCCAAAATTCCTGAAAGAAATTTAATAATTTTTGAAAATTTTCTCTAGTCTGGTATCTGGAGCAAAACAAGAACTTTTTCAGTTTTGTAATATTTCGGTTTAAATATCTGGAAGAAATAAGAAATTTATTAATTTTTAATTTTTTGCTACAAATGCTTAGAAATAATAAAGCATTATATCGGGATTTTTAATTATTCAATCATTTCTACCCGAATTTTTTTATTTTTAAATTTGATTGGTCTCACGCAACTTTTATTCTATAGTCTCTCTATTTAAAAGAATTTTAAACTCTCTCTATTTAAAAGAAATTAGTTTTTTTTAACTTTTAAGCTTTAAATGCCTGATAAAATGAAAAATTTTACACCAAATTATATGGAAAAAAATTAAATTTTTCATAATTTTTATCTAAATGTTCCAAATTCCTGGAAAAACTTTATTTTTCAAAATTTGCTATTGCCTGGTATCTGAAGTAAAATATAAAATTTCTCAGTTTTTTAGTATTTTGATTCAAATGATTTTTTTTTGTACAGGTGCCTAGCAACAATAACGCATTTCATAATGATTTTAAAATTTTTGCAATAATTTTGAATCCTCTCTATCTGGAAAAAATTTAAAAAAATAAAGCTTTTAATGCCTGAAAAAATTAAATTTCCTCAATTCGAAACTTTTACCTCAAATTACTTCGAAAGAAATAAAGAAGTTTAGTTATTTTTTTGACTAAAATTCCAGGATAAAATTAGAAAAAAAATGTTTTTGAACAGATTTTGTAATTAAAAAATGCCTGAAAATAATACAGATGATTTTTAATTTTTTGCAAAAAATGCCTGAAAATCTTGAACCATTCTCCCTAACGCAAAGAAATATTCTATTATTTATTTTTTAAGCTTTAAAAGTAAGAAAAAAATTAAAATTTTTTGCATGTTCAGATTTAATTGTTTTCAAATTTTGACATCAAGTTACTTGGAAAAAATCAAAATTTCTATTCAATTTGCTGTCCAAAATTCCTGAAAGAAAAACTTGGAATTTTTTTTTGTAGCCTGGTATCTACAGAAAAATAAGAACTTTCTCAGTTTTTTAGTATTTCGGTTCAAATGCCTCGAAGAAGTAAGAAATTTAATAATTTTTTATTTTTTTTACAGATGCATGGAAATAATGAATCATTCCACCATTTTTGTTAAATTTCTCAATCATCTCTACTCGGAAGATTTTTTAGGCTTTAAATGCCTGAAAATTTTTTTTGATTTTCGAATTTTATTATTCTCAAAATTTTATCCTGCAGTCCTGGAAAAAAATTAAACACTTATTATTTAAATACAAATGTTTGTCCCAAATTCCTGGAAGAAATAAATAAATTTTATTAGCTTATAAAATTTCCTGTAGTTTAATATCTGAGGTAAAATATGAATATTCTCAGTTTTTTGATTGAAATACCTGAAAGGAATAATAAAAATATAATTTTTAATATTTTGCTATAAATGCCTAGAAATAAAGTATTTTATCATGTATCATTATCATTTTGAATTCTCTCTCTCTGGAAGAAATAAGCTTTTCTTTAAAACTAATATCCTCTAGCTCTGAAAAAAAAAATTTGCAATTGTTTTTCTTCAATTATTCTCAAACTTTTACTCCAAATTCTTGGAAAAAGATTTTGCAATTTTTGTTTCAAATTTCTGAAAAAAATTAATAAAAAATTATCATTTCTTAAGTACTCAGGTTTAAATATTGCCTTGAAAAAATATTTAATTTTTAATTTTTTGCAATAGCATCTGGTACTAATGAGGCATTCCGTCATGGTTGTTAAATCTTTCCAGGTATTGCCAGCTTGGAAAGTTTTACATTTTCACATGTTTTTACAAACTACAATATTTTGAAAAAAAATTAAAATTTTTATTGATTTCATATTTTTACCCTAAACGCCTGAAAAGAATTTAAAAAAATATCGTTGCGTTGAAAAATCAGGAAATTCCAATTTTTTATACATTTTTTCCGGATTTTGTTTTAATTTTCTAATTATTTTGTAAATTCCTGTATTTTTCCAACTGCCTGGAAAGAAATCTTTATTAATCTAATGTGAGAAATCATAGAAATATATGTAGTTTTTGTCCTACATAGATTACATATATTTCTAGTCCTCTGAGACTAGTATCAAATTATCTTTCTTGGCTATATCTGAAAGAAAAATCTTCTTTTTCTAGTGCTATGAAAATTCTTGCATACACGTTCATATGCTTCTGTCAATTGCAGCATTTAAGAGTTCTTGAAAACTACTGCCTCGCCTATTGCCTAATATTCCTTAACCACGAAAGCTCCCTTCTTCCTATTTCCCTATTTCCTCTTTCGATCTTACTTTGGATAATGTAGCTATATAGGATAAGGCAGTGAAATTCATAGCGTTCTCCTCTCAATATATGTCATATTTTTCTGTTTTATTACTTCGAAAAGCTTAGGATCTTCTATTTGTGCTCTTCGAAGCACTTTTCATTTATTACGTAGTCTACACATGATATTTTCAGCATTCTTCTTCAACTTACTTTTAATGTACACCGTTCAAAAAAACTAATCAAACGTAACATTCTAAAGTTCCGCATCTTAGTTTGAAATTAAAATTTTTATTTGTAAGGAATTCTTTTAGTTTAAGGAAGGTTGCTCATAATGTTTATATTCTACGTCTAGTCTCTTGTTCTAAGTCCTAATTTTCGTTCAACATACATCCCAGATACCTAAATTGCATCACTTGCTTAATATTCTTCTTATTTACCTAAAATATTATTCTTACTCACCACCATAAACTTTGTTTTTTTAATATTAATTTTGAGGTCTAATTTTTTGCTTGTGTTATTTACGATTCAATAATGCCTGAAGATCGTTTGCATTATCCACGATTATTAAAGTCATTATCAACTGCAGTATGCATGTATCCCGTTTACTTTAATACACCTATAGGGTTATCTACATCTGACTCAAAGAACCCCTTTTCCGAGAGATTGACGAACGCAGCCTTGTCTTGATTATCGAACTGCTCGGTTGTTGACAAGTTGCTCAATCCAATATCTGCTGCAGTACAGATTGCTAATTAATCGAATGTCTAGACCTAGTACCTTAAGGTACGATATTAGGAGGTCATGTTTACATTGTCAAAGGCCTTCTCATAATCAATGAATGTTCCTTCTTTGGTTTTTTTACCAAAATTTGTATACTTCCTTTATGAAGAAAATTGCCTGCAAGTAGGTGATACCTATAAGCTTTTGATATTGTTAGCCACAGATATCGTATACAAATAATTGTATTTTGTAGGATTTTTCAATAATAGCAAGTAAAGTTCTAGAAAAAAATTTGGATATTGAATAAAAATGAAATATTTAAATTGACAATGGAAACAAATTAATTTATGAGTGTCAATACTAATTTGTAGAATGGAATAAGTTAATAGCCTAATTAAAATATATTATTAAGTTTTACAATGGTAAGATTTATTTTTAAGTAAAATTTATTACAACTTTACATAAAATTTATTGACAGGAAAAATCATAAATAATCCGTTTTTGCGACCCCATTTATTTCGACTTAGCGGTAAAAGATTTGGGAAAATAAATGGCCCATAAAGAGGGTTCTTTTTTATTAGATCTTCCTAGTCTAGCGAACACAATTTTATTCATAAATTTAATTCTAAAACAGAAGTTGACTCATAATATAAATATTGTATCTTTCTTTTGCTTTATTATTTATATTATTTCATATTAGTATTGAAAGAGGAATTATTTATATTTATTTTAATCTAATATCTGCATCTGTTGGCACTTATGAGCCTATTACCTCAATGTTTACTTAGAGATTAATTCTAAATACTATCAATACCTAGATGAAGTAAAATTAATGAATATAATACATTAATTACTTAATAGATTTGAACTCTCGAAGGGAGCATAGCGACAGAGTTGAAATTTTAGCAAGAATATACACAAATGAATAAATATAAAAATAAATTGTCAAGATGAATGATTTTCCAACAAATTTAACGTTCGCTTCTATTTTTACTAAAAAATTAAAATATTAACGTCATAACGTTCACAAAATACAATCGTCAGTCGTCGATCTAAATGTGTCATAAAAAGCTAAACACCTGCCAAAAAGGAAAAAGGATAGACAAATTATGTTTGATGTCTGGCAAGAATATTCTCACGCTTTTTTTTTAAATTTTGGTTTATATATCCCGAAAGTTAATAATAACAGCGAGAACCGTAAATATTAATAAATCAGAAGATGCAAAAACATCGTTTAAAGATAATGTTTTCGCTACACATCAGCCAATTTTAACGTAATATTTTCCTTTTTTATGCCGTTTTATGAGGCTTTAAAGTCAATCAATCACTGAAGGAGATTAGCCATGAGAAGGATAACCTGACATTAAAGCTGGTAAACGTCGTTTTATTTATATGATTTCTCTTTTTATATTAATTTTCTGGAAAATCATAAGTTTGTAGGACTAATGCGTTTAGCCTGGAATTATTATTTTATTAGTTTATTTGTATTTAAAATTAAATATTTCTTTCTTATATAATTTAGAAATTTGTATTAAAAAAAACCTGAAAATTAACTGGAAATTGCAGAATCCTAGAAAATATACCTAATAAGTTCTGAAATAATAAATGAGAACTTAAAAAAAAAACAAAAAAAGGCTAATGTCATAAAAAATAAGATTAAAAAATCAAATTTATTTATTTATTTCACAAACAGATGTAATTCACAGACTAATTCACAAACAGATCATGGAGTGACAACCTAAAATAAATATTTACAAATTTATTACATAGTAAATTAAATTGCTGAAATCTATACTCTAAAAAAAATATATACAAGTCACACCAGTAAAACATATCATAATCATTATACCAAAAACTGAGCATTTTCTCAACTTAATACAACATTGATAGGGAAAAATTCATTTAAATTATAAATTGGATTTTAGCAAAGCAAATATAGCAATTTCAGTTTAAAGGATTTTTAAATTTTCAGTCCTTTTAAGTTCAGTTGGCAGGTGATTATATATTTTTAATGAAATAATATTAAGAGCTTTTAATAGTGGCAGTTAAACGGACAGCAGGTATATTTATATTAAAATTATTTCTGAGGGGATCGTTGTGGGGCATATCTTCTACTAGCACAAAAGAATTTAAATATTTTCTAGAATTTAGATGTACAGGGTGTCCCAAATTCGAGGGTGGCCATTGGGATCTCGGAAACCGTAAGAATTACGGGGTCGGTTAAATGGAGGCAAAGTTGCGTAATTTGGAGCTTAATAAAATGAGGTTTAAAAAATTTTAAAATTCCGGATACTTCCGGAGATATCCAAAAAAAAATGAAATTTGTCAAAATCGTTTTTACCGTCTACCGACTTTATTTAAAGAGATATCGGAAAACTAAAAACAGTTTTTCATTGCCACTTTTTATGTCCTACAACGTGATGCAAAAAAAAATTATCCGACGTTTCGTTTTTTTTTTTCGATCATCATCAGCTTTATTTTTTCTAATTGGCGCCATAATTGATTTTCTACCAATTCAATGAAAATTAATTCTGGGATTGCTCTTAACATCTCTATAAAGTTTCATTGAAATCCCTCTAATAATTAATTTTTTATTCGAATTTTTGTAAGTGACGTCTCAATAAAGCAAAACTGCAAAAATTGATTTGGGTCCTTTGGCCTATAACTCGGGGTCTAGTGCTCCGATTTCCATGATTTTTGCTTAAGATTAATTCAGGGACCTCTCTTAACATCTCTATGAAGTTTTATTCAAATCCCTCAAATAATTAATTTTTTATTCGAATTTTTGTAAGTGACGTCTCAATAAAGCAAAACTGCAAAAATTGGTTTGGGTCCTTTGACCTATAACTCGGGGTCTAGTACTCCGATTTCCATGATTTTTACTTTAAATTAATTCAGGGACCTTTCTTAACATCCCTATGAACTTTCATTGAAATCCCTTTAATAATTAATTTTTTATTCGAATTTTTGTAAGTGACGTCTCAATAAAGCAAAACTGCAAAAATTGGTTTGGGTCCTTTGGCCTATAACTCGGGGTCGAGTGCTCTGATTTTCATGATTTTTACTTTAAATTAATTCAGGGACCTCTCTTAATATCTCTATGAACATTAATTTTTTATTCAAATTTTTGTAAGTGACGTCTTAATAAAGCAAAACTGCAAAAATTGGTTTGGGTCCTTTGGCCTATAACTCGGGGTCGAGTGCTCTGATTTTCATGATTTTTGTTTTAAATTAATTCAGGAACATCTCTTAATATCTCTATGAAATTTAATTCAACTCAATATTTTTTTTGCGTCCTGTTGTAGGACATATAAAGTGGCAATAAAAAACTGTTTTTAGTTTTCCGATATCTCTTTAAATAAAGTCGGTCGAAGGTAAAAAAGATTTTGACAAATTTCGATTTTTTTCGGATATCTCCGGAAGTATCCGAAATTTTAAAATTTTTTAAACGTCACTTTATTAAGCTTTAAATTACGTAACTCTGCCTCCATTTAACCGATCCCGTGACTCTTACGGTTTCCGAGATCCCAATGGTTACCCTCGAATTTGGGACATCCTGTACATACAGAGAATACTATAGAATATAAATAGAAATAACTGAAAATCTGAAATGAAATCAAAAATGTATTCTATAATATATTTAAAAATTTGTAAAACATGAAAGCCTATGAAAAAATCTTTCTAGAACCTAAAATATATAAGTATATAAATATATAAAAAATTCCAAATACCTGAGATTTCTTGAAATATGTCGCTAGAGAAAGAAAAATTACTTTAAATGCTTGGAAAAATGTTAAAATTACTTCAAATATCTGAAGTAATTAAAAATTACTTCAAGAGCCTGAGAGGCCTAAAAAATGTGTTCCAATACATAATAAACATAAGGCCAAATGTCTGGAAGCTAAATACTACTCCAAAAGTCTGCAAAATGTAAAAATTTATTCATATCTTTGAAAGAAATTTAAAATGACAAAATTAAATTAAAAAAAAGAAAGAAATACTATTTTCAATCCCTAGAAGCTTTAAAAGCCTAAAATGTACATTCCTAAAAATATATGAAAAAAATTAAAATGGCTTCAAGTACCTGAAATAAAATTTTAAAAAACCTTTAAATTCATAAAAAGCCATAAAAAAGTGAATTAAATGTCTGAAAGAAAAATAAATTTCAATCCTTGAATGAAATAAAATACTACTAAAAGCCTGGAAAATATAAAGAATAATTTCAAAATCCTAGAAAATATTAAAAGATTACGGCTAAGGGATAGAAAAAAATTAATTTAAATACCAGGAAGACCTGGAAGACTATTTCCAGTGAATGAAACATGTAAATATAAATCCATTAAAAAATGCCAAATGCATGTAATTTCCTGAAAAATGTCAATTAAAACCTCAAAGAAAAATTATTTTAAATACCTGGACAAAATTTAAAATGACTTCAAATGCCTGGAATAAAATAAAAATTTTCTTCATATGCCTATAAAGAAATAAAAAAAAAATGTTTCAAATCCCTGGAAGAAATTTAAAATGATTTTTTATTGGCCTAGATCAAAATGAGATATAACAATAAATACCTTAAAGGCTCTAAAAAATGACAAATATCTGAGATTTATTGAGAAATGTCGCTAAAAGCCTTGAAGAAAAATTACTTTAAAATCCTAAGAGACTTAATAAAGTAGAAAAAAAAATTTCCAATTTATGGAAGGAATTTGAAGTGACTTGAAGTTAATGCCCGGAGTAAAATAAAATAATAAAATAATTTTTTAAATTAAATTGAATGCTTATAAAACTGATAAGATTGCGAATGCGTAAAAGAAATATAATACTACTAAACAACCTGAAAACGTGAATAATGGTGTGAAATTTTAGAAAACATGAAAAAATACCTGAAAGGCCTAAAACATCTAAAATTTATAAACCATAAAAAACTATTTTAAGTCCTTGAGAGCCTCAAAAGCCCAAAATAAATGTCTCTTAAAATTTGAAATACATGGAAAAAAATTAAAATAACTCCAAATGCCTAGAATTAAATGAAACTTTAATATAAATGCCTGAAAGAGAAAAAACAGATATCTTATGCTTGGAAAAAATAAAATACCACTACAAAAGCCTGGAAAATAGAAAGAAGAATACCCCAAGAAATTCTAGAAAGGTTTTTAGGTGATTTTTGATAAATTTATTTTATACTTTTGAAAGGTTATTAAAGGCTGATTGGTCGATAGTTTTCAATGTTTGCTGTAAATGCCTAAATATAATTAAAAATGTTGCTAAAACCCTAGGAATGAATTGACTATAAATACCTGGAAGAATATTTTTTTTTTCTAATAATTCTAATAAATTAGAATTTTAAATTTCAGGCATGACTAAGAAATGACTGGTTTAATGCCGGAAAGGTAATAAAGAAAAAATTTCCTTATATGCTTGAAAAATTATAGAAGGTTATTATACTCCAGTACCTACATGACATAAACATGGCGGGTTTACAACAAAAAATATTATAAATATCTTAAATAATTAAACATTATGTCGAATGCTAGAAATGAATATACATAGTAATATAAAATTAATTTTAAATACATGGAAGAAACATAAAACAAGTTCAAATACCTAAAATTACTTTAAACATTAATCCAAAAGTCTGATCAAAAATTAAATTCCTGACAGATGTAATACTTACTGGTTTTAAACTATTTCACTCGTATGTATATCCGTAATAATGATACTGCCTCTACTCATTTCTTTGTCTTGCTCATCAAAAATTAAACAAAAAACAAGGAGCCACCTTTTCTGGGAAAGTGTATTTCCGTGTACCTCTATATATGTACTTCCAGAAATTATTTTTTTCTTTTGTTACAGGATCAGCATGCCGCAGACTTTCTTGATACCACAACAAATATTCACCCAAAAACAAGACAATCATGTCAGAAGATTCACCATAATAGAAAATCAAAGTACCTTGTTCTAACTACAAAAAGAAAAAAATAACTAGTAACCAACATGTCGTCAACCGAAGAGCTCCTCTTCACCGAAGAGAAGATTTTCTACCACACCACCCACTCGTCCTCCCTAAACCTGACGTCACTTAACCAATCTGCTGAATACCAGGATAACCTCTATCCACTAGAACTAGTGATCCCCTTTACGACAGTTTACGCGATCATATTCCTCACAGGAGTAATCGGCAACATAAGTACTTGTATAGTGATCGCGAAGAATAAAAGTATGCACACCGCTACTAACTATTATTTGTTCAGTTTGGCTGTGTCGGACATGTTACTTTTGATTTCTGGATTGCCGCCAGAAATGTACCGGATTTGGAGCCCTGACACTTATATTTTTGGACACGTGATTTGTTTCCTTCAAGGATTCAGTGCCGAAACTTCAGCTAATGCTACTGTAAGTATATTATATCGGTATTAAATAAAAATAACGGTACGTCACTGTATATTATGTATCCGCCTTTTTTAGTGTAACAGCTTTACACCAATTAGAACAATGTAAAGGCGGGGAAGCCATAGGCGTGCTGGAGATAAATAATTTATAGCTGCGTTTTATTATATTATTAAGTTCTTATACTCATTACTATCTTATAACTGATTCGAAGGTTAATAACCCGGCAACTATTATTCAATATTTTATACTAAATATCGAGCAGATTCCAACCCAAAAGTTAAACTGATAAACCAGCAATTCTGTAGCATTTTGCGGAAAAACAGTAAATACAATTTACGACTTCCGGGTTTTATGAACCCTTAAACAAGTTTTATGTGAAATCGTATGCAATATATTGTTGATAAGCGCTAAAAATCTGTCCCCAAAGCATACTGGTATTTTCGAGAGTATATTGACGTTCGAAAAAAGCTTTTAGTAACGGTGTAAATTTATTTAATAATAGACCTACCGTTGACTGTTGATGATTAAATGCATAAAGTTTTTATGTGTATTGAATTTTGCAATGTTTGGATGTCAATTATATTATCTCGGTTGTGTTTAGGTATATTAGATTTTTTCAATTCCGATGAATCATTTAGTTAGTATGTTTTTTTTTTTAATTTGATAAAAGCTTTTATTTCTGCTGCATAGTTACCAAACTTTTTAAAGTAGTAAATCGTCTATGCACAAAACACGAATTGAGCATACGTAATTAATAACAGTTAATAGTAGGTTATATCTTAAATTAGTATGAAAAGCGATGGATCATAGAAGACGTAAATATGATTAAACATGTTAATACTTAATAAGTAATCAATTGTTCGCTTTGATGAAATAGAAGTATATCTTATAACTTTCTTGTAGGAATTTCTATTTACATCTTGTCATAGCTTTTATAGAGTTGAGTAATGTTGACTGTCTTTAAAAAATATCTTATTTAAACGTCTCAGCAATTGATGCTGCTAAAAAAGGAATATTTTAAAAAGGAATTTTTTAAATCACTCAATTTAAGCTTTAATGGCCTACTGTACCTATCCAGCCTTTGCAAGCATTCAAAGTATTTATTTCAATATGGTCTTCTCTGGAACATAATAATATTTAACACCAGCATTCTGTGTATATGCAGACATATTCCTCTTTAAATTTTCTGAACACAACCTTATGTCTAACAGATTCTTGTTGGCTATATAGATTTGTCCCTACTTAAGAGTTCATTGCTCTTTAGTGGGGACTGACTTATTATCATAGATATAACTTATATAAGTTCTTTTATTGAAACTGGAATTTAAATCCGATAAATCTTAATCAAAAATCCAGAGAGTCTGGAGTGAAATATTTATCGAGTTATTTCGCAAAATGATGACATTTGTATTAATAATCTTGTCAGAACTTTTAACTCTAGCTATATTTTATCTGAACCATTTACTATTTAAGATGGAAGACTGCTCTTTTTTTAAATTTGTTGTAGATTTTGCTGATCTGCTTGGTCTTTTTTATTGTTAAAGTGTTTCTTTAAGAGCATCGATTAAATAATTTTTTGTTTATCTGACTCTGAGTGATAGTTACTCAGGGTTGAGTCAAAGTAATTAAATTCAGTAGAAAGAATTTTCAATTTTCAGTCTCACCTGACAACCTTGCAGATGCACTTGATAAGTCTCCTATATACAGGGTGTTTCTTATATATTGCGACAAAATTCAGGAACGTGTTCTTTGGACAAAAGTTCGCAAAAAAGTTCCTATAAACATAGATCCTAAACCTTTTAGATTTTGAGCTACAGGGTGGTAAAGTTTTAACAAAAAAATGATTTTTTTTTGGATAACTTAAATAGTCCTCTAGCTATTTGTCCAAAGATTGGTATGCAGGGTCTGTGTATCCAGTGGTTTTTCTTATATTAAAAAATATTTTTAAATTCCCCGTTTTATTTGCAACATTTTTGATCCCTTGGACTTTGTCCGTTAGATGCACGGTTTTTGCACAAAAAAATAAAAACCATGGACATGTTGCTCAGATTTGATTAGACTTTCTTTATTCTAGTAATTATTCGTTTTTTTTTAGTTTATTGCAATTTTAATAATAAATAATAAGTTTTTTATTAATTAATTTAGTACAAAAGCCAGCCCAATTTAATAAAATTGTAATTTAAATTTAAAACTTTTGCTTCTACAATCTTTAATTTAAAATACAAGTTTTTAATTGATAAAAAAATATTTCATTTTTTATTATTTATTTAAGTAATATTATTATACACAAGACGTTATAATATGATTACGCAATTCCTCCACATTATCAATAATAAAATATTGCCTTATTGATCCTAATGATGAGGGAAAAATTACTGTTGATAACCAGAAAATTTATCAGAATAAGAAAAATCATCTTTAAAGGTAATTCAGGTAATATTTACAAAATTAAGTGCGGTAGAAACATCAATAGTATTAAAAACTGTTAATTCAGTGCATTTTTAAAGATAATTATTCATCTCAGACTCAATAGTCATTACGAACTGGAATAATACAGGGTGATTAATAGGGTGGAGTGAAAATGGCCGATTTTTTTTATTTGTGAGATATGGCGATGCCTATATTTGAAAAAGTTGCCTTTTCAAACCACTGATTACTGCGCAAAATCTGGGTTTGGTGTGACCTTATCTTTGGCTGCCCAACGAGGCATGAATATTTTAAAAAAAATCAACATTTTCCCAAATTTCTATGCAGCTCTTCACTTATTTCCTTTTAAAATTTTATTGAAACTACTTTTTTAAAAGAAAATAACCCAGAACTCACCACGTGAAGGTGGCTGCAACTCGAGTTCCAACCGCCCGCCCGCCCGCATTTCACCACTATATATGCTCATAATTTTTTTAGTTCTCTAAAACTTTATAATATTGACTGTTTGTTTCAAATATTGGCAATGCGGCTCTAAAAGCTATTTTGGACCTTATATAACCATCACGTGCATCAAAGCCACAGACTGCAGTTGATGCTTCAGTTACCAATTTGACGCAGCGTTCCACTGCTTGTGAATGGCATGGAAACTTTAAAATGTCAATTTCACTTGGATTTTCTGAGATCATTTCCATAAGGCTGCTATCGGAAATCGACACTGTAAGGGGAGGCTCGGTAATTGTTATCGACTGCCAATCAATTAGGTTAATGTAGTCTGTGGTCTTGAAATTTAATAAGGGTACCTTAAACTCATGTACTTTTAGTCCTAATGATTTGTGTTGTCTGCATTTTAGCAGTCTTCTTAAACCTAATTCTCTTACTGCTTTTCTACTATCAGAGAGCATAGCTAACAACATGTTTTCTGGGTGAGCGAAGTACCCCTTTCTTTGAATGACAGGATCAATAATATTTCTAATTTCTTCTGGTAAGAATCTGGATTTTTGAATAATTCCAAAAACATGTTTACTGCCATGCCTACAGGAAGGTTTAGATTTTATTTCAAACCATGAAACAGCATACACTTTCATAATATATTGCGTTAAAATTTTAAGATTTGTTGATGGATTTTCGGTATAATCTCAAAATTCGATTGGCTGTAGTTAACCACCTGGAATGATTCAATTTTCCTGGTCCTCTCTGCGACAAACTCAAAGAAATGTTTCCCGTTGAAATTCCAGTACAAATTTCATGAAGGTATTGCTGGTCGGTACTAAGTTCACTTGGAGTAATTGCAGGTAAAGTAGTTTCGATTTTTTCAAACTTTTTAACAGGCATTTTTTCACAGTTTTCCAAATGTTTTCCTATTTCGCCGCTATATCCTTTAGGCCCAATAGTACCACCGTCCAAATTGTCTCGAAGCGTAATACGATTAAAAACGAACACTTACGAAGTCGGACAGCGGATTTTATATAGAGACTGTTACGAGCCCGCGTAATATAAAAAAAGCCAATTTTCAAGGTCATTTGGGCAGCCAAAGGTGACGTCGTAGAAATCTGAAATTTTGCACACTAATTTGTAATAACAAAACGCAACTTTTTGGCATATAGGCATTTTAAGTTTCAAAAAAATTTTTTTTCGCTCCACCCTAGTGATTAATGGTTGATGGTACCTTAGACGTTTATGGAGGACGAAAAATGCAATTTTTTTTAAAATTTGGCATAATGGCTTTTGGCTGGTGGTCTAGCGATTAAAAAAATTTTTAGCGATACAGCGTTGCCGCTTGTACCAAAAAATAGTAGCAACTTTGTTATTTTAAATGGAATACCCTATATATTATTTTATTTTCCGATCCGCTATTACTTTATGATTGTTTTTGTATAAGTTGTTCCTATACCTGTTTTTAGTGGTTTTCGAAAAATTAATTATTTTCTTTATTTTTTGACCAAAAACTGGAACGCGCAGAAAATTGATGACTATAAAAATTTGTTCTACGTTATACAGGGTTGCTCAAAATTAGTGATTTTACCGCTAGATACAAAAATTGTAAAAAATGCATTTTTTTAAAAAGCAGTTCGGTTTCTGAAATAATAGCAAGTTTCTGTAAAAATCGAAATATTTTGACATATTTGCTTTCGGTCGCCATGAAAGGTCATAGCGCAACAATGCTATGCTATTGATGTTTGACAGTTACATTTAGTTGATTAATAGTAAATACGCTTCGGTGTTTTTTTTAAATAGGGACCTATAAATTTATTAAAATGGAAAAAATAGTTATTGAAATGAAGTTTTGATGAATCTATTTATTAATCATGAGCAATGTGACAAAAGTGTAGCAAGAACATGCAGAAAGTTCAACGAAATGTACTCTGATTTAATTTTAAAAAATTATTAAAAGAAAATTTGTGCGAATACAAAATAACTTTATACAATTTAGTTCACAACTTAAAAATGACATAAGTTTACCCAAGCCTGCATATCCACAAGCTTCCATCTGGAGTGCAGCAAATGATGTAGGCCTAAGTTATCCTTCTGTTATATTTAATAGCTTTTTTCATTTACGACGGGTCATTAAACTCCCATAAATACCGTTAGATGACCGTTTAGGCGTTTGGGCCCATGAAATTGGCCTGCAAGATCACCTGATCTTACACCACTTGATTTTTACTTTTGGGTAATTTGAAGCAAATGGTATACAAGACACCGGTAAACAGTAAACAGGAACTACGTCAACGATTTATCAATTGCATTCGTTAACAAGATCCTCCTGAAATACAAGCAGCGACATCACATGCTGTACAACGCAGGATTTTGAAGCTCTTAGAAGTCAATGGCAAACATTTTGAAAATTTATTGTAAATTACTTATAATCTTAGGATAACTAATAATAATTCATTTTTAAGTTATGAAAAAAATTGTATAAAGTTATTTTGTATTCGCACAAATTTTCTTTAATCTATTTTTTGTAAATTAGGGTACATTTCGTTGAACTTTTGGCATGTTCTTGCCACAATTTTGTCACATTGTCCATGAATAATAAATAGATTCATCAAAACTTCATTTGAATAACTATTTCTTTCCATTTCAATTAATTTTAAGGTAACTATTTTATTAAAAAACACCCATGTGTATTACTATTATTGATCAACTAAATGTAACTGTCAAACGTCAATAGCATAGCATTGTTTGGTCATGACCTTTCATGGCCACCTAAAGCAAATATGTCAAAATATTCCGATTTTTATAGAAACTTGCTTTTATTTCAGACACCGAACTAGTTAGATATAGGAATATGATACCTCATTACAAAGGGATTTCAATTTTCTTTTAGAATATGTTATAATATACAGAGTGTTTAACTTAAAAAAATTCATTTTTCACAATTTTTGGATCTAGCAGTGAAATTATTAATTTTGACGAACCCTGTATAATGTAGAACACATTTTAATAGTGAAGACATGCGATATACAATACAATACTTCCGTAAATTACGCTCATAATTTAAATTTTCTGCGCGTTCCAGTGCCGTAGTAATAAAAAATTATTTGGAGCTATGTTTTGGTCATAAATAAGGTACCATCAACCATCAATCATCCTGTATAATGATCCTGTAGCGAAAAAGTATGCTCCTTAGAACGGGATATTGAAGAAGATCGATAATTAAGGAATTATAGACTAAAATAATATTAGGAAATCAAAAATATATCCATTTTTAGAAATATTCAAAACAATCGCGAAAAATTTTAGTAAAATGATGTTTATCCATTTCCATGCCAAATGCACAACAGAAAGTCTCTCCCAAGGTGAAGGTTAATACAGGTAAAATCAGGTCTTGTGTAGTAAAAAACCCAGGCGGCTATAAACTGCTCAGGTATATGGAGATTTTTATATTCAGAGTGGAAAATTGGATATTATTCGAGTCGCAAAAAAACTTCTTTCGAGAGTTTTATCGATAAAGCTAACACGACAGTTTTTTTTGTTCCTTTTTTTCTTTTGTATTGAAAAGAGCGGCGACCTGACCATAAAAGTTACGTCTTATGAAATTGACGTTACGATAAAATAAAATTTTTGCTTTTAGATTATATTCTAGAAGAAATTATTCATATAGGCTTGGTAATTGGTTAATAATTAATATTAATGGTCTATATATTATAAAATTAAAAAGGTATTAAATTGGTTAATGGTTCGGAGTTAAGAGAGTCAAATAAACAGCGGCTATCTTTTGCGATCTGAGAAAGGCATTTGATTATGGGTCCTCTCATGCCTTTTTTGAAAAAAAAAATACTACAAATTTTCTTATTCAAGCATTTTCCTGAAGAAATCTTATTTTACAGGTAGAACTTAAGTAGTTGTATGATAATAATTATAACCGAAGACATAACCCAAGCAAGTCTGAACGGAAACAATTAAGGACAGTAAGCAACAATTGGAACACCTAATGCAAGATCTATCCAAGAATATTTCCGGTAAACTAGCCAAACCCCTATAAAGTATATGACTAATGAAGAACATACTATATAGCATATCTTTAAAAATAATTGCTTTAATTTAAGAACTCTACAACCGCACCATGTCTATTCATGCTCCCAGAGCAACATTTTACATATAAAAAAAGAAACAAGTTAAAATCATTTTATACGTTTAATACTTCCTTTTGAACTAATGCGTTTTTAAATTGAATTTGTACAATATTCCGCAGCTGTCTGCCTTTAAACCAACTCTTGGGGTGAAAATAAAAACTCTTTATTGCTCTTAAGTCGGAGTTGGTCATAAAATTATTTACGAGTGAGAATTTACCGAACGGCCAATATTTTAAAATTCTACTTTTTTACCGAGTTTAACACTTGACTTCAAATGAAATTGAACACGTCAAGAAAAGAATTAAAAAAAACGGACATCCTGGTTCGATCCACTTATATACAATGTCCTTTTGGTCGTATAAAAGAGCCTTGCCGTCAAAGTTACAAAGGTATAAATAGCTTTCTGTCTCTGATTTAATCGTTTTGTCAGTGAAACGTAAGAGATCTGCGAAATTTCATTACGAAGGCCTCGTCGTTATTTTCTAACTACAGTGCTTGATTTATAAATTAAAATTATTAAAGATTATTAAATAACTTTTTAATTAAATTCCTTGAATGTGAAGTTGAGATTCTCAGTTGTCGAGTGAATTAGGAATTTTATTCTTTAAGGGAGTGAGTCAGAATTACAATTTCTCAAGTAAATGTAGGACATCGGAAAAGGAATACTAATTTATTCTTAAACACTAAAAGAGCAAGAACTTATAAAGTTGCTAAAACATTTTTGGATTTGTAGGCATTAAACAGTATATAACCGGATTCCTTATGTGGAGAGTCAGATAATCGTAATAGACCAGCTTCTATTAAGGCATCTGATGGCATTACTATTATTGCATTCTACTTCAATTGGGCAGATGTAAACCGTTGAGATTGCTTATAATTTTTGAGTTGGTCAAAGGTTACATCAATTTTTAACGCTTGAACTTGAGTAACCATCTGCAATATTTTTTTTTTGTAAAATCTGTCCAAATCTTTTCGGTACATTTTTCATCGTGTGCTACAGGAAAAAACCGCCATAAAGTTGCCATACTCGAAGAATTAGATCATAGCTGTAGCAAATGGATTTTAAGACAAACTTGCTTTTTGAAAGGCTTATTTAAAGGAAAATTGAAATTTCATTAAATCAAAACAAAACTGCATTAATTCATTGGATGGTACATACAGACATACTGTGCGGCTCTTAATTGTCCCCCCCTTTTTTGATCTTTTAAATGCGTTTATGTAAAAATTTTATATTTGGCACACATCATTAGCAATCTGAATACTACTTTTTGGTTCTTAGCTCATTTTCCAAAACTTTAAAATGGCGGCGGGACGCCATTTTGAAAAATAAAATTAAACCAAAAGGGTCGTGCAATACATCGTTTAAAAGCTTCCACTGAATGCTTTTTTTTCGTTACTGCACCACATGTTCAGGTGTAATTTATTTGTAGATGTGTTTTTGTTGGTAGAGTTTATATATTTTGTCAATTCCAAAAAAAAAAAAAAATAAATGCGCCATATATCAGAACCAGTGGATCGTAGAATTTTATGTTTCGGTAACTTTGGTGCGTTTTAACTTTGTCCCTATTAGCTATACAGCTTCGGTCCAAAAAGGTTAATTTTAAGATGCAATACAATATATATTACAATAATAGTACATAACTTAAATCCGATTTTTATTTTTTTGATTAACGGATTTTTAAACTTGCGATCTATAAGTTAGAGCAAATATAATTTTATTAGTAAAAGGTACATACAGGACGAGTAGTTGCGGGATTAGGAACTTGAAAAAATCCGAATACTTTCGAAATTATATGAAAAAAATAGGAATTTAAGTTAGTCATTAAAAAATTTCTTAATTATTTAAAAATATTTGGAACTTTGAGGTTTTTAAGGGTAATATTATGACTAAATTTAAAATCTGAAGTCCTGTACGTTTTATTTATTTTTTTTGGAAAAACTAATATCTACAAAAAATACATAAAAATACTACATACTACAATAAAAATGCATAACTTAAATGGATACGATTTGCATTTTTTCATTAACGAGTTTTCAAACTTACTGACTGTAAGTCAGAGCAAATATAATTTTATTAGTAAAAAGTATATACAGGATGTGTAGTTGCGTATTTAGAAGCTTGAAGCAATCCGAATACTTTCAATATTATAAGGACAAAATAGGAATTCAAGTTATTAATTTTATTGATTCTTGAATTATTTTAAAGTAATTGTTTTTGAAGTTGTTTTAAGGGTAATCTTGTGATTAAATATAAAATCCGAAGTCTTTTACGTTTTATTTATTTTTTTGGGAAAAAGTAGTATCTACAAAAAATACATTAAAATACCACATACTACAATAAAAATGCATAACTTAAATGGATACGATTTGCATTTCTTTGACTAAAGAATTTTTAACCGGATTCCTTATATGGATAGTCAGATAATCGTAATAGACCAGCTTCTATTAAGGCATCTGATGGCATTACTATTATTGCATTCTACTTCAATTGTGCAGATGTAAACAGTTGAGATTGCTTATAATTTTTGAGTTGGTCAAAGGTTACATCAATTTTTAACGCTTGAACTTGAGTAACCATCTGCAACATTTTTCTTGTAAAATCTGTCCAAATCTTTTCGGTACATTTTTCATCGTGTGCCACAGGAAAAAACCGCCATAAAGTTGCCAGAGGTTTAAACTCGAAGAATTAGATCATCGCTGTAGCAAATGGATTTTAAGACAAACTTGCTTTTTGAAAGGCTTATTTAAAGGAAAATTGAAACTTCATTAAATCGAAACAAAACTGCATTAATTCATTGGATGGTACATACAGACATACTGTGCGGCTCTTAATTGTCCCCCCCTTTTTTGATCTTTTAAATGCGTTTATGTAAAAATTTTATATTTGGCACACATCATTAGCAATCTGAATACTACTTTTTGGTTCTTAGCTCATTTTGCAAAACTTTAAAATGGCGGCGGGACGCCATTTTCAAAAATAAAATTAAACCAAAAGGGTAATGCGATACATCGTTTAAAAGCTCCCACTGAATGCTTTTTTTTCGTTACTGCACCACATGTTCAGGTGTAATTTGTTTGTAGATGTGTTTTTTTTTGTAGAGTTTATATATTTTGTCAATGCCAAAAAAAAACAAATAAATGCGCCATATCTCAGAACCAATGGATCGTAGAATTTTATGTTTCGGTAACTTTGGTGCGTTCTAACTTTGTCCCTATTAGCTATACAGCTTCGGTCCAAAAAGGTAAATTATAAGGTGCAATACAATATATATTACAATAAAAATGCATATCCGAACTTAAATCCGATTTTTATTTTTTTGATTGATAACGAATTTTTAAACTTGCGATCTATAATAGAGCAAATATAATTTTATTAGTAAAATGTACATACAGGAAGAGTAGTTGCGGGATTAGGAACTTGAAAAAAGCCGAATACTTTCGAAATTATATGAAAAAAATAGGAATTTAAGTTAACCATTAAAAAATTTCTTAATTATTTAAAAATAATTGGAACTTTAAAATTTTTAAGGGTAATATTATGACTAAATTTAAAATCTGAAGTCCTGTATGTTTTATTTATTTTTTTGAAAATAAATAATTTAAATCTGTCTAAAAAAAAATACTAAAAACAATACAGTACAACACAATATATACTGTAATAAAAATGCATAACTTAAATAGATACGATTCTCATTTCTTTGAATAACCAATTTGTAAACTTGCTGTCTATAAGTTAGAGAAAATATAATTTCATTAGTAGAAAGTATGTATAAGATGTGTAGTTGTGAGTTTTAAAAAATCCGAATACTTTCGAAATTATGTAAGAAAATAGGAATTTAATTTGATCATTTTAATGATTTTAAATAATTAGAACTTGGAAGTCTTTTGAGGGTAATATTATGACTAAATTTAAAATCTGAGATCCTGTACGTTTTATTTATTTTTTTTGGAAAAACTAGTATCTACAAAAAATACATTAAAATACTACATACTACAATAAAAATGCATAACTTAAATGGATATGATTTGCATTTATCATTAACGAGTTTTTAAACTTTAACTGACTGTAAGTTAGAGCAAATATATTTTTATTAGTAAAAAGTATATACAGGATGCGTAGTTACGTATTTACAAGCTTGAAGAAATACGAATACTTTCAATATTATAAGGAAAAAATAGGAATTCAAGTTATTCATTTTATTGATTCTGTAATTATTTTAAAGTAATTATTTTTGAAGTTGTTTTAAGGGTCATATTGTGATTAATTTTAAAATCTGAAGTCTTATACCTGTCATTTATTTTTTTGGGAAAAACTAGTATCTACGAAAAATACATACATACTACAATAAAAATGCATAACTTAAATGGATACGATTTGCATTTTTTTGACTAAAGAATTTTTAAATTTGCTGTCGATAACTTAGAGCAAATATAATTGTATTAGTAAAAAGTATATACAGGATGTATAGTTGCGGATTTAGAAACTTGACAAAACCCAAATACTTAAGGTTAATCATTTTATTGATTCTTTAAATATTTTAAAATAATTAACTTTGAAGTTTTTTTAAACTGAAATGGTAACTAAATTTAAAATCTGAAGTCCTGTACGTTTTATTTATTTTTTGGGAAAAAATTTTCTCTTTTATACATTTTTCTACACAATTTATAGCTAAATTAAATTATTTTTTGCACTCGCGATAACCTTCAAGGTAAAGATACATATTTTCGTTCTTAAACTTTCCTCCTTATGACTGAGAGAAGATTAAACTGTTAAAATAACTGTAATAATAATAATTTATTTCAAGTTTACAAGCAAAATAAGATATACCCTAATAAAATAACAAACTACTCCTCTACCCAACGCCACTAAGTCTGTGTCTGATTGTACGTATATGTTATCCTAAAATAACAATTAAACAAATTTATATCTAGGGTAGAGAGACCCAATATAATAGTATGCCCATCAGGGATCCTTAATTTCCATAACATTTTATGCATCCGGTGTAGAGAGAAACAGGGAACCGAAGAAAATATCCCACTTCTGATTGCCGAGGCTACGCCAAATTACGGTTACGAAAATATTGATATGTTTTCTTAACGGTAAAAGGGAAAGTTTGTATTTTCCAGTTAGAGATAATGTTTGGAACGGTTACTGAGAATTGGGGCAAAATTTGAACGTTTTCAGAAATTAAATAAAAGAGATTTCTGAGCCTTGACAGGCATAAAAAAGTCAGAAGACCCTTATAATATATTAAAGCACCCATTCCAAATTCTAAGCAAAAGGGATGTTTTGCTGATGTTATCACGTCTCACACGTCACAAAAAAAACAATAAAAAATTTCTAAATGTATCTTTTTTTACCTTTATATTGTGAGAAAAGCAGAAACACGTATTTTTTATAAAAGGTGTACCATAGATATTGAGTTTAATTTATCAACAAAATTATGCCTGAGAATGTAGAAAAAATAAACCTCTAAAATCAACATCTTATAACCGGGGGGGTAAGGGATGTGAACACAGTAAATCCCGGTGTGATATTAATAGGAATTGTTTGTTTTCGCTATTTCCGTCACATGTATCCTACGAACGTAAATACCCTTCACTAAAATGTATTTTTTGTTCCGAACGTAGCGGAATAAAATAAGTTACGGGAAATGAAAACAAATTTGAAGCTAATGATGCTACGTGGATACCGTCGATATTGGTTTAAGGTTAACGCCGAGGGTTTACCAGAATTTATGAGAAAATCGGAATCGCGTCGGGAAAAATAATATGGGCCGCGGTAAATTGAGTTTCTAGTTTTTTTTTTTATGTATCGGTCCTTAATCCTGATGTTAAATGGTTTTTTTCTAATGCATGTAAAAAGTAAATATATATACTGCATCTAAAAAAACGCAGCAACATGGATTTATGACGCTGAACTGCAAGTTGAAAAGAGAAAATGAAGATCAGGTTATTTAGGAGGAAGAGAGTGAGAACAATTATGTCCCCTACCGGCTTTAAATTACATTTTTCTGCTACTAAAATTCTTGTGACTTTGTTGGGTTTATGAGTCCAAAAATGAGTCAAAAACCACTTCAAGTCACATATATTTTCTAGCCTAATAAAAATACTTACATACAAAACAGATTCTTTTATAGTATTTAAAACTGGGTCAGAAATCCACCTTTTCACTTTATATTACATAAAACTCTTGGGTTATGTCTTGGATGGTCTTTAAATTATATTTTACCTAAACTAAATCTGATTTTTATATTTGAAAGAGATCATGCCCAAAAACCTTTAACTTAGTATGTCTTTCAAATAAGGTTCTGTTGAGCGCCAAAAAGGTGCTAAATAAAATGTTCAAAAATTAATTTGAAAATCTGTTGCTAAAATATTTTAATTTATTAACCACTTTTATATGAGAAAAAGACGATTTTGTTCAAGAAAACCGCAATACAATCAATATGCTCGGACAGCAGAGCTGCCATTAAGGCTATCACGACCGCAAAGGTAAGCTCCAAGCTTGTATTAGAGTGCATAAAAGTCCTGAAAAAAACTGGTGCAGGTTGGCTGCAGGGTCCAGCTCGTCTGGATACCTGGCCACGCAGGCCATGCAGGTAATGAGGAAGCGGACTCTCTTACCAGACTGGCATCCGCGAATGTGCCGATGGGGCTGGAACCCATAGTTGGTATCGCCAAATGCGTTGCGGTCGCGTCAATGAAGGGTCTGCTGGACAAGTGGACCCACCGAAAATGGACTGAGTCCCCTGGTTTGAGACAGGCCAAAGTGCACATAGGTGGGCCCTCAGCCTGTCTCACCAAAAATCTACTACGCCTAAAAAGACGCGAAATTCGGCTAGTGACAGGTCTTTTAACCGGTTACTGGCACTTAAGAAGCCATCTCCATACAATCGGTATTGCGGAAAACCCGGAATGCCGATGGTGCTGTGAGGAGGATGAAACCATTGTCCATGTAGTCGGGGAGTGCCCAGCACTCACGCGCGCCAGATTCAAATACTTGGGTAATACTTTCAGTGTACCGAGTTACTTCAAGTCCTTCAGACCAGAGAGCCTTATCGGTTTCTCTAAGGCCGTTGGGCTCTGGTAACCCCCGGTGGGGCATGACGGATCCATTAGGAGACCTATATGCACAACTGCCTTGGCAGCCCACTGTTTCGACAATTCAATTCAAGACAATTCATTGTTCAAGGAATTTCAGTATTTTTATTTATGTATAATTAATAAATAAGAGTTTTGTATATTAAATTGTGTAAAAAAATTAATCCAACTTTACCTCAACCCAGTGCCTAACTTTTTCAAAAAAATAGAACTATTTTACGTTTTACAATTCAGTTTTTGTTGGGCGCCAAAAAGTTATAGTTGGTATGTTGGAATTTTTTGGCGCCCAACATATAAATACAAATTAAAAATTGCCAAGGAATTTTACTATTAAAATGGGTTTATGTATTATTAATTGGCTCAAAGCCACTTTCTACTGCTTTCACTCTTGTGGGTTAGGTCCTAAATGGTTTTTTAATTATATTTTACTTACAAGTATATGATTTTGATAAGCGAAATTTATCACTCAGATATGTATATGTGTCCAAAATTGAGTAATTTTCTTTTTCACATACTCCCTCATTTGACTTTTGAGTTACGTCTTCTGGTCTACTGGTTATGATTTGTACAGATGAAGGAGATTATCTTTGTGAATCTTGTCAGTCAGATGTATTTATTTGTCAAACATTGGGTTCACTATTTTACTACTTTTTAAGAAAACTGAAAAAGCTTCAATTCTCTTAATTAAATTTTCATTAATTAAGAGAAAAAATAAATAAACTGATTATACCTTATTCCGCTATCAACTCGTCAAACTTTAAATATTAATTAGCTTCTCCCTGAAAATTGAAATCTGCTCCATTGTTTTTTAAACTCTTAGCTGGCTAAAAAGGTATTTAATGGACAGCATTTTAATTAAGAATTATTAAGTTTTACATTTCTTTTGGTCGATTTAATTAACCATAAAGTTAAGTAAAAACGAGTAAAATGCTAAAAATGCATTAAAAAAAGGCACCAAATATAAATAAGTTTAATTAAAAATATAAATTACCATTCAATTAAAACAGTAGTTGGTCGGTCAAGGACCTTTAAACCTCAATTGGTTTAAAGTTGCCTTAGATGCGGGAAAACACAACAAATATTCTCGTAACGTGTGTTGAATAAAAATTAGGTTTTATCTTTAATTTTTTAGGGAAAGTAACCGAATAGGTAAGTAAGTAGGTATATTTGCACATAATTTTTTTCTAAATATTCTAAATCGATAGATAAAGGTAATATGCTTAGGATTGGTTGACTTAGTGTCTATTAGTAGCATCTTTATGACCTTCTTTTGGTGAATATATAAATAAATAAGTTATTGCTTTCAAAATCCATAAATTACCGAAACTATTAATTATAAAATACGAAAAACAATTATTATGTAAAAAGTTGTATATTATGTAAATCAAATTGTGTTCATAAGGTGCTTTAAAACTGATATCCATGAAGATACAGAAAAGATACATTAGGGTGAAATTATGCATTTTTTACAAAAATTTGTAAAACAAAACAGCGTTAGGAGAAATTTGATTAAACAAAAAAAATTGTACAGTACAAATAATTTAAAATTTAATTTTAGAAAATCAATAACGAGTAAAAACTTATTTTCAAAGTACCAATAATTTAACACACAATAATACGAGAAATAACTTATTATTTGATAATTTTTATGTATTGCGTATGTTCTAGTTTTAATATTTAACTAGTAATTTTATTTTCATTATATTTCTATCTAAGTATTTTTGATTAAAAATTTTGTAAATAAAAATATGAAACTATGAAAATATTATCAAGAAAAGTCTTTTATTTATTGTGTCATAAGTAATTTTTTAGTTATACCATATATAATGGAGAGTCCAAATATTACACAAAACGATCCTTATAAACACTATTAAATACACAGAAACTAAAAGAGTTACTAATTATTATAAAAAACACAGAAAATATGTAATGTCGGAACAACGTAAATTATATTTATAAGACATATATCTATTTAAAATTGAAAAATCAAATTTTAAGAGATTTTATTTTTTCTACCTTATTTTCACATATTCTTAATTTCTTTTACTTTTTATTTAATAATATATAAAAATACAAAACACTATTAAGTTTATAATGCAATATTATAATACATTGCTATGAATAAAATAAATGAAATAGTACACAAAAATAAATTTTGAGTAGTTTTGTTGTTAATAGTGAGCCAATTATTAAAAGTTAAATACTTTTTTCAAGGATAATATTGACCTTAATTTTTAGCCTGCAAAGCTAATAATTAAGGTCAACACGATTATCAACGCTATAATTTAACTTGTATACCTATATCCATTAGATTATTTAAAAAAATAATAATTGTTCTAAAATGACATTTAACCAGTTCAAAGGTGAATCTAGATTTTATATTTAACCGGCATCTGAGAGCGGTAAAAAAACCTTGTGCCATTTAAAACTTATAATAAATTAAAAAAAGCCTGGGTACGCACACATCCTTATCTTGGGTTTTGTATAACACGCAAACACTCGTTATTACTTTCTTGTTAGCGAAATATACGCGGATCGTAGGTTAATTTATCCAGGGAATATAAATAGAAATTCTAAAATTTATTTATTTGAGCTATACAGTGATATACGATTTTTTTTGTTAATAGATTATAAAAATGTAATTATAGATCAACAAAGTCTAGCCCAAATTGCAAACACATATTGACCAGATAGCAAAAATTAATTAGGCAATTAATTGTTTTATACTGGGTGCTTTAATAAGGTGTTCGGCAAAAATAAAAAATGCTAAAAATTTAAGAATTAAAAATATTTTATCATATACAGGGTGAGTAACAAAAGAGATATAAACAAATTCGAAACAACGGAAAATGTATGAAAAACATGAGGACGTGAAGACAGTTACTAATAAAGATAATAAGAAGGCAGTAATTTTAAGTGTTATTAAGGATCCTAAAATAAGCACTAGACAGTTCGCTAAAGAGTTTCCTTTTAGTGAAAAATTTCATTTGTACCGTATTCAATTAATACTGGAATTATATGAATAGAATTATGAAAATAGGATCCGCTTTTTGTCAGTGAATTTTTGATGGTCGTTTAATGTTCGGACAAGAATTATAGCGCAATATGTTATTGAACCTTATTTTAATACACATCTTAGGTAGATGATAACATCTTATTTAGACAGGTGAAATATATCTTAATTGCTTTTAAAATTTTTAATCTTTTTCAATATAATCAGATGATAAATTACAAAAAGAGATTATTAGACCTGGATCTATCAAATTCTAGTTGCACTGTTTTCTGTAGCGTAGTGCTGTTCATCATGGAAGACTTGCATCATCCTTCATTTGAAATCGATCTTATTATTTCCTGAAAGCCTGTTGATAATTTTATAAGGACTTACCTCTTTTTTTCAATTTCATCAGAAAAGCTAGTTGTCATATTTTCTACAACTTGCTTCTTGTAGCAGATTGGTCTTTTGTGTTTTTATTTTTCAATGTAAGCAATGTTAAGTGATCTGTATGTCACTTTGAATAAGATAATTGATAATTGTCTGTATACCACTTAAGTAGAAGTGCAAATGAAGATTTCCCACTTATTATTCTTGAGAGCTGACTAATAGCATAAATAAAAACAAAAATTGTAAGAATATATTAGATTAATAAATAGATTTAGAATTATAATCATTTTTATTCGCTGAGACGCTTTGTTAAGTTACAAATACTTACTGATTATAAATTATATGTTTTAGACACTGATAGGAACATTTGCTGAACAGGAAGCCAACTACAGGCCAATCTGAAGGCAATTTGTTAAAAAAAAAATTGAAATTATATTGTATCTGTCTTCGACTATATCAAAGGTCTTATCACCGTTGATCAGCATGGTCTTTTCAGAGGCGGATTTTGTATTACTAATTTGTCGTGCCTTTCCAGTCAAATTTGTGAATCCATTCATGCCCAGTTTCGGATTGATGTATGTATACCGATTTTCAAAAAACTTTTGATAGGATTGATCACTATATTTTATTAAATAAATTAAATAGCTATGGCTTTTTAATCCAGACTAATTGATTTGTTTTATTCGTACCTACTTGTTAGATCGTTTATGAAGTAAGGGCTTTATATCCAAATTCTCTAATGCTACTTCAGGAGTACCACAACATAGGTCCATTGTTATTTATTTTATTTATCAATGATTTGGTTAGCGCACTCAACTGCCATAGATTGGGCTATGGCTTTAACATAAATATATTAATAAATGCTTATTTAGAATATTGGTTTGGATTTCTTGGAGACTCAATGTGCTAATTACAGGCTGGAACTTAGGGCGATATAATATTTAAGATCAAAGAATCTTATTAATTACAATTACCCTATCAACAATACCATCTTAAGTAGACTTTATCAGATTATTGATCTTAGTTGCAGTTTCGATTCCAAATTTACCTTTATATCACATTTTAATAATGTTTTGATTTCTAGACAGTCACAAACTTTTTTCTCAAGACCTCACTACAATGTGTTCTTAACATATTCTTTATTCATATTGTGCGATATAATTAATAAGATTTCTCATTTGTGCAACATTAATGTTTTTCCGATAAATATGATTGTTGATGTTATAATCGATACATCTTGGGGCTTATTGAAATTGGTTGCATTTTGTGTATAAGTTAACCTAATTTCCTATTATTGAACAAGTTCCTGGACTTAAATAAAATAATTTAAATATCTTTTAACAAGCTGCTGCTTATTGTAGCCAAGCTGTTAGAAATGAGCCTTTTAATAGTCGATGGATAGGTTATCTGGTACTTTGGCCGGCAAGATCTCCCGATTTGACCAAACTGGATTTTTCCGAAACGACTCCTAACTACTAAATTCCAGAGATTTATTAAGCAGTAACGCCAATTATGTTGAAAAGGTTGGTGATTCATTTTCAATAAGAATTATTACTTGCAAATAAAATTTTGGAGGTCATATTGAGCACAGTTTATAATGTATATTTTAATATTATTTAACCTAATCCTTTAATATAAAGTTTTTAACAAATACTCTATGATAGAGAAACGAAATAAAATCTCTGCCAGTCTTTTCCAGTACAAATTTCTTCAAGTCTAAGTTGAATATACTCTAATTCTACAACTAATATAATAATAATAATAATAATAATAATAATAATAATAATAATAATAATATACTATATTAAGTTCAAGCTACAAATGTTAATATAACATAGTAATTAATTTCATAATAAAAACTTTTAAAAAATAAACGTCGCTTACAGTAATTCAATAATAATTAAAAATAAAATAGAAGCTAAATAGTAAGTTCATGCTATAAAAGATAAAACGCGTTAAAATTGTAAAAAAAATAACATAATAAAATAAAATAAATAAAAATAGAGGACGTGTTTAAAATGTAAAAACTAAACTTAAAATGAAATACAATCAAAATGTAAAACTTTAAATATAAAAATAAACAATAAAACATGATGAAAATCAAACCTTAGGAATAAAAGTAATAATTAGTTGGTAAAGAATAAATTAGTTGGTAATCTATTAAATTAAAAGACTAGTGTTACATCTATCATAAACAAAATTTGTACAGTTTCTAATACTATAATTGTGAATATCTTCCAATATTCTTATTTTATTACAGATATAAAATAAACGCATTGACACTAAACAAAATTCTTTAGGTCACAGCATACATTACTAATACACATAACATAGATGAGACAGCGATTACAGAGTATAGCGATTATACTTGAGAATAATTCTCATAGCTCTATTTTGAATGACTTTAAATTGTCTTATTTTATATTGTGGTAAGTTAAACAATAATGTCGAACAGAACTGCACCTGGAGTAAAGCAATTGCGTTGTACAGCATTAGTCTTGGATGCATGGATAGATGCTTACCAACCCTAGCTATAAATCCAACTTTTTTCGACAACATATTTAATTTCTTTTTCATAAAGACTTTGCTATAGATAGCGCTTAAACTATATTTAGTATACTTCAAATTAATTTTTTGAAATTTGTACAGACTTTGTCCTTGATAGATGCGATAGTAGTCAGATGTTGAATTCTGTACTCAGCAAGGGCATTATTGAATTTAATAAGTTGCCAGCTGAAATCAAAATCTGTGATAATATAAACCAGTTTAGGAGGCTATTGAGAAAATTTATCAATGAGTGAATGTCACATTTTATTTTTATTTTTATACATGTTAACATGTTATTCTTAATTTTAGTTGTTTCATTTTATTTATACATTTTTAAACAGTAATTTTTAGTTATTTTTAAGTTTTATTTGTACATACTTTGTTTTATTATTCGTTTAACCTTTGTTTCTGTAGTTGTAGTTTGTATGTGTATTTATTTAATTTTTGTTTTACTATTTTCACTGGTATTTAGTTTTATTTTTGCTATTTTATTTTAGGCTTAATTTTATTTATACTTTTTCTCTGTGTGAGACTTTTTGTGTTTTTGTATATGTATGCCATAGTTGTTGTTACATTTACTTGATTATTACATTTTGTGCAAGCACCTACAAGCACACACTTTTTTCAATTTATTTGCATTATTTCTTTTTGCAGTTTTTTTACTGATTTAAATTTTTAAGGTTTAAATATGTATTATATTATATATAACCTTTGTAGCTGAAGCTAAATAAAAATACATTATTATTATCTTATTGTTATTTTTTAAGAAAATTTCAAGAAATATGTTTTATTTCTTATTTACTCTGTATAAAATAATTATAATTAAATATTAAACCAAATTTGAAGTTTAATATTTCTTTCCCTAAAAAAATCTTAATAACGAAATAATTGACATTTTATTTTGTAAGTGATTTATTTAATTTTGTTGAAGTTTATTGGTTCAGTGAGATTGTTTCTTTAGAATCTTTGTTAAAAACTTAATACTCTCTTATTTAATACTTAAATCTTAAAAAATATTTTTTTGTTTTACAAAAAAAGTATACACGTTAAAACTTGCTCTATGTAACTATTCCCCGAATGATTGTGATTCATTTTAATTTGATCAATTACGATTAAATTTGTTCGGGTTATGCAATTTGGTTTTTCAAATATTTTTTGTTTGTCCTTAAACAGAAAATTAATTAAAGAGTTGACGTAATTCTATTAGCGATGCAATGATATCAATAATTAAAAAAATAATTATCTTTTTTTCATATATCTACCTATAGTTTTTTATGGTAGATATCACTAAACTTTAATTTACATAAAATATTGTATTAATAAAAAAAAAGTCAGTAAGGTCTGAAAAGCCCTTATGATCCTTAAGAAAAAATATGAAATATTTTAATTTCTAAAATCAAGTTTATTCTTCTAAAAAATTGTGTTGGTATTTTAAGCGTAACTTAACAGAACAAAATTATACTTTATTATATAGGTTCATTTATATTAAATTTTGCCTTGTTTTCATTCTATTTATTTTATCCCTGTTTAATTTTTGTTATTTAGTTTAAAAAAACAAATGTTTTTAATTAAACGCACTTTTCATTAAACTCACTTCCTGGGTAAAAATCGCTTTGTTATAAGAACCAATAAACAACGGATAATGGAATCAATTATATAATGGATTATTAAGTGAAAAAGTTGGGGTAGCATTTGTATCAACATTTTTTGTGATTTTACATTTAAGCCCATTAAAAATTTTCATTTTAAGGAATAGTGACAAAACTAAAAAAATGGAATTTGGTAATAGCTTCAATATATTTTTATAGATGACGATCATAAGCAAAAAATTTTATCAAATTATAAAAGTCAGTATAAATAATTTAGCACAAAACCAGAAAACAGAGGTTTAAAGTTCAGAAATTTAAAAAACCCTTTTTAATCCATCACTTAAAAAAAATCGATTTGAGTTACTACAAATAGAATTGATTTTTGAACTTATATTTGTATGGGAATGATCCTATCGCTTAATGAAATTGCCTTGCGTTCATTATTTTCACTGCAATCCTCAATAATAGCTTCAAATTATACAAAAATGATAAAAATTATTGATCTTTTCTTAGCAAGATTTAAATCCTAAGAGGAGTTATTTACTAAACTCCTTCTCGCCATAAAAATTCGCCCGGATTTTTCTTTTAAGAACCAGGACAGCTGTACTAATACAATTTGAGAATCACAGATTGCAAACCAATTAGTTTTTTATAAACATCCAATTAAAAATTCAATCTTAGGCGCTGGTTATTTTAATTAAATCGTAAACCAATCTATTTGTCATTTATTGTAATCAAATTCAAAAAATTAATAATTCAGCTCGCTACGCAAACAAACTATTAAAAAGCGATTTTGTACAATATTAATACGATATTTGTAATATATATTGTGGTCTTATAAACGAATGAGTAAATTACCTAAAAACGCATTGTTTAATCTGAATTTAAATTTCAAGCTGCTGTTTTAAATTAATATAAGTCAATTCAACGCAGTTGAAATTAGATTCGTTTTAATTAGTTCACACGTAAATTTAAATTTTTTAAAAATATGTATTCATATTTTTAGAAGAATAGAAAGCAAATGAAATACACACAGTTTCCTGTCACTAATAAATGTAATAGCTAATGAGTTGTTTGTTTGCCCGACGTGTTTCGAATATAAAGATATTCATCCTCAGGGGCTTAAGAGAATTAGGAACCAGAACTAATTGATTTTAAAGTTCAAGCAGCAAATCTCATGCAATAAATTTCACAGAAAATTGTTGATAAGTAGAGACTGAAAAAAGCGGAGGGGTTTTGAAATTACCATTGGATTAAATTATATGAATGAAAATATTAAATTAGTTGTTGAATCAGTTGTGGCTCTAAGTTAGGCAATAACGTCTATGAACTCTAATTTCGTGAGCCTAAATGAGCATCTTTTTGTTTGGAAAATGTAGAAAATCACAATATATTAGTTAATTCCACAGCTCTACAAAATGATAATCTAATAAATCTTTTATGTGGTACAGTATCGAAGGCCTTAGCCAGTAGGGAAAATATGCCTATGATGGATCCCTGCCCATGATGGACCACTAGTTAGATATTTAAATTTACCGCGCAAAATACATTTTCGTCGCATTGGTTAGGTTGATTAGGCTTCTCTTTAGTTGTTTATTACGTACTCGTGCAAATATAAAGTGATTTTATGAAAATAAACAGAAAAGTTAAAATTGGTAAGTACTGATATAACACAGTAAGTTAAACTAATGTTAAATAACTTTTGTTTTATTATTTGCTAGAATTTGTTTTTCCCACTGCTGTTTAGGAAAACTGTTTCGTTTTAACTACCGGGAAAAAATTGAGGTTATGGCAAAGAATTTTTTATTTTTTTTATTTTTATGTGATTTGTGCTAAACAGCCTATGATGGACCCCTTGAAATTGTCTTATGATGGACCAGCGGTCCGTCATTGGCAACAATATACAAATTTAATTATTCTATAGATATATTTTTTTCTATTTTGGTTTAAATATGGCATCCAAAAAAAGGCAACAGTGGGATGAGGATGACATGCGGCAGGGTATTGAGAATGTAAGAAATAGCAATATGGGCTTTAAGTTAGCAGCCAAAACCTTCAATGTACCGAAGACAACTTTAAGAAGACGTTTGGCTAAGCGGGACTGTTCTAAAGGATATTTGGGAGGACGAAAAGCAACGTTCTCTAAAGCCATCGAAGAGGAGATTGCCAAACATATTATTGAAATGGAAAAACGATTTTTTGGACTAACTTCTAAAGATTTGCGACGGATGGTATTTGAAGTAGCCGAGAAGAATAATATAAAACATGATTTTCATCAGGAAACAAAAATGGCAGGTTGGAAGTGGGTTAGGGGATTTTTAAGACGTAACCCACGAATATCTTTGCGATGCCCAGAAAGCACGTCATTGGCCAGAGCCCAGGCTTTTAACAAGCCAAATATTCAAGCCTATTTTCAAACACTATCTAATACTCTAAAGCAGCTTAACTTTCTTCCGAAAAACATACATAATATAGATGAATCAGGTTTGACCACAGTCTCAAAGAAATGTCAGAAAGTTTACGCTGCAAAAGGACGCAAGCAAGTTGGGGCAGTCAGCAGTGCAGAGCGGGGGCAACACGTCACTGTAGTGTGCGCACTGAATGCCATAGGTACTTTTATTCCACCTGCTCTTATTTATCCTCGTCAAAGAATGAATGATGAGCTTATGAATGGTGCTCCCGCTGGTAGCTTAGCTTTTGTGCAAGAAAAAGGATGGATGAACACTGAAATTTTTTGTAAATGGCTAAAGCACTTTGTAAGGTATTCAAAAGCATCTAATGAGAACAAGGTTCTTTTACTTTTAGATGGCCACAGTAGCCATAAAAGCCTTGTCTCTAGATAGTTTTCTAAAGAAAACGGGGTCGTAGTATTTTGTTTTCCGGCGCACTGTTCCCATCACGTTCAACCATTAGATGTCGGATTCTTTCGTCCTCTTCACACCTATTTTGACCAGGAAATCCAATTATGGCTGCGTCAAAACCCAGGAAAGTCAGTCACACAATATAAAATAGCAAGCCTTCTTAATCGAGCCTTTTTGAAGAGTGTTATTCCATTTAACGCAATAAATTCATTTAAAAAGACGGGAATTCATCCTTTTGATCCCGATATTTTTGAAGATTGGGAGTTTGCACCAGCTTTAGCAACGGATAGGCAGATTCCATTGGAGGCTCAACTCAATACCATCGAGTTAGACATTCAAAATCAACCAAGCACTTCTGGTCTTAACACCTCTTCATCTTCAGTTTTAAATGTGTCACTGAAAGAAATTTTACCTACACCTCAAGCGGTACCTGGGGGCGTTGAAAAAAGAAAATGCAAAACTCGTGCAAAAACTGGTCATTTAAATTCCACTCCAGAAATTCAAGAACTCAAAGAAAATGTTATTGAAAAGGAAACGAAACTAAGAAAACAACAAGGTAGGGCACTAAAACGGCAACTTGTCATTGAAAATGACAGTTCTGATGAAGATGAGTCTATCTTGGAGGAATTCCTTAAAAAAGGTAAAGAAGACACATACGATGCCAGTTGCATTTACTGCAACGAGTTTTTCTCTCACTCACGTAGCAAAGAAAAGTGGATTCGCTGCCAAGTATGTAAATCGTGGTGCCACATTGAGTGTGCGGGTGTTAGTTACCATTGCAAATCATTTATTTGTGAATTATGTACTTAATTTTTTGAGTTTATATGTATATTTTTGTACCCCACAAATATTTTTTTTTATTAAAGCTTAAAAAAGAAGTTAATAAGATAAGATAATATTTATTTACAACAGGGGCCAATATGGGCACATAATGTGCCATTGATGGACCCCTTATATTTTTTTTTAAAGGCGTTCATTATTAAAAAAAATATATATTAATATAAAATTTACTCTTTCCTATATTTGACATCCAGTGATAGGTTATTTTTTGTATAAAAAAAATGGAAACTACAAAACTAAAGAAATGGTAACAATAATTTCTTAAGGGGTCCATCACAGGGACACTTCCCCTAGTAGACAAGCCTGGACCAAATCCATATTGATTTTTTTTTGAGATACAATTTCATGTAAATTTGAAAATTTTTCAAGTCTTTTTTTAAAACTTTTCTTAATTTTTGCAAAGTTATTTATTTTTGATATAGGTCTGTGATTTTATAGTTCTTATTTTGAACCGCCTTGTTAATAGGTATTACAAAAAGTATTAAAAAAGCCCAACCAACTGTAAATATATTTGTAATATGGGTAAGAGGCGTGTTTAGATATGAAACGCAAATCTTTAGTGCTTTTGCAGCTATATCATCTTCTCCTGATGACATGTAATTTTTTGAAGAATTTATATATTTTAATATATCAGGTTTTATATCTTCAGGTGTAAGAAACATGCTATTATCAGTATTTTATGGGTTTTTATCAAAGGCAAAGATTTGCAGCTATAGTACTAAAATATTTATTAAAACCATTAGTTATGTCAATATTAGTAGTTAGGTATTGGATAATTAGTTTTATCGATTAGATTAAATTTATTATTGGAGCAACTTTGATTCGAGTTTGTAATTTCATAAATATTTCTTTAGTTTTTGTTTTATATTTAATTTATTTTCATTTAACATATCGGAATAATAATTATTTTTTGATATTTTTATATGTTCAGTTAGTTTGTGCCGATATTTTTTGTATTGATTGTCACTACAGTATTACCCTTATTTTGATTAAGTATTTACCTCTCATTCGAATCAAGCATAGTATTGCATTATTACCTTTTACTGTTTTTTTTTTCAATTTAAAAATCCAAAAATAAACTATTTATCTCCTTTGAATTTTCTTTGTATCCTATTTTACCAATCAATGGTCATAATTTTTTCTTGTAAGGTCTTGTATATTTTTTGGTTAAGATCTGCTTCTACTAATACAGGGTGATTTTTAAGTTGATACTTTTTTTTAACTGTGTATAGAATTCGGTAAAATATACATTTTTTTCAAATAACTTTTTTCGATACACTCAAAAACAAGGGACATACAGAATAAAAAAAGTGAATATGGGTTTGTTTTTCATCGTCTGTTTATGTTTAGTTTTTGCTCGAATTTTGTATTGTCGATCACGCATTGTACCGATCAGTTAGTCTTAGACATTTTTGGTTTATTGTTGTTAATTTTAAATGGCACATCGTTATGAAAACAATGAACTTGTGGATATGTTGCTTATTTATGGAGAGTGTCTTTAAAGTGCTACTGCTGCTTCGGTATTATACGCATACCGCTTTCATTTGCGGAATCATCCTACACCCAGAAGTTTCATAAATCTTATTCAACGGACTAGGGATACTGGCGATTTACGGGAACATCATAGAGGGCATGCAGGAAGAAGGTGACCAGAAAATGTTCATAGGGAAGAACAAATTTTAAATCTCATCGAAGAAGATCCAACAACAAGTACTCGAGTTGTTGCAGGGCGGGTCGGTTTAAGTCAAACAAAAGTATGGACAACATTGCACGAGAATCAATTTAATCCCTTTCACGTTCAACGTGTCCAAGCGCTACTGCCTGAAGACTTCCCCCGCAGAGTTCAGTTTTGTGAATGGTTCCTACAACAACATGAAAATGATCAATCATTTTTCGATCATTTTTCGAACAAAATTTTAGCCATGGACGAGGCAACATTCACCCGAAACGGAATTAACAATTTTCGAAATACGCATGTTTAGTCTGTTGATAATCCCGATGCAATTCGTAAAACCAATTTTCAACACCGCTTTTCTGCTAATGTGTGGGCAGGAATTGTGAATGGGATACTTGTTAGGCCATTTATCTTACCAGACCGTTTGACGGGCGATGTTTATTTGGACTTTTTGCAAAATAATCTGCCTGTTCTATTAGAAGACGTGCCACTGAATATCAGGCAAGCTATATGGCTCCTGCAGGATGGAGCACCTGCCCATTTTAGACGAGAAGTGAGCGAATTTTTGGATATAAGTTACCCAAATCGGTGGCTTGGCCGAAATGGACCAGTTGCATTGCCACCAAGGTTGCCAGACCTAAATCCATGTGACTTTTTTTTGTGGGGGTATATGAAAAGTTTAGTTTTCAAGACGCCTATCGACACACAAGAAGAACTAATAGCACGTATTGAGCAGGCTGCAGCAACAGTTAGACAAAAACCGATTTCTCTATTGCGTGCCGTTGCGGAACAGTGGTTACGTCGAGCAAATCGTTGTGGTGAAGTTAGTGGTGACAACTTTGAACAACTTATTTAAATTTTTAGAGGACCGTATTGGGCTCATTTTATAACATTTTGGCAATACAATTTTTTTATTTTTTGGTTTTTTGAATAAAGTTGTTTGAAAAAAATGTTTATTTTACCAAGTTCTATACACAGTAAAAAAAAGTATCAACTTAAAAATCACCCTGTATATCGTTTTTTATCTGTCCTTCCATGTAGAACAAAAATATATTCCGACCAATGTATTTCTCAGAAATAAAATGGCTATCTCTTAAAATGAAATGAAAAAAGTTATTGCTTTTAAATTTTAACAAAAAATATTTACGAAAAGTAGCAAAACGAATGCTACTGCAACCCCTAGGGGTATATCCAATGTAATGTTTTTATAACAAAGTATTTTTAACTCAGAGTATGTATGTATTATTTCAATAAACAAAGACTAAACCGGGATCATATGACATAGAACGGAACGAGGAGAAAATTCAACATTAATGTATACTTTCTCTCATTTTGGTTATATTTGCAAGATAGCTCGGTTGTTTTTCAAAAAATAACTTTTAATAATAAGAATAATAATGTGTCCGGATCATGATACCAATCACAGAAATGCATTTACTCGAGTAGTGTAAGGTTAATAAAGAGATTAGGACTATGAAAATAAACGTGAATAAAATTCCTCAAGATTATATGACAAACCTATTTATATTATTTCTAAATATTACTAGCAGAAGACTTTATACTACAGATGACATGGAGTTAAGTAGCCTTTTTTAAGTGTCCAAATAAAGGTCTATTTACAACTGTCAGTTGGATTTGTATTACACAATGTTCTTACTGTAATTTTTTACATTTTAAAGACTTATACCCAGTAAGGAGAGTTATTCTGGAGACTTGCTGCAGTATGTAAAAGACAGAGGCAAGTTTTTTTAAAAGCTAATTGATTTGTCGCTTTTAAGTTAGTCTGCCATGAGTACAGATGCCAAGAAACATTACATGACCTGTCTCAATTTTTTTAGAAAAAAAGCACAAGCTTAGTTTTTTCTATCTTCAGATATAAGTTGTTATCTGCAAAACATATTTGGAGATCATCAGTTGTTTAATACGGGACTACTTAAAGTTCTGCAAAATCTTTACCATAGTCGAGAATGGTTGTATCATCAGCATACTGAATGACTTTGGACCTTGACATATATTGAGCCGGAAAATCACTGACATACAAAATAAACATCAGAGGACCCATTATATACCTTATGACATACCTGTACCAATTGGTAATATTGATGAGATCCTATTCATATATTCAATCATTAGAGTTCTGCTGTATTAAAACATTATTTAGTGTATCAGATTGCTCAGCATATCAACTCAAAGCTCAAAGTATCAACAGGGTTTAAATATATGGTTGAGCTGTTATTGATCTATTTTAAGGTTATTATTGAGTGTTAAAAGTGAGCTGTAATAGAATTAGAAACAAATATAAAATATTCATTGCTTAAAATATTAATCAACGATTTTCTTTGATTAGGAAAATCGAGGTTTTATTGAAATTTAGTTCATTAAAGCCTACAACTTACTGTTACTTGAACGGATATTTTTAATTTTTTTTTAAACATACAATTTTTTTATTTATTTACAGTTTTATAATTACGGGGAAAATTTTCCTAATTAATTTTTTTTTAGTTTGTCAATATGATTTTTTTTGTAAAATTGTACTTTATTAATTAACAATTACATTTGGAGAACCTAATAACCTAGTAATTGATATACTGATGTGCATAGCTATTAAATTATTTTAATTGAATTTTTTGCTTATGGACAAACTTTCAAGTAATTTTCACTTCATTTAAAATTTTTCGTTTGTGGCCGCTATACCAATATGCCCTGAAGTTTTTGGTTTTATTAAATTGAAATACAAATATATTAATTGCCTATAAAAACTTTTATCACATAATAAAAAATAAAATTTAATCAAAGTGTAACTAAAATTGTCATCCTCCACTAAATCCACCATAAATATTTAGGGGAGGATGACAGAAACAATTTTAGTTACCCTTTGACTTATTAACTCTATTGCAAGTATGGACTACTTCTTCAACTATAAAATTTAATATTAGTGTTAAATTTAAGACATTAATATGTATTAAAATGTAAAAAAAAAAGAAAATTAGAAAGAACATTAAATAAAATAGCAAAGATTTTAAAAAAATTTATCTTAGTCATTAATCTCAATTAATAATTTTTTTTAATCTATTCTTTAGTGTGCTTAAATTAAAAAAGGAAAAATATTAAAGTTAAAATTTAACTATAATTAAAGAATAAAATATATTTTTAGAAATTTTATTACACATTTTCACCATTTTTTTATAAAAAAAAATAAAAAAAATAATAATATATAATAAATAAATAATAATATATAAAAAAATAGTAATCATAAAAAAAATGAAATTACAACATAATTTAATTTTTTTTTAAGAAATCTACAGGAACATGTTCCTGATCTTTTAGTCAATATATTTTTGGCATTATTTAATCTGAATTAAAATTTTAAAACTATGGCATTTTGAGTCAGCTTTCACTTACATTTTTTTTTATTATTAGGTATTAATTTTTCTATTAGAATAGGAAATTCACAGACAAATTGACAATTTTTCATATCCACAAATATGAGCGAATGACACTCGTAACAGGAAAATTTACTAAAATATTTGTTTCAACTTCATTTAAATCCAGATAATGTTATTAAGAATATTTTGGTAATATAAAACCATTTTTTTTCGTCATATTGTCTGGATATCCTACATGGAAAGAGCGGATAAATTGTATCACTGAGGGATTTTTTCGTGGAATCAGTTTTTTAGAAGAGGATTATTGATGTGACGTTAACTTAATAATGGTATCTTTTTGAAGCTTGGGTTGATTTAATTTGTATTGTAAACAAAAAAAGGGATAGAACCATTTTTTGTCACTAATTTTTTTTTACTTTTCTGTCTATACTTTTTTGAAAGTATAGACAGAAAAGTAAAAAAATTATTATATATATATTCGGAGAAAAAAAAATTACCTATTTATTTCTAAACGTAACAAATTCCATGTTTAACAAATTCCATATTGATGAGCTTTAAAAATTACTGCTTAGGTAAAGATTTTAGTATTCTCAACCTTGACTTGTTAAAACAAAAACAAAATTAGTGGATCGAAATTAACTTACTTTTAGACTTACTGTCTTAAAAAAACTTGATTAATCCCAAGCAAATATTTGATAAAAATAAAAATCACTGCTGAAATGAATTTTTAATTCCAGATCAAAAATTTTAAAATTACCGATGAGATAATATAAAATGTAGTATAAAATGACTACAAATATAATTATTTTGTCATTTTCAAGTCTATTAAGAAAAATCGCATTTTTTTCTGATTTAGTATGAACTTAGGAAAAACCTTCAAAATCCCTGGTGAGATTTTCAGGCATATAGGGAAAACTGGTTTTTATTGCTTTTAAGTTAACGAAGATCACTTTTGAGAAAATTATTTTATCATTTCCTAATCTATAAAAATGTATTTTTATTGGTTCACAGATGAGATAATTTTTGGATTATTTTCAAACCAGCATAAAACATACTTTTAATCGATTTTAACTAAGAAAGCCTTCAAAACTCCCTTGTTAGATAATTTTTTCATAACTCTCAGGCCTATATTGGAAAACAAACTTTTACTACTTTTTAATTAATAGACTGTTAAGATAGTTAGTTCATAATTTACAAAAATATGGTCCTTTAAAACTACTAAAAAATTAACGATTTTCATGCAGATTAGAAAAAAAAATTACAGATTTGGAATTAAAAAACAAATAAGATAAATTGTTTATTATTTACAAGCAAATACGAGAGATTTTTTCCTTGTTTTCAGACTAAAATATCTTTAAAATCACTAATGAGATGACTTTTTTATATTATTTCCAAAACATAACAGTTGTTCTTTATTCAACTGCTGAAATCCATATCCATATACATGTGTATTAAATTCGACCCTCTACATGGATTTCAAAATCTATAAGAGATACGTTAAATTGAGGTAAAATTCAGAATTTTTGAACCTAAGAACAAGCTATTTAAAAATTCATAAGTTTCGTTTGGTTCTGAAGATATAAAAAAAAAGGTAAAAATCAATGTTTTTTTTGACCTTATTTCTTATCCGATTATTTAAGAATTTGCAGTTTTATATTGCCACTTCTTTTGCGCTATATGATGGTGTTTTTGGATCTTTAATATGACGTTTCGTCTTTTGGCAACTATGTTTAACTTTGTTTTTCTGATTATTCTATTCGTCATATTGAAGTTTTGCATTTTTAAAATCTCCGCTAAATTAATACGCACACGTAATATTTATTATTTTTAAAAACCCGAGATTTGGAAAAAACTAAATTTGCCGCAGGCTATTTCTGAAATAAACAATTAACCGTGTTCAAGTGGTACAATGCCCAAGTAAATACCAAGAAAATAAAAATTTTTTAATCAAAAATCATTGTTATACATTAAATTAATAGTAAAAAAAGCATTTTTACTGGGTTTGAATCGACAAACTTCCCAGCATATCGGTGATTTTTTTTTAATTATACTTATTTTTATGCCAGTGTAATAGGAAACATACTCACTGTATTTAAACTGACTTTTAAAATCTCTGCTTAGATAATTGTTTTATCATTTTTAAGTCTATAAGTAAAATTAAATTTCATTTGCTCAAGATACTTGATAATCGAAATCACTAGCGATATAAGGTTTTATCATTCCTAATCCAATATAATTAAAAACAGGAAGTAATCTTTTAAAGTTACTATTGAGATAAATATTTTATTATTTCCAATTTAATAAGGCAGAAAATTCCATAATTCCAGGTGTAAATTTGCTGAGATGAATTTCAATTTTCGGGTCTGTAATAAGAAAAATGTGAAAATCACCGGACAGACAGTTTCTAATAACTTTTTACTGCTTTTAAGTATAAAATCACTATTAATATATTTATTTTATGATTTCTAAGTCAATAAGGAAAAACTGCATTTTTTCTTGCCTGAGGATCACTGGTGAGATTTTCAGGCATATAGGAAAAATTAGTTTTTATTGCTTTTAAGTTAACAAAGGTCAGTTTTAAAAAGAATTATTTTATCTTTTCTAAACTTATAAAAATTTTTTTCCGGTTCACAGATAAGATAATTTGCTGATTATTTTTAAACCAGTATAAAACATACTTTTTTATTGATTTTGGATAAGAAAGCCTTTAAAATTCTTTGTTAGTAAATTTTTTTATAACTTCCAGGTCTATATTGGAAAACAAGCTTTTACTACTTTTTAGTTCACTGTTTTCAAATATTTAACGGTTTTCAAGCCGATTAGAAACAAGAATTTACAAATTTTGTATTAAAAAACCAGTGAGATAATTTGTTTAATATTTCCAAGCAAATGCCAGAGATTTTTTTTTTGTTTTCGAATTGAAATACCTTGAAAGTCACTGGTGAGATGACTTTTTTAATTAATTTATAAAAAATAACAGTTGTTCTTAATTTCAATAGCTGCTGAAGTAAATATTTAATCGCTTCCAAATCCTTAGGAAAAAAATACTCTCGGATCAGAGTCCAATAACCAAATTACAGGTGAATTTTTTTTTGAGATATTTTCAAGCATATACGAGATTTTAAAAATGCAAAAATCCAATATGGCGCCCATAAGAAAACTCAAAGTTGATGATAGTTGCCAAAAGGCGAAACGTCGTATTAAGCATCTAAAAACTCCATCATAGAGCAAAAAAAAAGTGGCAACGCAAAAGTGCAAGTTACTTAAAAACCGCGTAAGAAATAAGCTCAGAAAAAATAAAATCGATTTGTCAAAATTTTGTTTTTTTTTTCAATTATCTTCGGGATCTTAGAACATTGAAAGGCCTTTCAATGTTCTAAATTCGGGATCATATGAAATTTAAAAATTTTTTGAACAGCTTGTTGTTAAGCTCAAAAATTCTCAACTTTGCCCCAATTTAATCATCTTCGTATTTCTTATAGATTCCGAGAACCCCATGTTGAGGGACGAAACAACTTCTATGGGGCAAAATAATAATTTAATGGTTTGAAATTGTCAAAAAAAATCACTACAGATATAAATATTTTATATCCTTATCAATTCCAGTGTAAGAAAAAAAGGGTTTTATGGTCTATTCTGAAATATGTAAATAATTAGTCATGTTCCAGTGGTATAACGTCAAAGTAGATATGAAAGAAAATACAGTTCTTTAAGGAAAAATCATTGTTGAGATAAACATTAAATTATTAAGATAAACATTAATTAATAATCATTAAATTAATTCTTAGTCATACTTATTTTCATGCCAATATAAACGGAAACATTACTGCACTTAAGCTAAGTTTTAAAATCACTGCTGAAATAAATAATTTATCATTTTTAAGCCTATATTTAAAATAATACATTATTTGCTCAAGATATTTGAATTGTCAAGATCACTAGCAATATAAGGTTTTTATTATTCCCAAGTCAATAAAAGCAAAAACAGGAAGTAATCTTTTAAAATCCCTACTGAGGTAAATGATTTATCATTCCTAATGTAATAAGGCAGAAAATGATTCCTGGCCTATAAACTTGAAAAATCACTAAAATAAATTTCTTATATTGTGCAAGCTGAAGAGTCCAAGCTCATAACGAGAGTATTTTTCTGATTCCATGTCTGTTAAATAAATAGATAAAAAATATAGATAAAAGTGATAAACACGATAATCTAATGTAAAAATTAAAGTAGTAATTACCTTTGAAGCACTCCAAATGGTATAAATAAAATTGTCAAATCACACGAGTGATAATCAATATATTTATTTATAATTTGGCTTTTAATGCCCATTATAATTTCTTTTAATTAAAACGGCTTAGTATATACTTATAAAGTATTTCAAAATAAGAGGCTCATTCTTAATCAGTTAAACCTCTAGATTTTTGAGCTACAAAGTGTTAAAATTTAAAAAAAACATTTTTTTCTTTAATTATAACTTTAATGACTTTTTAGATATATTTAGGAAATTTTTTATGCATTGTAAGTTTTTTTTTGATGTAGAAAATTTCCTAGGTTTAACCAGTAACCTCTGTACAGGATATAACGTAAATATTTTTTGTGAAATATTATGTGTGCTACTAATTTTTCCTTAAACAAAAAAATTTAAAATCCCTGTTTATTTTTGTTTGTTTTTTTTTTCATTATTCTTGCGTAAATGAAATAAAGTGATTTTTATACATATTGAAGTTATTATCAAATATTTTTATTCATACCCTGTACAGATATCAAAGAATTTCTGTTAATGCTTAAAGGGCTTGTGGTAAATTTTACACAACACTCTTTAGCTTAAAAGTTTAGGACATATAAATGTTTATTTTTAAAATCACCTGAGGATTCTCTCCTTATTCTGAAACTCTCTGTATATTCTCCTTTACTTATAAAAAGAGCATCAAATTAAAAATTAAACCTTCCTAAAGGCTTAAAGAACCCTTAAACAAAGAAATGTTTATGCGGTTTTATTTGTTAAATTTTATTGGCTGGCCCCATTTAAATCGCAATTTGCCAAGATTTGCTACAAAATACATACAACTCAATCGAGAAATCTTATTTAAAAAACAAAAATAAACCTTGTTGTCCCATTGGATCTTTGGGAAATTAATTGATAAGGTCACCTAAATCCATTTTAATTTTATGATCCGCAACTTTCCAAGGATTTTCAATTTTCAAACACGCCTGTCATAAGTTTAAATAAGTGTTGACATGCACACGCGCGCATATAAGTTACTAAATAGTTCGCGCTCAATTTTTATTCCCGTGAAATAAATCATTAACGTTACGTTTTCTGACATTTGAGACGTGTATTTGCGAACTCCGTAATAAAAAAAAGTCTGGATGATTTATTATTTTAGGAAAAAATATGGTTTAATCATCTGGATGTTTTGGGATAAACGTCAAATTAAATTCAATTTGAAAATTATTTGTTTTGCTTCAAGTATTTTTATATCGTGCAATAAAATGTGTATTCTGGTAAACAGATGCAAAGCTCCTGTTGAACAAATGGAAAATGCAGTCGTAATAAAATTTTACATATATTTTATTGCAAACCATATGGTAAACAATATTGTTTGGCCACAAATGAAAAAAGAATGTAAATATGATTTCTAAAATAATATTTCATAAATCCCAGAATAGAAACCAGATATATATACATATTTTTTTGTAATTATAAAATACACACGTCAAATGTATCAGTTTCCAAGATATATTATGTTTATTCATTAGTGTACATTTATTATACTAAGTTATTTTGATTTATATTAAATAAGTAACTTAGTTTTTTTAAGGCGTATGTGGTCAATTGAAAAATTTATTCAGTACAATTTGTGCTGCCAGAATTTGTTATGATTGTGCATGAAACATGGCCAATAAGCGAAGGCAACATCAACATCGTGAAACACAGTTATGAGCTACAAAATTTGGTGATAATTTTGCACTTATGTGCTTATCCTCATATTACAAGAACCGCTAGAAACCTTTTGAAATAGTACACCGAATAGACCGTTAAAAAAAACAAGGCTTCTGGTTAAAGGTCAAAAAATAAAACAGCTCTGACAGAATATGCTGACGCTAAATACAGGGTGTTCGAAAAATAGACGGAGATATTTCAATGGGTGATTCCTTGTAAAAAAATATGAGAAAAAGTTTCTATAAATGTGGCTCCGGAAATGCACAGTTTTCAAGATACAGAGTGATAATTTTTTTTTTAAATATTAATTTTTTATTAATAATAATCAAAATATTTACTCGATTTTTTTGAATTTTGGCAGTATTACTTGTTGTATTTATTAAGAGGCTAATTTAGCTCAAATTAGATTAAAATTATAAGGTCCAGTGGCGTCTCGGGGGACATCTTAGCAAATATTATTATATATTTATACCAATTTAATTTTGAGGAGGTTAAAATCATCGATATCCAAAATAGTTATTAAAAAAAAAAGAAAAAAACGATTAAACCAAATGGAATAATTTAAAACATAGAGCTTTGTTCCACTTTTCAAAATCGAACAAGAAGTCTTGATTTTTCTGTTCGCCCTGAAGAAGGCCTAATATAGACCGAAACTTATTAAGCCCTTATCCAACTTAACCCTTAGAAGTTAACAAAATTAAACTGGGTCACTAAAACAACACAGAGAAATATTTGGTTAAATGGGTTAAACGGTCGCTATGTATTTAGATAATTAAATGCATACGGCTCATCAGTCAGTGTGTGGAAATAAGTTGATTAATAAATATTAAAAAAAGAGGGCGCCACTAAAAAAAAATTAACCGCAAATCAAATCAGTTTAATCCTTGAAATCCTTTCAATTTACCCTTAATTATTCTTGTTTAACTCATTAATAATACATTTTTAAGTTTGGTTGAGGGTAATGTTTCTAAGACAAATGAGAGTCAAAGATATACAATTACCCTTAATACTAATTTCAACTAAAAGCAAATGTACACCAATTTACAGAAGTGACAAATGTCACCAAGAATATTAATAACAAAAGAGTCACTTAGAAAAAAGTCAAGGGTTCCTCGTTGTTACGAGGGGGTAATTTAAAAAAATTAGTTATTAATTATATCATTTAAAAGGAAAAAAATAGATAAAAAGAAATCAAAGATTTACAGATAAATAATTATTGGGGCATTCTATACCTTTTTTTACGTACCATTTCTATACCTTTTGAAAACCTTAGAATAATATTAAAAAACTGCAAAGGTATATGGATAACAGAAAAAGATCACAAAAAAGATGCTTGAAGAGACATAGATAGAACCTTAGAGGAACTTTTAGAAAAAAAACTCTGGATGGAGTTAAGTTTAGTAGGTACAAACTCTTACTAGATCAGAAAAGTAGGCTTTAATGCTACTTCTATACATTTTAACACTATAACTTTCTTCAGACTTCTTCTCCAGACAGAGCTCGTCTTGTAGCAGTCTATACATAAAGCATGTATTTAATACTTCTCCTCTAAGGACTCTCAACCCTGTAAATCATGCATTAGATCAACTATTATTTCATATATATGCATTTAGAGCCGTTCTGTGATAAAAAGCAAGTTTTGTAAGTTAAGTTTTAAAAACACCTTGTACAAAAACTAAAATAAAAAAATGATGATTGCAGGGATTTTAATGAAACTTGATATGTTTATTATAAAAAGTCCGAGAATCACAGATCTTGAGTTAATGTTGTAATTATTGAGTAACAGAACTTGAGTTATAGCCCAGGAAACTCAAAAGTTTTTGAAGTTTGGAATACGTCTACAAAAACTAAAATAAAAAACTTACTGTTACAGGGATTTGACTGAAATTTCGTGTAGATATTAGAAAGAGTCCCAGAATTAATTTAAGAGAAAATTCATGTAAATTGTGCTCATAGAAATAGAGTTATAAACCAGGGAACTCAAAACTTCTTTTTTTTTCCAGTTTTGTAAACACCTTCTACAAAAACTTAAATAAAAAAATTATGATTCCAGGGATTTTAATAAAATTTGATAAGTTTATTATAAAAAGTCCGAGAATTGATTTAAGATAAAAATCAAGTAAATTGTGACCTAATATAAATAAATTTAACAAAATTACTTGTTAATGAAACACAGCACATAAAGAGGAACGCAAAAGATGTGTAAGTATTTTCTTTTATTATCACTTGTCCAACTCAACACAACCCAACCCCAATCCAAAAAATATGTGGTTTTTCAAAGTAGTTGTTACATTTAATAATTGATTTAAATCACAAATATATCTCACTCTCCATCCTCCTTGTCCAAAGTTGAATATATGAATACACAGACTTTCAAAAGGCTTTTGACCAGATTGACCACTTCATTCTATTAAATAAGCTTGAACGCCACTTTGGCTCCGATCGCTTGAAAAAGCTCCTTAACTCCTATTTAGTTAAGCGCTCTCAGTTTGTAGTGGTCGAAGGCTTTAGATCTGCTTGTTTTTCACCCACCTCTGGAGTTCCTCAGGGCTCTAACTTGGGTCCCCTTCTCTTTAACGTTTTCGCTAATGACTTGATCTCCACCCTCAATTGCTCTCGGTTAGCATATGCTGATGACCTAAGTGTAATGTGGCCAGCTACTTTCGAATCAAAAGTCCAGTTGTCTTCAATTACTCAGTTAGTGGAGAGTCTCTGGCAAGGTCTACCTGTTTTAAGGATCTTGGAGTTACCCTTGACCAAAAATTTTCTTTTATCAGATCCAGGCTGGACTACAGCTCCTTCATTTGGTCTCCCATTTACAACCAGCACATTCACCTATTAGAATCAGTCCAACGGCGATTCCTTAAATGTTTGGCATTTAAGGATTATGGAGTCTATCCTCCAAGGGGTTTTGACCATAACCTGCTGCTCTCTAGATATACTGAACGGTCACTTGCGAAGAGGAGAGAAATGCATTCGGTGAAATTCTTGTTTAATTTACTTAACCATAAAATTGACTGCCCATCCCTTTTGCAAAGGATTGGCTTTCATATACCACGCCCAGGATCTAGACAGTGTCCAGCTTTTAACTTGGACACAGGCAGGTCCAACATTCTGTACCAGAGTCCTATTCACTTTATGTGTCAAAACTTTAACACTATTGCTGATTCCTGTGACATTCACCATGACAATTTGGCATTTATTTTGAGTCACCTGCATATGGTCGGTGGGGGAGGCTAGGTTATTTAGTTTTTAGTTTGATTACATTTATTTACTAATTTTTTTTTCTGCTCTTTTGATTTAAATTAATTCTTGATTCTTATCCTAATTTAGTGTTGATTTTTTATTATTTATTTTCTCAAACTCACTACTTTTTTTTATTATATAGCAATTATTTTATAGTTTAGTTGCATGAATCTAATACAGTTCATGCATTCGTACTTGTACATTTATATATTTATTATATTATATGCCTTCCCTACGTGGGCTCTGAGCTTGTTGTAGCCAGTTGCCAGCGATTTTTATTAACAATATCTTCTTCATTAATTTTACTTACAAATGATCTATAGGAAAATATCATTTCAAATTATTGCCTTTAAATTAACAATACCAAAACTTATATGTTAATATACCTTACCGATAACGTTACAATACTATCTTCTCTATTTTTTTAATGTTATATAATTTTTTTTAACGCAGTATTGTTGAATGCAAATTTAGGCATTATATATTAAGTAACTAATATTTGCAAATTTTTATGGAGGTTTACCTTTGTAGTCTTTTACGGGTCTACCGTGAGATATATTTATATAGAATAACCAAAAATAAATATAAATCCATCCATCAGTTTGGCAATAAAACAAGACTTTCACAAAGCCAGTTTATTTTTTTAAAATTCTCTTCTTTACATTTTACATTTTATAAATATCATACCGAAGGAAATGACATTTTCTTTATTAATTTGAAGTTATTTAAGGAGAATTCAAAAGCCTTTCAAACAACAACTTTCCTCTTTATTTGATTTCTTTCATCCTGATATAGAAGGAATCCCCCTCGAGTTATTGAAACCTTTGTCGATCATGTTATTTTGGCGTCTTCAGTGTCTTTCACTTTAGCATAAAGGATGTCAGGTAATAATACGAAATCTTGAAATACAGGCACATCGAAAAAAGTCGAGCAAGGCTTACGGGGTGTATCTACAAGTTAATTTCATCAGTATCACTTCACGTTAGCAGATAATTCCCTTATTAGCAATAGCAGAGATAGAGAAATCCTTCTTAGATCAGAGTGATATGTAATTAAATTTATATCTATGTAATAAATTACTGAAAAATGAAGGGACTGAAGAATAGAGTGGAATAGTGTTTTTTTTTAAAACAAAAATTCTATTAAAATATTGTTTTAAAATAAACTTAACAAAAATTAAAAAAATAACTTTATATATCAAATGATAACAAAAAAAGTAGGTACGTTTGAAATAAATTTTTTTCTAAAAGTCCTAAATTGATACTCAGTTTTATTATAATAATAGTTATGTGCTATGACATAAAATGCTTACATATTTATTCTACGGCATGATAATCTATGATATACAAGTAAAATGGAAATATAGAAAAATTGGAAATCTTGACATATATAATGAGCCAAATGAGACAAAAATGCGAAATAAAATATGAATATAGCGGCCGTTGACGATTCTTCGGTCTAAGCAAAATTTTCTAAAATTCTCATCTTCTGTATATTTAACATACAGTGTGGTAACTTTAACTGGAATAAATTCAGTTAAAACTAATCAAAATTTATCTCGCAAAATTCCTGAGACCCGTCGATTTTTGTTAATTTTTTTTCACATTTCAAGATAGTTTTTGTATTTTTTCACCTACAGAGGGGGTTCAAATTAACCCAATTTTTTTTTTCAAATGAAAGGCCACTTTTTTTAAACTCTCATTAAAAAGAGCCCTTTTTCCTTATTATATTGCCCTATTTACTTTTGTGATAATCTAAAGGAGAAATACGAAAAAAAAATAAAAACCATTAAATTATTAAAAGTCTCAAAATATTTTGTGTTGGTAATTTTTTGGCGTGTTTGTTTATTTTATTGGTATCGAGACATTTCCTGACATTGTTGTAGTGTCACTGTTAAAGTGAATTTCAACCAGTTGTTAAATAAGTTAACTTATATTGAAAAAATGCCTTATTTATACGAATCCCACAAGATTGAAATCTTAATGATGATTGGTTATGGGGACAGAAGTCGTACTCAGCTAGAGGTTGTCCACTTATTCAGGCAGAAATATCCAGATTTGCCACCTATTAACAAAGGAACGGTTAGTAAAATCGAAAGCACATTTCGAGTTGGGCACGTGTGGGGTGTTTCAAGATAAAGGTCTTCTAAAATCGATGAAAACACCCAATTAAATGTATTGTTAGCAATGGAAGAAAATCCGGTAACTGCAGCCAGAAGAGTAGCTCGCGAAAACTCTATTCATCATAAATCTGTGCTAAAAATTTTAAAAAGTGCAAACAAACGACCTTATAAAATGCAACCCGTTCAAGAGTTATTGGAAACTCGAAGTTCTGTGAATTAATGATGAACGCCCTTGACGAAAATCGCATATCTTCGGAGTGGATCCTTTTTTCTGATGAGGCTACATTCACCCTAAATGGCCATGTTAATAAGCAGAACTGTCGCTACTGGTCTGACGAGAACCCACACTGGGTAAGGGAAACTAATACACAATATTCCTAGAAAACTAATGTCTGGGCTGGCATAATTGGCAGGCAAGTTATAGGGCCCATATTCTTCAATTATACTTTAACTGGGAAAAGATATCTAGAATCTCTTGAATATGAACTAGTTCCAGTCTTACGTGCCTTATATCGGAGTCAGTTCGATCCAGATTTGTATAATGAAAGAATCTGGATGCAACAAGATGGTGCTCCCCCACATTATGACCGTAATGTACGCCAGTATTTAGATGACAATTTTCGAAACAGATGGATTGGTAGAAGGGGTGCAATCGAGTGGCCGGCACGTTCTCCCGATCTCACCCCACTTGATTTTTTTCTGTGGGGACATTTGAAAAGTCAAATTTATATGAGCAAACCAGGAAACCTAGACGAACTCAAAGAACGTATTAGGCAAGTAATCCGACAAATATCTCCAGAAGTGTTAGAAAATGTCAGAAACGAATTTTATTATCGTCTTGGGCTTTGCCAACAAATAAATGGGCTCATTTTGGGCATCTTATACATTAAACGCAAGTTTAAATAATTTATTAGTTTTTATTTTTTTTCTTATTTCTCCTTTAGATAATCACAAATGTAAATAGGGCAATTTAATCAAGAAAAAGGGCTCTTTTCAATGAGAGTTTAAAAAAGTGGCTTTCCATTTGAAAAAAAAAGTTGGGGTTAATTTAGACGCCCCCTGTAGGTGAAAAAATACAAAAACTATCTTGAAATGTGAAAAAAAATAAACAAAAATCGACGGGTCTCAGGAATTTTGCGAGATAAATTTTGATTAGTTTTAACTGAATTTATTCCAGTGAAAGTCACCACACTGTATACTAATGTTTACCAATAATTTTTTCTTAAACATATTTCAAAGTATCCGTAAAACCTATTTTTTTATAGAACTTTCAATATTAATTTAATAAATATCGCTTTTAATAATCCTTACCGGACTAATATACGCAGCATATTTGCAGGTGTTCAGCTCTGCAGGTCCGGATTTAAAATCTTTACTGTAATTATTTTTTGATGTATTTTTTTGGTTTTCGGTTTAGAGGAAAAAATTATAAAAATATGTAGTTTATTAATTATTTATTCCAAATGTATATTAAAATTTAGGAGTAATTGAAAACACGTAAAAAACTGAAATAAAATGATAATTTAGTTGTTGGATCTAATGATAATAAAATTTTAATTTAAATGCGAAGAAACATATGCACATTTATATTAAATACCCTACATACATAACTATAAATAAAATATATCCTTATAATTGATCTAATATATCAGGCACTTTTCCTATACATTCCCAATACGTTTTATATAGGAAGCATCTAAAAATAACTTGTTTCAACAATAGAAACATGATTATTTTTTTAATGCCTAAATATAGGCTTATAAATGTAAATGTATATATAGCGGGCTTGATATTTAGGCATTAAGTAAAGGGAATAAGAAAGTAGGTCAGAAAATCGAGCATTTTACTATTACTATATTTTCCCGTTTCTATTTGGCTTTTTTTTGAGGTTAAGGGGTGAATAAATTTAGCTAAAAAAAAAGATTTCAGCGAAATGTAAAGTAAAATATAGGAAAACTTTATGTCAACGATAATTGGGACAGGCACAATAAATCAGAGGATTTTGAAAAGTTTTATAGAAACTGACTTAATTAGATTTCAGTTCCCCTTTCTCATAAATCTATTTGTGTAAAGTTTTCTCTCTAAATTAATTAGGGAATATAGCAATAGTCCTTTCAATCAAATATGAATAATTTAATACCCCCCTAAGCTATATAAACCTTCAGCAAATAAAATTAAATACAATTTCCTGCAACAGAATGACGCCTGATTGATAGATAAATAACTGAAGTCAGATGTGACCCATACAAAAGGGTCGTCTAACCGAAAGTGAGTGCAATGAAATATTTATCTGCACAATGGTTTTTATAGATTCATCGACTATCGATTCGTTGTCGAGATCAGAAAAGACAGCATTACTTTTCCTCTTTAGGGCGGTAAAGCATTTTGCCTCCTTCAAATAACTAACAAATAATTAATTATAGTAAGAACAGAAAATAGTTACTTTCGAAAAAGTAATGTATACATTTTAATTTTAATGTGATAAAGATTGATCTGTTAGATCTGTTACTTCTTGATCTGTTTAGATTCAATAGAATATTTATCATGTCAGAGATATTTTTTAGAATATTTTTTTTAAAGATTTTAAGAGATCCGTCAACGCTGGATAAAATATACAAAAATATAGGGTTTTAAATTTGGCAATAGCCGTGAGATAATCGCTTCAAGCAGCTAATCTTCTTATCAATTCTTGATACAGGAAAAAAGCAAAACATTAATAAGGTTTGTTGTTATAATTTTTTTTTGGATACATATATCTGGAAACTCATAATGTTTGATCTTGTTCCTTAAAAAAGTTATAATACTTTTTTGCCCTAAATTACATATTAAGGTAACTACGAACGATTTTTGAAAAACCGCCCAATTTTTGGAGCCAAAAATCTTGAAAAATTTTAGAAAAATCAAGAAACAAAATTACCATATAATAGAGCATTAAATAAGGATTAAAAGATTTTTATAAAACTTTTTTCTAAGTTTCATAATAATAGCGCAAGAAATTTTTGAAATTTAAAATTACTTAAAAATGCCTCAAAAAATGGCTGTTGCTCAAAAATGTATTTCTAGCAAATGGTCTGAGGGGAAGTTAAAATTGCTATAAATAAGTTTCCTGAACGAAAAAAATAAATTTAAGAAAATTGATTTTTGGGTCAAAATTTGCATCCAGGGAAATTTCCAAAAAATTGTTTTTAATTTTTTTTTAAATCTATAAACCTGAGAGATAAATTATTTAAATAAAAGTTGTTGGGCAGGAAAGAAGCTACCATTTGCAAAATATTTTATGATTTTATTTTAGGTTGTTTTCGAGACTTTTTCAATTTTCTCTAAAATGATGAATAAATTTGACGTTTTTATTTTTGTATTGGATTCTATATAAAGCTTCCTAAAAAAAAGATAAAATACTTTTTTACTTTAAATTATACAGTGCTTTCATTTCAAAACGATCCACCCTTAATAACTTTCTTGTCTTTCTATTCTATCATCCAATCTATGGAAAATCAAGTAGATCAACATGGTGCTATATTATTGAATGAAAATAATATACATTTTCAGCAGGATGGAGCTCCCGCGCACTACACTTTGGTAGTGGCAGACGTGGTGCAATCGAATGGCCTGCGCGGTCTCCGGACCTAACCCCACTAGACTTTTTTCTTTGGGGCTACTTAAAAAGCAAAGTTTATAAACCCCCACCTGAGAGTATTGAGAATTTAAAATATTTCAAGAATGCAGAGAAATTAGCGGGCAGACCCTTGCCAATGTTCGTAAGGAGTTTGAGAATAGGCTTTTTTATTGTCTTGCTAATAACGGCGCGGATTTTGAACATTTAATAAAATAAATTTGTTAAACTAATTAAATTTGTTTTTCTTCCCTACCGATTTACACTTTAATTGCTTCTTGGTCAATCAATTTTATTTTTTCTTACAACCGTTGATAGCATAATGAATGCCCCTTAAAATAATGTATCACACCATGGGGTAGCCATTTGACATACCAAAGTTTGGCGTAAATAAAATATTCATTATTTCTAGACATTTTCGCTAACTATTTGCTTACACATTTACCGTTTTTTTTTTGGTACTGTTGAATAGAGAATTTTACGCTGCTTACTTTGATGTATCACACGATGGGGGTTCCCATTTACATATTAAAGTGAGGTTAGCTGGAGGAGAGGAGGTGATTAACAGAACTTCAGTAAATGCATAATTAAACGTCCCCCTGTATATCTAATTTGACGTGTTTTTTTTTTTTTTTTTTTTTTTTTTTTTTAAGAAAGTTATTAAAGGTGGATTGTTTTGAAATGAAAGCACTGTATATTAAAGAAGCTATAGGCGATTCTTTGCAAATGGCTCACATTTTAAGCCCAAAAATTTCGAAAAATCGAAATATTCAAAAAATTAAGTATCATAATAACGGCACAAAAAAATATCGATAAATCTCATTCCTTAAAAATGACTCAAAAATTGGCTCTAACTCAAAAAATAGTAGGAAATTCCTCCTTTTAGAAGGGAAAATGTGTTAGAATTTTTGAAATTTTGTATAAAAAATCTCATCTAGAGTTGACCTTGTCGGAGATAAAGACGATTATTTTCAGGGAGTGGCACAGGATGCACTCAATAAGCTAGAGATAGATACCGGATTTATCAATTTGAGTTTATGTAAAGGATTTTTTTATAAATAGCAAGTAATTTTCCAGTTAATATTAAGTGTGCGATACAATACCTAACAAAAACAAAAAAAGGTCCTTACGGTATTAAAATAATCCAGAAATCCTCGTGGATAATCCCTGAAGTAGTACCATGGAGCAGACAATTGGGAGAAATCTATGGAAACTGTTAAGGAAAATGTTAAGCATAAGAGCAGATGAATTAGTAAATAAGTCCTATGAGAAAATTTTGATTTTTTTAATGCAAGGCAGTCAGGGAGAGATTTGCTTGAATTGATCCTTTCATTTCCCGATTTTTAAAAGTACTTACTTCTAGGCTTTGGAGTATTTTTTTAAAACTTTACTCCGGGCATTTAAGGTTATTTCAAGTTTCCCCTTGAAATTTTTCTCTTTAGTTTAGAAAGGTGGTGGATTTGATTTCTTCTAAAGATTCTGGGCCATGTTATAAAAGAAATTTATAAAATGATCGGGGAATACTTATAGTGTAACTGGTTGATAATTGCTGTTAAAACGAATATCGTTAACTATTTGCAGCTTTCCTTTTATTTGTTTGAACCAACATGAGATCTAAATAATGAAATGTTTTAAGACTCTAATTAAACGAGGGGTATACATTGAAATATTGGGGAAATCTTAAACAATTAGTGTACTTTCGAATCATATGGAGAGAACGCACGTTTTCGATGAAGTCATGAGCTTCTTTGTAAACCATTGGCGTTTTGATGTACTCCTTAGTTTTAGCCTAACAATTGGAAAGGCAATATTAAATTGGCCTACCAGTGTGTCATTAAAGCGTGTTATTACATCTGGTATATTGAGTGGATTATTTCAATCAACTTTGAGGCACTTTGAACTTGAAAAAGCCTAAAGTTACTATTACTGATAATTCGTCCATAATATGTTGCGGATTTAGTTTATTTTTTAGATTCTAAAATTATGCAGAAAATCGCTTCATGGTTAAAAAAACCTGCATTTCCTACAATGCACTTTATCATGTCACTAGATATGTGCAAACATACAAGTTCTTCAAACGCAGGGTAGAAGTAGAGCTGTTGTCACTGTAATTGCTAATACAGTGCATCCCAAAAGTTATGTCTAAATTCATTTAAAATTCAGGGGTGTGTTCGAAAAAAAAAACGCTCGAACCCGTCGATTGTTATTTCAAGTTGCGCATTTTTGTACGTGAAGTTTGTATTTACAGGGTTGCTCAAAAATAAATTACGACCATCAACTTAATTTTTTTCAAATGAAAGCACCTTTTTTTATTTTATTTTTGAATGTCGCGTGGAATTCTACGTATGTTTCATGCATCATGTCCTATACCTAAAGTCAAAAGTTATCGAAAAAAAGACGACCAAACATTATTATTGAAGTTCACCTTACGAGTCACCTTATCTCTGAGAATTTTTATACAGAGCAAAATTCCATTCATTCGTGTTTTTTTATTCTTGGCTGGTGACCGTGTATTTTCATAGAAACTGTATGACAGTTGTACGGCAAACAGATATTGTCAAGTGTGAAGTGTACGAGCAAAGTTGCGGTTTTCGCAATGGTAAAGTTAACGGAACGAGAAAAAATAGAAATACTGTGCATGGTTGGGTTTGGTGATAGAACACGTACTTAAAGAGAAGCTGCTCAATTATTCAATGAAATCCATCCTGATCGTCCTCCAATATGTCAAAAGGTGGTGAGTAGAATAGAGGCTATTTAGAGAATTCGGTCATGTTAGAGATCTGCCGAAATCTGGTCGTCCTGCTCGAGATGAAAATGAACAACTTGATGTTTTGCTTTCTTTGGAAGAAAATCCATGCACTCCTCTGTCGCAGATTGGGGCAAATTTACACATGGCGAAATCTATAGTTCACCGAATAGTTAAAAAGCACAAATATCACTCTTACAAAGTTATTTCTGTGCAAGAGTTATTTGATGACGATTTCGATAGGCGGAATGAGTTTTGTGAACGCTTACAAAACATGTGCAATCTAAATAATAATTTAGTAACAAATATTATTTTTTCCGATGAAGCCATGTTCTGTTTGAATGCGTAGTGTGAACAGACAAAATTGTCGATATTGGGCAACAGAAAATCCGCATTGGAGGTAAACACCCAGTACCCTCAAAAACTGAATGTGTGGTGTGGAATAGTGCGCGGAAGAGTAATAGGTCCCTTTTTCATTGAACAAACTTCAACGGGACAAGTGTATCTCTTGTTTAACTTAATTTTTGTTCTTTTTTTATTTGTTATATGAATCGTCTTTTTTTCGATAGCTGTTGACTTTAGGTATAGGACATGATGCATGAAACATACGTAGAATTCCATGCGAAATTCGAAGATGAAATAAAAAAAGGTGCTTTCATTTGAAAAAATGAAGTTGATGGTCGTAATTTATTTTTGAGCAACCCTGTATATACAAACTTCACGTACAAAAATGCGCAACTTGAAATAAAAATCGACGTTTTTTTTTCGAACACACCCTTGAATTTTAAATGAATTTAGACATAACTTTTGGGATGCACTGTATAATTCGTTCGGAGCAAGGAATTTCCGATACCAAGCCTATATAATGTATAAGTTTTTTGATTTACAGTGAATTCAAATGTGGTTTAAATAAGGAAGTAATTAAACTTGACAAACATTTTTGTCTCAGAAACAATTGTATAACTAGAATCATACAGTCGCCATGTAATACTTGAGACCCGCAGAACTTGGTAATATTATATAATGAGAGAGATAAATAAAAATGTTTGTATTGCGGCACCCATTTAAAAATAATAAAACTTCGGCTGTTTTATAGTGTATAGTGTGGATACATATACGATACTTATACACACAGAATATTTAAAGAAAAAGTTTCTCTAGATTATCAACTATTACAGAGCTTCTATTAATAGAGCTAAAAAAACAATTATTCACCGAAGATTTATATGCACGCGATATTTCGTTCGATTATGTATTTATTCTGCTCTTCTAATGTTCTTTAGAGCCTTTAAGGAGTTTGACGGCCTTAAACAAGTAGAAAAGTTGAAATAAGTCGTCTAGATTTTAAAAAGACCTTAATATAAATAAATTAGAAGACAACACACTTGGTCTCAACAAAAAAAAAGGAGACCGAGAAACTAAGTAGAAAAGTTGGTGACTTCGAACTCGATGCGATATGGCGATAAAATATTCAACTCAGTAGAAGGTTCATCGCCTTTGTACCGATAAACATTGTTTACTTCCCTTATAGGCATCTATGCCATAAAATATATATTATTTTTATATGTTTTTTTTAAATCGTAGTAAAATAAATTATTAGCTGACTAATGGCTAACTAATGTATTTTTTCTTACTTTATACGGCCATAAAAAAACAGGAAAAAAATAAAGCGATAAAAAGGAAAAACGCTACTCCAGTGTTTGTGTTCCATTTTCTATATTTTATTGCGATGGCAATAAATCACCCATTTGTCAAGCGGCTGCAATACCAAATAATTATCTTAGGACCCTTATAGGATTTTCTTTCTTATTTTTCTCTAAAAGAAAAATAAAAAATATATATTTGTAGAGTGGTAATAGAGTTTGTAGATATTTTGTTTTTTATTTGGCAAATTTTAATCTAAACTTTAAACTAAATGACTTTTAAGTTTTGTTAAACTTGAATTTTTTATAGGACTAAAGCATATGCTTTTAATAGGATTATCTTTTAAATATATAAAATATTACATGAAGTTAGTTTCTACAATATGGCACCAAAAGAAAATTAACATGCCTATCGTTAAGTGCTTCAAAATTATCAAATTATTATGTCCCCTTAGCATCATAATGTACCGCTTTCGGGAAAATTATTCCTATAAATTCCGGATTATAATCAAATTTGTTATCATTATATAAATTTCGAGCAATTTTCTTTTCAAAATTGGTTCATTAAAGATTCTTTTCTTGCAACTACGGTGTTATTAAATTAAATACTTTTAAGATAAAATAAATGGATTTGACCTTAATCGGTTTAATCAAATAATACAGGGAAAAACACATTATTAGATGGCAACCATTCGGATTATTTTCTCATATGTAATGTTTGCTTGGAAATTCGAGTATTCTCTTATTAGCCCAGTAACATTAATCAAATAAAATTTTGATTGCCTCTTAGAGTTCATAAACCCAAATTAATAATTTTATGTATGAGTAAATATTTTCACATCCACCTAGATTACTGACAATCATGTTATATATGGAAAAAACCCCTTGTCAGTAAAGTCGTATTTAGTTTGATTGATGGTCTTGTTATATAAATAAAAAATAGTTAAAATGTTAATGACTTTCTGTTGCTAAAAGCGTGTTCTGATCCGTTAACCTGTGAATGTACTGGAAGAAAGTTTTATATAATTTTTTTCTTTTTTTAGGTTCATTTTGTCTATATGATACAGTAGAGTGAAGAATATTGAACAAAAATAAGGTAAAAGGGCTATTTGCAATTTTTGCCGATTAGTTAATATTACTTAGACGATTGATTGAAAATTCGTTTCCCAAGTCGGTCTATATACTACGAATAAAATATCTATATTTGAAATGTTTTTCTTGTCCTCCAGGAGAAAATTGACTAACCTAAAATTAAAAATCCATCCATAGTTGAATGGACTTCACTTATATCCTAAGGTCCACGGACGTAAGGATCAGCAGAATCTCAAGGATTCTAGTTAGAGCCATTAGCATATATGTTAAGGCATGTGAAGCTTTGGACTCCAGTTACCTTTGGTTTTTTTTCCCTGTAGATTTAACGACAGATAAGTAGATCCAAGGTCCTACCGAAACCCCTCGAAAGGCCTAAAGGGGGCAAAAGGTCGTTTTGATGGTGATATCCACGTGATCGTAATAAGAATATTTCAGCTGCCAGAGATACAGCATTGGTCCAAAATTACATCTTCTTAAAGAGTAGGAAGGGAAACGTAGGTCTGCTTCTTTGAGGTTAAACGGTAATCTCTCTGATAGAAAAAACACCTAGGAGACAGTAGTTCTGTTTGTCACTTAGCTGCCGTCATTTTAAAAACTTTAGTAATACTGTAGAATCTGATTTTGATCAGATCCATTAAGGACCGGGACTTTCTAAAGCCACGGCTTTGGTATGATCGGCAGAGTATTACAAAGAATCCATATCAAAAAATGTACCACGAGAGCAACCGGTATAACTGCCTGGGCAAATATTTATTCAGATTTTACAGTTAATGAAACAAAGGTCACTATTGTGTGTAGTAGGATTATAATATGCTTAAATAAAAAAATGTGTATAGAAAACTGGAATAAAATTATTAACTGTTATGACCAAAGAATACTAATACATAATATGAGGGTAAGTCAAATGTTGCATCTTTGTATTTGAGTCAAACCATAAAGCGGAAAATTGCCAGATACAAGATTCTTTGAAAAACAACTCACCCCTGGACTTGATCATACTTCCACAAAATTAATTTTACCATTACCATGACTTAGTTCCAAAGTCACTCAGTCCTTAATCGTTCCAGTTGACAAGATGCTTAAAAACGTTTAAAATCCTTTCAGATGAACAGTTTATTGAAAATTGAAGTACAACAATGTAATTGATGCCATATACAGTCTGACTTCTGAAATTATTAAAAATCTAAACGAAAACAGAAAGTGCTTGACTATTTTTCTCGACTTCTTAAAAACCTTTAACACTGTTCCTAATGACCGATTGATTAACTCTTTAGAACAATATGGTGTGACAGATTTTTAGAGATATTTAAGTGATTAAAAACAATATGCCAAAGTAAATAATTAGATAAGTTCTTTACTAAATATTAAAATGGGTATTCCAGAAAACAATTTTAGGGTCCATTTTATTTATAACGTTATTAATTCGTCTCTGTGAAGCCAAGATAGAAAATAAATACATTATTGCTCTTTTATATATTATGTAATCTGAAGAGTACATACAGGTACACAAAGTATCTAGGTACTCCAAAAATACCTTGTGATCAATAATTTTTAACTGTTAACATGTATAGTTTTTTAAATTTTGATTTTTTTTTTTGAATTACTGTTATTATAGATAAGTCAGTTATCAATAAACTTTAAAAAACAATTACAAAATAAAAAATGTTCGTATTAAAGTGGGTAATATAAGAAATATAATTCTCCAATTAGATCATTTAAGTTGCTTTAGAGAAAATTGAAAGAAGTGCTCGTGCAGGAGCAGTTAAATATGTATGAGCTTGAAGGGTATAAAATGCATTTCGCACCCGTGTTACTTACGACTTCCATTTTCAGTATGAAGTTAGAGAATTAACGTCCTTTTACATCACTTTAATAAGGTTAAATTCTAATAATTCACATGAACTTAGCTTTATTTAATAGGGCACATTTTATTCTAATTTACTATTATTAGGCATAACATAAATGGATAGGGTACACGTGTTTTTTCGCCTTCATTAAGTCATTACTTTTTCATTTTCATTCAGTCACTGTGGTTCGTATCTAAATAAACCCAAGCAAAAGAAGAGAATATACTTTAAAATTAATAAAATTTGTGCATGAATGCTGAGATTTCATGTAATACGTACATATATTTTCATTTAAATGTCCTACTTACTTGCTTTCAGCTCAATTTCCATTTTAAGTCCACAATTTACATTCCTTTAGAAGCAAAAGAACTAAAAAGGTCTAATAATATTAAATATAATTTACTGTTTATAAGCAAGACTGGTAACAGTATACAATACTGGAATGAAAAGTTTCTTTTAACTGTATTCCTACGGTATTTGAATAAGTTGCCTAATACTTAGTGCTGAAGAATAAAGTTCAGCACTAAGTATTTTTAAATAATAAAATACTTTGCAATATTCGCATTTTAAGTGTTTTGTAAAATAATGGGAGATTAAGTACGTAGGCGGATGGTTTTTACTTCGGTTATGAATGAAGTAATTTAAGAAACAAAAGTTTACTAATGGGTTTTACTTTTAAAATTAAATTAAAAAAAAAAGAAATTAAATAAAATGTTTATAATAATATTAATAACAATAAACACACAAACCACTTTTTAGTAAATGGATTGAACATTCACTGATTTTCAAGGCTCATATACTAACAATAATGTTTTTTTCCAACTGTGATTATCGACAAGGTTAATAGAGGTGATTTTTCAAACGTAAAAATATACAAAAAATATTCTAGGCTGAGATGAGATTACTGTTTACTATAACTATTTATCTCAGCAGTGATTTTTGACATAGTTTTTTTTTAATGTTTTTGGCTTGGTTTTTTAGGATTTTTGTACATTTTTTAACAGTAAAAATATTGTTGCTTTTTTTTTATTCACTTGAACCGTGCAGAATTTGATTTTGTATAAAAGAGCAATCGTCCATCATTTTAATCCTGACATAGAGCCTTAAGTCGTCAGCAAACAGTGAGTTGTAAGATTCAAGAGGAGTAGGGAAATCGTTAATAAAAAGCAAGAACTGTAGTGGTCCTAGATTTGAATCCTTCGGAAACATTAAATAACGCAGCTTATAATTATGACTTAATTCCAATGTAGGATATAAATTGAAGCCTTGATCCGTAATCGATTATTTTTTGTAATCACAGCTGTGATTTTTAAAGTCTCAGCAGTAAAAAATGTTATGCAAAAAATAAATTTTATGAAATAATTTTATCTTTTCATTTCTTAAAGATAAGAATTCCTTCATTTCGTACACATTTGCATTTATCTATAGAAAAAATTAATTTAACTTGAAATACATGAAAACTCAGCTCGACTGCCTTGAATAGTTTCAAGAGTAAGTAACACATGAAATAATACTGCGTGAAAGGAAACAAAAATTATTTTTTCCTCGACTGCTTATAATAACGTAAAAAGTGACTCACTATACAGGGTGTCTACTATAAAAACCGCCAAACTTTAAGAGGTGATTAAACAAGTACTCCAAAAATACCTTTTGATCAATAATTTTTAACTGTTAACATGTATAGTTTTTTAAATTTTGAATTTTTTTTGTTATTATAGGTAAGTCAGGTATCAATAAACTTCAAAAATCAATGACAAAATAAGAAATATTCGTATTAAAGTGGGTAATATAACATACAATTCTCCAATTAGATAATTTAAGTTGCTTTAGAGAAAATTGAAAGAAATGCTCGTGCAGGAGCAGTTAAATATGTATGAGCATGAAGGGTATAAAATGCATTTTGCACCCGTGTTACTTACGACTTTCATTTTCAGTACGAATGAAGGTCATTTTAGATCACTATAATAAGGTTGAATGCTAATAATGCACATGAACTTACATTTATTTAATAGGGCACATTTTATTCTAATTTACTACTATTAGGCATAACATAAATGGATAGGGTACACGTGTTTTTTTGCCTTCATTAAGTCATTAGTTTCTCATTTCGATTCAGTTACTGTGGTTCGTACCTAAATAAACCCAAGCAAAAGAAGAGAATATACTTTAAAACTAATAAAATTTGTGCATGAATGCTGAGAGTTCATGTAATACGTACATATATTTTCATTTAAATGTCCTACTTACTTGCTTTCAGCTCAATTTTCATTTTAAGTCCACAATTCACATTCCTTTAGAAGCAAGAATTAAAAAGGTCTAATAGTATTAAATATAATTTACTGTTTATAAGCAAGAATAGGAATTCTGCAGTATACAATACTCAAATGAAAAGTTCCTTTTAACTGTAACTAAATAAATTCCTTAATACGTAAGCTGCACAATAAAGCTCAGCACTAAGTATTTTTAAATAATAAACTACTTTGCAATATTCGTATTTTAAGTGTTTTGTAAAATAATGGGAGATTAAGTTCGTAGGCGGATGGTTTTTAGTTCAGTGATGGATGAAGTAATTTAAGAAACAAAAGTTTCCTAATGGGTTTTACTTCTAAAATTTACATTAAAATGAAAAAAAAGTAAAGAAAATATTCAAAATAATAAACACGTCAACCACTTTTTATTGAATGGATTGAGCATTTACTGATTTTCAAGGCTCGTAAACCAACAATAATGTTTTGTTCAACTGTGATTATCGACAAGGTTAATAGACCCAAAATGAATAAACTTTTTTATCATAACGGTGATTTTTAAAATGATGAGATGAAATTCACTATAACTATTTATATCAGCATTGCATTGATTTTAACCAAAGTTTTTTTTTGGCTTGGTTTTTAGGATTTTTCTACATTTTTTAACAGTGAAAATATTGTAGCAGTCGTTAATAAAAAGCAAGAACTATAGTGGTCCTAGATTTGTATCCTTGGAAAATATATATAAATAACGCAACTTATAATTATGACTTAATTCCAATGTAGGATACAAATTGAAGCCTTGACCCGTAATCGCTAATTTTTTGTAATCACAGCTGCGATTTTTAAAGCATTTTTTCAAGCACCATCTAACCCAAAACCAGTAAAAAATGTTATGCAAAAAATAAATTTAATAAAATAATTTTATTCTTTAAAGATAAGAATTCGTTCATTTCATACACATTTGCATTTAACTCTAGAAAAATGTATTTAGCTTGAAATACATGAAAACTCAGCTCGACTGCTTAGAATAGTTTTAAGAGTTAAGGTAACACTAACTACATAAAAAGAAACAATTTTTTTCCTCGACTACTTGAGATAGTTTCAAGGATGACACTTACTACTTGGAAGAAAATAAAAACTCTTTCAGGAGTTTAAAATACATAAAAACTTAACTTGACTACCTGGAATAGACATAAGAGTGACACTAAGTCCATGAAAGGAAATAAAAATTATTCCATGAGCTTAAAATAAATTAAAACTTAGCCAATAGTGACACTAACTACTTAAAAAAAATAAAAGCTATTCTCGAAGCTTAAAATATATTAAAATTAAGCTCGAATTCGTAGAATAGTTTCAAAAGTGACACTAAGTATTTGAAAGAAAATAAAAACTATTTCAAGAAGTTGAAACACACTAAAACTTGCCTGGAATACTTTCAAGAATGACACTAACTACTTAAAAGAAAATAAAAACTATTCCAGGAGCCTGAAACACATTAAAAGTTAGTTCAACTACCTAGAATAGTTTCAAGAAAAACTACTTGGAAGAAAATAAAAAAAATTATATTATAGAATTAGGTGCATTATGCCATAAGTTATGTATAGTTCAGGACAAATGTAGATTTTTTGAAAAAGTCTGAAAATCATATATTTTTGATACTAAACAGATTTAGATATTTTAATACTACGAGGGTGGTCCCAGAAGTACCCGGCCTGACCTAGAGATGTATCAGTATATTAGAAAGTATACAATCTATAAAGCATATGTTTCAAGTTTGAAGACGCTACGTTGTTTAGTACTTTTGGCAGCCATCAATAATGAACGTTTTCAGTGACTTTGTGAAAATGGAGAAAATTGGTCATCGTCGGTACTGGATGATCGTCGATTAAAAGTGCGCGAGCTAGCGGACATAGTAGGCATTTCAAAAAGTGCGGTACATCGCATATTAACTGACTGAAAATTTTAACATGAGAAAGCTGTGTGCAAGATGGGTGTCGCGTTTGCTCACACTCGAGCAAAAACAGTGTCGTGAAGATGTTTCAATTGAGTGTTTAGCGAAATTTAATAGCAACAAAGCAGAATTTTTGCGTCGTTTCATAACCATGGATGAAACATGGGTCCATCACTTCACAACTGAGATAAAAGAACAATCAAAACAATGGACTCAAAAGGGAGACCCGGCTCCAAAGAAGGCGAAAATCGTTTCATCTGCAGGCAAAGTCATGGCGTCGGTTTTTTGGGATGCGCGAGGGATAATTTTCATGGACTATCTTGAAAAAGGTAAAACAATTAATGGCGAGTGTTATGCGAACTTATTGCAACGTTTGAGCGAAGAAATCAAGCACAAAAGGCCGCATTTGGTTAAGAAGAAAGTGTTGTTTCATCAAGACAAGACACCGGCTCACAAATCCGTTATTGGAATGGCCAAAATTAAGGAATTAAAGTTTGAATTGCTACCTCATGCACCCTATTCGCCAGATTTAGCCCCCTCAGATTATTTTCTGTTTCCAAACTTAAAAAACTGGCTCAGTGGTCAAAGATTTTCCAACGATGAAGAAGTGATGTCTGCAGTTAATGGCTATTTCGAGGCGCAAGACAGTTCTTATTATAAAAAGGGTATCGAACTTATAAAACATCGGTGCGAAAAGTATATAATAGAACTATAATAGAATTTTAAGAAACTGGATAGAATTTTCATCTATTTTGCATTTCTTTTTATAACTGATAAAATAGATTGCAGTTATTATTTTTATTTCAAATATAACTTCAATTGCCGAAGATAATTAAAGTTATAGGATTTTTTTTGAAGATATAACATAAATATAGCACGAAAATAACAATTTTGTTATAATTTAATTTAGGAAAGTTAAATGGGGATATATTAAAAAAAACGTTTTTTATGTTTCTGGAATTATGCAAAAATTCCTTTGTATGTTTATGAAATATTTAAAATGCCTAAAATTAATAAAAGAATGTTAAAAAAAATTTTCACCAGCTTGGAAAAACATAAAAAACTCAGCTGCCTAAAAGGATGCCTAAACATGATTTCAAAATGCCTTTAAAAATCCTTTTTATAAATATTTTAAATGCTGTTAATACTAGATAGCATTGTGATGAGAGCATTGTGAGATTAGCACCACTGTAATTTAAAAAAAAAAAAAAAAAGGAAAAAAAATATTGCGTTTTATATTTTGTGTGACATTATTTATCTCGAAAATTACTTTACCTCTACAGTAATTTTTATGGTCGTCTTCACTAGTAAAAACATTTTTTTTTATTAACTTAAATGCCAAAATTATTTATTTTATCTGTGCTTTTTTTCCATCTAAATCATAACCAGTAATAAATTTTAGGCAGAAAATAAATATTATAAAATTATTTTATCTTTTCTGTCGGCGAGCCATGGCTTTGTACAGAGAAAAATTTAAAGTAGACAATAAAAAGGGCTTTCGGTTGACATTTATTATCTTTACGCCTTGATGCCTTTTTTCAAGTAATTTAATACAGTTTTTAAGGATATTTTTTCACATCATACCATATTTTTAAAACAATATGAATAAATAAAATACAACATATTAATTACAAATTGATGTTAACATTCAGCATTTTAAGCAAGAAACTTAATCACCATGTCCATTTAAGTTATGCATAACCTAAAAATTAATTTTCAGTTTTTTGTTTGTTTTGTATCTTCAATATTGCGGAGGGTTGTTGGGTCGGGTCAGAAATAAAACAGAAACCTGTTTACTTATTCATTATAACATAACATTGAATTATAAAAATTAAATAAATAAACGCTCAGAAAAATAAAAACATTTGTTTCTTGGCTTATTGTTGATACTAGTTTGCCCACTATAACACCTACAATTTAACGCTTATTAAAAATAATTCTACGGTGCTATTATAAATGTGCGCTAATTATAACTAAAACAACCTAGACTTAGGTAAGAGGTGTAATGTATAAAAAATAAATTTCATATTTTTTTAATAATTTTTTTTTAACGGATTGTACCTGAATGTAATTTTAATTGTGTCGTAGTTTTTGTTTTTTTTTGTTGTTTTAATTTTTGTACACGTAAAAAACATTTATTTTAATAGCGTTTTATATTTAATTTTAATTTTTTATGTACTTGAAATTACTTTGTTTCATCTCTGTGATTACTTAAATCCATTTCAGAGTCCTGAGGATGACTTAATATAAGTCGAAACGTCGACATTTAAGTAAATAGGTTTCTGTTTTATTTCTGACTTCACCTCCGCAATAGTAAAAATTAATATTCATTTTTCTTAATTATTTCAGGTGTTAACCATCACCGCGTTTACAGTAGAACGTTACCTAGCAATATGCCATCCTTTTTTGGCACACACCATGTCCAAATTATCCAGATGCGTCCGGATCATTTTAATGATTTGGATCGTAGCACTAACGCTAGCCGTCCCTCAAGCTATCCAGTTCGGGATACAAGTAAGAGTGGAAGAAACCGGCAAACAGGTCAGCGAGTGCAATTTGGTCTCGACGATATTCACTCATGCGTTCGAGGTAAGAAATTTCGTTGTTTCTATCAAATTTTTGAGAAGAATAACGAGGTAAAAGCGAGAAGCGAAAAGCTTTTTATACCTTTTTGTAATCATATCGACCTTAACCCGTGATATATGATAAAAATACCTTACTCGGTTTTGTTTTACTTCCATTAAGCATTTCCACAATAGCATTTCTTTCTAAATGCCTGAAGGGAATTACAAGCTTCATATTTTATAATAAAAAAATTACAATGTTTTTTTAAAATATATAACAATAATACAAAACACACGTGCCTCATACAAATTGATATTTTTGAAGGTAAGGCTTTTGTACTATTGGATTTAATTTCAATATTTCCACTTCCAGGAAATATTTAATAATAAAACGTATAAAGCAATAAAGGAATTCACAAGGATCCAATTATGATCGTTTAACCAGGAAGTGAAATATATTTGGTAATAAGTAAATTAATTAAATATTTATATAAAATCACTTTTCAGTCTTAAGTTTTTCAAACTCTTAAGCAGCGTTTTAGTAGACATAATAATTACCTTGCACCTTTTAAAATCAAGATAGTATCTAATAATCCCCTTCCTTCCTTTATTAAAAAAACTAAAACAGAAATAAAAAAATGTGAATTCGTTATTTAAAATTACTAGGGGGAAATAAACTTACTCTGAACAGTACTTGCTGTTTTTAGTTTCATAAATACTCTTATTTTAAAACTCTCCTTTTATCTCTTCTTTTTTAAAGGATAAGCTTCTGCATTGCATTCAAATTAATTATTTCTTCTATTGGAAGAGCTAAATTTTCCATAAATTATTGCTATAACTAAACATTGGTTAAATATAAGTAATGTTTTAGTCTGAGTTGTCTTAGTCTGAGGCATGTAAAGTATGCATTTTGAATTTCACCCTGTTAGGACTCGATTCTATCTAATTAAAACTCAATTTATTACAAAATTTACATATTCATATGAAAATTAAGCAAATATCATATTTGCATTAAACTATAAACGGATAACAACACAAATATTTATGAAAATTTTACATATGATATTACGTGCCTCATGCCATAACAAGTTATGCACAATTTAGGACAAAAGTACATAATTTAGGTCTAAAAATGATAAGTTTAAAAAAATCTAATAGGCTAATAAAAATCAAACTCTGGTGTGATACGAATCTCCTTTTTTTAATATCTCAAGCTAATCATGCTGTAATACATCCTGTTCACCCAAATATTTGTTCCAGGTGTCTACTTTGGTGTTTTTCGTCGCCCCGATGACCCTAATTACGGTACTTTACATTTTAATTGGTAGACAGCTAAAGCAATCAACAGCAAAGCGACCGTCGCTCACTCAGCACAGTAGCAGCTGCACACCGTCACGCTATTCTAGTCATTTTGGCAATAATGATGCGGCAAAGAAGCGCAGACAGACGCAGGCGCAAAATAGGGTGGTAAAGATGTTAAGTAAGTGTTTTAAATATTCTTAGCATTAAGGAATATTGTACTTTTCTTAATTTTCTTTTTAGCATTTTGAAAAAGATATTGAGTTTTTTAGTATAGTTTGCATAGGAAAACGGCGTCTTTCTTTCTCTATTACTGTCTGAATCATCTGGAAATTGTGTTGTTTTGTTTAGTTAGTTTATCCAATTATATACAAAAAACGTCATCTTTTTATTCTCGCTCCTCAATCCGTTTATCCCTCATAGTAGTATGGCTGCATCATGAGTTAAGTAGTTATTCGTCTTCCAGAAATCTCTATCTTATCCTGAGTGGGTAGATTCTTGTAATGTTTGTCATGTTATCACCTTTAATTAGTCTATACATCTCATTGACGATCCGTCCCTGTATTAATGTATTACTGGGATAAGGTCGTAATCAACCGTTTTTTTATCTCGAGTTCTTTTATAATTGATTGGTTTATGCGGTGTGCATTCCATGATATGCGCAGTATGTGTCGGTAAATCCACATCTCAAGTACATTTCTTCTGTTGTCTGTTCTTTTAATTGTCCAAGTCTCGGCTGCGTACGTTCTTATTAGAAAAATTAGGGTTTGTATTAATCTTTATTTGGTGTTCTTGTGGTAGTAGTACGTGCTATTACCAAACGCCTTCGAATTTCCGGTTTGCATTTTCCTGTATTTATGATTCATTGGAATTTCTCCACCACTTCGTATTCTGCGATCCTTTCGATCTGCTGTTGGTTAGAATTTGCTCTATTTTTAATAATAACTTTTATCTTTTAGATAGATTTGTTGATTTTGAGGCCATAGGTTCTACTGGCGTCTACTAATCTATTCATGTCTACTTCCAATTCTTTTTCATTTCATGTTATAATGAGGATGTCATCCGCGTATCTGAGATTATTTAAACTTCTGCCCACAACGGTTATTTCGCCTTCCGACTTTGTTCTGTTATATGTATATGTTAAAAAGTTGGGGATATATAGGATACACTTTTGTCTCACCTTAATTGTGAAGGCTTCTGAGTCTACGTTATTAACTCTTACTTGTTCGCGCTGTTTTCCTCATAAAGATTTTGGATAAATTAAGTTAAGTGAGAGGGAGTTCCTTTCTGAGAAGTATCGTTTATCTTATTTTACTGTATCAAACGCATCGTGATAGTCAATAGGCATATGTACTTCTTTATGTTGAGTTCACGTCTTTTTTCAATTAGTTGTCGTGTATTTAATATCTGTTAGCGTGTGTCTTTTTCAGGCATAAAACCTGTTAAACTTTAGGCGTTCGTCAATAAAATTATGTAAAGTAGTTCCTTGCTGACGTGTAGTATTAGTCCAATCGTTCTGTAGTTATTGCAGTTCGTAAGTAGTGCTATAAATATTGATTCACACTACTCTTATGGCCACTTTTTTGACTCAATATCTTTTAGCATATTGCGTTGTTGATTCCGATGTTCCCTGTAGCTTTAATGTAGCCTAATTCCTAATTTTTTAAAAGATTTCTCTATTTTTATTCTTAGAAAATTTAGGTCATATTGTATTTCATCCATCTGATGTATCGTATGTACCGCAAGGTTATTGAATAGATTGCAACGGTATTATTTCCAAACTTTTGCTCTTGCTTTTGAATTTCTAACTAAAAGGAACTTCGAAGTGTGTGGTTTGAACTCATGTGTTAGATATTTTACTATTTGTGCGTTTTTCTATTTCCTCTCATTTTCTGTTTATTTGATTATTTTTGTCTGTCCTGCATAATTGTTTTGCTCTATAGGTAAGTTTGATTTAGTGATTTCGCTTCTTTTTTTTACCTTCAGTATAGTTTCCTCTGTCATCAATTGTCAATGTTTTTATGTTATACTTCGGTCGTCCTGTTTGTATCAGATTTGATTTGAGTTTGTTGATGAAATTGTTTTTCTGCTTCGGATCTTATCGATGATAGTCATATCATTACCATTCTTTAAATTACCTTAGCCTGATTTCGGGATATAGAAATAATGAACTTGAATTTTTCCACTTATTTTATGTATCACGTTTTCATTTCTCAATTACTATTTGAATCATCTGGAAATTATGTTTTTCCCTCATATCTCATACATTATTATTTTTTAAGTGACCTCAAATATTGAAATAAAAATAAAATTTTGATGAAACTATATATTTGTTCTTTATTTTCGTCTTCGTCTCTATAGTAGGTACAATTAGACGCATTACCGAAGAAAAATACAATTTTCAGCTAATCCAGATACTATTTAGAAAATGTAACGATGATATAGAAAATAGGTGGAAAAATCGAATTCTCATTTATATATCTCTATCTCAGTCTAAAAATTAGAAGAAGGTGGAAATAAAATGATGTTTTTCGGGTACATTTAGACACATTACAAAAAAAAAAACACTATTTTGAGATGATCCAGATACTATTTAGAAAATATATAGAAAAATTGGTAAATAAGTCAATTTCTCATTTATATATCTCTATTTCAGTCTAAAAATTAGAAGAGGATGGCAATAATTTAGGAGGAAGGATGTTTTTGGGTACAATTTTTTTTATGGAAGAAAAACAGTATTTCCAGGCGATTGAAATACTGTTTAAAAAATTAAGCGATGATATAGAAAATAGGTGGAAAAATCAAATTCTCATTTATATATTCCCATTTCACTCTAAAAATTAGTCTTTGTCTTTGTCTTCGTCTTCGTCTATCATATCATAAGAAATTGGGTGTTTAGTAAAGTTTGCATATAAAAACCAGCATTTCATTACTATCGTTTAAAATTATCTTAGACTGATATAGGGATACTAGCTGGATCATCTACAAATTACATTTTTCTCTCATAATTGCATACACAAAACATAAACTATTGCTATGATCATTTCATTACCACTCGTTAACTTATCTCAGCCTGACATGGCTGATATGGAGATGAAAATTAAACTTTTCCACTTATTTTATATATCATGTTTTCATGTGTCTAACACTCTTTGGATAATTTCGAAATAGGATCTTTGTGATGCGGTATACAGAAAATCATTATAATTTTTTTTTTATTTTACCTCAGAAATTGAACTGAAAATTACACTGAAATAATAAAAATATCTTTTTCTTCATTTTGATCTTTGCCACCATCTTCGTATTGGTCCTTCTCTTCTTTTTTCTCTTCTTGTTCCTTTTCTTCTTATTCATCTCTGTTATTTTGTGAATACTATATTATAATCGATACTATCAAATAACTGTACTCTGTTAAACGCCTTTGCTAGGTCAATAAAACGTTATACTAATCGGAATTCAATAATATTCTTTAAGTTACCTTAGATATTAAAATCAAATTTAACTGAAAATATTTTCTTCTTTTGTTCTTTTTTTTTTTCGTATTCGTTTTTCTATTCGTCTTCGTCTTCCGTTTAGTAAATATGGCTCTAGCTTTTTACACTCTGATCCTGTGTTCTTTAGAGCTATGATTATTTCATTGATAACAGTTTTACGCTAATTTAGATTATAAGTGATCTTCACTGCATTTTACTATTCTGTTAATTACTATCAGAAAATGTTCTGAAGTTTCTGTAATTACAACCGTGTCATCGGCATATCTCTTCTTGATCTTAAAGCTCACTGATTTCTTCTGAATATAGGTTGAATAAGATTGGTGAGAGTATACATCCCTGTCATACACCTTCTTACTTTCGATTTCCTCAGTTTTTTTTGCTCTTATCGAATATTCACTTTTTGGGTGTAGAAACAAATTGTGATGTTTCATTTATCAAAGCTGTTCTCTATCAAATGCTTTTGATAAAGTAAATAAGGCATCAGTCGTCGATTTATTCTCTCTGACCTTTTTTTATGGTACTTTCGAGGATTCAACTAGTGAACATTTTCATTCTGTCATTGAGCTTGTGGGCTTTCAGTACTATCATATGAATTTTTTAAATATAATTCAAACTTGTTCCAATTTTTCAGCTTAACTATTTTTAAGGATTTTTCTCTAGAATTTGGTTCATTCTTCCCACTTGCTTCTGTCTAAATTTTATAATTGATCTTGACGGTTGAACCACAGCATGTTATTATTTTTTATGTTTATATATCTTTCCTGCATTAATTCATAGTAATGAATCTTTTGTTAATGTTTCATGTATGTTGTGTCCTTAATACCAAAATAACTATTTTATTTTTAGTTTTATCCCAAGCAGTTTCTTCGAACTAATTCCGTACCCTACACTTATTCGAACTACTTTTCAACCCTCTTTTAAATGCCAATCCTAGAATTTCAAGTACTTACCTACTCCTTATCTGTAAATGCTTTCCTACAAAAGAATTTATATTGGGCCTAAATAATGTCTCCCTATGAACTACAATACACGAGATACCAGCTGCTTTTATGTCATCAAAAAGGAAAAGTTGTACGCTTAAAAGTTTTATCAGACGTGAGAAGTTTGATTTGATGGGCATTAGGGCTTGTAATCTCCACAAAGGGAGCAATTATGTTTACTTTCGGAGAATATCCTTAACTGGGGCAAGGACGTGGAAGCCTGTCAGGATTCTGGATATCTTGTATCCGAAGTAAATATTTGTTAAGTTCTCTTAGTGCACCCATAGAATGTAGGAAATATTTTTTCTATTATTTATAGTTACTAGGTCAATTTATTTTAATTCTTAGCAATTAAATTGTCAATTGCTACCGGATGCCTAAATATTCATGCATTAACATGTTTAATTAAAGTCATGATTATTGTCGAGGGAGAAACGCTATTGTTCTTTTTTTGGTGACTTAGACTAGTTATTGCAAGTTAATACATTGATTCTAAAACATAACCTTAACTTTTTACGAACGTCCCTCATTATTTATTTATAAAATGTTTGCAATATTTATTACAAATAAATATTTTCTTTTCCGAATAACCTATAAATAAAACCCATTACTTGTCCCCTCGTATTTGATAGACAGAAAATTGTGTGAAATTCAGCGTTGGTCTCCTCTTATTATATCCCAGTTCAACGAGCTTTATTATTAAAAGAATCCACAACACTCCAAGCGAGAAAACTTATTTTTAGTAAGCAAGACCCTATAGGGTTTAATGAGAATTTTTTCAGTAACCTTAAAATTAAGATAATTTTTTTCGTCTGAACGAAACTTAAAATTTTACAAAATAAACACTTTAGTTGACACGAATTTAATATGAATATAATATTCAAAAGGATTCGCACATAAAGAGGGACTATTTTAAGAAAATCGTTTATATAGGAGACGGCTTCTATTTTGTATTTAAATGGAAAATTAATTTTCAAGGATCCCTTTTAGTATAAGAGTTAGTACAGGAGCTTATTTTTTTATATTTCGATTCATAAGGCACAGAAAAAATTGCGCTGTTAATGTTTTCAAATAAAACACCCTGAATATTTGCATTAAGCAATGAAGGTCTCTCAGTTTTCTTGAACCTATACACTTTTTCAATTATTATTTTAGTAATAATCTTTAGCACTTATTATATTTTGTCTCAGTTCCTCTTATATATTTATTTAACTTATCATTCTTTTTATATTTTCTAGCATCTTCTTCATATTGTTTCTGTATTTCATCTTTTATAATTGCATTCTTTTTGCAAGTTCTCTAGATTCCTTCCTTATCTCCTCTTGTTTGCCGTCCCTTTTTTGTTGTTTTTTTGCTGATTTTTCAAACAACTTTAATTAGTGATGTATAAAGAATAATTGGGAAAGTTGTTAATTAAGAAGGGATTAATTAATTATGAGTACACATTTTCCTATGGCTTAACTCTTTTATGAATATATTAACCAATTTTGGCATTTTGCAACTAGTAAACAAGCTAAGTAATGGCATCCTTTTTAAAATTTTTAAACATGCTCTAGTTACAGGTTCAATTATCAACCAGCTGACTATGATGGTACTAAGGATTCCTAAACAATGTATTCTTCTCTCTTCTCTCTTCTCTCTTCTCTCTTCTTGCTCTTCTATTTTTAATTTACACGTTTTTCGGGTGGTCTTTTACCAGTTATCATTTTTTCTCTTTTGTTTTTCAAATCTCCTTCTCCCTATTTTTTTTCCTCTAATTGTTTCATTTTATATTAAATATTTTTCATTCTTTTCTGTTTTTATGGATTATGCTATTCAGATGTTCTTTTCTCATATTTTCAAAATTCTGTTTTCAATCTATTTCAAGGTATTTGGTTTACGTCATGGCTCTGAGGATAGTTATCAACTCCAATGGTTTTAAAATAATTTGGTTCTCCTTTTTCAATTTCAAATTTTCCGTTTTATATCTTAAGTCCCTTTCTTTTTAACCTTAAAGTATTCAATCTTAAATAAAACAGAACTTCATTCGGATTTATGAGAGGAATTCTTTCTGTAAGCCTGTTTCTCAACAAAACCACTGAATGTCTCAATACTGATTAATGAGCAGGAGGAAACTGTGTCGTTGGGTGGTAAAGTTTCCTTATCTTCAAACATTCTACTTAAAAATCCTGATAAGATAGAAAGATGTGTGTTTTCCACCGAGTTGAATGATAAGTGTTTTACTTCTGACATCAACTAGGTCTTTTCAGAGGCTTCATCTCTAATGTTTCAAGTTTCGATCCTTTTCTTCTGATCTGATTTCCGTAATCCTGAGTTCTTAGTCTTCTTAGGCCTTCTTCTATGGAAGTAAGTCTTGTTTCCTTTTATCTTGATATTCAATTTCTCTCTGTAAATATTCATTCAATCTTCTTGTTTTGTATTTTTTTCAATCTGTTTATATTGATAATCTTCCTTTCTGTTAGTTAGTGTCTTTCATCATCCAATTCCCTTGTTTTTGATCTTTTTTTTATTGTTAGAATTGCCCTAAGGTTATTAAACGACATTGATTTGTACCGTTCTTTTGTGACCTGAATATATACATAATACAAAGTATAAACTTTAAATAAATCAGCTTGACTTCATTCGTTTCTATAAGAAAAATCCATTTTACTTTCTCTAAGGGTCTTTCTCACTAAAACCACTATATCCAGTCAGTGAACAGGAATGGTTTCACTAATCATCAAATATGCTACTTTAATATTAACATAGAATAATTTACTATAGAAACATGTTTGCTTTTTACTAAGAAAATAGGTAAGATAAATGATATGTGTTTTACTTCTGACACCAAATAAGTTTTTCTTTTGTCATTTTACTTCAAATATTCCTTCAGAGACTCTATTTTTAAAATTTCTAGTTTCAATCCTTTTTCTGTTATCTAAGATTTGTAAAAATTAAAATATTTCTATTTCTCTGCTTCTTCGGCCTTCTTGTACCTTCAAATGCCTTGCTTCTTATCTTTTATCTTGATATTCATTTTCTTTCAGTAAATCTTCATTTACCCTTCTTGTTTTCTATTTTTTTCAAGCTGTTTATATTGATAATATTTTATTCCTTTCTGCAAGTTCTTGACTTCAATCTTCGAATTACCTTGTTTTTGATCCGTTTGTGCTTGTTTTAAGAAAACTCTAATTCTCAACTTTTCTTCATCATATTATCGTTTTTTCTTTTCAAGTCCTCTTCTCCCTATTTTTTCTCTCTAATTTTTTAAATTATTTTACATTAAATCTCTTTCATTCTTTTCTGTTTTTATGGCTTTGCTAATCAGATATCCTTTAGGAATGTCCATCCTATATTTGGAATTCCGTATTTAATCTCTTTTGAGGTAAACCAAATCAAGAGCATAGTTCTGAGCAATTTGGTTGCCGTTGTTCAATTAACGTACTCTTTAAGTCTGATTTCAAAATCTTCAGAAAACTCAACAGGAAATCCTGCTTCAATTAGCTTCAGCCTAAGATATTCAACACTATTTTGATGTGATTTCCTAAGAAGCCTTCCTTGGGATGAAGTAAGAATCTTAATACTTTAATTGGTATCAGCAAGTACTGCTGGTGGTAAGCTTATGATAAAGATAAAGCCACTACCATAGCTTCTTATAAAATCAATTAAATAAGAGGTACCTCTTATGTATACTCCAATATGTCCAAATGCCTTACTAAGAGTACCTGATACAATATCAATTCTATCCATGACTTCATCCCTACTCCAGCTCCATTTAATCCATAGAGTCCTACAGCATACACTTCATCCACAAAAGTCCAACCACCATAATGGTGAGCCAAGTTGTATAGTTCTTTAATGGGAATCACTCTACCTATCACAGAATGAATTTGTTGTTTCTGTTTCCACACAACCACAACTTTTGGAATTATTTGATCATTTGACATGTTGCAACCAAACAAACTGCCCATAGTTCCACGGCAATGCTAGTTCTAGCCTTTCAATGTTCTAAGACTGAAAGATTTGCATGTTTCATTGAAAAAGAAGCAAACTATCTGGGTTCTTCTCATAGATACGAATAAAGTTAACTGTTTTGCTTAAAATGACATGCTTTATCTGGGAAGATACAGTCAGAGGCCTTACTCAGATCACAGATCCATTACATCCAATGGCTTTAGGACTATTGGAGTTCAGGAAGTTTTAAGAACAAGAACAAAAGGATCGGAAACAAGAAGGTTCGATGATGAAGGTCAAAAACTTGCAGAAAGAAAGAAATTATTATCAGTAATATAAACAGCTTAAAAAACAGAAAATAATAAATGAGGAATTACAGAAAGAAAATGAATATCAAGATAACAGATAAGAAGGCATAAAGAGTACATGAAGACATAAGAAGACTGAGAACGCAGGGTTATATTTTGATTTCTAGGGAAATCAGATAGAAGGAAAAGGATCGAAACTAGAAGTCTTAGAGATAAAGGATCTAAAGGAATATCTGTAGTAATAAAAGAAGAAAAACTTAGTTAGTGTCAAAAGTAAAACTTATGTCATTCATCTTACCGATGTTCTCAGTGCAAAACATACATTTTTCTATCTTATCAGGATTTTAAATCAGCATGTTTAATGATAAGTAAACCATACTACCGAACCACACAGCATCTTTCTGCTCATTAACCAGTACTGGGAGATTTGTATGTTTAATTGAGAAAGAGCCTTCGAGAGTTAAGTTAAAGAATTAAAGAGGAAGAGATGCAATGTGAGCCTGGGATAGAGACAAAAGGACTCCTCAACTATCTAGAAGCAAGAATTTTTAAGTACCTAAGAGAAAGACAAACTTACTTTTCAACTGCATGAAAGAAAGACAGTGACACTCCTCAACTTCCTGGAAGAAGAGTGACTTCGGCATTATCAGCTGCAATATATGCAACATATAGAAATTACATATAGGAAGAAAGAGAGAATGGAAGAAAAACAAAACGACTGTTTAAGAAAAAAGTGATTCTAACATTATCTTTAAAAGAATTAAAGTGGGAGAGAAACAATGACTTTTTAACCCCATGGAAGAAGGAGACAGAAGACTAAATGTTAAAGAAAACAAGCTATCTTGATTATTCCCATAGATTCGAATGAAATCAAGATATTTAACTTAAAATTGTATACCTTATATCATGGAAGGTACAGTCAAAGGCAGGAAAAAAAATATGGTAGTCAAGAAATTGCAGAAAGGAAGAAAATATTATCAATATAAACAGCTTGAAAAATAGAAAAACATGAATGAGGATTCACAGAAACAAAATAAACATCAAAATAAAAGATCAGAAGCAAGGCTTAACAAAAAGGCGGTACAAAAAGGCTTAGCAAGACTGAGAACCCAGGGTTAAGTCTTTGAAGCGATATAATATAGAGAAATTTAGTTGATGTCAGTAATAAAGTACATATCATTCATCTTACCGATTTTCTCCATGAAAAATTAACATTTTTCTATTTTATCAGGATTTTAAAGTAGCAAGTTTAATGATAAGTAGTACTGGGATATATGGTGGTTTCATTGAGAAAGAACCTTAGAGAGAGCTAACTTTTTGGATTTTTTTTCATAGATACGAATGAATCCAAGCTATCTGGCATTAAGTGTATGCTTTATATCATGAAAGATACAGTCAAATTATTTTGATTATTGAGATCACAAAAAAAGTGCATTTCATCCAATCACTTTAGCACTATTGGAGTTAAAAAAATTCTAAGAACAAGAACAGAAGGATCGAAAACAAAGAGGTTCGATGATGGAGGTCAAGAACTTGCATAAAGAAAGCAAATAGTAGCAATACAAACAGCTGCAAAAACAAAAACTAAAGCATTGAATGAAGACTTAAAGAAAGAAAATGAAATTCAAAATAAAAGCAAGCGGTACAAGAAGGCTTAAACAGACTGAGAACTCAGGCATATATTTTGATTTCTAAAAAAATCAGATAAAAAGAAAAGGATAGAAACTAGAGATGAAGGAATATCTGAAGTGATATAATTAAGAAAAACCTAATAAGAAAAAAAAGAAAAAGTTAAGGGAATAGGAACTTGACAGAAAATCTAGAGATCTTGGAAGAGTCTTTTAAAAAATGACTCTGGTACTACAGAAATTTCAAGATTTAGAAAAAAATTACCAAAATATTTTGACTCATTCTCATCATTTGACTCGTAATTTTTTAATGAATTTTCCAACTGGAACTGCAGTTGTAACTCGCAAAACACACAGATCGCTTTATTATTGACACTTGTCTAAGAAGCTGACATCCATCAGAATTCGATTTGATTGAGACAAAATGGCAGCCACTGCTCTATAACATCAAAATCTACAAAAGCAAAGAGTTCCGATAAAGAAGAAACCTCTGGTGGCTTAAAATGCCCATTTTTTTAAAAAGTACCATAAGCAGTCAAACAAGTGGAATTTCAACAAGTTAATATTATTGAATCAGACCCTCATGGTATCTTTAAGTACAACTCCTTTTTTGCTGATCAAATACTTAAGAAGCAACAAATAGTAAACCATTCAGCAGGCTCTTTTAAGCCTTTAACTTCCATCTCATTCCTTTTTCCACGCTTTAATGACTATCTAGCTATGTCCAGACATCCAGATTTGATTAACTAGGGAATAACAACCTTAGTAACCTACCCAAACGGTGATGGTGGTACCAGAAATATATCAAGAAAATCCACCCTGCACGTAGATTTGGAAAAAATGTTGGCACAACTGCATCAAAAGTACTCGGCATTGCTCTTTAATTCTTGTTACCTTGCTAACGATACCACCCTCTATACTTCAGGAAACTTTTACAGCACTGATAATGCTTCACTGATTCAAGGATTCAGAAACTCAGAAGCACATGTTAAGACATAATGACTCAAAACATCTTTAAGAAGTTTAAGAAGCCACGCTGATCAAATCATTCCAAAAGTTGTGGTTATGTGGAAATAGAAATGAAATGGTGCCAAATGCTTATGTAGAAATGGCAAAAAAACACACTTTATATTATCATAAGAATTTGTCCCTTATGTTGACAGGCGCAAAACAATACTATACCTCTTTAATAAAATATAAAGCATTTTGTTTTTCATAAAATATGAGAAGATACTCTATAAAGAAGTCAACATTTAAAGTTAAATGAGTGTAGATAATGTATATTAGAGAAAAAGGCAACAACATCGCAACGTCGCTCGATCGCATTGTTGATTTCACCGACTAAAAAACATTTTTATTAAAATTAAATATTTTATAATTATTATAGATTTCTTAATAGTTTTTTATTATTCTACGTTTATATCGACTGTTGTCCCTTGATATGATGTTATGACAATATCGGTATTTACTTGTGAAAAGATCGGCTTTTTCCCATGGGGCCGAATGTAAACACAAAGTCGTTTGTCAAGATGACTTTTCCCTAGATGACAACAGCTTTTGCCTGCGGTGTTGCCATTTCAATTTTTTTAGAAGCGGTTTTAGGAATAAGCATGTTAATTTTTTTTTTTTGCTTTGAAGATGTTATTTTTGCTTTTAGAATAACACATATCTATTTCTACTTTTTATTCTTAATCCAAAATCTAACATCAATAAGTTAAATTAGCATTATTACATGTGTTGATATATAGCTGAAAATTTCCTCTTTTGAAAATGAGTGTAACCTGACAACAGAGACTCGATGAATATGTTTATAAACAACACACCCCCTTGCCCCTGTGCATATGTTGACCTCAATCAAAGTTGTTGTTTACTAATTCTATCCGTTCAATGTTCTAAGCTTCCAGTACTGGTTAGGGAGTACCAAGAAGCTCTGTGCTTCTACTTATCATGAAATATGCAATTTTTAATCCTGATAAGATAGAAAAATGTGCGTTTGTCACAGAGAAAATGCGAAAGACCAATGATACGGGTTTTACTTCTGACATCAACTAAGTTTCCGCTTGGGAAATCACCCAAAAAGGAAAACTGCAATATTTATAAATCAGCCGGACCAGAAACTCCATTTTTCCTCCCATTACGAAACTTGTTTTGAACCACGAAAGTTTTATTGGAATGTGAGTCTCTATCTTTTTTTTTTACTGTTTAATCAATGAAGTCGAATGCGGCGTTCGCAATTTAGAAAAAGGAAAGAGAATCATAGCTAAAAAAAAGTGCAAAAAAAAGGGATGTATACGATGATTGACGTGGCTCCAAATAAAAATCAACGGGGAGAAAATTAAATGGCAAATTGTGAGGCAACGAATCATCAGCGGATTTTCACGGCTCAGTAAATTGTTTTTTCTTTTGGAAATCTTAGAAGATGTTTAATCGATATCGTGGGAAGGGAGATATGGTATGTGTTATCCGAAGTGGTGGTAATGTTTGTAATCTAAATATTACTTTTATAGTCACAAAAGCATAATAAAAGTACACCAAGATATTACCCACTCTTATTACTATTAAGAGGTTCATTTTTCCAAATTTTAGAATATCAGAATCGGTATTAATTAATCTAAATACTTTTGAATCATCAGCAAATATAAGAAATTTTAAATCTGAAAAAAACAAGAACAGGCAAAAGAAAGTACAGACAAATTAATATCATAACCTAAAAAATTAACTTTTCGCTGACTGTCAATGTATAATACATTTGACATTTGACGCAAGTCTGTCACATCATGTCTTTGGGCGCTTTATTTTAATATAAACTGGGAATTTTAAGCTATATTACGTTTAACCTGTATTAAAAGAAGTCAGTTCCTTAAAAGGATTTAATTCTATTTCATTTTTAATTTTGAACTCTTAATTGGTTTAAAAGTGCGAGGAAATAAGTACAGCGAAATTAATACGATAACCTAAAAAATGAAGTTCTTGCTTACTGTCATTGTTAATATATTTGACATTTGACACAAGTCTGTGACATCATGTCTTTGGGCCCTTTATTTTAATATAAACTGGGAATTTTAAGCTATATTACGTTTAACCTGTATTAAAAAAGTAAGATCTTTAAAAGAACTTAATTCTATTTCATTTTTAATTTTGGACTCTTAATTGATTTAAAGCAGCGAGGAAATAGGTACAGAGAAATTAATACCATAACCTAAAAAATTAAGTTCTTGCTTACTGTCAATGTCAATATATTTGACATTTGACACAAGTCTATTGACGTGATGTCTCTGGACGCTTTATTTAAATATAAACTGGGAATTTTAAGCTATATTACGTTTAACCTGTATTAAAAAAAAAAGTTCTTCAAAAGAACTTAATTCTATTTCATTTTTAATTTTGGACTCTTAAGTGGTTTAAAAGTGCGAGGAAATAAGTACAGAGAAATGAATACCATAACCTAAAAAATGAACTTCTTGCTTTCTGTCAGTATCAATATATTTGACATTTGACGAAAGTCTGTGATGTCATGTCTCGGTGATTTATTTTAATATAAACTACAAATGCATTTTGGCATTTTATGCATCAGTATGCAGCCGATATAAAATTTTCTCTACTTTATTACTTTGTGTCTTCGACACTCTAAAATCAGCATTCATTTTATAAATAAAAACATGATGACTTTAAGCTCACTTAAACTTACTGTCTGAGTTTATATCTGAGAGAACTGATATACACAGAATATAAAATACTCAATACACAGAATTCAGGAATCGTAGATAATTACAGAAGATCACACCTGAAATTGTAGGATCCTCCAGATTGATTTGAATAAAACAAGATTCACTTTTCTAATCTTTTTACTTTATTTTTTCGCCATCTTGATTTAAAAAGCGGAACTTCAATCTACCTGCTCGGCAATTGGCGGGAAATACAAAATTTTAAAACATTTTTTGCAGCTGAGACATTAGACCGCGAGGACGATGGTAAATTTCGAGAAAATCACAAATTTTTGGTTTCTTCAGTTAATAAGCACTTAAAATCAATGGTACTCGATTAATAAAATGAATTATTTTATCTGGAATTAAATCCAAAAAAATTTCAAGCTTAACTTGTAGGTAAAGAGCGATGAAAATTGATGCTATACCATCTGGACTAAATGATATTTTTGATTTAAAATTTATAATTCAATTTAAAATAGCTTGAATACTTACAATCATACTAGAAACATCGACAGTATCAGAACGCTTAGAGTAATAATCAAGAACGTCATAATTAGCATTAAAGTAAACCGTAGAACAATAATCAGAAAATAAATTCGCAAGTTCATCACAATCTTGGCATTTACTTCTCTAGTATACATAGCGCTTGGAATCCCAGCATTTTTGAAAGTATGTTCATAATTCCCTTACAGGAATTATGAATTTCCCATATTTGTGATATCAATTGTGATACTCTCCCAACCATAATGAGGCATCTACATGATGCGTTGGATTATCCTTAACCAAGCACATTTCGTGATAATAAATATACGTTTACGTTATTTTAAATTTCTCATTCATATATTTATATTTTTAACTAAATTCAATTTAAAATTGTAGTTATTTTAATGTCAAATGTATAAAATAGAATTTGTTGTAAATGACAGCTACCTATTATAAATGTATGACTAAATAAACAAATCAATAAATATTCATCCGAATTTATAGATGCAAGATAATTATTCAACAAAGTATAATTACAGATCTTGAAATATTAATATTCAATATAATTAGATACACTCCAGGATACAACAATATGTCACAGGAATATGCCAAGTTATGAGTGCTGATATTTAATAAGTCATTTATAGCAACACTAGAATTTATTAAGTTTTAATAGTGAGAAAAACGGACATCGAGAAAGACGTTATTTATTCGGAATGTTATTTATTGAGCCAAACCATAATAAATAAAATAATTAAATATGATATAACCATCATTAGTTACCCATAAAGCTTACGGAACATGGTAGTTACCAAATAGCATAAGGTTGTGATCAAGAAAAATCTCCACAACCTCTGAAACAGCTTTTTTATCAATGATTCACTTATTTTCAAGGCAGTGCAATTTAATGAAGGCAACGCATAGGAAAATTATTATTATTATAACAGAAGTACCAAACCAAATCAAATTCATTATATCATAGTTACACAGTTATTATGAAAGTAGAATCCGAATTACGTATTTATATTCCTCTAGGTGCAAGCATGTGTGTGGGAAGAAATAAATAAAAGCATACAGTTTCTATTTTTGCTTTAACTTACTTTAAAGAATTTAATGAGAATTATTCCTAAATAATTTAAAACATACGTCTTCGTCTATCTTGACGATGTAATCATTTCCACCCCGTCATTCAAGGAACATATTCGTGTTTTACGTGAGGTCATACAGAGAATCTTTAAGGCAGGTCTAACTCTTAACAGAGAGAAGTGTACCTTTTGTAAACCCGAGTTAAAATATTTGGGATACATTGTTAATTCTTCCGACAACAGAAAAGGAATGTTTGGCTGTCATTTTCGCCATCGAAAAACTTAGACCATATGTGGAAGGTAGCCATTTTACAGTGGTAACTGACCACTATAGTTTGAAGTGGCTTAATTCAATCAAAGATCTTGTTGGTCGCATTGCTCGATGGGCTGTAAGGCTACAACAGTACGATTTTGATATAGTTCATCGTAAGGGTAAAGACAACATCGTCCCCGATGCATTATCTCGTTCGGTACCAGTGGTAGATGAGATAGCACCTCTGAATGACATGTCAACGAACGATTCTTCTTTGCTGACCGACAAATGGTATTCCCGCTTGCTAAAACGCGTTAAAAAGCAACCATCTAGGTACCCACTATGGTGGATTTCTAATAATAAGCTCTATAAGCGTACTACGTCAAAATTCCCCGCTTTAGATAATCCTGATGATGCTTGGTTGCAGACTGTACCACGAAATCAATGATCTGATATCATAAAGGCACATCACGATCCTCCCACCTGTGGTCATCTTGGTGTGTTTAGGACTCTTTTCCGTATTTCACAGAAATATTACTGGCCAAATATGAAATGTGAAGTAGCTAGGTATATTGCCCGATGTCACAGTTGCTTAAAGACTAAACCTCTTCAAAAAGTCTCTTCTAGCCACCTTCTTAGTCCACAACCAACCCTGACTAGACCTTGGCAAATCTTCAGTGTAGACCTTGTGGGTCCCTTGCCTCGTTCTCGTTCTGGATATTCCTTCGTATTGTCAGTATATGATTTGTTCAGTAAGTATCCTCTCTTCTTTCCTTTACGATCGGCTACCGCAAGCAGTATATTAATATGGCTCGAGGATCATGTACTTTTGGTTTACGGAATCCCTGATAGAATCATTGCCGACAATGGACCTCAGTTTCGTAGTGGAGCTTTCCAAAATAAAATGCAAGAGTATGGTATCCAAATACGTTATACTGCTAATTATCACCCGCAGGCTAACCCTGTAGAGCGTGTCCACCGTGTTCTAAAAACCATAATCTCAAGCTATGTTGATGAGGACCATAGGACGTGGGATCAAATTTTCGCTAAGGCAGGTTGTGCAATCCGATCAGCAAGACACGAAGTTACGGGTCTAACTCCAAGCTTTGTAATTTTTGGTAGAGAACTTCGATTGCTGTGTCCGACCCCGACTTTAATTTCTCCATCTAACCTTAATGATTCCGATCCAACTTTGCGATCGAAAACTTTGGAAAAGGTATTTGTCGATGTTCAGAAAAGACTTAGAAAGGCTTGCGAGCAACGTAGTAGGCGTTATAACTTACGGCATCGCGATGAGCATTTTCAACTTGGTCAGGAGGTATGGCAGAGAAATTATGTTATCTCTAATGTTGCCAAAAACTTTACTTCAAAGTTCGCGCCTAATTATCTTGGATCCTACAAGACCAGCAAAATTCTCTCCCCATGGTCCTACGAAGTTTCGGACTTGACAGGCCGCTGTCGTGGAGTTTGGCATGCTAAAGATTTAAAGGCACATACTCCTGATGATAACGTTCAAGATCAAATCTAATGTTAGTATCTTAGTTATAAGTCAGCGTAAATCAATTATTATAATAGATTCGTTTCTTTTTAATTATTTTGAGGGTTCTTATAATGTTGTATTGTATTAAGTATTTTCAAGTTAGGATTTCTTTTTATTAGTTATTTAGTTAGATTAGTTTTTCTTTATTAGGGATTGAATTTCCATTGCAAGTTTCAGGAAAATTTCCTTTTCAGGAAGGAGGATTGTGTTACAGGTTTAATCTCCAATAGATATATTAACTGATTTATTTTTTTTTTGCAAAGATAAATTAAATTTCAACCATAGTTTCATTAAATAATTTATTTAAAAATCATATATAAATATATATACTACACAGATATGATACACCGTTAAGATGGTCCCTCCTAACATACCCGATCTGAAACGGAAGAAAAACCATTATTGGATGAGGAAAGTAAATAATAATATGGGATATTGTTTCATAGTTTTGTTGATTGAATAGCATTAACAACTGCTATTGATTTTACGTTGATTTTACCTTGCAGGTCAATTTGGTAGATTTTAATGAATACTGAGCACATATTAATGATTTGTTTATTTTGTTCAAGTCATAAGGATCAATAGTGATAAGAATGTTAATGTCAATCTGGTCTGCCAGTTTTTTTTGTAAATCATTGTTGCTAAAACATGGCTTCAAGTTATAAGTTGCTCCATAGTTGCAAATTATTTAAACCAATGTTGGTACCAGATAGTACCCAGTAGTTAAACCCAGCAAGTCAACGCCTAGGTACTTGACAGATAAGTGCATTCCTTAAAATCTGGGGGAAACTGACAATCCTATTTTTAATAGATTCATTCTTTATCTGGTTCTAGAGTATGACAGATAGTTTCGCTTAATGCGGATGTGAAAAGGTAGACCCTATCTTAGCCTAATTTTTTTTGTAGTTACTAGTATATGCTAGAATGGCTTAATTGCTGATTTACTAAGTAGACCTAAGAGTTTATAGGGCTCCTTGTTTTTTTGTGTTAAATAAACCCCAGAAAAGGCCACATTCCATCTTCGGCCTTCCTGTACCTTCTGCTTATCCTGTGCTTCTGCTTTTGCTGCACTTTTATTGTTACTGCTTCCACCTCACTTGCTATTCCACGTGTTACCACATCAAGTCGCTTGGATCATCACCTCCGGAACCTGCATTCATTCCTTCCAAGTGGCTACACCTAATACCGATGGCCTTTCACTACCTGCTTGACATTCTGGAGGCCCCCTAACTGGTTGATCTGCTGCTGCCCTTTTGGCCCAAATGTATAGCTGCCAACAACGGAGCCTTATTCAGACCAGGTGGGTCTAAATAAAATTGTTTATATAGCCACCATCATTGATTTGATTTGAAATTGGGAACTGAGTATATACGTATATGCGAGGTATTATGAGATGTACAATTCAATAAGTATTAAGTGCTCAATTTTACTTTATTTTCTTTCATAATCTTGGATTTCATAATTATAACTTAAGTATTAGAGTATTACTGTATTTTTTTTAAATTGAGGTTATAGATTAAATTAGTTGTCAATTATGACATTGATTTATCTTTCAATATTAAAGTTGGGGTTACCGATAAAAGCTGCGTTTTCTTTGCGTGCCCTAATAAAGGGTAATAATAATAACCCTGGAACCCACATTAAGGCATTGTGCGAGAAACAGTGCAATAAAACTAAACTATTCCAATATAAGTTTTATTATAAATTTCTTGAGTAGGTACAAACGTAGTAGAGTACCAACATAAATACGGGTTTTTAAGAATTGTATTCTTTATTATCTGAAAAAGACGTAAAGAATTGTAATACCGTATTGATGACATAAAATATCTAAAGTAGATTTTTTAATTAATTTAAATTTAGTTTGTTTGTAAAAATTTGCAGTATGTAAATTCCATTTCTATCGATATTTAAAAAGAAAATATTTTTTCTGTCATACTTTTTTGCTATCCTTTGTAAATTTGTTGCGTCTGAGGATTTTTTTCAAAAAAAACCTTTCTCTGGATTTATCCATTACTAATGCATATTAAATACGCAAAATAAAAGTCGTGGTAAAACGATGGAATTTTAGAAACTTTTTTTTCGCAAACAACTCTCTAGTTTTCATAACATAAAAACCTCTGTTTGTTTTTCTTACGGTTAAACTGTACTTAAAATTAAATTTCTATTGAATATTAAAATTTTACTTATGGTAACTTAAACGTCAAATCCTAAATCTAAATAAAAAGTTTTCTTGCTATTTCCAAATAATAACACTAACATAATAATATCCATTAAGGATAATCCATAAATATTCTAAAATTTCTGATGTCTTTAAAAATGCCCAAAATGTTCAACCACTTTTATAAATAAAACAGGAATTATATTCAAAAATGTTTAAAAAGAAAAATACTGTAATAAAATTGTTATCAGACAAAACTCAAAAATTACAATAAGGCAATTTTAACCCTATTAGAGTTTGAATGTTATGAAAACCGGCTAATTAATAATTTTTCTATTTTAAGGCAGCCATAGCGCTTTCTAGTAGTGATTTCAAAAACATAAACAGTTCCTTTTATCATTTTTTTTTGCTCAAATTAGTTATTTCTCCAAAACTGTACAATTACTAACTTATTTCTATTAAATACCATATTACACCCTCAGCAGCAAGACAACTAATTCACAAATTCGAAACTAACGACAATGTTAGTTTCCTAAATTGGAATTCACGTTCCTATGCAGATTTTGGGCACGAACACCTCATACAGCTTGTAATTAGTTGAAAATGAACAGTAAATTAGTGGGAAGCATCCTGCCTGTATTGGTTTCTGGTTCACAGATAAAATTTAACCGTATCGGTCGTAAATAATTAACTAACGTAATAACCAAACGCCTGTTCTTTTATTAGATCGGTTAGTTGATATACTTTAGATAATATGGTTATTCAATGTGTGATATTTATAGCACAACTAGTATCTTTTATAGAAACTTTGACACAATATCTGGAAAACAATTTGACTGTAAGCCGTTTTCATTTATCAAAGATCAGAATTAATTACAATTTTTACATTACAAAATAAAAACCGAGTGAGCAAGCTGACCTGTTCCTTGACTTTGACACCAAATAATTAGAAATATGGATACATATGAGGAAATTCGGTTAATAAGTTACTACTGTCTACTGATTTAATAAATATACAAGTTACAATACACAATACTTAATTACATATTATAGAACTCATTGAATCGGGTATTTTTTTGGATATAATTAATGAGGCGAAGGCACGTGGAAGATATAATAATTTTATGCTAATTGTGTGAGCCACCATAATAATTATTCATCCAGAAACTGGAAAAAGTTTGTTTGCTCTATTAAGGTCTGCTGAGTGATATTTGGCACAAAAACAGGTCACACAAGAGTAGGTACCGATCAGAGATAAGTTTATTAAATAGAGTTCTTATAATGTCTACTTTCATGTCTAATCAGGTGTCGGTGTGTCAATGTTTAAGTATTTTTTCAGGGTTTTTGTAATATTTTAGCAGCACGGTTTCTATAAATAAAAATGTTTCATTTTTTAAAAACCTCTCACGGACTTTGCTTTAGTTTTTAATAATTCCTTAAATTTTTATTTTATAATTTTATCTTTATTTATTATTTCACTTTCATTAATACTTAATCATTATCACTTTAAGACTAACTTAAGATTATTCTAATTGCAGATTTCTTAAAGGAATTTAATAAGCAACAGAAAAAATCAAGATTTTCTGCGTACTTGTTGAGTGTTGTAGAAATTCTGTTGAATGGATTCTCTAAATAATTTGTTGTTCAGTTGTGGGTTCAGTAAGTTGAAACATGGATTAAGAAGAGATCAAGGCAGTCAGAACATCTTGTTATTCCATTTAGAATCATAGTACTCCCTTCCATTTGACATTTAGTGATAGATATGACATGGTCTGATTAGTAGAAAAAAATGTACCTGATCTTGAAAGGATAAATTACATAAACTTGACAAATTTATGCTGAACATTTTTAATCCTATTTATATAATATGATCAAAATGATGAGAAAAACAAAGCTCCATTCAAATAGACACCAAGATCCTTTACTAAGTCAACATACTTGAAAGTTGCTTTATTAATTGAGTATTCTATAAGGAATAGATTTCTCTTTCTACTGATCCCCTCATGTAGCAACATTTATTAATGTTAAGAAACATTCCATTTAATTGGTACCAGAGAAAAATAAATTTATGTCAATGTGCAGAATTTCAGTACCTAGAGGAGAGCATACTTGCCTATACAGTTTTAAATTATTAGCAAGTAAAAGACATTTTCACTTTAGGAGAAGAACAAGATCATTTATAAATAGAATTAACAGGAGATGACCAAGATGCAAATATTGTAGAACTCCTGAAGAAGTCTTGAAGCGTCGAGACAAGCAATCATTAATTTTAACTTGCTGGTCACGATTGCTTAAACATGATTTAATCCAAGATAACAAAGTGCCAAGCTTTGACAGTTGATGGATCAAAATAGTTAATATTGTCAAAGGCTTTACTAAAATCATTATAAATAGCATGTACCTCATGGCCTTTATGAAATAAACTAAAAATAAAGTTAGTAAATATTACTGAACGACCACTGACAAATTCTTTAAAAAAGTCTCAATACATTGCTCAAAAAGCTTAGTAATGGACAATAAGATGTTTATGGGGCAGTAATTAGACACATCGTTTTTATTTCCAGATTGAAGTATTGGACCAACGTTGGACATCTTTTAATTTTTAGGGAACAGACCGTGATTTAATGAATCACTGAATATTTTGTACAAAGGAAAATAAAGAGACTACAAGCATTCTTTCAACACCCTGTTGGGAATTTGATCGGGACCTGCATCCTTACTTGCATCAACTTTTGAAAGTACAGTTTTAACTACAGCAAAACTTATTACAACCTCGGAAGCTAAACTAAACTTA